>NC_083101.1:112933701-113649034 GCF_949774975.1 Lagenorhynchus albirostris | reverse complement strand
TCCTAAAACTCTGCTTACAGTTTGCGGACATGCCTTTCTCATCCAGGGAGTAGAAAAGACTGCTTCTTATTAAGACCCATCTTCTTCTCCAGCATCCCATCTTATCACAACACGTAGTTGTGACTATATTCCTTCTCAATTATACTTTGATGTATATCCTTCAGACATTCTGGTAATTATGCTCAAAGGAACCAGGAAAATAAAATGTTAACAGACCGTGACATGTATCATGTACGAAACACAAATGTAATTCTAGGCTATCTGTGCACAAGATACCGTGTTTTACATTGTCCTGTTATGGAGAAAGTGGGAATCAATTTCACTCACAGGCTACTTTGGACTGTCTTTTCATCTTTATTTTGTGGCAGTCTGTAATACAGCAACTGAATATCAATGTATTTTATCATCCTGTCTCTCAATTGCAATGTTTGTGCTATTTTATTTTTAAATGAGTGAGAATTGATACCAGGGCAGAAATATTTTTTCAAGTTACTAACAAAAAGCACTTTAACCCCAGCAGACACATTGTTCTTAGAAATGTGTATTAGTAATAGTTTAAAAAATATATGAATCCTACTGTATTTTATAGGTGGATGACTCTTGTGTTCTTGTCATCACTACAATATTAATCTGCTTGAATTATTGTTCAGTTCTTTAGAGATACTGAATATATGTACACATTCTGCTAAGTTTTCATTTAGTTGCCAGTCTCAAAATGTTGTTTTAAAGGGTAAATTAAAAAAAAGACAAGTGTGCTGAAAGATAGAGACACTGGTACCTGGGGCCACACACCTTCTGTGTACCTTTCATCACCTGTTTACCGACTACTGTGTGTTTAATCAAGCATGTAACTCATAAAAAAAAAGCAAATATTCATAGTGAGTACAGTAGTCCTTTCAAAGCAAACAAGGGTCAGATTGGTGAACTCTCAATGACATGTCAGTTACTGGTTTTGAAATGGGAATTTTTGGTGCACCCGTGGTCACAACTGAACATACAGCAACTTAATTGCCAGTAGAAGCTCCTGGAGATCTCAGGCACCTGCAGCCCTTATTCTGTGTTATTCCAGACACTGCCTGATCGGGTGACCATGTACAGATATGCCAAGTCTTCCTTCAAGGAGCTGATTTCTTGATTTAGTGGACTTGGTCTTTTTTTTTTTTTTTTTTGCGGTACGCGGGCCTCTCACTGTTGTGGCCTCTCCCCTTGCGGAGCACAGGCTCCGGACGCGCAGGCTCAGCAGCCATGGCTCACAGGCCCAGCCGCTCCACGGCATGTGGGATCTTCCCGGACCGGGGCACGAACCCGTGTCGCCTGCATCGGCAGGCGGACTCTCAACCACTGCGCCACCAGGGAAGCCCGGTCTTTTTCTTCTGTATAATAATACTGATTTGGAGTAGTTTGAATGCTTCAAAGATGGAAATGGTTTTGGAAAATGTTACTTTAGTTATTTAGCAGAGGGAAATAAGTACAAATAGTAAGCCTGTCAGGGAGGAAGAAATTTTCCTCTATCCATCTAGGTTCTTCTGGCTGGTCTAAGAATTAAACGGACATGAGACAGATGAACAGGAGAAAATCACACAAAAGTTGAAAAGCATGTATACATGGGAGAGACCCAGGAAAACTGAGTCACTTGCCAAAATGGCTGAAACCCTCAGCTTATACAACATCTTCAAAGATAAAAGAGAATGTTGGGGGGTAGGGGTTGGGACCTCAAAGGGGAGGAAGGCAATTCACATGGAGACGGAAAAGCACACGTTTGATAAACACGTGTCTGCTGGGCCAGCAGAGACGAGGGGCACAGAAGGGATCTTAACAGACTTTGCAGGTCCCTCCCTGTCGACACACCTGGTTCATATTAAAGTTACCTACAGTGTTGGTTCTCTGTCTCTCCCTCTCTCTCTAGCTACCTATCATCTACCTTCATAGTGATACATCCAATCTAACTCAGCCCCACATTTTAACCGTCACCATTAGTTACACAGTCATTCTCACACAATAAAAACGGTAACTATCAATATCTAAAGTACATGTGCTCATTTGTTTAACTCCATCATACATGTACATGTAGTTTAGAGTGTGCTAAGCCACAGCCCTGTCAGAAAGGAGAGGACGCTGTTTGGGTTCTTTCCATCCTTAGCTTTACAGGCTCCCGACAAACACTATTTTGTGAAGTTACTCAGGGCACGTCCCTTCTCCCAGCCCACTTCACTGTGGCTACAAGGTTCGTGTGTAATTTAGACAGATTTGTTTGCTACAATCTGCATTCCCTGTCGGGTTCCCTTACTTCATAGCTGATTTTGTTACATTTAAATTTATGTGTGGTAAAATGTGTTCTTTGTGGTATATACACTCGTAAGAGTTTTGAGTCATGTATCCGATCAATTTCCTTACAGAGACTTCCATCACCCCAAACATCCTCCACACTCCCGGTTTGTAGTCAACCAACACCCCAGCCCTCAAACCTGGCAAACACTGATCTGTTTACCTTTTCTCTAGTTCTACCTTTTCCAGATTGCCATATAAATGGAATCACAGACTATAAACCCATCTGGAAATGGCTTCTTGCACTTGGTGGGGTGCATTTAACAGTTATCCAAGTTGCTGCATGAATCACTAGCTGTCTTTTTATGGCTGAAAAGCAGTCTTGAATGAGTATACCGCCGTCTGTATATCCATTCAGCTTGAAGGACAAATGGCTTGTTTCCAACTTTTGATAATTACAAGCAAATCTTCTAAGAACACTCAAGTTAAGGTTTTTGAGTAAAGTTCCCATTGCTTTAGATAAATATCTAGGAGTCGGATTGCCAGGTTATATGCTAAGACTGTGTTTAAACTTGATAAGAAATTGTCCAATTGTTATTCCAAAGTGACCCACAATTTTGCATTCCGACCAGCAGTGTATGTAGCAGTATTTCACTGTAGTCTTACTTTGCATTTTTTAACGTAAATGATATCCATAGTTTTTCATATGCTTATTTATTATACCTTCATTGGAAATGTGTCTGTTTATAATGCTTACTTATTTTCTAAGTTGGTTTTTTGTTTATTTTTTATTGGCCTTTATATATTTTAGATAAAAGGGCTTCATAAAAAATGCAATTTACAAATATTTTCTCCCATTCTGTGACTTGTCTTTTCATTTTTTAACAACATATTTCATAGAGCCAAAGTTTTCAATTGTGGTGAAGTTCAATTTATCTTTTTTTCTTTATCGATTGTATTTTTGTTGTCATGTCTAAAAATTTTTGACTAACCCAAAGTCATGCAGATTTTCTCCTATATTTTCTTCCAGATATTTCACACAGTTAACATTTCTATTTAGGTCTATGATCAATTTGGGGTTAATTTTTGTATAAGGTGTGAGGTATAGGTCAAGCGTAATTGTTTTTTTCATATGGATGTTCAGTTTTTATAGCACCATTTCTTGGAAAAACTTTCTTTCTCCATTGAATTGCTTTTACAACTTTGTCAAAAATTATGTATTGGGCTTCCCAGGCGGCGCAGTGGTTGAGAGTCTGCCTGCCGATGCAGGGGACACGGGTTCGTGCCCCGGTCCGGGAAGATCCCACGTGCCGCGGAGCGGCTGGGCCCGTGAGCCTGCGCTTCCAGAGCCTGTGCTACGCAACGGGAGAGGCCACAACAGTGAGAGGCCCACGTACCGCAAAAAAAAAAAAAAAAATTATGTATTTATATGGATCTATTGCTAGATTCTCTATTCTGTTCCACTGATCTTATTTTCTATAACATTAGCCAATACCATAACCTCATTATTACTGTGACTTCATAATAATTCTTAAAATCAATTAGCATTATTCCTTTAATTTTGTTTTTCTTTTTCAAATCTGTTTCAGCTGTTCTAATTCCTTTGACTTTCAGTATGATGAAATAAATTGATTGATTTTTGAATGTCAAATCAGCCTTGCATTCTTGGAATAAACCTCACTTGGTCATGCTACTTATTCTTTTTATATGTTGCTGCATTGGAATTTCTTATATTAGATTGGGCTTTTCTTTTTAATAAAAAAAAATTATAAAGACAAACCCTTATAATTTGTAGTCAAAATGGCTCATAGTTCATTGCAGTTTCCCTGGTTAGATAGTTCTTTGGGAATGAAATAAGTACGGATTGAGAAAATCGACAAAGCGGGTAACAGAGCAAAGCAGAATGAAGATTTTCAGTGAAAAGGTGGGGAGCAAGTCCTAAGAGGTTTTTTTAAGTGAATCTGACACATTGTTAATTTAACTTTTCTGATTAGATAAATGAATGCACTATTATTTGTACTTTATTTAACAGGTACTTTGGGAATAAAACACAATTTTTTTCAGGTAGTTAAATTAAATTTGGACTACTTATCAGAGAGAAAACAATATATACCTTCACTTGATTCCTACTTTGTCCGTTTAAACTCTACAGGGCTCGTTTCCCCTGGTCCTGTCTTAGTCAGCTCCGGCTGCTGTAAGAACATTTCATAGGCTGGGGTAGCTAAACCATTTGTTTCTCAGAGTTCGAAGGCCTACAATTCCAAGATCAAGGTGCCAGCAGATTCCGGGTCTGCTGGGGACCATCTTCCCAGCTCACAGGCCTCTTTCCCACTGTGTCCTCAGGCGACAGAGACACTCAGCTCTGGCCTCCTCTTCTTATCAGGATATGAACCCCACCATGGGGCCCCCCACCCTCATGACCTCATCCAGCCTCCCAAAGGCTCCTTCAAGCACCTTCACGCTGGGGACTAGGGCTTCATCGTATTAATTTGGGGGACACAAACATTCTGCACATAAGACATCTCATGACTTGGCTTTTGCTCTTTGGTACTTAAATATTCATAAATCACTTTCACTATATATTTAATGTATAGAAATTAAAAATATCTAGATCTGTGCAAGGTGAAAATTTTGAACATTTCTTTTTAAAATTTATTTACTTTTTTATTGAAGTATAGTTGATTTACAATGTTGTGTTAATTACTGCTGTACAGCAAAGTGATTCAGTGATACATATATATACAAATTCTTTGTTTTATATTCTTTTCCATTATGGTTTATCATAGGATATTGAATATGGGTCCCTGTGCTCTACAGTAGGACCTTGTTTATCCATTCTATATATAAAAGCAACATTTCTTCTTAATTAAAGCATCTCTCCCTCACCTACTCCTGCCAGCTTCAGGTCAAAACCCTGCATTAGTAAAGAGGGTGAGACTGAGTTTTTTATCCTTCTGTGGGTGGCCCCCTCCACCTGTGAGTCCCCTGACTGAGGCACCCAACACCCCCAGGATTGGGGAAGAGTGTGTACGTGGGGGAAAAGTTCAGGAATGTCTTGGGTCTTACTTAACAGGTATTTTAGTCACTGATGCTCTGTGGCCGTAGATGTCTCTTTGGGACCACTGTGGGTTTACAGGACACCTCTCACTGGCGGGAATCTTCTCCTGAAGTTTATTTATCCGTCTGTTCTCAGAGTTCCTATTAGTCCCCCTGAAGAAAGATCTGGAGCCAGATCCCTTCAAAATGACTTGTGACGAACGTGTCCTACTCTGGGGCTCTCACTGGGTCCCCAGTAAACACGCACACGCCCTACATCCCCACTAGCTCTGGGATGGAATAAACACTTGGGGTTGAGGCATCCCCAGTAAAGCCGCCCTCCTCACACTGGGCAACTGCTTAGCCAGAGTCTTGGCTTTAGCCCCATTTGCAGTGTGTGTCACTGGGTCCCCAGAACTCTGTGGACATATTCAAGTTCTCCAGGCAGCCCCCTTGTTGAAGACACCCCCGCCCTGTATCCTTCACCCCGGTTCCCATGGCAGCACAGGAAGGTCTCAGAACACCATCACCTCGACCCCAATACTCCCACCTATAATTTCAGAGCCACTTCACCTCCTCCAGGTTGCTGAGTGGCTAAGATTTACAAAACTGGTTTCTAGAACCTTCTTTGCGACCTCTGCCCAGGTGGTCCACCCTTCACTTTGGAGTGTGGATGCCGTTGGCAGCCACTGTTTTGCCAGAAAATGAGAGCCTCAGGGAAATGGAACTATGAAGGGACCAAAGTTAAAATCCTACTACAGTGTTACATACACATCTTGACTGTTTGCCACGTTTTCCCTGTTGTTCGTCTATCAAATGAAATCTCTCTACCAATCTTCACTTTCCAGAGAGAAGATTAATATATGTCTCATGTGGTGCAACCCATAACTGATTCGCATCTAACACACCCATATTTTATTTGGTAGAAATTTTCCCTTTAATATAAGGCACCATATGAATGTTGACGGATTTTGGTCTCCTCAGCACGTGTTCTCAGGTTTTGTAAAGTATCTGAATACTAGTACTGCTTTACCTCTTACGCTTACATTTCTGTAGCTATTACATTTTTTAAATGAAGAAAAGTAACATAAAAGCATGTCAGATGCAATGTAGAGCAGACTATGGCACTGTACTTAAGTGCATAGTAGGAAAATTACAGGTGCATTACCAATGCTTCAAAGTGTAAAAGTAACCAATTGAGTACTACTTTAAAAAATAAAAGGACTGGATTCCCCCCTTGAGTAGGTGACGATCATTTCCTGAATGTATCCTGGTATCACTGTGGGGTTTGACAAATAGCTGACAGATTACTTTGAAGATTCAAAAAAGGGGGACACCTTTACCATATAATCAGATGGCCATCAATATTTTCTGAATTTTTCCCTTCCTAAACATTAGATGACTTCTGAGATCTAGTCTTCACAATGAGGTCACTTCTTAATTGCTATTTATCATAACCTTCACCAACTTTTACAAGTAAAAGCATAACAAAATGTAAATCCAAGAACCCAGGTACTCTTGAGAAATTAAAAATTACCTTTAAATACTTTAAACAATTTAAAACCGTTTTATCTATTAGTAAAGTTAATTAATGTCTCCCTGATCTTGGATTCCTTACTATGATGCCATCAATGTATTTCATTAAGGAAGTAGAAAGCTGTGAACCAACTGATGTAAAACCAGTCAAGGTACAAGGTGGTCCTCTGCCTCCTTCATCCCCAGAGCAAATGATGGCCTGAGGCACAACTAATGTCTATAAAGAAATCTTCTAGTAACGAATGTGATTCCATATTTCTACCTTTATTATGATTCCATATTTTGTCCATGTTTATTGTGATGCCATATTTTTTCTTCAGTATAATTCTTTGTTTTTTGTGTGTGTTTTTGGGTTTTGGTGTTTGGTTCTGCTTAGTTTTAGATTTATACATCTTCACTCACTGAATGAAATAGAAATGCTTTGCAGGATACTTATTTAAAACAGTTCAAAGGAAAAATTGCCCTAAACAAACTGGCCATTAGTCTAACTCTGTAAAATATATTAGTCATATGTCTATCAAAATTAATTGCAAAATTCTAAAACTTTTGTTTGGGTTAAATTTCCCTCAATAGAGAAATATAAAATGTCTTCGTTTTACAGCTAAACAACTTAATTTACGGATTATTCAGCCAAAACTTTATTTAGCTGAGAGTTGTTTTTTTAAAAAAACCATATTCTCTGTGCTATGCGGCTGCTTCCCACTAGCTAGCTATTTTACATTTGGTAGTATTTATAAGTCCATGCCTAGCACAGGGAGATCAGCTCGGTGCCTTGTGACCACCAAGAGGTGTGGGATAGGGAGGGTGAGAGGGAGATGCAAGAGGGAAGAGATATGGGGATATATGTATAGCTAATTCACTTTGTTATAAGGCAGAAACTAACACACCATTGTAAAGCAATTATACTCCAATAAAGATGTTAAAAAAAATAAAATTAAAAACATAGGCCCTGCCTGAGACTATACAGATAATTCCAGAACAAAATTTACGATATCTAGGAAACAGGCCACACTGCTTAACACGGATGCTTAATTTGTATTTTCAACATATATTTACAGGTAAAGTTTTACTGTGAACCGTATGTTCATCAGATCAAATGCACGGATGTAATTAAATTTCTGCTTGTTGATACTTGTTTTATAGATCTTATTAAAAGTAAATGTAAATAAAGCTTGTTTGGAGATTAAAAAAAAGAAAAACATATTCTCTTGCTTTAGTTTATATTAACTCAGAGAAAAGAAAAAATGTCATACCAGCTAGAACCAAGCATTATTATAAAGGTAAAATCTGTTGGGAAAAGAACATCATGATTTTTTTCACAGTAGCCTTTCAGCGTTTTAAAAGGAAGTAAATGGTAGGCCAAAGAAGCCATTCTTTTTCTCATTAACATCTCAAGAACATGCAGTTCACTAGATAACATTATCACTGATTTCTGTTAAGGAAAGCTAAAGAATTCTTATCACCAGGAGGCTGTTTCTATCTGTGAAACAGATTATTGGGCTTTGAGAGTGCTGGTTACTAACCTCTAAAAATATCAAATTAGAGGAGAGTGGCTGAAATCACCATTCATCTAAGAGCTGCAACCTCATTTTGTAGAAATTGTTCTAATAAACCCATGAGATGCAATTCTTCACACATTAAATGTCAACATAATCTCTATCTTAAAAGTGAAATTCAGGACTACATGTGTTCCTTGAGTTTGAGCTATAGATCCTATATTGAATGTGCTTCCTAGTTAACCTTTAAAAAGTTGAAGTTACGATATGCTCTATTCCTCTAGACTATGTTATGGGCATTAAGATATTTTAATCTTTTTATAAGGGACATAAACAAATATGAAAGTAGCATTAGGTTTTTGAAATATAAGAATAATAATCAACGAAGAGTAAAAAAGAAGAAGAGAGGTAGGATATACAGGGAAAGCACTGGGTCTAAAGTCAGAACACTATTATTCTGGTCTGCCAATCATTAAGCCAGTGGTGTTATATAAATACTGAGTCATCGGTTTTTATATGTAATGTAGAAATAAGAACACTTGCCTTGCCTGATACAGCCCTGTTGATAACTTCAAATTAAACAAAGAACGCAAAGGCGCTGTTTAAACTGCAAAGTAGCTATACGGCAAGCAAGAAGTATAGAGCCTCCCTCACCTCAGAAAACCAGGTTTGCGAGGGGCTTCCCTGGTGGCACAGTGGTTGAGAGTCCGCCTGCCAATGCAGGGGGCACGGGTTCGTGCCCTGGTCTGGGAAGATCCCACATGCCGCGGAGCGGCTGGGCCCGTGAGCCATGGCTGCTGAGCCTGCGCGTCCGGAGCCTGTGCTCCGCAACGGGAGAGGCCACAACAGTGAGAGGCCCCCGTACTGCAAAAAAAAATAAAAAAATAAAAAATAATGTAGAAAACCAGGTTTGCAAAATACCCTTACACATTGTCTTATTGGGCACGTGGATATGTTTACTAGATTTAAATGTGATTTCAGGTCTCTTAAATAGTATATTATGGATGAAAATTAACAGACTGTTAGGACACAGTATTAATTAGACTATTCATACGTAAGGTTGAGCAGTATTTTTAGATCTGCTGCACGATCTTTTTATCTTCAAAGATAAGAAAAGAGCAGAAGAGACTTTAAGATCTCCTATAGAGTGGTACACCAGGAAAAGACAGACTACCAAATATGTAACACATGATTCCATTTGGAAAAATACAATTATATGTAAAGATAGGAAAAGCACAAGAAGAGGATGTGGGAGATATTTCCTTTTGTTATAGACATTAAATATTTAACAATAATTTGTTGACAATGAGATCATAAATGATGTTTTAACTTTTTGTCAGAGATGTTCTTATTGGCTAACTCGATTATATTGAGTGTAGGTTTATTATTTAATGATAAAAAATTCCCACTTGAATTCCTTCAATGTTCAAGAAGGGAGTCTAGCAGTTAGGAACACAGGGGTTGGTTTTTGAAGCCTGTGAGTCTGTTTCTGTTTTATAAATAAGTTCATTTGTAACTTTTTTTTTTTTTTTTTTTTAGATTTAGCATGTAAGTGATGTCATGTGATATTTGTCTCTCTCTCTGTCTGGCTTACTTCACTTCGTATGATAATCTCTAGGACTGTCCATGTTGCTGCAAATGGCATTATTTCATTCTTTTTTGGGCTGAGTAATATTCCACTGTATATATGTACCACATCTTCAAAAACAAACTTATGGCTACCAAAAGGGAAACATTGGGGGGAGGGATAAATTAGGAGTTTGGGATTAACAGATACACACTAATATATATAAAATAGATAATCAGGGCTTCCCTGGTGGCGCAGTGGTTGAGGGTCCGCCTGCTGATGCAGGGGACACGGGTTCGTGCCCCGGTCTGGGAAGATCCCACATGCCGCGGAGCGGCTAGGCCCGTGAGCCATGGCCGCTGAGCCTGCGCGTCCGGAGCCTGTGCTCCGCAACGGGAGAGGCCACACAGTGAGAGGCGTACCGCAAAAAAAAAAAGATAATCAACAAGCATGTACTGTATAGCACAGGGAACTATACTCAATATTCTGTAATAATCTATATGGGGAAAGAATCTAAAAAAGAATGGATACATGTATATGTATAACTGAATCACTTTGCTGTACACCTGAAAGTAACACAACATTGTATATCAACTATACTCCAATATAAACTAAAAAATTAAATTAAAAAAAGAACATGAGGACTGGAATCAGACCGGGCTGGGTCTGAATCTGGGCACCATCGCTCACTAAGTATGTGATCTACGAACAGAAATTGACCTCTCTAAACCTCGCAGCAATAGTACCAACCTGGCTTGTGTGTATTTTTGATTGTTCAATTCCTTGGAGTCCAGTAGTGTAAATTAACACGATTTGGGGGACATACTGGAAACTCAGTGGGTGCTGACTAGTGGATTGAGGTACTAATAGTATTGAACTACTTCTGTTCTTTACTTGACTTCCTTGCGCTGATTCAGCTTCACTGGGCTGAATCATTCTTACCATGATCTGAAAAGGGTATGTAGGTGGTATCTTTTGCTTTTGCCCTTTCTTTTAAATTACAGTTTGCTGGGTTTAAAACTTCTGAATCCTAAATTGTTTCCTCTGAATTCTGGAAAGACTGATCAAATGCCTTCTAACATTGAATTTTGTGGAAGAGAATTCGGATCCCAGTTTGATTATTTCCCTTGTAAGCAAACTTGAATACGTTGTCTCTTAAGTGTTGATTTTTTCATTAACATTCCCCAATACGGATGGTCCCTTTTCATCACATCACAAGAATGTGATTCTTTCATTGCCTGAAGTTTTTCTACTTTTTCTTTTATTATTGTTTTTCTTCTATTGTTCTGCTCTCTCCCAGCTGTATACACATTAAGTATGTCCTAAATCATGTCTCCATATTTTATTGTTTCTTCCATAATTTATCGCCAAGTCTTTTTCCCATTTATTCTGAAAGACCCTGGACACAATTATCAAGTAGCGATAATCTCCTTACAATCCTCCTTAGGGGGCATCAGTCACATGAAACTCTTCTATGATCTTTTACACTTGAAACATATTCTTTCTGGTAACTTCAGTGACTTTCTTGATTTACTTATAGAACAGTAATAACCCATTGCCTTTTATTTATCCAGACAGAATGGTACTTCCAATTTCCTCATTATATCTTATCAAATGCTAACTTCCCCAAAACAGCACCAAAAACCCTCCAAGGATGAAGCACATCTAAGGGGAAGGTCTACCTTGATGATCTTAAGAGCATCTCAGAGTGGAGGGGGAACAGCAGGATATTTATGAGGGTTGGGGGGTTTGGTTTAAGTGTATCCTTTGATGAGGGGGTGTGGGCCTGACTGGGAATGACCAAGTTTGTGATGTAAGCGTTTAGGATGGGAGGACACGTGGAAACAAGGATTCCACGGTGACTGTTAATTTTCTGTTGCTGCTATAACAAATTACCACAAGGTAGTGTCTTAAAACAAATGTACTCTCTTACAGTTCTGGAGGTCAGGAATCTGAAAACAGTTTCACCAGGCAAAAGTGGGGCTGTCAGCAGGGCTGGCTCCCCCTGGAGGCTCTGGGAAGGATGGCCTCTTCAGCTTTTCGAGCTGCCAGCAGTCGCCCATGTCCCTGGACCATGTGTCCTTCCTTCATCTTCACAGCCAGTACTGTGGCATCTTGCTTTCGGCTTCCTGTCACCTTCTTGTCCTGTAGTCAAATCTTCCTCTGCCCGCCTCTCATAAGGGCAGGTGGGATTATATTTACAGCCTCCCAGGTTAATCCAGGATAATCTCTCCCTCTCAAAATCCTTCACTTAATCACACCTGCAAAGTCCCCTTTGGCAGGTGAGGTAACATTCGCAGATTCCAGGGTTTAGGAATCGAATATCTTGAGCCTTCAAGAGTAAGCAGTCATTTGATGCCATCGATTTTACTCTAATGAGGTTAAGTTTTGTAGTCTTCTACTACATATTACTAAGATAAAGTTTACAGTACCTTCCTACACAACTGTTTCCTCAAAACATACAGTCACGTGAGTGAAGACGCTCTTGGATGGTAATCATAAGAGGCTGTGTGGGTGAATCCAGGTTCCTCCATGCTTTTCTTACACTCCTTGACATCCATCTACTAAGCTGTAAAGATTTTACAGCAACTAATTTAGTAATTGGTTCGTAGTCATAAACACTTCTGCATCAATCTGAAAATATAACCCAGCCTATCTTTTTTTTTAATTAATTAATTAATTCATTCATTCATTTATTTATTTATGGCTGTGTTGGGTCTTCGTTTCTGTGCGTGGGCTTTCTCCAGTTGTGGCGAGCCGGGGCCACTCTTCATCGCGGTGCGCGGGCCTCTCACTATCGCGGCCTCTCTTGTTGCGGAGCACAAGCTCCAGACGCACAGGCTCAGTAGTTGTGGCACACAGGCCTAGTTGCTCCACGGCATGTGGGATCTTCCCAGACCAGGGCTCGAACCCGTGTCCCCTGCATTGACAGGCAGACTCTCAACCATTGCGCCACCAGGGAAGCCCAACCCAGCCTATCTTAATATCAGTAGCTGTGGCAGACATCAGATCATTAAGCTTTATTTTGATTATATGATAGATACATATTTCCTTTGCAAGTGTAACCCAGATGTAAGCTGCAGTCATCCTGTCCTTTACGACTCAAATTAAGTTCACAAAAATTCTCCTCCCGGTTACTCTTCCTCCCTAAAGATTCTCCTCTGAGGCCAGGGGAACACAGGGAATAAAGATCAATCGTTCTCTCACTCACTGTAAGCGATGTTTCCATTTCTTTTTGTTCATATATGCTGTCCCTTCTCAGTGGCTGGTGACCCATCATGGGACCACCCTAATTCCTTCCCTCCTGCAAAATACCATCAAGAGAAAGCCATCCCCACCAACACTGTGCCTGGCCCCCTGCCACGTCCCATGCCAGCCCCACTCCCCATGGCCGGCAGCAGGCTGGCAGAACCCCGGGGGCTGCCACTCTGTGTTCCCAAAAGCCCCACCATGAGGGAGGGGTGGGGACGTGCAGGCAGCAGCTCAGACACTCAGAGGGACTGGCCAGGGACATATGAGCTGGACAGCCGGCCTCCTGCCCGCTAGAGGACATGGTCTGGGTGTCCTGGATCTGGGGCTGGAGCTGGACGTGCCAACTGCCCTGCCAGGTGCCGGGTCAGGGTGTCTACTCTGCCTGGCGCCATTCTCATCCATAGCGGTCACCAAAAGAGACAGAAAACAACGGGGATTCATGAAAACAGGGGGATCTATACTGGGGTTCTACTGAAGTTAAATATTAAACATTCTGTTCTTAAATGCACTTTGGTGACCCAGCTAATGGGAATCTATTTTTGGCTGTCTTTCTCTAATTTCCTCAATCCCTCCTTCACACACACACACACACACACACACACGCCCCTTTCTTTTTCTCTTAGAATTGGTATAAGAAGAAGAACTTATGCTTTTAGAGTTTTGGTTTTACCCACAAGATCCTTTGCAAATAGAGGTATTTTTCAGTTGCCAAGATGAATAAAGGGCCTCAATCGTACATGTTATTTTACATCAGTTTCAGCTCTAAGGGAAAAGGCTCCAGCCAGGGAGTTAGATCTGGATTTGAGTGTCAGCTTCACGACACACGACCCACATGGCTTCAGACAACTTAGCCTCAGAATCTCCTCATCTGTGAAATAAGCTTAGTATCACCAGCTTCACAAGACCGCTGAGGTGATTACCCAGGAAATGCCCAGAGCACAGCCTGCATGTATGAATAATGAATTTTTAAGCTGCTGGATGAAAGCAGATGTCTCTGAGTCCGTGTATTTTTCTATTTAGTATTTTATAAACATTCTTAGAGCCCACTTTCTACCTAAGGTGCTGCCCTAAATGCTTTGGAAAGCAAGAGAAGAAGTGTCCCCGCCCTTCAGAAATGGAAAATTTAGAGGAAAAGGCAAATGCAAGGCCGTGGTCAACAGAGGTGCAAAGTAAACCATAGGTAATACTCGATGAAACCTGGAAAGACCCCACATAACAGGTGGAATTTGAGTTGAGTCCAGAGTTTGGCTGGAATGAGAGCATCTGCATCACTACCCATGCGTGTTACTTGTCATACCATACCTCTTCCCAAACTGTTTCCTGGAAATCCAAATAGTCTTCCTTCATTCACGAGAACAGTCCAGTCTCTCAATTTGCACAACCACTCACGTTCAGGTCCGTTTTCCACAAAACAAAGGACGCCCAGTTAATGAGACTTACTACTCTTGGAAACCTGGTAGAACTAGGAATGGGTATTTTCTGCTGTGCTCCTGGCACTCGAGCAGGATGTCCTGAAGCTCTGGCACCAGGAAGAGGGTAGACAATTCCTGGGGCGGCAGGTGGGGGGGGGTGTCAGGAAGGACTCCCTGCACAGCGGGCCCTGGAGCCATCAGTTAAATCCTGAACAGATGTTCACGGTGGAGTCAGAGGATGCGAGTGTGTGTGGAGATGGGCACGGGTGGAGAAGAATCCAAACAGAAGGGACAAGGCCAGAGTCACTCAGGGCTGGGGTGTGGGTTGTGCGTCGTGTATAGGAGCCAAGAGGTTCAGGGCGAGAAAGTAAGACACGAACTCATGCAGACGGTCAGGGACCAGTCCTGAAGAGCACTGTTCACACTGTTAAAACATCCGATTGAGTCCCACAGTCATCTGTTCTCAGTCATGGGAACGAGTTGCCGCAAACACTGAAAATACTCCCCTCAAGACCAACGAGTCAAAGCTCGAACGTCTTTTTCTATTCTATACACTCACGTTTTGCCCAATATATGATATTCTCACCCCGACCTATGACTATATACTCTGTTGAGTGGACGACACTGCAGTGTCCTCAAGGCTAGCACACTGGGATGTGTTTGTAAACCTAGGTGCTCCCGGGGATGTTTCTTTCATGTGAAAATCAACCACCCCGTGGGCCAGAGCAGAAAACAGAGAAGCACTGCTCTGGGCAGGAAGGACTTAGGCAGAGAAGGACACAGGACGTGTCTGATCTTGGGAAGGACCATTCTGGCTGAGGGAACAGCTCGTTGGGTGCGACCCGGGGGAAGGGGTAAAGGGGGCAGTAGCAGAGGTTAAGACAAGGGGGCCCCGTGGAAGGTATTGTGGGGAGAGGAGGACGGACGGGACTGGACTAAAGGACACACTCGTGGAAGATGAGAGAGGGTGGGTTAACACACTGGTTACTCAACCCCTAGGGCTGGTCATGCTGAAGCCACTGAAACCGTTCAGGAAGCTCTTGTCAGACAGAAGTCAAAGGAGAGTGGGGTTCAGGGCGTTTGGAGATCCAGGGGCCAGTGCTCCAAAGGTGAGTACGTGCCCTATGGTAACGGAGGCCCAGGACTTCTGTAGGATTTCCTCAGAGGGCTCCAAAAACCCTCAGTTCACTAGAAATCTAAGAATCTCCGTTACACCGAAACAAAGCTGAATTATTCGCTGAAACCCACATGCTGGCAGGTGCCCAGTCAGTCCAGCTGACATTTCAAAGTCCAAACTCTTTAGGTTCTCGGGTGGTCGGGATGAGGGTGACTTAAAAGCCAGATGAGAGAAAGGACTACAATGCGGGTGTTGAATAAGAAGCAACATGGGTTTATGGACCCCGGGCCCCTGGGTCACTATGAATGAGTGAAACACGCATTATCCATGTACCTACTGATATGAGATGATGAACATGTGTTTATCAACTTCATGAGCCGTCTATATGTGACTTTTCCAGTCTGTATTCAGTTCCAGACAATAATTGTGAAATTCTGTCAGTTAAAGAACGCCGTTCATTATTTGCTCAGGGGGTAGATTCTGGAACCAATTTTAAATCTTCAAATCACTCATGATCTCCTGCACAGTGAGTTCATGACACAGTTTATTCTGTCATGTAAAAAGGGAGTGTTTTTTATTCCTCTGTCAAAACCTAAATTCGCAAATGACTAGAAGCAAAGATTATATTTTGATCACCTTCTGGTGAGAGTTCAAATGGAAATGACAGACACTGGGACTTACTTTGCCTGCGACAAGTGATTCTATTTCTAAATCTGACCATTTTCAAGGTAAAAAAATAATTTTACCATATACACATTATTTTCATGTCACATTGGAAAGTGTCCACTTTTTCAAAATTTCCATTCTGCTCTAAGATGTGAACAAATTAGGAACACGCACATTAAAAAGGACTTTGCTTTAAAAGGTATACACGCTGAGAAATACCTGACACGACAGTCTCTTACTCTTTCAGAAGGTTAAACTAACGTGACTGGGTTAACTTAAAATACACCTCAAAAATTAGTAAGTTAAATTACTCTCGGTCAACAAGCAAAACTGCATTCATCAAGAACACACAGTCTGCTTCAGTTCAGCTGTGCATTATACCTGCTAGAGGTTCTGAATTAGCCATGCCTACAACCTCTATCACTTCTTTTGGTTTCTTTCTTTAAGTGGCTGTAGAGTGGAACTCCAATCAGATTATTTCACTCTCTTGCTTAAAAAAACACTCGATGTCCCTTGGTAATCACGTGACAGCTCACCTCTATCTTTGCTTCCCACCCGAGTCACTGTCAAGCCAGACGTGCCCCATTAACTAGGCCCGTCTCCCACCCCACACCCTCTTCTCCAGGACAGTTCTCATTTGTCTGATCTGTTTGTCTCTCTTCAGTTTTCCTGATACAAACAATAAATATGATCAGTATAATGACTTCAAGAATCTGATTAATTCATGTACACTCTGTATTTGTAAAAAAAAACAAACAAAAAGAAAGTTTATCATATTCATTATATATAAAGCCAGGTCATTTGGCCAAAAATCTCATTAATGAATTTTTTTAAAGCAATCATTTAACTTAAGTGACATCACCAGTGAATGAGAACATTTTAAAAAGATGTCTCACTGCATAGAAAATCACGCATAGCTTTGAGGTACCCTCTGCAGACAAGGGACATAAAATATAACTAGAAGGATAAGGAATGAAGCCACAGAACAACTACTTGTACGGCAGCAAATTATAAAACAATACTGTACTTGACATAGGCAAAGCCCCAACTTTAAGAACTGTATCAACAAATGAACTTATCTACGAAATAAAACCCGACTCACAGACACAGAGAACAGACACAATGTGGTTGCCAAGGGGTAGGCGAGGTGGGGGAGGGATGGACTCGGGGTTTGGGATTAGCAGACGCAAACTAGTACATACAGGATGGATAAACAACAAGGTCCTACTGTAGAGCACAGGGAACTCTATTCAATATCCTGAGATGAACCATAATGGAAAAGAATATAAAAAAGCATGTATATATATATAACTGAGTCACTGCTGTACAGCAGAAATCAACACAACATTGTAAATCAATGGTACTTCAATAATTAAAAAAAAAAAAGAGGGGCTTCCCTGGTGGCGCAGTGGTTGGGGGTCCGCCTGCCGATGCGGGGGACACGGGTTCGTGCCCCGGTCCGGGAAGATCCCACATGCCGCGGAGCGGCTGGGCCCGTGAGCCATGGCCGCTGGGCCTGCGCGTCTGGAACCTGTGCTCCACCGCGGGAGAGTCCACAACAGTGAGAGGCCTGCGTACCGCAAAAAAAAAAAAAAAGAACTGTATCAAATAGAAAAATGTAAGATACTAATGAAAAATAAAAGGTCAGTGAGTGGTAGGGAAGTTTAAGAAGCTCTCAGTGTAGACTGACGTCATCAGGGAGCCTGGTGTTGGGTGTGAGGATGCACAAAATGCGGCCGAGCACAAATATTGGAAAACAGTCCAAAGAAAATAGAGGAACATATATCTACAGGTATACTGTAATCACTTGAAAAAAGTTTTATGGCCCAAAGCAATTAATCAATCAATTTTTTCAAATAATTGTTTAATTCAGGGGACAAAGTTAAAACTGGTAACTAAACTGTTTCCATAGCTTAACTGGTCAGTTCAGTCAAAATGGCCCCTGACGGATGGTGATTGTCAGGGACGATGTTGGTCAGAGGTACAAACTCCCAGTTTTGAGGTGAACAAGTCCTGGGATGTCATGTACAGCACGGTGATTCCAGTTTTCTTTTTTTCTTTTTTAATTTAATTTTATTTATTTTTTGATATAGCACGTTCTTATTAGGTATCCATTTTATACATATTAGTGTATATATGTCAATCCCAGTCTCCCAGTTCATCACATCCAGTTTTCAACACTGTCTTGTATACAGGAAAGCTGCTAGGAGCACAGGTCTCAAATGTCCTCATCAGAAAAAAGGGACGTGCAAGGTGAGGGGTGTGTTAACTCACCTTACCGTGGGGTCACTTCACAGTGTACACGTGGATCAGGTCACATCGTGCACCTTAAACTTGCACAATGTTCCATGTCAATTATACCCCAATGAAACTGGAAAAATATGACCATTAAAAGACAAAGTCATCATCCCAATGAGAAAATAAGTAAAAGGAACACTAAGTACGTGTCTTACATGGAATAGTGCTGCTCACTTGAGCTTAACTAAAGTATAATTGACATAAAATGAATACAATGATTTAATACGCTATATAAATGGGCATGAATGACAAGTACTATAAAACTATTTCCTGAATTACTAAATATTCACAATGTTTTCTTAAAAAAAACATTTTTAGTGTATTCGTTTAAGGCCAATTGATAAGGAGATAATTTTAAGTGACAAAGGATATTGGAACTGTAATAAATAAATGAATAATAATTTTTGCACTACACTGTAAAAATACATTGTACTAGTCGTCTATATAAGGATTAAAAAAACTGTGAAGAAAAAAACTGTGGACTCTTATTTCACATACAAATCGTGTCTGATAAATCACTATAGGCAGTTCCAACTTTATGTATAACTTTCAGAGCTTTTTTCTTTCTTTTTTCTATCTTTCATTTGGTTTTTTTGTGCAAAAGATAAACAGTTTCATTTTGTAGCACATACTCCGGTAGAAAACTGGGGGATCCTAGCCCGGCCAGGAATGAAATGTTCTGTTTTGTGATGGACATTTCCACATTCAGTGCTGAAATTGCCTAGGTAACTTATACTTATTTAACAATATGTCCCATTGTTTTCAAATACATTTTCTCTTTTATACTTTACAACACTCCTTTGGTTGAGAGCACACAGCAAGACTAAGGTCACCAGGCATGAATGGTACTGCCCCTCCAGACTTGTCCAAACAAGCCTTCTAACTCCTGAAACAGGGAACTAAAGTTACCTCTTTCCCATGCCTCAAAAAACCTTTAATATTTCCAATGGAAAAAAAAAACAGAAAAAGCTACACAGACAAAAAGGATTTAGTAAAAGGCAGTGACAAATAGCAGAAAAGAAATTTTACATTTAAAGGCATGGCTCTTCTTTCAAAAGTTTAAATCTTAAATTTCTCTAGGGTTATAAGATTCAAAACAAAATGACTGAGGTGAGGAGAACTCAATCAGGAAATTAATTTTAGAATCTGATCTCTGAACTTAATTTAGTAAATATAAGAAGAATCATAGTCTGTTTTCCTGATAGAATCTCAGCCAATGGGACTGGCTAGTGAATAAGGGAGATAAAATTCATGATGTCTCCTAATAAATAGCTTCTAGAATCATGGGTTGACTCAAGAGAACTTAGTTTCTGGATCATTGCCAAGAAGCTTGAACTATTAGAAGCAAATTGGACATTGGTTTGTAAACTCAGGCACGGGCATCATAAGATGCAAACTGTGTTCATATTTTAATTACATATGTCTGTCCGTCTAGGATTTAAGAAGAATGTTTCACTAACTTGGTTGTACTTCTACGTACGAAAATATGTCCATATTACAACTACTCTATGGTTTCCAGTCTACTTCAAACAGGCAGCTTCCTGTTTATCAACATCAGTCAAGCGGAATACAAATGGAATTGAATTCTTAGTTTTAACTCAAGTGAACAGTTTTCTTAATCCCCCAAAAATCTTTTCATAAATATTTTGGCATCGGTATATGCATATTTCTTGGACTAGAAGTTCGGTCCAGTCTTTTGCTCATCAATTAATTAATTTTCTGCTGTTAGATGATGGGCCCTGGAAAACTTCACCTGCTGCAAAAGAGCTCGGTGAACCTGCCCACTGAAGGCCTGGAGACCTGTTTTCTACAGGAAGACATTTTTCCCAATGTTTCTGGGCAAACTCACGACAAACAGGGGAGAGCTCCCCTTCTTAATACACTTTGGTGGTCTGAGTGTCATCCTACAGAGCCCAGTCCTGCTGGCTCTGTCTCAAATAAGCGACTCAAAGCCTCACCTATGTCTTCTGCCATTTTATTATTAGCATGAATGAGAACTGAAACAGAGAATTATCAGGAGTTCACGTCTTCCTCTGTAGCTGCAGAGGCTTTGCCAAAAATCTCTGCCCCGTCTTCATCATGAATCCCTAATCCAAATTCAAATGTTTCAATTTCCTCTAATATGATTTCAGGGCCCCTGAATTGTTAAAAAAAAAAAAAAAAAAAAAGCCGTGGTGGTTAACTGCCACTTATAACTCATTTAAATGGGATGAATCCCCACAATTCATCTCTTTTCAGTTTCTATAAAATAGTCTCCAATTCCTAAGAAAATGCTTACTGTTTACTAAGAAGACATGTATTTATTTGATTCTTACACTCTTCTACTATTAGTTCTAGTTTCTCCGTTTCCTAGATGAACAATAGATGCCAGTGCAGGAGAAGCCAATAGACTAGAAAGAACACAATTAAGCCTCTGCAATTGACATACAATTAACACATTTGTTTAATAGACCTGTGTGTATGTCTTAGAGTAATTCAAACATACAGAATGTACTTTTGTTTTTATTTATCTAAAAAAATGTTGAAACCTTTGGTGTGCATTACTGCAATCCCTTTCTCTCTGACTCTCCCCACCAGGTGCAGGGAACCATCTTCCCAGCTCCCAATTTCAACCCCATGATGGACGCCCAAATGCTGGGGGAAGCACTCCAGGGATTTGGTAAGCCTGGTGATTTCTAGCACCTTTCTTGATCATTTTTTTCCTGTGCTTTACCTTGTCTTAAGACTATAATATGGGTGTAAACAGCTGATGTCTAACAGAAAGCAAACACTGATTCAAACAAAAAGCTGGGCAAAAAAGTAGAACAAGAAAAATAATAGAAAAGATCAACAGAATTGCCTCTCGCAATTGCAGATCTGACCTTGACATGTTTTTGCCTTAGATGCTTAAATGCCTAACAACTAAATGAAATTCCAAACCAAAAAACTTAATCTGGGATAAACATCCTTTCTTCACCCTTGTTTGTTTTCTAGCCTGTTTCCTTTGAGACTCCCACATCCAGCCAAATCAGACTTCCTGCTGCTCCCCCGGGGGATCTGCTTTTCCACATCCCTGCAAATTGGCCCAGTAATCCCCCTGCCTGGAAGGCTATATTCTTCTCCCATCTACTTGGAATTCAAATTCTCTTCCTTCAGGAATCCCTTCAATTGAGCCTTCCTCTTTGAACCCTTCTTTGCCCTCCAAACTCATCAGTCGTCCAAAGCCCAGCACCTGCTTCTGCAAGGTCCTGCCTCTGACCCCACCTCCACCAGGCCTGTCCCCTCCCCCCACCCCCTTCACCTGCTGACTGGCCTCTGAGCTCCCAGGGTGGGAGGCTGGGTCAGGTGCTTGTAAGTGCATGTCCAGTGAATGAACTAGAGTTTAGGAAAGAAATGTGGAGAGAAGTGGGAAGTTGTTGAGTTCTTTTAAAAAAGATTTAATCTTTAAGATATGATATGGAGCTGTTAAACATCCAACCTGTCCTAAGGAGACTTCTGGTGAGCACGAAGATGAACACTGACAACAGAAAGGAAACGTTTGCATGAAACATAAAAAGCCTTTCATGAGAAAGCAAGCTCTCAGCTTTGAAGACAAGGTCATCTTTACACAAGCTATACTGTGTGTGTGTGTGTGTGTGTGTGTGTGTGTGTGTGTGTGTGTGTGTGTGTGTGTGTGTGTGTGTGTGTGTGTGTGTGTGTGTCCACTAGCAGGACCCTGGAGGAAAACAATAAAGGACTTTGAATGTGCTCTAAAGTCAACATTAAGAGTCCGCAATGCTTATGCCTTTAAAAATATTAATCATCGCTAGAAAAATCTGGAGACAGGGCAACGAACAGTTATGGATTAACTTTTTCTTCAGGAGAATAATTTTTGCTTTAAAACTATAAATCAGAGCAATCTATTCACTGAAAATTCTTCTTTATGCCAGTTTCAATTTTCCTGTCATCGCAATTTTAGGGTCAGAATTTGGATTCATTTTGACCCTTGTAGGTTTGTGCTGGTCAGTGTTTTAGCTGAAGAATTTCAGGAGGTTTGGGGTTTGACGGCACACCTCTGCTCTAGTACGACAAAGCAAGAACACAGCTCAAGATGCTGTGAAAGTCTATCCATCCTGATGCCCCTGGCAAAGGGCAATCGAAAACGACAATTGCAAATGTTTTCCTCGGCTACTGTGGGTTTTTTCCAGCTTTGCTGAGACACAAATGACCTATAACATTGTGTAAGTTTAAAGTGTACCATGTGATGATTTCAAAGACGTATATTTTGCTAAATGGTCAACACAATAAGGTTAGTTTACACATCCTCCCTCTCACAGAATTACCATTTTTTGTCATTATTGTTATGGTGAGAACATTTACCCTCTACTCTCTTAGCCACTTTCAAGTATGCAATACAGTATTGTTAACTGTAGTCACCATGACGGATGTTAGATCCCCAGAACTCACTCCTCTTATAACTGGAAGTCTGTACACTTTGACTGTCACCTCCCCCTTTCCTCCATCCCCCAGCCCCTGGCTGTTTCCATGAATTCAGCTATTGTGGATTCCATGTATGTGAGATCATACAGTATCTGCATTTCTCTGTCTTATTTCACTTAGCGTAACGCCTTCAAGATTCATCCATGTTGTCACAAATGGCAGGATTTCCTTCTTTTTATGGCTGAGTAATATTCCATTGTGTGTGTATCATATTTTCTTTATTCATTCCTTTGTCGATGGGACACCTAAGTGGTCTCCATGTCTCAGCAATTGTGAATAATGCTGTAATGAGCATGGGGGTGGAGATAACTCTGCAAGATAGCAATTTCATTTCCTGTGGATAAATACCCAGGAGTGGAACTACTGGATCACATGGTAGCTCTATTTTTAATTTTTTGAGGAACCTCCGTAACGTTTTCCATAGTGGTTGCACCAATTTACATGCCCACCAACAGTGCAGGAGGGTTCCCCTTTCTCCACATCCTTGCCAACACTTTTTATCTCTTGTCTTTCAGATGATGGCCATTCTGACAGGTGAGAGGTGATATCTCACTGTGGTTTTGATTTGCATTTCCCTGATGATTAGTGATGTTGAGCAGCTTTTCGTGTACTTCTTGGCCATTTGTACACCTTCCTGGGAAAAATGTCTATTCAGGTGCTTTGCCCATTTTTTTCAATCAGATTATTAATTATTCTTTTTTACTATTGAGTTGTATGAGCTCCTGATACATTGCAGCTATCAACTCCTTATCAGGTATATGATTTGCAAGTATTTTCTCCCATTCTATAGGTTGCCTTTTCACTTTGTTGATTGTTTCTCTTGCTCTGCAGAAGCTTTTGAGTTTAATGTAGTCTCACTTGTTGTTTTTTTTTTTTTTTTTTTTTTTTTTTTTGCGGTACCCGGGCCTCTCACTGTTGCGGCCTCTCCCGTTGCGGAGCACAGGCTCCGGACGCGCAGGCCCAGCGGCCATGGCTCATGGGCCCAGCCGCTCCGCAGCATGTGGGATCTTCCCGGACCGGGGCACGAACCCGTGTCCCCTGCATCGGCAGGCGGACTCTCAACCACTGCACCACCAGGGAAGCCCATCACTTGTTGGTTTTTGACTTGGCTACTGTGTCTTACATAGAAAAATCAGAAAGCAAAAATATTCCCTGACGCAAATGGAAATGAGTAGTTTTAACAAAAATTGTCTTAAGTTGTATAACAATTCACCAAGGAAAAGCAGTACCTCTCAGGTAACAATGTCTAACAGTGCAGTCCACTTGCCAAGTCCTAACTGCGACAAGCTACTTCCCTACCCACGCACTCTTACAACAACTGTGTTTCTTTTGTCTCAGTTAACACATATAATTTCCAGATCATGCCTATGAGATCCTGGGCGAGGGGAACTATTTTTAACCTATATGCCTAACTCACGGTAAAGCTGCGTACAGGACAAAATGAATCTTTGTGAAACACTGGGTGCTATTTAGACTAGGCGTCCTCACCTGCCCCAGCCCTCACTGACCACCAATATGATGTGAGCCGTAGGGTGTGTGTAGACCTTCTTTACAGAAGTGGAGGGAGTTTCCCTCTATTCCTAGCGGCTGAGTTTTCCTATATTTCCGCTAGAAGCAGTCGTTCAGCATTTACTAATTCATGCTCACGGTGACTTTGTAGAAACCTTTCACTAAGAACAAGAATCAACTGTACATCATAAAAACCTATAAGACTGCTACGGTTCACCATGTCAGATTTTTCTGTTAAACCGTTGGATAGGAATTATCTAGAAATTCCTGCCCCTAATATAATAGGACAAGAAAGAGAAATAGATACAATGATTCTAAAAAACAAATCAAAATTCTCTGAAATTGCAGAGGACATTATTAATATATCTCAAGATCCAAGGTAATCAAGCAAAAGCATTATTAAAAACTGTGAGAGTTCAATAAGTTTTCTGGATACAAAGTCAACATAAAATTTGACATCATTTACTTCATTGAGCAATTATGTGTTAAGAAACAAAGCAAAAATAATATAGCTTGAAATATCAATAGAAATGCAAATATGAATAATTTCAACAAAATCAAGTTTCTTGTTATTTGTAAAAACTCTACAAATCTTTACTAAGTCTTTTAGAAAAGAAAAACACATAATTCAACAGATTCATCATGTTAGTCACAGAAATATAATTTCTCTAAATTGATTCCTAAGTATACAGTTATTTTAATTGAAATTTTAATAATATTTTTGAGATCCATATATTACTCTGAAATATCTCTAGAAGGGTAAATGAGCCAGAGTTGCTATGAACTTTGAAAAATGGAGAGTAATTCAGAGAGGTAGGTTGTGGATAATCCCAACAGGACAACAACGAAAACCAGAAGGCTACAAAAATTACAAAAGTGTGACGATAGCAAAATCAACAATGGAGCCAATTGAAAAACCTTCTATTTATTATTAAAAATACGTTATCTGGACCGCCCATCACGCAGTCAGCAGATCCCTTCAGAACCACCTAATGTCCCTTGGCTCCAGCGCTGAACCTGGGGCCCCGTGCACCTGATGCTCTGGTGCCTTTCTCTACAGGCTGCCTTTGCTCCCAAACCCGAAATCCCAGGCTCTAGAGCTGATCCTCTGCCTCCCTCCCTCCATTCTGCAGCTGCCGGACCATTTCTCTCACCTGCATAAATACCTCGCTCCCACTTTGGGTTCTTCCAGGCACGGTCATCTGTGTATATCCAGTCCCGTGCCCTCATTCACTGGACGTTTTCACATGCGGCTCATCACTCTCCCATGATCCGAACACATCCAGGATGGCATTAACTTCCAAAAAGATGATCTGCTTAACATCCTAGCACTTCAACTCATTCTTCTCCTCATCTCCATCATTTGTCAAAGGAAAAGTATACCACACAGAATTCAACAGGCAGGGAAGCCTTTATGAAAGAGGAGAGAGAATGAACTCAGCTCCTCTGAAACAAAAGGCAGGCGAGGTCTGAGCCCTGGGATGTTCTAGAGGTCACAGGGGCGGGGGCCTTGGTCAACACAATGAGGACTTCTGAGGCTGCTCATTGGTACTCAGGGTCCTGCCTGCCACAGAGGTTGGGAGACAGTGGCTCTATCTTTCCCGGCAATTGTATTTCAAAGGGATGCATCCCAAGTCCTTGAGAAAGGCATTTCTGGGCATTAAAACTGGCAGGTGGTTGGGACAAGATTTATGTCTTGGGGGAAAAGAAAGAATTTACAACTGCAAGTTTTCTGAAGTAAATGCTCTCAGAAAAAAAGAAGGAAGGAAGGAAGGAAGGAAGGAAAGAAGAAAGAAAGAAAAGAAAGAAGGAAGGAAGGAAGGAAAGAAAGAAAGAAAAGGAAGGAAGGAAGGAAGGAAGGAAGGAAGAAAGAAAGAAAGGAAGAAAGAAAGGAAGAAAGAAAGAAAGGAGGAAGGAAAGAGGTCAAAGGCTTCTAATCAGGAGAAGTTTGTCTGAATTTTGGTCAAGCTGAGGGGATGCTAACACCTTCTTGGTTACTCTACCACCACTAACGTTGCAGCTAAATTCCCCTGAAGCAGCTGTGCATTCAGGCGTTTTTTCAGGTTCATGGGTTGGTGCAGGAGGAAGTGGGGCCTCAGAGCCCAGGAGCAGAGCCTCTGTTATGGGGAGGGGCCGCCCACCCCTGGGCAGGGGCATGGTCCCCCCCTCACAGCCCCTTCCCCAGGACTCTTCCTTCTGTTGGGGTCTGGACTGAGGTATGAGGCAGATGCACCCCTGGGCTGAGCAGCTGGGGTTTGTCAAGTGGACTCAACTGGAGCTCTGTTTTCCCCTGACACTCCAAGGACAAAGTTAATGGCAGGAGCTGAGCTCTGCTGAAGAGGTGAGATGACCATGACTATCACATCTCCTGAGGTCAGGGAAACCTCTCCAAGCGCACATGCACAGAGAGGCTCCTCAGGGGGTCAAAAAGGGAGGGCGCACTACCCCATAATATGTGTTGTCAGACCTCCCGTCAGCCTCAGCGCTGGAATCCATCTTGGCAAAAAGATGTGCACACATACCGGGAAGGCCCTGAGACAGGTCAGATGTGGGAGAAAAAGGGAGATAATTGGCTAGAGGAGAACAGAGACCTGGAAGAACTGTCCTGAATAAGTGATTTAAATCCACTCTCCTCATTCAGGACTCCTGCACTCTTCTCTGGGTGTGTATCTGTGCTTTGCTTCTGCTCTAAATAAATCGCTTCTTTTTTCTCATACTGTGCTTCCAATGAACTCTGTGCCTGCTTTACAATGTCTCTTTGTGGGATTCTTTCTCCAAAGGAGACAATGACCGGGATCCTCTCACCTGCTGACATCAGCACCACAGCAGTTACTTTTGTCTTAATGTACATTTGTTGTAAGTCATATCAAACCGTACAGTAAGAAAGACACGTGGCCAATTCAAACAGGAATCAGCTTGGCGTCCAGGAAAGCCTTTTGTTGGTGGGGTAGGAGGGGTGGTAGAAGAAAGACCACATTCTTCACTCCTCTGTATTTTTATTGAATCCTTTTGAAGGAAAATCTGTAGTTGTAGCATCAAGAGGAGAGACAGGAGGTCCCTCGCCATGTCAGGGGCTGCCCTGTGACTTCCATTTGAGTTGGAATCGTTCCCTGCCTGCTGGAAGCAACACGGGGACAAGCTTGCATGCTGCCTTTGATCCCTGGACACTGAGTTCTTCCTACCTACAGGGTAGCAGTCTCACGACTCTCCAAATACGCCCCTTTTCCAGGCTGTGACAAGGACCTGCTGATTGACATCCTGACCCAGCGCTGCAACGCGCAGAGGCTGGTGATCGCGGAGGCCTACCAGAGCACCTTCGGCCGGGTGAGTCACTCCCTCCCCACCCCTTTCCAAGGAAATTCCTGAGAAGCCTCAGAACTGGTACCGTTACCCTTTTCAGCCTCTGATTACAAAGGCTTCCGACTTCACCAAACATCAGAAACGGTTCTTCTGCCCCAAATGTGTTGCACAGAATGTCGGAAAGAGACACATCAAATGTGCCTGTGATCCCACCAGCCCCCTCTCAGAAATTGTTCAGCTTCATAAAGTAAAAGTTCTGATAGCCCGACACCACCATTGGTCCAGTTAGGCTAAAAACACCCCTGCGTCAAGCTCTAGGGAAGGTGCACAAGGGGCTGAAAATCCAAGGCCCCCAAATAAGATCTTTTCCTGCATTTCTCCAGAGGTCCTCACCCACCTCTCAACCCAAGCAAATTCCCCACTAGCTTTTCTTCCCACAGCTGCCGTTGCGCTTAAAAATAGTTTCGGGCAATCAAACTACCCACAGGGCTTTAAAGTCATCGCCCCCAATTTCAAAGCAAGCGGCATTAAAGCTTTCTTTTGTTATGCATTTAAACCACAGATTCAGAACAGAAACCCTTCAGGCCAAAAGGACCTGCAATAGCAATTTCTTTGTCAACTGAGCCTTATCCATGAAACGCCATCATAAATCTTTCTCTGTAACGTTAGTCCTTAAAAACTTACTCCATCTCCAAACCTCAGTCTCAACACCTACAGTACGCAAAACAAAGGTATACCTCTGCTTTAGAATGAATGACGAGTCCAAAAAGCCACCACTGCTCATGAAATTGGCTGAATTAAGCCGTAGTTGGAAACCAGTTTTGCTTTTTCTCCAGGTAAAACTGTTACTTTTCCTATGTTCCAATGACACCAGTGCTAGTTCTCTTTTGAAAGAGAATGTAAAAGCTATACAAGTTGCAGCATTAGTAATCCAATATTGTTTTAATATGCATACTGCCATAAGAGAGGTCATTTTGCAGTAAATTTTTAACCCAAAACTTTGCATACATCTGTGCTTTTCATAGATCAGGTTAACTTAGGTAACAGCATTACTTTATCACTCTCTACAAAATTACCCTAAAACAGACTCAAATAATTCAGAAATGAGGTGCTTACAACTCATCGAACAACGGATCCTCCAGGGTAGAGCACTTACCACACGCCCAAGGTCTCAGAGTGGTCAGATCCGCTGTGCTGAGGTCCCTGGGCACCGGGGAACTTAGGGACCCTTAGACGAGCTGATAGGGGCCTCTCTGCTCTGAAATGCCCCGTCAGACATCAGTTACCGGGTCTCAGAGTCACTTTTCCTGTCCCGTGTCCCTGGCTCACACTGTCCTGATTTGGGCCCTCACCATGTGGTACCCAGATGGATGTGGAAATGCCCCTCGCCCCCAGAGCTGCTGCCCCCCAGCCCTTCCCCTGGGTACCCCCCAAATTGAAGCCAGAAAGAGTCCAAATCTAAAACTCCACTTTCTTGCTTTAATCCCTGAGCGTTAATCTCAATTCCCCTCACAAATACCCATCTGGGCACCGAATTCAACCCACCTGCCCACAGGCTCACCGAGTCCCGCAGCCCCTCTCTGCTCCGCACCTCAAGCCAGCTCACCACCTCCTGCTTCATCCACCGCATCAAAGGCAGGCCCTGCGGTCTACAAACTGACAGCAGGCTGCCCGGCCCGCCTGGTCCTCCGTGTACTCCAGGGCCCAGACCTGCACAGCCAGGCCACCCTAGACATGCATCCCTGACACCTGACACCGTTGCACCACATTCTCTCCAGCTGCTGCCCCATCCTCTCCTGCAGCCGCCCAGGTCAGGGGGTCATGCTGTCCTCCTCCCCGCCAGGGGTTCGGGTTTACTTACCTCCTGACCCCTCGACCATCACCTCCTGGAAATCAGGGACCGGGTTACTGGCCGCCATCCTTCCCTCCAGAGTCCTGCCTGGGTCTGACACAGAACAGACACTGCATTTATAGAATTCCACTCTGCCTCTAAAAACAAAGGAGAAAAAGAAAAACATCACTTTAGAATCCAATAGTTAAAAAGAACATTCACAAACTGCCTACATTTCCCTTCTCCCTCATTCCCTGCTCTGGCTGCCCCGGGTCACCCTGCCTGACCTTGGTGAGGGCTCCTTGACCTCCCCCAGTGCTCACGTTCAGAATGATTTCTTCCACCTGGACAAGGTGTGTCTTCTGCTGGCTTTCCCTTTCTGCGGGAGAGTTTATAGGTTTCTTGTATGTTAATCATTGATATTCCTATATTTTTATTAATGTGAATAATCAAGATTAGAGGGAATTATTTTCTTAGCTACTGAGTAAGGTACAATTCTAGGCATGTTCCATAAACACCTATTATTATATATTTGACTCCTGTCTAACAGCTCCCAAGTTCAAAAAGGAGGTAATACAAATGCTAAAGGAATTAAGAAAAATTTCGATAGAAACGCAGATCACTGTAACAAGCAACTAGAAACTATACAGAGGAGCCAGTCAAAATTAGACAGCTCAATTGCTGAGACAAAAACTGAGCTAAAAGCAATGAATAGCGGACTAAATAATGCAGAAGAACAAATAAATGATCTGGAAGACAGAATAATGGAAATCACCCAATCAGAACAGCAGACAAAAAGACAAATAAAAACAAAGCAACATACGAGACCTATGGGATAATATAAAGTGTACCAACCTATGCTAAATAGGGATCCCAGAAGGAGAAAAAAGAAGAAAGGGGATTGAAAAATGTATTTGAAGAAATTATGGCTAAAAACTTCCCAAACCTAAAGAAGGAAACAGCTATCCAGGAACATGAAGCATAGAGGGTCCCAAACAAGATGAATGCAAAAAGACTCACACCAAGGAATATCATAATTGAAATGGCAAAAGTGAAAGACAAAGAGAGGATTCTAAAGGCAGCAAAAGAAAAACGAAGGGAACCCCCACAAGGCTATCAGCTGATTTCTCTGCAGAAACTTTGCAGGCCAGAGGGAGTGGCAATATATATTCAAAGTCCTGAAAGGGAAAAATCTGCAAACTTGGATACTCTACCCAGCATGATTATCATTTAGAACAGAAAGAAAGATAAAGAATTTCTCAGACAAGAAAAAGCTAAAAGAATATAGCAATGTTAAATCTATCCTAAAAGAAATATTGCAAGGTTTTCTCAAAAGAGAAAAGAAACAACAATCTATAAGAAAAGGAAAAACATAACAGGAAAGGCAAATATATAAAAGGACTGAAAATCACTTAAATTGGCCAATACATAGATTAAAAACAATCAAAAATTTTTGTAAAAGTGATTGTAACTACAATTAACAGCAAAAGAATAAACATGAAGATAAAAATAGGATGTCAAAATTACAAAATGTGGGAAGGCGAGTAAGAAAATGTAGACCTTTTAGAATGTGTTTGAGCTTATATGACTATCGGTCTAAAGCAATTAGATATGGTTAAGGGTTAACATACTTGAAAATCAGGGTAATTACAAATAAAAAACATACAAGAGATTCACAAAAACCAAAAAGAAAGGAGCTCAAGCATAATACAAAAGAAAATCATCAAATCGCAAAAGAAAAAACAAAAAGAAGGAACAAAAGAGAAATACAAAATCAACTGGAAAACAAGGTTTGAAATGGCAATAAATACATACTTATCAAAAATTACTTTAAATGTCTATAGACTAAATGCTCTGTTAAAAAGACACAGAGTAGCAGATTGGATAAAAACAAGAACCTACAATATGCTGCCTACAAGGACTCACTTTAGGGCACAAGTCACACAGATTACAAGTGAGGGGACGGAAAAGATATTTCATGCAAATGGAAATGACAAGAAAGCAGCGGTAGCTATACTCATGTCAGACAAAATACACTTTAAAACAAAGGCCATAAAGAAAGACAACGAAGGACACTATATAACGATAAGAGGATCAATACAAAAGGATATTCCACTCATTAACATATATGCACCCAATATAGGAGCACCTAAATACATAAAACAAATGCTAACAGATATGAAGGGAGAAACTGACAAAAATACAATATAGTAGGAGACTTTAACACCCCACTGACATCAATGGACAGATCTTCCAGACAGAAAATCAGTAAAGCAACAGAGACCCTAAATGACACAATGGAACAGTTTAACTTAATTGACATCTACAGGACGCTACATCCAAAAAAAGGCCAGAATACACATTCTCTAGTATACATCACATACTAGGAACAAAACAAGCCTCAAGAAATTTAAGAGGAGAGAAATTATTTCAAGCCTCTTTTCTGACCACAACGGCATAAAACTAGAAATCAACCACAGAAAGAATGGGGAAATTATCACATGGAGACTAAACAACATGCTACTGAAAAACAAATGGGTCAATGATGAAATCAAAGAGGAAATCAGGAAATACCTCGAGACAAATGGCAATGAAAACACAGCCTTACAAAATCTATGGGATGCAGCAAAGGCAGTTACAAGAGAGAAGTTCACAGTGATATAGGCCTTCCTCAAGAAACAAGAAAAATCTTAAATTAACAACTTAACCTACCACCTAAAAGAACTAGAAAAAGAAGAAAAAACAAAACCCAAAGTTAGCAAAAGGAATGAAATATTAAAGATCAGAGAGGAAATAAATAGAGATAATCAATAGAAAAAAAATCAGTAAAACCAAGAACTGGTTTATTGAAAGGATAAAGAAAAAATCAACAAACCTCTAGTCAGGCTCACCAAGAAGAAAAGAGAGAGAACCCAAATAAACAAAATAAGAAATGAAAGAGGAGAGGGCTTCCCTGGTGGCGCAGTTGTTGAGAGTCCACCTGCCGACGCAGGGGACATGGGTTTGTGCCCCGGTCTGGGAAGATCCCACATGCCGCGGAGCGGCTAGGCCCGTGAGCCATGGCCACCGAGCCTGTGCGTCCGAAGCCTGTGCTCTGCAATGGGAGAGGCCACAACAGTGAGAGGCCTGCGTACCGCCAAAAAAAAAAAAAAAAGAAAGAAATGAAAGAGGAAAAATATCAACTGATACCACAGAAATACCAAAAAAAATTGTAAGAAAATACTTTGAACAGTTATATACCAGCACATTGGACAATCTAGAAGAAATAGGCAAGTTTCTAAAAACATACAACCTGCCAAAATTGAGCCAATAAAAAACAGATAATTTGAACAGACTGATACTAGAAGTGAAATAGAATCTGCAATTAAAAAAAACAAAACAAAAACAAAACTCCCTGCAAACAAAAGTCCAGGACTGGACGGCTTCTCTGGGGAATTCTACCAAACATACAAAGAACTTATACCTCTCCTTCTCAAACTCTTCCAAAAGACTGAAGAGGAGGGAACACTCCCAAAGTCATTCTATGAAGCCACCATCACCCTGATACCAAAACCAGACAAAGTCACTACAAAAAAATAGAATTACAGGCCAATATCTTTGATGAATATAGATGAAAAATTCCTCAAAAATATTAGCAAACTGGATCCAACAGCATATTACAAGTAGAACTTATTCCAAGGTCACAACAATGGTTCAACACATACAAATCTATCAATGTGATGCACTACATTAAGAAAAGAAAGGACAAAGTCTCAATAGACACAGAAAAAGCATTTGATAAAATTAAACATCCATTTGTGATAAAAACTCTCACCAAAATGGGTATAGAGGGAACATGTCTCAAGATGATAAAAGCCATTTATGAGAAACCCACAACCAACATAATAATCAGTGGTGAAAAGCTGAAAACCTTCCCACTAAATTCTGAAGCAAGACAAAGACGCCCACTCTCACCACTTCTATTCAACATAATATTGGAAGTCCTAGCCACAGCAATCAGACAAGAAAAAGAAATAAAAAGTATCCAAATTCACAGGGAAGAGGTAAAATTGTCATTATATGCACATGACATGATACTATACATAGAAAACTGTAAAGACCCCGCACAAAAACTATTCAGCAAAGTAGCAGGATACAAAATTAATGTACAGAAATCTGCTGCATTTCTTTACACTAACAATGAAATATCAGAAAGAGAAAATTAAAAAATCAATCCCATTTAAAATTGCTTCAAAATAAAGAAGATACCTAGGCATAAACCTAACCAAGGAGGTGAAAGACCTATATGTTGAGAACTATAAAATGTTGATAAAGAAACCTGAAGATGATTCAAAGAAATGGAAAGATAACTCATGCTCTTGGAAGAATTTATATTGTTAAAATGGCCATACTCGGGCTTCCCTGGTGGCACAGTGGTTGGGGGTCTGCCTGCCAATGTAGGGGACGCGGGTTCGTGCCCCGGTCTGGGAGGATCCCACATGCCGCGGAGCAGCTGGGCCTGTGAGCCATGGCCGCTGAGCCTGCACGTCCGGAGCCTGTGCTCCGCAACGGGAGAGGCTGCAGCAGTGAGAGGCCCGACTACCGCAAAAAAAAAAAATGGCCATACTCCCCTATCATTTAATGTGATCCCTATCAAATTACCCACGACATTTTTCACAGAATTAGAACAAATAATCTTAAAATTTATATGGAACCACGGAAGACCCAGAATTGCCAAAGCAATCCTGAGAAAAAAGAAAAACACTGGAGGCATAAGCCTCCCAGACTTTGGACAATACTACAAAGCTACAGTAATCAAGACAGTGTGATATTGGCACATAAACAGATATATGAATCAATGGAACAGAAGAGAGAGCCCCAAAATAAATCCACACACATACAGTCAATTAATCTTCAACAAAGGAGGCAAGAATACACAGTGGAGAAAAGACAGTCTCTTTAACAAGTGGTGTTGGGAAAGCTGGACAGCCACATGTAAATCAATGAAGTTAGAACACTCCCTCACACCATACATAAAAATAAACTCCAAATGGTGTAAAGCTTATATATAAGACATGGTACCATAAAACTCCTAGAAGAGAGCATAGGCAAAATATTCTCTGACATAAATCCTAGCAATATTTGCTTAGATCAATCTCCCAAGGCAAAGAAATAAAAGCAAAAATAAACAAATGGGACCTGATCAAACTTGAAAGCTTTTGTGCAGCAAAGGAAATCACAAACAAAACAAAAAGACAACCTATGGACTGGGAGAAAATATTTGCAAAGGATGCAACAGACAAAGGTTTAATTTCCAAAATATACAAACAGCTCATAAAGCTCAATATCAAAAAAAACAAACAAACAAAAAAACCAACCCAATCAAAAAATAGGCAGAATACCTAAATAAACATTTCTCAAAAGAAGACATACAAATGGCCGATACGTATATGAAAAGATGTTCAACATCACTAATTATTAGAGAAATGTAAATAAAAACCACAATGAGGTATCACCACACACCAGTCAGAATAGCCATCAATAAAAATTTACAAATAACAAATGCTGGAGAGAGTGTGGAGAAAAGGGAATGTAAATTGTTGCAGCCACTATGGAAAACAGTATGGAGGTTCCTCAAAAAACTAAAAATAGAGTTACCATATAATCCTGCAATCCCATTCCTGAGCATATATCTGGAAAACTTTAATTTGAAAAGATACATGCACCCCAATGTTCACTGCAGCAGTTTACAATAGCCAGGACATGGAAATAACCTAAATTTCCAATAACAGGGGAATGGATAAAGAAGATGTGGTACATATATACAATGGAATATTACTCAGCCATAAAAAAGAATGAAATAATGTCATTTGCAGCAACATGGATGGACCTAGAGGTGACCATACTAAGTGAAGTTAAGTCAGACAGAGAAGGACAAATGTCACATGATATCACTTACATGTGGAATCTAAAAAATAATACTAATGAATCTATATAAAAAACAGAAACAGACTCACAGAATAGAAAACAAACTTATGGTTACCAAAGGGGAAAGGGAGTGGGGGAAAGGGATAAATTAGGAGTTTGGGATTAACAGATACACGCTGAATATATAAAATAAACAACAAGGGTTTACTGTATAGCACAGGGAACTGTATTCAACATCCTGTAGTAACCTATAACTGAATCACTTTGCTGTATACTTGAAACTAACACAATATAATAAATCAACTATACTTCAATATAAATAAATTTTAAAAAAATTTACTTATCACTGCACAGTGACAAAGCAGCTTGCACAAGTGTTTTTATAATATAAAATTGCCCAAGTATTTACACAATGAATACCAGTGGGGGTAGAATGAAGACAACTTCTAAGTTACACTTTGTACAGGCCTACATCACAGAGTGTTTCAACAGCAAGTATTTTTTTTATGATAACAGAAAAGGCATACAAGTTAAAAGCATATAAAACTACTCCCCTGAGCATATCAGACAGAGTGCTAGTCATCCTTCTATGTCTTGCCCCTGAGTGCACACAATTAGATAAAGGTAAAAAGAAGAAAGGAAAAGGAACCGCCATGTTACTTTGTTTAAATGGAGCTGTCGGAATTGCTGTGGGTGGCCCACCTGCAGCCCCCAGGAGCTCAGAGCAGCCCAGCTTGAACAGCATGTACTCATTAGCCTAATGCAGGTCCAAGCTGTGAGGTCCATAGCGTCCCTGTAGGGCAAACAAGAAAGCAGAGGCAGTCGGCCTGGGGAAAGGCACACTCCAAAGGTTGCATTGGCAAAGCTATTTCTATCCCTCCCAGAGAGAATTTAAGACTAACTAGAGAATGTGTTTGAAGGCTCCTCTTTGAACTCGCAAAGTTTAGCTACTTAAACATATTATTCAACATGTATCTTCGCAAATGAAAGTGATATGTTCTTGTGATGCCCTGAAAAACCACTGTAGCACTCTTTGCCCATGTGCAGTGCAAGGGCACTATAATTCCTGAGTTCCAGCCCCTCCATGAAATCAAAGTGCGTGCAGATGGGGAACGTTGCTTGTTTTTCCTTGAGCAGCCAATGCCTCCAAACAAACAACTGAGGAAATACGCGTGGACCCATTCGTTCATTATTTTATACCAATGCTGTGTAGCTGGCACCGTGCTACGGCTGGAGAAACTGCCATGAATAAAACAGACCAAAAGCCCTGCCAGGGTCTTTACCTGGTGAGACAGAGAAAAATTAGTGAAACGTGTCCTGTTAGAAGGGACTAGTGCTCTGGAGAAAAGTTGAAGCCTGGTGAGAAGGACAGGGAGTGCTGGCGGACCAAGTGGCCAGTAAGTCCCCCCCGTGCGAACGAGTTCCGTTCCCAGAGTGCGTTTGCAAGTCCGATTTGTTCGTTAAGTCCAGCAAAGTTAGCCTAGGAACCCCACTGACACAGTCGGCTGTATAGTATGTACTGTCATAGGTTTATAATACTCTTCACACAAAGAATACATAAAAAACAAAGAAACACAAAAAATAGAGAAAAGCTTTTTAATCTTACAGTACAGTCCCTTGTAAAGCTTTTTAATCTTACAGTACAGTCCCTTTGTAAAACGTATTTACAAAACAGTAGTCCAGTACAACAGCTGGCATCCAGGGGCTGGTATCGAGGGAACAGGCAAGAAGAGTTACTGATTGGAGGAGGGAGAGGCGGTGGGAGATGGCAGAGCTGAAGGATCGTCAGCAATAGGGGACGGAGGGCGAGCTGCAATTTCACTCACGCCTGACGCTGATGGCACAAGCTCTGGTTCCTTGCTGGATTCACTTCTATCTACTCTCTTGAAAGAACGATCCAGTGATGTCTGGGTAGTAGCTCTTTTTTTCTCGTCATAGATGACACGGTAGCACTGGATTGCATTCTGAACGGCTGCTGCAACCTTCATGTACCGTTCTACGTTCGGGTTCTGTGCCTCAGAAACTAACAGTGCCTCCTCAGATAGAGAAAATCCCCTTGCCGTTTCCTGCGTCGTGAACCTCTTCGGTTCTTCAGTTACTTCTTCTTCTCTCTCTTTGTCCTTTCTCTGGGCACATTCGCATCTCTGAAAGTTCACACCGTGAACGTTCGTATGTAGAGGACTTACGGTAATTGTAAATAGCCTGACGATGGCAGGCTCTGTGAAGAAGTCCAAGGGGCGAGCCACGTGCTGGGCTAGAGAAGGAACATTCAAGCTACAGGGAGGAGAAAGCAATGGCCCTGAGGGGGCAGGTCTGCTGTGCCAGGAGCCACCGGAAGCCCAGGGGGTGGAGGGGGGTCTGGAGCAGGGAGAGGAGGGGCAGGAGGTGAGGGCACAGATTGGCCAAGGGGACATCGTGCGCCTTGCTGACCATCGCATAAAACACCTGCATGTTTGCTTATCCCGAGCTCAGCTGCACAAAAGTAGCTGTAACTCATCCTGGAGTTGGGAGTGGCAAAGGGTGTTTCTGCAGAGGAGTGACTAACTGATCGGCATTTTTCCAGGAGCACCTGTCAGGTGTGTGTGGGGAGGACAGGTGTAAGGGCAGAAGGGGACTCACTCGGAGGCTGCTGCATTGTCGTAAGGAGCCACGACGGTGCCGAAGCCAGGGTTATGGTGGTAAAAGTGGGACAAAATCGTCAGTATCTGGATGTAAGTTAGAGACCATAGAATTTACTGACAATGGATATTGGTAACGTGTGAGAAATGCAGTGTAACACGCAAACTTCTGGGGTGCAGAGAGACAGAAAGAGGGGAGAGAGGAAGCAGCTAGTATCAGCCATTTTTAATCTGCAGCAAATTACCTAATATTTGGGGGGGGGTAGATATTTTGAGTGCCTCATACCTCCCAGAAAATATTTTAAGAATTCCACCTGAGTTAAATATATTCTGTTAAGGCCAATGCTATGAGGTGGGTGCTGTTAGAATTCTCACTGTACAGACGGGAAGCAGACACAGAAGTAAGGGCACCTACCTGTCACTTCACAGCTGATGCTCGGCCAGGACCGGAACCACACGCCACCCCCAGGCCTGGGCGCGACGGGTTGGGAAGACGCCTGGCACTACCTGTTCCACTCAAATTCTCTGAGTTCCTCGAGCTACCTTATGAAATCAGTTTGCTAGAGCCATGTACACACGCACGCACGCACACGCATACGCGCACGCACACGCATACGCGCACGCACACGCATACGCGCACGCACAGACGCACGCACGCACACTTGCGCTCCAAAGCAAAGCTCCCCCGCGCCATCTAGCGGCCGCGCTGATCCCTATCAGCAGTGGAAACCGCACAGGTGTTCAGGGTCAGCGCCCAAGGCGATCACAGGTGAAATAAGGGAAGATGCTGTTATGAATGTTTGGGAGGGATACGGACCCAAAAAGTGACTGAAGATCAAATGGAAGATTTTGCAGTGCCCAGGCCATTGCCTTTGTCTTTTACATTTAATCAGTGAATTCAGGGCTTTCTCCTCCCACATTTATTCCTTTATTCTCGCACTTGTTCACATGTTCATTTATACATTATATACCACGTACTCTGCACATCTGAGTACTCAGCACTGTGCCAGAGCGAGATGATGGATTTGGGGACATTTGTGAGAAAGTCCGTGTCTGATAGACGTTGGGGGGACATAAATGCATATAATATGGTCATTAAATCTGGTGTAATAAGTGCGAGGGTGGAGCAGCGGTGGCAAAGAAATGATCAGCTTCCCCGAGGGTCAGAGGAAGTCTCGCAAAAGTAATGATAATTCTAACATTTCTATCTTTCCATCAGCTTCCAGAACCCTTTACTCTCTACATAAAAGTCTATTCCATTGGTCTGTTTGCATTTAAACCTTTAAGGCACTGCGCTGGATTTAATTTTTTGTTGGTTTTTTGGTTTGTTTTGGGTTTTTTTTTTTTTTTTGGTATTAGGACAGCACTAGTCACATAAAATAAATTGAGAAGTATTCTTTCATCTGCTGCTTTCTACAAGATTTTGTGTAGAGTGGATTTTACTTCCACCTTAAATGTTTCATAGATTGTATCAAGTGATTTCACCCGGGTCTAGAGATTAAGCGTGTGGGTTAATTGTGAATCCAGTTTTTCAAAATAAATATAAGGAAATTTCGACTGAGTTTCAAACTCTCCTTGAGTTTATTCTGGTAATTTGTGTCTGTCAAGGAATCGAACCATTTCAACTAAATTTTAAAATACAGTGGTGTATCTTTGAATTATGGTTTTCTGCAGATATATGCTGAGGAATTGGTTTGCTGGGTCATACGGTAACTCTATTTTTGTTTTTTAAGGAACCTCCATACTGTTCTCCATAGTGGCTGCACCAGTTTACATTCCCACCGACAGTGTAGGAGGGTTCCCTTTCCTCCACACCCTCTCCAGCAAGTCAAGCCTTAGCTTCTGCTTGGCTGTTTCTGTGATGCAGCCACAGGCAGCTTCTAGGGATGCACCAGCAAGGCAATAAACATAACCTATAGGTGGTGAGCAGCCTCTCCAGCAGTTATTATTTGTAGACTTTTGATGATGGCATAATTCAAAAGGATACATGCACCCCAATGTTCACTGCAGCACTATTTACAATAGCCAAAACATGGAAGTAACCTAAATGTCCATCGACAGATGAATGGATAAAGATGTGCTACATATATACAATGGAATATTACTCAGCCATGAAAACGAATGAAATAATGCCATTTCCAGCGACATGGATGGACCTAGAAATAATTACACTAAGTGAAGTAAAACAGAAAGACAAATATCATATGATATCACTTATATGTGGAATCTAAAATATGACACAAATGAACGTATTTACAAAACAGAAACAGACTGACAGCCCAGAGAATAGACTTGTGATTGCCAAGGTTGGAGAGGGAGGGATAAATTAGTAGTATGGGATTAACAGACACACACTACTATATATAGAATAGATAAACAACAAGGACCTACTGTATAGCAGAGGGAACGCTACTCAATATTTTGTAATAACCTATAAGGGAAAAGAATTTGGAAAAAAATAAAATATATATATATGTATAACTGAATCACTTTGCTCTACACTTGAAACTAACACAACATTGTAAATCAGCTGTATTTCACTTACATATATAGTGTTATAAATATGTTCATAATATTCTTTTTTCCTTTAATGTCTGTAGTATTTGTATATGTCACTCTTACTTTGCCAATATTTTTGTATTTTTTTTCTTGTCAGTCTAATTCGAATTTTATTAACATTACTCATCTTTTCAGAAAATTACATTTTGATTTCATTCACATTTTCTAGTATTTATTAATTTTCAGTTTCATTGATTTCTGATCTTATTCTTATTTCCTTCCTTCTTATCCTGGACTTAATTTACTCTTCCTTTTTCTAGATTTTTTGAGGTGGAAGATTAGGTCACTGACTGTATGTTTCTCTTCTAACATAAATATTTAAAGCTAAAAGTGTATCTTCAATTACTATCTTCACCACATCTCACAAATTTTGACATGTTGCATTTTCACCTTCATTAAATTAAAAGTATTTTCTAACTCCCTTGTGATATATTCTTTGAGATTTGGATCATACAAAAGTGCATTTTGAAATTTCCAAACATTTGGGATTCTCCAGCTATATTTTTATTGTTAGTTTGAAGTTAATTTTGTTGTAGTGGGAGAATAAACACCTGTGAGAGGCACATTATGAGCCATATTGAAGGAAACATCTCAACCACATGCTGTTCCAACTATGCAAGGTCCTCACTGTTGGGAACGATGTCAACAGATGTGTAGAGAGAGAGAAATTTTGAGGAATTAGCTCACGTGATTACAGAGGCCTGCAAGCCCCAATACACACAGCAGGCCAGCAGAGACTGCGGTAGGCTAGAGCCTCAGAGAGGGTAGCCGCTCAGTTCCAAAGGCCGTCTGCTGGTAGAATTCTTGAAGGAAAATCAATCTTTTCTTATAAAGTCTTCAACTGACTGAATGAGACCCACCCACATGGTGGAGAGTAATCTGCTTTACTCAAAGTCCACTGATGTAAATGTTAATCATCTAAAAAATACCTTCACAGGATGTGGTCCATATATACAATGGAATACTGCTCAGCCATAAAAAAAGAATGAAATCATGCCATTTGCAGCAACATGATATGATAGAGATTGTCATACTAAGTGAAGTAAGTCAGAAAGAGAAAGACACCATATGATATCATTTATATGTGGAATCTAAAATACAACACAAATGACATTATCTATTAAACAGAAACAGACTCACAGACATAGAGAACAGACTTGTGGTTGCCAAGTGGGAGGGGGGTGGGGGAGGCATGGGCTGGCAGTTTGGGGTTAGCAGATGCAAACTATTATATATATGATGGATAAACAACAAGGTCCTACTGTAGAGCACAGGGAACTATATTCAATATCCTGGGATAAACCATAATGGAAAAAAATAGGAAAAAAGAATGCATATACATGTATAACTGAGTCACTTTGCTGTACCGCAGTAACAAACACAACATTGTAAATCAGCTATACTTCAATTTAAAAAAAAATTTTTTTAAATACCTTCACAGAAACATCTAGAAGAACGTTTGACCAAATATCCGGGTGCCATGGCCCATCCAAGCTGACATAAAATCAACCATCACAAATGGCACCTGAATTCCTATCTCCATGCTACCTGTCCTTCCTTGTGTAACTGTGTCTTGTGTCCTCTGATCCTGTAAGGCCATTCTGATATCTTATCTGAATTCTTAGATCTCTCTTGAACTACTGCTTTAGGATCTTATAAAGTGAAAAATGAAGATCAGAGCCTTCGACAACATGAGCTCACATTTTTACTTACGCTACGTCTGGGTTTATGGGATGTTGGTCCTCTTGAAAACAGAGACCCTGTGTTATTTTTCTCCAGCTCCTACCACCATGTCTGGGAAAGAGAAATAAACACTCATTGAATACACTGCCATCTTTCCTTCAAAAAAGATGTATTGAGCTCATGGAAGCATGAGAACAAAGCCTTCACGAGCTCAGATGTTCACGTCAGCTTTATCCATTGCTATCACCTGTCTCCTAATAGCACCGTCAGGACTATTTGGTAAAGGGATTAGAAACAGTCGATGGTGAATGAGGGAATTAACTAGACTACCAGCTCCATGAGGAAGTGATCTTATAAGTCTTATATCTATCTACTCCAAGCACCTGCCACAACTCCAGACACCTATTAACTGCTCATTAAACAAATTGCACTGACCTGGGCGCAAATTCAATAGATTCTCTCTGTTACCAATTACCACCTTGTGGATGATGCTTTTATTTGTTAAAAAAGAAAACCCACAGTATAGGAAACGTGCTTCCAGATTATACTAAATAAAATGAAAATTATGACTATTTCGTTTTTATTGTAACAAAGCTTATTTATTATGCCTTATTGAATTATATTATTGAACCAAGTCAGAACTAAAATATTGTGTATTTCAACATAAAACTGAATATACACTATACATTTTAGCAAGAAATGGTAAATTTTAAGTATCTTTCAGATATCTTTGTAACCCTACAAAAAATAAATTGAACATATATGTTTTTAAACAATCCATTCTACATGAGTAAAAGGAAAGTCACATTAAAACGATCAGTTTCATGCTCTTGTACCTGTATTTCAAGGCCAAAAATCCAGCACACTTATTTTTCCTTTTAAGCATTTAATTTTCAATATTTTCAGTAAGTATATTCATGTGACTATTTGAAGAAAGTTCTAAGACTACCTAATTCATTTATACAAGCTTTTTGGCAATAGTATAACCAGAAACTCTTTGCTAAAAGACATTGCTATAATGATAAAATAAAATGCATATATTCTTTAAGGACTTTCTTTCATTAATTCCACACAAGAAAACTAAGCACTCCCAAGTAACATGCTTTCAGGTTTCAAATTTTATTTATTTTCATAATGAGATGAGAAGAGGGGTAGGGTTGGGATTAGGGAAGGAGTATCCCTCTGTGTTTACGTGACTAGAATATCCATACAGATGAGGTTTCATGCAGAGATGTCATCACATCAGTCATTTTCAAACCCTCAAGTCCACGATCTCGTGTAATCCACGTACACACGTGTGAACTAAAACCAGATTAGTTATTATGTGAAGTGACGTGGAAAAGGAAATCGTGCTAGAAGACTTTCTGCAATTATCCCATTTCTCTCATAAAATTGGTAAGCGATATAATGAAGGTATTTGTTTTTCCCTCCACAGGACCTGGTTAGTGACCTGAAGGAGAAGCTTTCCAATCACTTCAAGGAAGTCATGGTGGGCCTCATGTACCCACCGCCCTCCTACGATGCCCACGAGCTCTGGCATGCCATGAAGGTAGAGGTCGGATGAGAAAATATTTCCATAGTGCGGGCCCTGCCCTATGATGCTGCTATGTGTGATCAGGGAGGGGAGGGAACTTCTGCACAAAGAAGAAACAAAAGAAATGCTGGGGGGGGTGTGTCAGGAAAGGGGGGACCTCCAGAGCCCAGCGGCGGGATCAGTGGATTCTCCTGTTGTGCAAACTCAGACCCACCAACCCCGCTCTGTGCAATCTGCCAAAAGGAAAGCTTCCGGGGCTGTTTGGATTTGTCTCTCCCAAGTTATCTTCATACATTAAGAGGAAATATGATAATTCATGTGAATCTCTTTACGCTGTGGTATAAATTGGGCTCATAAAGTAATGAGTCAGCAGTAATGCTGAGTCAGAGACAAACTATAGATGACATCTTTATTTTTGCGACCCTAAAATAATCCTTTACAAAAACTATTGCTCAAATGTAGCAAAATGTTACTTCTGAAGGATTAGAGCAATTCTTTCTTACAGGAAAGAAATTAACTACAGATTTGTTAGAGGTTTGTTGGCTAGGGATGGAGGCCAAACGGCTTTTCACATCTTTCCAAATGCTGATATGAAACACCTGCAGAGCTGCTGCAATCATTCCAATACAATGCCTGCCAATGACCTGATTACCCTGGTCTGGGAACAATGTGTGACTGGAAAAGGGAAACGGAAAAAATATTAAGGAATCTGGATCTTGGCCATCATATTTGTAGATCAGAATAAGCCTTATGTAAAATATGAATTTCAACTAATTCTTTTTTACAATTCCATATGTGGAATTTACTCAATTAAAATTCAGTGAGTAGATATGAATCTCAAAAGTATTGATTTCTGTTTTTACTATTTAAAAAAAATTTTATTGGAGTATAGTTGATTTAAACTGTTGTGTTAGTTTCAGGTGTACAGCAAAGTGACTCAGTTATACGTGTGCATACATCCACTCCACTTTTATTTGTTTTTTTAGATTCGTTTCCCATATAGCCTATTACAGAGTATTGAGTGTTGCATAATGTCAATCCCTACCTCTTGCAAAATGATGTGAAGTAAGTCCTATGTTACTGTTTAGATGACACTGTTACATTGTATCGATGTCTCATAGGATGGAAAGGATTTCTGAAGCTTTCTGAAAAAGATGTGTTGTCTTTAAAATCACCATCAGAGAAGAGTTTATGCCTATGGCTGAAAGAGACTACAGAAAGTAGCCAGTCCAAATGTTTAGGCAAACGGTGCAGAAGTCCACATCCTGGGAGAGGCAGGGAGACGTCTCTAAAACATCTGTGCAAAATTAGAGACCCAGGATCAAATTCGAGCTTGCCCAAGAATTGATATTCTAGCAGGAAAAAAATCAGTGTCATGAGCATTGTTTAAACATCTTTTCCCACATTATTTAGAAATGCCCATGCTGTTTTACTCTATGAAGGAACAGAGTTTCAGATAATATTATCTTCTTGGGACCAAAGAGCTAGTAAGTAGCAGAGGCAGACTGAACTGGGCCTGTCTTTAACCCAAACATATTTCCTTGCCCTCTGCCACCTCTCAGAACACCAGGGAGGCTGTATCCCTTTACTGCACAGAGTGCACTGTTATTTCCAGCACAGATGCCTTTATATTTCTCTCACTCTGTCCTTCTAGGGAGCAGGCACTGATGAGAATTGCCTCATTGATATATTAGCTTCAAGAACAAACGGAGAAATTTTCCAGATGCGAGAAGCCTACTATTTGCGTAAGGAAATACACATTTGTACATATGTTTTACACTCATATAAACTTTATATTTTTCAAATAACATGTAAAATATTCCAGTTTATGTATTTTAAAGAATTTTCTAAGACACTCATGTGTGAAATACCACTCACTCAAGACCAATTAATTCACTAGGTAGAATCGATGATTAGGGTACTAAAAATGAAACAATTCCCTAGACAATCAAGTTGAGCGGACTTTCCAGGAAAATAATTACTAGTTTCTATGAGGTGGGTGTTTACATTAGGACAGCAAGTACTTGGCACAGTGGCTCAGGGAGCATCGTATCTCTTACCTAGGAGGGACCAGGTATAAAGACAGAACAAAGCAAAGCGCGATGATCGCTCAGCAAATTCTACAAATATGGGCAACTACTTCAATTTACATAAACCTCATAACCACTGCGATCCACCTCAGAATCAGGTTTTTACACATTTTAAAAGTAGAAAGGTTAACTCTTTTCATTTTTAAAAAGGCTTAATGCCGTAAGTTCCATTGCATCGTGTATTATGTGACATTGAACTGTCAAGAAAATGTTACAGACAATCAGCTCTATTGCATTCAAACAAAAACAAGACTTTCCCAAGGGGAGTGAAGTAAAACCCTTCACTGAAAATATTAAGACAGGACAAAGACTTGGGGAGAGCTGGGCTGGGCAGTGCGCTAAGGAAAGAGAAGGCAGGATTCTGAATTTTAAAGATTGTAGAATGCGGGCTTCCCTGGTGGCTCAGTGGTTGAGAGTCCGCCTGCCGATGCAGGGGACACGGGTTCGTGCCCCGGTCCGGGAAGATCCCACATGCCACGGAGCGGCTGGGCCCGTGAGCCATGGCCGCTGAGCCTGCGCGTCCGGAGCCTGTGCTCCGCAACGGGAGGGACCCAGGCAATGAGAGGCCCGCGTACCGCAAAAAAAAAAAGATTGCAGAATGTAAAATGATTCTCAATGTTGTTTCTCAGTTTTGGAATAGACATAGTACTTTTTTTTTTTAAGAAAACCGACCTGGGCCTATGTTACCATTGCTGTCAAATTACTTGGGTGGACTGTTTATTGGCTTCATGTGAGTAGAATGTGGTAAAAGACAAAGAAATGTCAGCAGATTAGATGTCTCCTCACTTTCCACTCATACGGGGGAAGTAGCGCTGACCTAGGCAAGCACAGCGATACGTGGTTCTATCATAAACCAACCCTCCAACATGGGCGTTCTCGTACCCAGAATACAGCCGGGACCTGCAGGAGGACATTTACTCAGAGACCTCGGGACACTTCAGAGATACGCTGGTGAACTTGGTCCAGGTATGAAACTCCAAAATTCACACCATTTTGCACTATTAAAAAAATAGGTATGTTTCGTTTTCAAAAAATAGGACAGAAAACTCCAGTTTACCCCAGTTTAACAGTGAATTCTGTACAATAACAAGTACTGAATGCCAGCTAAATTGAAGGCACTATGATAGAAACTTGGGTTGGATATAGAAACAAACAAATATGAATAAGACACCATCTCTGTTCTCAAAACAATCTGCTATAAGTAAAATGATTATAATTATCAATAAATGCATAAATAATTATATATTACAAGGATGTTAACAGATTTAAAATACTACGGTTACAATTAGAATGAGAACATCGCCTAAGGCCCCAGGGACCCAGGACCGCACCAACAGGTGAACAGTTAGAATCACCAGATGAGAGTACAATACACATAGGGATCCAGGAGCCTCACGCATGACTTTAAATGAGGAGAATCTGGATTACTGAAAATAAAAACTAGTTTTCCCTTCTTACCATCTCTTTATTTCTGTAATTCCGTCTTCTCCTTCAGCTTGTGTTGACCAAATCAATCAGACACACCCTCAGTACCCGATGAAGTGATGCAGGAAACGGGAGAGGATTCAGCAGGAAACAAGGGGCTTGGATTTAGGCAAGACAAGCTATTTCGGTTCCTCTGTGTTATCACTCAGATTGTTGACTAGCCATCTTCTAGCAGGGAGAGCAGTGGATGGAACTCGATGTTCCAGGGCAGGTTATAGAACTTATAGAATGAAAGAAAACAAGGGAACATCAGTTCAGGAAAAAAATACAGAAAAACTCCCAACCACTCCAGAAAACAGACCCACAGCCATATGCTAATTTTTCTTTCTGAAATTGCAGGTTCCAACTTTTACCTAGAGAGAGTTCTTTTTTTTAATTCTACAAAGTTTTTATTACAAAAATGAACAACTTTATTTCTCAAGTTAAAGTATTGTATTACTTTACACAAGAAAGATAAAAATTAAGAATTCTTTCTACCCTGTCTAGAACTACTCTATATACAGAAAATAGTTAAAATGAGAAAATAACTATTGATAATGATTTTTTTTCCTTTAAAATATCAATGGCAGTGTGCAAATTTAAGTGACTACTTCATTTTCCTTCTTTTCTGATTGGGCAATTTTGCTATCTTCCTCCTTCGGGGTGGATTAACACATCCAATAAAACACAGGAGGTGTGGTTTCTTTAATGTGTGTTTATTGTGATTAAAAACTTTATACTGTACTTCACAACAGTCTCTATAATTTAAGAATGAATAAATATATCAGCCAGATTAGAACACAAACTAACAATTCCATTCATTGCCAGGCAACAAGGATTTAAAATTTTTTTTACTCTTTTTTTGAGCCCAAGTTATTGTCAGTTCTGAATTAGGAATAAAGAAATCCAAAAGGAAAGATTCCAGAGGAAGCAAGTATTAGCTGCCCCAGACAGAGGAGAGATTGGTGACTAGGGCTGGTTGGATTTCTTCAAAATTGTTCAACCGAAAAAAATGGCATAGTACTGAGCAAATCTATTGACCTTTCAATTAAAGTAAAAATTCTATTTGTAAAAACAAAATCAAGAATTTGCTTTCTTGTTTAATTTGGTTTGCTGTGGTTTAATTTGCATGTGCATGGCATGGCCGCATAGTTCATAAAGCTGCCTGTATCAATTCCTCAAGTCCTATTCTGAAGATCCTAATCTCTGGGATGAGAACATCAATAGAGAATAGATATCGTCCAACTTGAGACTTCTGTGTAAGGTGTTGTAGAAATAAGCTTATTTAAATTTGTGACAGAAGTTGAGTCATTATAGGAAAAAAGGTTTTAATAATCATTATTAATATTAAAAATAATCTCACTTGGCAACGTCAGTTGAATATTTTCTAACTTTTCAACGTTGTAAGATTAATTAAAACATTCTCTCAATTTAGAAGGGTCTTCATCTTTTGGTTTTCTAGGACTGATGCTCCGTAATGTAAATTAAAACAACAGTTTCCAGTCAGAAATTCGTGTTGGCATTAGGACTGCCCCTAATAAAACCAAAAGCCCTATTATAAATCCATGAGTTGCATCTTAATAGCAAACACGTTTTTATTTTCTTAGTATCCGAAAAGAAATTTATGTCAATTTATTAAAGAAATATATAAGCTTTCTAGGAAGACAAAAAATATATTTCATTAGGACTATGTCGCATTCCACTAGGCCTATATCACAGTCCAGCCTCTCCTTCCAAATTTGGCTTCTTTTCTCTCCCATCCATGGTTGATCCCCAGCACATCCCATAATAACAAGAATCTGTTTTGTAAATAAGATCATTTGTATCATGTTTTAGATTCTACATATAAGCGCTATATGGTATTTGTCTTTCTCTGTCTGACTTCCTTCACTCAGTAGGATCATCTCTAGGTCCATCCATGTTGCTGCAAATGGCATTATTTCATTCTTTTTTATGGCTGAGGAGTATTCCATTGTATATATGAACCACATCTTTATCCATTCATCTGCTGATGGACATTTAGGTTGCTTCCATGTCCTGGCTATTGTAAACAGTGCTGCTATGAACATAGGGGTGCAGGTATCTTTTCAATATGTGTACGTGTATAACTGAATCACTTTGCTATACACCTGAAACTAACCCAACATTGTAAATCAACTATACTTCAATAATTGTTTTTTAAAAAAGGCAAAAAAATATAACAAGGTACCTGCTGGTCTCCATCTCAGAGTCAGCTCCCCAGGGGAGCCGAATGGCTGCACCCCGTCCCTGGGAACTCAGATGGGCTCCGTGGCTGGCCTGACGTTTCACGTCTGCTGAGTGAGAGACTAACATGAAAACAGCCCCAAGACACCATACCTCCACCTCCACTGTTAAATGTGATTGCTCCCACCTCCAACCCCATCTATTTGTACTCCAGTTCTATTTCCATCTGGTAAAATTCCGATGATCAGGTATTCAAATAACCTCTCAGAATCTCTGCACCTCATCAAAGGTTATGCTACAAACCCCCTAAAAGTAACTGACAGCCAAGAATCAGGATCGCAGTGTGTTTTTATAAAGCAAAGCTCTTATATTTCAGGGAAAAACACACAGTTCTGAAAACTAAACTTGAGAGAAAATAAATCACAAGGGGAAAAAAATCAGCGAACGATATTTTCCCTTGATGTAATAGAGCTATCTATCTTATGCACAATTGCAGGTCCTTTTTCCTGAAATTAAACAATAATGCTTTATTTTTGATACAGTATAAATGTGAGGAGGTGTATTTGTATATATAATATTATTTGTATAGACACACATATTTTAAAATAATACACAATTTATTTTATCACTGGGTTTCACCTAATTTGGATTATGACTTTACAGGATAAAGTATTACTTCTTAAGTTCAATTTCTAGAGTTGGAACTTAAGTGTGTGTGTGTGTTTAACCTTGAAATAGCTCTTCAGAGCAGTAAAATTGTCCTTTCAACATAGAATATAAAAATTGATGGTGAAGCAAGACCCAGATTTTATAAGAAGCCAAGGGGAATTAATGAGGTTTACTTAAATGTTATATATTTGTAAGGTTTCATAGTATATTCCCCTTAAAATGTAAAACACAATTTACGAGTATAAGATAATACATATTTCAAAGAAAGCACTCAACTCATAATTGAAAATGGAAGTGAAAAACGTATATTTCAAGATCAGGAGTGCCATGTAATGCTTAGTAAAATGTATAATTTCTCATAGATGTTTAAATATTTTGAAGTCTGACCACTGACTTCTGACTTCTACATTAATGGCTCTTCATTTTGGACCTCCTGGTTTAGGCTTTGGATCAGTAAACTTCCAAGACTGAAAATGATGTAACGTTAACTAGAGAATTGAAGAAGTCCATCACTTCTGACCACTGTCTGTGGTGTACACCATTTCAGAGACTCTGTCTAGACATCTTACAAAAAGAGGTGATGAGTTCCAGCCAAATAACTGGCACTGTCACATGACCAAGTTCCTTCTACCCTCTAGTTGGGATCCTTATTCTCTCTGCCCCTATCTCTCTCTCTAGATAGATGTTTGATAGATGGTAGATGATAGATACATACATACATATATACATAGAGAGATGATAGATACATAGATAGACAGACAGATAGAGATATAGATAGGTAGACAGGTAGATCGATGACGGATAGATAATAGATAGATAGATACTCTGTGTAAAACAACCAGGTACATATCTATGTATCTTTTGCTCTTGGCTCTAAGTCAGCTGTGTGTCCTTAGGTTTATCATTTTGCTTTCTTGAGATTCCAGATATTTACCCTGTAAATTAAAGGAAGTGAACCCATTCTGCTCCATTCCCTCCCAGTACCCATATTCTAAAATTCTTTAGCAATTAAAATCACTTCCTCCTCCCTCCCTCTGCAGCTTCACTTCCAGATTCAAGGGAAACACCGCCCATGGCTTTCATCTTTTTGACATCATGAACATTCAGATACACCTCTTTTTTGTGAATTAATAGAGATTGAGGGAATTGGAAGCTTTAAGGTATTCATGAAACGTGAAGTGTTTAAATTACTGTCATATTTTCTGGGGGAAAAAAAGAGCTTTTAATCTATAAAGAATTTTCCAACAGGGCTATTTCTAATAAGAAAACCACTCAACCAGAACACGTTCTTCTTGAAAACTAATGCCAATCACTGAACTGACTCACAGCACTTCCTGTGCTTTTATTAAACCAGATTTACAGGAGATCTAATTATCTGTCAAATAATGAAAAGTTAGTCACTTAGAGATCAATTAATCCATATGTGCAAATCGCCCTGCAGATGATAAATGTTTCCACAGACAGAAAGAATGGAAACTGTCCTCATCTTGGCTGCCGGGAGTCTCCGGCGATGCTTCCTCAGACTCATGCCCTGAGGCCTCAAGGGACCATCTGTAGCCACTTTGCTCCAAATACTTCCAGCCAGATTTCAATTCCTTTCATTGCTTCCTTTCACATTTTGATTTTGCCCTTAACCCCAATTCTCATGTAGGCCATTTCTCTGGCATTTACATCACCTGCCAGTCTACTGTCTTAGGCTTTTTAATATGACAAAATCCACTTGCTGGGAAAAGCTAAATCACACATTAAACTGATACACATTTTTTTAATCTACCAGTCTGCTTAAAGTGCTTTTGGCAATTAACTGCACAAAGAAGTAGACAGATGGGCACCATTTCAAGTTAAATGTCCAAAAATCAAATCTCACAAAAATTTCAGAACTGCAGAAATTTCTTAAATATTTCTCACAAACTTTGCATGCGTAGGTGTTTAGTTAGCTACATCGTTTGATTGGCAATCACAAAAAACACTTCAATGATCCAGAAAATCTTCCCGTTTCTACTAACTGGTGTTTAAATTCTGCCATCTAAAAGGTATTTCTTTAACTTCCCTTCCTTCGTTTAGTATTGACTCAGTGAATATTTCTCAAAAGCCTACAACGTGCCAAGGACAATTGGGAATTATCCAAAGAGACAAAGACCCCAGTCTTAAGAAGCTTGCATTCTAGTCGGGGGATGCAGACAGCTAAGGAGAAATCTAATAAATTGGTGCCTTTCACAGCATGTTAGGCGATGAAGGATACAGCAGGGCAGGGGAGGGGATGGCGGGTAGGTTATGATGTTGCACAGCTTGGTCAGGGCAAATCCCACTGAGAAGACGAGACTTGACCAGTTAAGCTGGTTAACTTATATCGCTTTTTCTGTCTCAGTTTGATCAGAACCAAGTAACCTTCATGATGGTTTGGCCTCACCCTTGCTCTCCCTCTGGAGCCTAAGACTCCCACTAGTGCCCGGGTGTGTTCCCCACAGGGCTCCAGCCAGCGCGGTCTGTCTCACAGCCCTGGCCTGCTGGAAGGGTCTGCCCTGCTGCGGCCATAAACCACTCCACCTGTCAGGCTCCGCTGCCAAGCTCCTCCATCAGGAGCAGCTGAGAGATTTGGGGCCCATTCGTGCTGCTTCGGGACTGAGATGAATTCAGGAAGGTGTCCTCACGGCCTCGGCTGCCCTATCTTGCTCTGTCACCGAGTTCATTTCCAGAGTCCGAAAAGACAACAGGAGCAGAAGACAGTGACCTCTGTGTTCTTCCAGCAAAGTCAAAAAAGAAAAAAAAAGCATTTCCTCCAGATCTGGACCCAAAGGAAAGGAAAGGTTAAATAAACTGTCTCATCACACGTCTCTACCTCTTTCTGCCCTCTGGTCCTCATAACCCTCAGGGACCAGAGGGTCCTGCATTAGTGAGCTCTCCTTCCCTCCTGTTTGAAAGGACTTCTCTTAGGGCAGCTTGGCCATGTCTGTGCTTTCTTCATATGATAAAGAGGCTGGAGTGAAACAAATTTACAAAATACTCTCACTGCACACATTCTGGATTTCATGGTTATTTTACTGTTGCCAATATGAGATGTTACAAGTCAGAGACTGAGCATTAACTCACGCTTTCTCTCTGCCTTTTCCTTCTGACGATGTTAAAATCCCGTCTCTACCAGCCGGCCAGGCGGTGGGTGCTGTTTGAAGGGGTGGGCGGCAGAGATACCGCTCAGGGAATTGGAAAAGCGAAAAACTTGTCAAGTCCTTTGAAAGATTACCTCGGCTACAAAGAAAAAATGAAAAGTGCCCACATTTTTAAAAAGACCTGCATTGCATAAAGTACCCAAGAAATGTAGACTAACTCCGACTAATGATAGAACTTTCTTAGGAGTCTCCAGTGTATTTGGTGGCTCAAAGATTTGCGTCCCGGTAACCCTACTAAGTTGTCAATTCAGAGCACTTACAGAGGGAAACCTGTGCTTACTTCACAGGGAACCAGGGAAGAAGGGTACACGGACCCTGCCACGGCTGCCCAGGACGCCATGGTAACGGGCCAGCCCTGGGGCAACCGCGGGACCTTGGGCACACCAGCCTGGGGCCGCGGTGCTACCTGGCGGCCTGTGATGTTTCAGGTGCTGTGGGAGAGCTGCCAGAAGAGGACAGGGGAGCACAAAACGCTTTTGCAAATGATCCTGTGTAACAAGAGCTACCAGCAGCTATGGCTGGGTAACTGCCCTCTGTTCTTTACAGCTATCCCCTGATTAGAGAATAAAAAGCAAGTAGGTAATTGGGAAAGGGGGGTGTTACATATAAAGAGAGGAAAGCCAGTTATCTCAAAGGTACCTCTTTCAGGTTATGTTTATACAGACGTGCCTCATCTAATAACATTGCTAAGGATGAAGTTCCCCTAGAATTTTATTTTGCCAATAATTGAATCACATAACCTTTCAATACTAAACTTTTTAAAATCACCTCTATTTCTGATGGAGAACTTACCTATATTACCTATCTCCTGTTAGGTGCATCATATGTTGTCTTAAAAAGAATATGGTGAGGGCTTCCCTGGTGGCGCAGTGGTTGAGAGTCCGCCTGCCGATGCAGGGGACACGGGTTCATGCCCCGGTCCGGGAAGATCCCACATGCCACGGAGCGGCTGGGCCCGTGAGCCATGGCCGCTGAGCCTGCGCGTCCGGAGCCTGTGCTCCACAACGGGAGAGGCCACAGCAGTGAGAGGCCCGCGTACTGCAAAAAAAAAAAAAAAAAAAAAAGAATATGGTGAACACAGTCCGTAATGAACCAAGGCCATTATTACTGAAGTCGTGATTTATGTGAAGCTGCCTTACTGGTCCTACTTTGTTCAACTTTCCCCAAACTGCTGTACCTTCCTGTCTCCCTTATTTTTTAAAATACTTTTTTGTTTTTTTTCTACTATATATAACACACAAAAGTCGATTAAAAAATTTTAAAAGATGGCCTACTGCAACCCAACACCCACCCCATACTTTATTTACCTGCACTGTGTATAAGCAATCAAATCCACGTTTGCATTTTTAATTTATAATATTCATAAAATCTCCTTTGAATTATATCGATTTGTTGAAGTTTTCCAGGAATTTCAAACTATTTCTGGGCAAGACATAGTAGATGCCATTAATGAATGTTACGATGGATCCTTTCAAGAGCTGCTAGTTGCAATTGGTGAGTAATAATGTGTTTGGCACAATGAAGGCTGATTAGCTCTGACTGAATTAAAGATGCATGAGCAAGCTCTTGATTGAGTCACTTTCCCCTGAATTTAATTATTTAGACAGAATGTTAACTCTGTAGAGGAAACATGCATCGGCTACTGATACAATGCACTAAACTGGCAAGTTAGTAACTTTCATGAACCCATACCCTTCCTAACAGCTGTCAACTTTCACACTAGGAAACCTTGAATTCTCAGGTAATGGGGATCTCACACCTTTAAATTCATCTTGTACATACTAACTTCCTTTCCCTTGTAAAGAAGGTTATGGTTTTACCGCTATTCTAAATGTTGACATTTTAATACCATGTACAATGAGGGATCCCACAGAGAACTCACAAAGTATCAGTCTTCCAGGACTGCAACTGGAAAAAAAAAAAAGCATTCTCATTTTTTCCCAAATTGTGAAGAAAACATGTACTGTCACTCCCAAACTTTCTTCTTTTCTCTCTGATTTTTCCTAGTTCTCTGTGTTCGAGACAAACCCGGCTATTTTGCTTACAGATTATACAGTGCAATCCATGTAAGTATGAGCCACGAATTTTTAAAATTTCTCCAGAAATCATGTCTACTTTCTCAAAGGACTAGTTTTACTTCAATTATTTAAATATTGATTCCCATATTTGAATTTGTATGCAAATATATTAATTTCAGAGAAAATATGCTCCAGTGAAGAAACATATTATACACCAAAATGAGACCCATCAAATAAAGATAATGCTCTGCTTTCTGTATCAAACAGAGGTACCTAAGAAGTATTCCTTGGGGCCTCTCCCCCCAGGGAGATGTGCTTTAGCGTTTCTTAGCATCTGGAGAAACTGGTAGGTCCAAATACTTTTACCGCATATGAAGACCACCCCCTCATACTCAGGCAATTACACAACATACGGCATCAATCAGAAAATGTCAAAGCATTACAAACTCTCAGAAAGACATGGCTGCATTCCTGAGCTTTAAAAACACAAAAGGTGAGTGGTTATTTTTAAACATAAAGTATTATTTTAAAAAACACTTAAAATGAGACATCTAGACAACAATAAACTCTAAAGCTATTTTTGTAATTAAGTGAGAATGTTTTTTAGTTTCGGGTGATAGTCAACTGCACATCTTTGGTGCATTCATTTTCAAAGAAACAAACACTTATGTGCATGAGACAATGCATATTTCATCCACAATGTGCACGAAAATATTGAGAAAATGAAAAGGTCTCATACAAATCACTATACATGTCATAGCCCTGAAAACTCAAAGAAAATCATTAAAAACAATTCAGTGGTACAATAATTTCACGGGAGTATTTTATCCTCAAAGTAATTGTCATACACCAGCTTCTTAGAGGTAGCCAGCAAGCTTGGATAATATGTGAATCATCAAGAATATTTTATTTATTTATTTTTATTGATGTCCAAGTATTTTTTATTAGGTACAAGAACCCATGTGTCCTCAGAACACAGGATCAAGATCAGAGCTCACAGTCCTCTGCTTCTTTTTGATTCTATTTCCAAGAATAAAGGTGGATTTGATTAACTATATATTTAAAACTGTATTGGGCAAGGATGTTGGATGACATCAACCATCTCCTTCTCCAACAAAAAGAGTAAAGCTTCACTTGTGAATGACCTTGGGAAAATAATCACATTACTCCGATTCCAATTATGCCGAAAGTGAGGGCCAATTATCCTAATAATAAATAAAAACTCTACCCTTGCTGTGTGTGTCAATGCAAAAAGGAAGGTATGTGTACTCACGAACAGTTTGCAGGTACAGCAGAGGAGTGTATATTCCAGTAATCAGAGCGCTCATATACAAGGGCCATCTGCCAATGTCAAGTATTGTTCAAAAGCTGTTTTCACCAGCTCTCACCAAAGAAAATCTCTGTTTTTCTCCTGTGTATTCTAAGCGAATGATACACAACTTAATTATGGGAAGTTGGTTGGATCATTCATTTTTATCACTTCAAATTATGGAAAAGTTTGTTAGTAGGTCTATACCCAAAACATTCAGACATCAAAAATTAGCTGCTGCTTCCTGGCCACTGGATGTCACCAGTACTCCATTTGAACAGACAAGTTGAAATTGCTTTGTGAAGCGGTATTCGTTCCGGACCTAGTACACAGAAAGGGATGGCTGTGTATTGTTCAGTATTGGAGGTTAAATCAGCAAATATTTTGAGTACCTGGAATTCTTACTTTTACAGTTTTCCACAATAAGCAGACGATAAAATAAAAATATAATTGCCGTCTTAGAAACGCTGACGTTCATCTAACAGAGTTGGGACCCACCTCCCAACCCAGGAAGAATTTTTACCTAGAAGGATCACATGATCAGATTTGCATCTTAAGATGCAGTGTTCAGGCGACAGAGGGGAGGCTGACCAGGTTTAAAAGGGAGAATTATAGAGTCTCAGATGTAGAAAACAAACTTATGGTCGCCAGGGGGAAAGGGGAGAGGGATAAATTAGGAGATTGGGACTGACATATACACACTACTATGTATAAAATGGATAACTAATAAGGCCCTACTATATAGCTCAGGGGACTCTACTCAACGCTCTGTAATGGGCTATATGGGAAAAGAATCTAAAAAAGAGCGGAGATATATATATATATATGTACATGTATAACTGAATCACTTCGCTGTACAGCAGAAGCTAACACAACATTGTAAATCAAATACACTCCAATAAAAAACGTTTTTTTAAATAAAAGGGAGGATTATTGCAGAATCAGGTGAAGTGATGAGGGCCAGTATCAAGGCTGTGACCCTGGAAATAGAGATTAGAGGGCATTTAAGAAGCAGAGTAGATGGACCACTTGACTGTGTGTGTAGAGTGTGGGGGGCTGGGGGGGGCGGGTCACAGAGGGGAGGCGGAGTCTGAGTCGATGCCCATGGGTGGGGATGCCAGGGCTTGAGGGATACAGGACCAGGAGCCTGCGGCCACAGAAAAGAGGATGAATCGATTTTAGAGAGACTGACTTTAAGGTGCTGTTTCCTTATTGTTTTTCTCCCCTTGGCTGTGTCTTTTAGGACTTTGGTTTCCATAATAAAACCGTGATCAGGATTCTCATTGCCAGAAGTGAAATAGACCTGATGACCATAAGGAAACGATACAAAGAGAGATACGGGAAGTCCCTCTTCCATGACATCAAAGTAAGTCTCCTCCTCGTGACTTATTTGCAGCCATATCTGATCCTTTTCGAAACTGAAACAAGGGCTGTAATTTAAGTAACCTCACGGTGGAATCTAAAAAGTTAACTATTCTGGCTGGGATCATCTACATGAGTAGGTCAGGCAGCCTTAGTGCACCAACAGGTGAGAAAAATCCCTTCACCTCGGTGACAAAACTTATTCCTCTTTGATGTGTTTTAAGCAAAAGTCATTGGTTGGTCATGCAACCCACGATGATCATCCCACGATCATGTGATGAGGCTCTACAAGCTAACTGGCCAAGCATGATTAGCGCCAGCAAGAAAGCATTTCGCCAGAAGAGCCCATTAATGGTGAAGAGCTTTCTGAGATCAGCTCTCCTGTGTTGTCATAGGAGGGGGCAGCCAGTCAGATCCCATCACACGGGTGCAAAATTCTGCACACTGCCATCCCATGAGCCCTTGAAGCTCATGCCAAGAAGCAATGACTCAGAAGTCAACAGGCCGGTGGTTTCTTCATTCTGATACACCTAAGCTTGAGCCTGGATTTTGATCAAACCTAGCAAAGAATTATCAGAGTATGTAGAACCATCTACGTAACTAGGGGCACCCTATGGAAAATGAAAACGTTTGACCCCTCGTTCAAAAAAGTATAAAGAACTTCAAGACGGCACCCTCAGAGCATTAACCCAAGCACAGGGCCCTAGAATGTATCTTAATGTATATTTTGCACATAGCTAAGTCCTGTTACCTTGTCCACGTTGTTTCCATTGAAATTTTCAATTGCATAAAATAGCTTTTTAGTTTATTGAAAGATACGGAAGAAACTTGACAACCCAAGGAGGAAGAGATCACACAACCCAGAAGACCTTGTAGGCCCTCAGGGAGCTGAAGTGGTTTCCAAGAGGAAGGGTTAAGGGAGCATTTAAGAGACATCTTCCTCCTTCGTCTTTGATAAAACTCTCCTTACAGCCACCTTCAAAACCTTAAACTTTTAGTGGTGCTAAACATTTCTCATTGAGAAATGCATGTCATAACTCATTTTCTAAATGAATAAACTAGTTCTAATACCTATACAGCAATTAACGACAGCCACCTCAAAATCTACTAATATTCACATATGATTAATGCAACTTTACTATGTGCATTTAAGGCAGTGAATTATAATTACACAACTTTGTGTAAGAGAACATGGATGTGAGAGTTGACTTTTAACAAAGATAAGTTTTATAATTCCTTTTATTTACTACTATCTTTTTTTTGAAAACTTAGAAACTACGGAAGCATGATAAAAGGATTAAAATGGCCCTAATTCTCCACCACAGATAACCAATAACAAAATTTTTTATACATGTTTTCTTTTAAAAACTGTTTTACTACTTAAAGTAATATTTTTATTAAATCATGGATCCCACTGTAAAAGTTCTAAAGTACATAAACTGCCCCACATTATTATTTATTGCTTTTTACTTTTTCACTATTATACATAATATTATGGTGTATATTTTGGAGCATAAATCTTGGGCTCATCAATAATTGATCATTATTTCCTTAGGACAGATTTCTTGAAGTAGAATTTCTGCATTAATGAGTATAAACATTTTTAAGCCCTCTGAGGCATACTGCCCAATCTGCCTTCCAGACTCCACACTGATTTACAACAATAAATGAGGACACCTCTTTCAAGTTGAGGAGAAGATTTGATTCTACTGGAAGTTATTCTTCTTATAAAAACACATTAGGGTTCCATCAACTTTATATAAACTTCTTTCTATTGACTATAACCATGGTATTACTTTTCAGTAACTTCCAGGGAATAGTTCTCAGGGCATATTAAATACTTAGATGAAAAAATTAAATAATTCTTGTGATGCTAACGGCCCATGGTCTTTCATTCTATAGTTCAGAGGAATTATGCTTCTTTTTAGAAATACTATGACATTGTATTTCAAATACATTACATTTTCTTCCTTTCAGCATTTCGCTTCAGGGCATTACGAGAAGGCTCTGCTTGCCATCTGTGCCGGTGATGCTGACGATTACTAAATAAAAAGAAGGATTTGGAGGATGCACTCATCTTCAGAGACACGTCAAAATATAGATTCTGTGATTAATATGCATTGTTAGTAGCATTATTACAAAACTATAGAATCATATTTTCTTTTCTTTCTTTAAAATTATTCCAAGAATAATGATTATCAATAGTTATTCAAGAAAAACCTATTGACAAAAGTGTATGAGATTGGATTTGCACGTATCTAAATCAGGAATTCGTTAGATTGCGTGTAACAGAATAATAAAAGACATTATTGCATTGACATATGTTATTTAATGTGAGCCGTCAATTCCCTACAAGGAGTGGGTCTGCTTACAGCTGTCCCAGCATGCTGTGAGAGATGAGGGAAACGGGGTGCATGGCCATCCCCTTCCCCACTCGAGACTCTGGACAAACGCAGTAAAGCTAAAGTGAACATCTCAGTCCCCTTTAAACGAAAATAAAGGTATAAAACAGCAGAATACCGCCAGATATATACTTGTCAAGCTTAGCTGTGTAAGAGACTTAGATGGAAAAATAGGCATGTGTGTGCACACGCGTGTGCGTGAGTGCTGTGTATTTGACAGCCACTCAGGTAAAGGCAACATCTCTAGCTATTGCTGTTCTTGGCGTTAGTGCCTAGCCAGCCACTTGCCCAGGCAACGTCAGCAGAGTCCTTGCTGCTTCTCTGTTTTCACTCCTTAACATCAGCATCAAAGCCTACCTGGGAAGTAACTCTACGATTTGTGCCATTAGTCAAGGCTGTTCCCTTCTGTGTCTGAAGATGTGCTAAATTAGGAGCAGCAAAGAAAAAGTACTCACTGAGTCAGATTTGGAGGAGAATCCAGTTTGACGCCACAGTCTAGCCAAGAGCAAAAGCAGGGACAGAGATGGGTGAGCCCAAGGGATAAGCTCCCAGGATACGCAGGGGGGACACACAAATGAGGTCACAGAAAGCAGCGGTTAAGGAAGGCGAGCAAGGCTAATGTGGACACGCAGGCAATAAATCTAGACGTACTGGTGACGCTGGCCGATGTGCTTTATTCCACGTGGAGAGCTCTCAATGGCTCACAGCCTAGTCTCTGTAGATGTGTCCCCACTGGTCTCAGGGACATGGAAAATGTGCTCAGAACCTGGGGTCTGCCTGAGGGAAGAATGCAGGACATTTAGAAACATGTAATAATTAGACATCTGAAACTACTTTCAAGAGTTCAGCTCACTGCTACAGTGTATGATGTTGTATAATTTTAACTTGGGTTTTATTTCTGCCTTTAAAAAGAATCATTAGCATTTCAAGCCAAAGTAGTAATTGCTTGAGACATTTAGCATAGCTATTACACAAGCTAAAACTCTTAGAAGAAAAATGTTAGAATTCCTGATGAGAACTTAGATATCTAACAAAAAACTTTCCACCCTAAGATAGCTTTATATACGCTGTTCAATAAATTGTGAAATCTATACTTTAGTTAAGTAATATCGTGTACGTCTTTAGCGCAGCGAGAAAATCGAATCAAAAACAAATCTGGACTTAGGTAAGAAGAGATTTATTGGAAAAGACCATTGCAGTAAGTGGAAAAGCCTACTGCAAAGGGAAAACACTCTGACCGTGGGATGTGCGGGGGTCTCAAAGGTCAGCAGAAAAAGATCTTCAATTTATAGGGGTTAGTAAACAAGGCTGGAAATGATCAGGTGAGAGGGAATGGGGGTGTGTGTGGTGTGATTGCACAGTTGACCTTACAGTGACCTGGGCTTGGGGCAGGGACAGGTGATCTGGGGACCCCTCCGGGCAGCTTTCAGGAGGAGCCTAAGGGTGGATTAAAGTTCAGGGACTTGTGGGGCAGATGGGAGAAGCCTGACTAATATTTCGTCAAGTTAGCAGGTATTGTGTCCAGTTGGTCAGCAGGAGAAAGCAGTTCAGCTAATCCTTTATGAGACAAAGCGTGAGAATTTGGAGGGTGTGTTGAGGATGGTCACAGGGAACAAGGAGTTGTTTGCAAGCCTCCTCTTGGTCATGCAGGAAGGGGCAGTGACCCATGTCCTGAAACACAAAGGGTGGCATTCTGGCAATCTCTGTCTCCTAGGCGCACAGGACTCAGGAAAATTGGACACGGTCAGGTTCGTTCTTTCCCCCCAAGTTTTCTGTCGAATGCTTCACTTAGTTGTTTAAATGCCAACACAACGTTGTCATCTTTGTCATCGCATAATTCACTTAGTGAGATCCTGTACGAGATGAAGTGTTTCAATTATTATCATGGTTTTTCGTACTTAAAGATGTTCAGCTGCTTACAGGAACTTCACATGCAGGGGCGTTTACTCTACCTGATGCTCTGAGTGACAGGCACAAAATCTGTGATTAACTTAAACGCACTGCCCATGTTTAACCTACAGAAAAAAAGAGAGTAACGTTACAGGAATACATTTTGTTTTGATGGGTTCTCAATCTACCGCCAAGGAAAAGATAAATTACCACTGAGTTGCTGGCCCTTCCAGAGACAAAATAAAGCCAGACGTGGAGATACCTCAGGACATACCCCTGTGCTTTGCATCCAGAGCCTTACTCTGTTCCGTGTAGCCCTAAAGCAACCAAACCAGTAAAGAAGCTAATCGTTTGGCTAAAAAAGCATGACTTTTAGTGCTCTTATACAGTAGCCCATTATTATGACCAAAGTTGTTATTTTACATGTTAAAACAGTGCCAAATGTGAGTGATGTCACCAAAGACGGCAGAGCAGGCAGAAGGAGGGCCCATCCCTGCACAGAAACATCAAAAACTCAAGCAAAAGCTGCCAGAAGGGTGGAAAATAAGTCAAGGTTTAACTCAGAGTCAAGAACAGGTTAGAAAAGTAGGAAAGCGCTGAGACATTTTTATTCACCCTTTCCCCACCCTCCTTCCAGCTTAGCATCAGCCTTGTTTCCCAGTCCCCGATTCCCCAGGGAACAGAGCCAGCCTTGTTCATCTGTCTGTTCTAACCTGTCTGGGAGCTGCAGGAAGGACTGAGGTGAGGGGCTTGTCTTTGTTTGGCCGAGCTCAGAGCTCAGTCAGGGAGGGAGATAGCGAGGCAGCTGCCGAGGGTGAAAGACGACAGTCGAGACTGTCGACTGAAAAAAATGCACAGCGTGAGAGTTGGGAGTTAAGTTTTATCTGGGGCAAAATGAGGACTAGAGCCCGGGAGACAGTGTTTCAGAGAGCTCTGAGAAACAGCTCTGAAGAGGCAGCGGAGAATTCAGTATAGATGTGATTTTGGTGAAGGGGGAGTACATGCAGTCAAGCACATATTTTTTGCAGAAGGTTTCCGCTAGTCTCACGAAGGTTACTGCTGGTCACGAGGAGCAGAGTTCACCATGAAGGATTTTAGTGCTTTGCTAGATACGAGGACATGCAAGAATTGGGCTCATAAAATCTTCTCCTCAAAATACCTATCTGAAGACCTGTTCTGCCTGTTTTCCCCAGAGCCCAGAGTGCCTCATTTCTGCTCTCCACCCTGAACTCCTCTCAGGGGGTGCGGAAGGTCAGCAGCTGCAGCAGCTCAGGATTTGATCCTTGCAGAGGTAGATGGCGAGGGCCAATTTGTAGGTGACAAGACAAAACAACTGAGTAACGAAAACCTCTGAGGAAAATCTAGGCGAACCCACATACATCAGGGAATTCAGACAGCTGTGCAGATGCCTAGGGCAGGACACGTGCTTAGAAAAGACCTGAGAAGACCCCAAGCCTTCATTACTGCTGGTCTCCAGGATGAGTGCAAGCAGGACGTGGGGGAAGGGTGAGTCATAAACGGCTTCAGTGTTGAAGGAGATCCCAGCACAGAGCCAACCTGCAAAGAACGGAAGGAAGATTTTTCTTTCCTTTTCTTCTTCTCCTCCTTCTTCTTCTCCTTCTCCTTCTTCTCCTTCTCCTACTTCTTCTCATTTTCTTCCCATTTCTCCTTCTCCTGCTCTTCCTCCTTCTTCTTTCTCTTCTTCCTCTCTCTGTCTCTCCCACTCCCCCTTGTGTTCAAAGAAATCTCTGTCCAAACATTAGCTGAATACAATCTAAGGAAACAAGGACTTCAGGGACTTCCCTGGTGGTCCAGTAGGTAAGACTCCTCGCTCCCAATGAAGGGGGCCAGGGTTCGATCCCTGGTCGGGGAACTAGATCCCGCACGCATGCCACAACTAAGAAGTCCGCATGCCACAACTAAGAAGTCTGAATGCTGCAACTAAGACCCAGTACAGCCAAAATAAATAAATATTTTTTTAATTAAAAAAGTAAAGAAACAAGGACTTCAGAGGCCATACATGGTGAAAAATATACACAGATTTTTATAAAAATAGTTTAGAAAAGTCACTAAACCACACAACGCCACAGCGGACCCCTCGAAACATAAACCCTGAGAAGGGGGACAATTCCAGAATTACCACATTATTGTATTCAAAATGCATAGTGCTCAAAAAAAATGTATGAAGCATAAAGAGAAACTAGAAAGTATACCCATTGACAGATAAAATTGCCAGAAACTATCCCTGAGAAACAAAAAAGAGCATAAGACTTATTAAAAAAATTATCAAAATGGCAAAAGTAAGTCTTTCCTTATCAGTAATTACGTTAAATGTAAGTGGATTAAATTCTCCAATCAAAAGATTGGCAGAATGAATTAAAAAATACATAATCAGGGCTTCCCTGGTGGCGCAGTGGTTGAGATCCGCCTGCCGATGAGGGGGACGCAGGTTCGTGCCCCGGTCCGGGAAGATCCCACATGCCGCGTAGTGGCTGGGCCCGTGAGCCATGTCCGCTGAGCCTGCGCATCCGGAGCCTGTGCTCTGCAATGGGAGAGGCCGCAGCAGTGAGAGGCCCACGTACCGAAAAAGAAAAAACATAATCCAACAATTTACTGTCTATAAGAGACTAATTTTGGATACAAGCATACAAAGATGTTGAAAAGTGAAAGAACAGAGAAAGATACTCCATGCAAATAGTAAATAGAAGAGAGCTGGGGTGCCTGTACTAATATCAGAAAAAAATAGACTTTAAGTACAAACTGTTACAAGAGACAAAAAAGACATTATATGTGGATAAAAGGGTTGATTCATGTAGAAGATATAACACTTATCTAGAAGATACAATAAACATATAGACCCCAAATAACAGATTCCCCCAAATATATGAGGCAAAACACCGACAGAATTTAAGAGAGAAAGTGACAGCTCTAAATTAGTAGTTAAAGGGGACTCTGGGAGGGCTCACGCCAAGGAGTACTTCCCAGAACCTCTGCTGTCACTGTCCTTGTCCCCACAGTGAGCCACAGCCACCCCCTGTCTCTGCAGAAGACCCTCCAACACTAGCAGGGAATCCTACTAGACAAGTCCAGCGGCTCCAGCAGTCGCATAGGCGATGCCTGCTCATCATTCACTTGTCTGAGAAAATTTCACCTCATGCGTTGTCTCCCTCACTGGAACGCCAGCTCCCTGACAGCAAAGGCTCTTTTCTCCTCTGTGCCTCCAGACTAGTCCTTAGAGGAGTGGCTGGTATATAGGAGGTATGCTTGGCACATGGAAAACTCAGTGCTCACTGAATCGCTGCGTTCTGAAGAGAGATTTTCCAAAAATAACTAGAGTCTAAATGGCAGCTATTCGATACTGAAACTGGGTCATCAGTAGTCATCTACAGTTTGGCAGAAAATACGCTTAAAAATTAATCTAAGATATCAGGAAACTTGCTCAAGCCTCTTAGATAGCCTCATCCACCAGAGGGCAGACAGCAGAAGCAAGAAGAACTACAATCCTGCAGCCTGTGGAACAAAAACCACATTCACAGAAAGTCAGACAAGATGAAAAGGCAGAGGGCTATGTACCAGATGAAGGAACCAGATAAAACCCCAGAAAAACAACTAAATGAAGTGGAGATAGGCAACCTCCCAGAAAAAGAACTCAGAATAATGATAGTGAAGATGATCCAGGACCTTTGAAAAAGAATGGAGGCAAAGATCGAGAAGATGCAAGAAATGTTTAACAAAGACCTAGAAGAATTAAAGAACAAACAGAGATGAACAATACAATAACTGAAATGAAAACGACGCTAGAAGGAATCAATAGCAGAATAACTGAGGCAGAAGAATGGATAAGTGACCTGGAAGACAGAATGGTGGAATTCACTGCTGCAGAACAGAAGAAAGAAAAAAGAATGAAAAGAAATGAAGACAGCCTAAGAGACCTCTGGGACAACATTAAATGCAACAACATTCGCATTATAGGGGTCCCAGAAGGAGAAGAGAGAGAGAGAAAGTACCCGAGAAAATATTTGAAGAGATTATAGTCGAAAACTTCCCTAACATGGGAAAGGAAATAGCCACCCAAGTCCAGGAAGTGCAGTGAGTCCCATACAGGATAAACCCAAGGAGAAACATGCCAAGACACATAGTAATCAAATTGGCAGAAATTAAAGACAAAGAAAAATTATTGAAAGCAGCAAGGGAAAAATGACAAATAACATACAAGGGAACTCCCATAAGATTAAAAGATGATTTCTCAGCCGAAACTCTACAAGACAGAAGGGAGTGGAATGATATACTTAAAGTGATGAAAGGGAAGAACCTACAACCAAGATTACTCTACCTGGCAAGGATCTCATTCAGATTCAATGGAGAAATCAAAAGCTTTACAGACAAGCAAAAGCTAAGAGAATTCAGCACCACCAAATCAGCTCTACCACAAATGCTAAAGGAACTTCTCTAAGTGGGAAACACAAGAGAAGAAAAGGACCTACGAAAAGAAACCTAAAACAGTGAAGAAAATGGTCATAGGAACATACATATCGATAATTACCTTAAACATGAATGGATTAAATGCTCCAATCAAAAGACACAGGCTCGCTGAATGGATACAAAAACAAGACCCATCTATATGCTGTCTACGAGAGACCCACTTCAGACACATACAGACTGAAAGTGAGGGGATGGAAAAAGATATTCCATGCAAATGGAAATCAAAAGAAAGCTGGAGTAGCAATACTCATAACAGATAAAATAGACTTTAAAAGAAAGAATGTTACAAGAGGCAAGGAAGGACACTACATAATGATCAAGGGATCAATCCAAGAAGAAGATATAACAATTATAAATATATAGGCACCCAACATAGGAGCACCACAATACATAAGGCAACTGCTAACAGCTATAAAAGAGGAAATCGACAGTAACACAATAATAGTGGGGGACTTTAACACCTCACTTACACCAATGGACAGATGATCCTAAATGAAAATAAATAAGGAAACAGAAGCTTTCGATGACACAATAGACCAGATAGATTTACTTGATATTTATAGGACATTCCATCCAAAAACAGCAGATTACGCTTTCTTCTCAAGTGCGCACGGAACATTCTACAGGATAGATCACATCTTGGGTCACAAATCAAGCCTAAGTAAACTTAAGAAAACTGAAATCATATCAAGTATCTTTTTTGACCACAGCACTATGAGATTAGAAATGAATTACAGGGGAAAAAAAACAGACGTATTTCAAAGCCCACACCCAACAACAGCAGAAGATTACACCCTTCGTAAGCGTATCAAACGTTCTCCAGAAGAGACCATAAGTTAGGCTACAAAACAAGTTTCAACACATTTAAAATTACAGAAGTCACACAAAGTCTTTTCAGACACATTTCAGAGCACAGTGGAATGAAGCTAGAAATCATTAACTGAAGGAAAATAGGAAAATTGACAACTCTATGGAAATTAAACAGCACACAATGAGTCAAAGAAGAAATCACAGGTAAATCAGAAAACAAAGACAAATGACAGCAAAAGCAAATCATATCAAAACTTATGGGATACATGAAGTGCTCAGAAGGAAATTTATACCAGTTAATGCCCAAATTAAAAAAAATGGAAGATCTCACATCAGCAACCTAATTTTACACTTAAGGAACTAGAGAAACAAGTGTGATCTAAAACCTAAGCTAGCAGAAGGAAGGAAATAATAAAGATTAGTGTGGTGGAAAATGAAATAAATAATAGAAAAATAGAATCAGTGAAACAAAAGTTGGATCTCAGAAAAGATCAACAAAATTGACCAAATCTTTAGCTAGACTGACAAAGAAGAAAGAAGATGCAAATAAAATCAGAAATAAACATAGCGAAAGATGCTACAGAAATAAAAAGGATTATATGAGGTTATTATCAACAAATAACATTACAACAAAAAATTAATCTACGTTAAGTGGATGAATTTCTAGAAATATACATATTACCAATACTGATTCAAAAAAATAGAAAATCTAATAAAGCCTTTAGTAATTAAATAAACTGAGTCAGTTATCAAAACCCTCCTAACAGAAGTCCAGATCAGCTGGTAGTGAATTCTACCAAACACTTAAAGAAGAATTAACACCAATTTTTTTCAAACTGTTGCAAAAAAACAGAAGAGGAAGGAATGCTTCCTAACTCATTCTATGAGGCCCATTTTACCCTAATACCAAAACCAGACTAAGACATCACAGGAAAAGACCAACTTCTCTTATGAACATAGATGCAAAAATCCTCAGCAAAGTACCAACAAACTGAGTCCAAAAGTATATTTAAAAGATTACACACTATGACTCAGTGAGATTTACCCCAGGAATGCATGGATGATTCAACATGAGAATATGTAGAAAATGCTGAAGAATCCACAAAATAACTATCAGAGCTAATAAACAAATTTGGCAAAGTCATAGAGTACAAGATCAATACTCAAAAACCATTTGTGTTTCTACATGAAAGCGAGGTACTTTCTGAAAATAATATTAAGGAAAAAGTTCCAACTGCAATAGCATGCATAAGAATAAAATACCTAGGAATAAATTTAACAAAGGAGGTCAACAACTTGTACACTGAAAGCTACAACATTGCAGAAAGAAATTAAGGACGACCTAAAAATGGAAAGATATCCTGTGTTTATGGATTGAAAGACTTAATATTGTTAAGATGCCAATAGTACTCAAAGTGATCTACAGATCATTGCAATCCTTATCCAAATTCCTACAGTCTTGTTTGCAGAAGTGGAAAAGACAATCCTCAAATTCATATGGAATTACAAAGGACCTTGAATAGCCAAAACAGTACTGAACACAAAGAGAGTTGGAAGACCCACACATTTCACAAGCTATAGTTATCAAAACAGGGTGGTACTGGCATGAAAATAGACAGACAGACTAACGGAATAGGACTGAGAATTCAAAAATAAACCCACATATCTGTCAGCTGAGGTTTGACAAGTTACCAACCCCATTCGGTGGAGAAAGAATTCAACAAATGGTTCTGGGGCAACTGTAAAACCACATGCAGATGAATGAAGTTGTAAACTTATCTCATACCATACACCAAATCTATTCAAAATGGATCAACAATCTAAATATAAGAGCTCTTAGAAGAAAACATAGGGAGAAATCTTCATGACCTTGGATTTGGGAATGAATTCTTGGATATGACACCAAAAGGATGAGTAACAAAAGAAGAATTAGGTAGGTTGGATTTCCTCAAAATTAAAAATTTTGTGCATCAAAGGGCATTATCAAGAAAATAAAAGATAACTTACACAGTCGGAGAAAATATCTGCAAATCATATATCTGACAAGAGTCTAGTATTAGAATATCTAAAGGACTTCTACAACTCAACAACAAAAGATAAACAACATAATTGTAGAGTTATGGAGGGCAATGACTTGTAGAGTTACGGGCAAAGGACTTGAATAGACATTTTTCCAAAGACTATATACATCTCTTTCATAACATAAAATTAAGCTCAAAATGTTTAGTGTTTAGGGAAATGTAAAGTAAAACCACAGTGAGATATGGATCACTTCACACACACTAGAATGGCTATAACTTTTTATAAAAAAGGAAAATAACAAGTGTGGTGAGGCTGTGGAGAAAGCAGAACCCTTGTACAGTGCAGTTGGTTGTGTAAAATTGTTGCTGTGGAAAACATTTCAGCGGTTCTACAGACGTTGAACAAGGAGTTACTACATAACCCAACAGTTCTACTCCTAGGTTTATACACAAAGGAAATGAAAACAGGCACTGAAACAAATACATGTGCATGCTTGTTCACTGCAGCACTATTCACAGGAGCCAAAAGTTGAAGCAACCCAAATGTTCATTCATTGGATAAACAAATTGTATATATACAAACAATGCAATAACAACCAGCTATAAAAAGGAGTCAAGTACTGCTATCACTCCCACATGGGCGAACCTCGAAATATCCTAGTGAAAGAAGTCAGACACAGAAAGTCACATAATTGTATGATTCCATTCATTAATCACCCAGACTAGTTAAATCCACAAGACGGAGAACAGATAGACACAGAACAGTAGGTGCCAGAGTTGAGGGAGGGGAGGGGAGTCACTGCTTCAGGGGTCCAGACTCCCCTTGGGTCAATGACAATGTTTAATACCTGGATAGAGGCGGTGGTGGTTCATTATGAACGCATCAAATGTCCCTGAACTCTTCACTTTCAAATGGTCAATTTTATGATACGTGAGCTTCACCACAATCATAATTTGAAAAGGTGTTTTTTAAACTGTTTGAAATAAATTGCACCTTAATCACCCAAATTATTGCATCTTGAAATTATTCTCATAAGTCATAATGCAACAGCATTCATTACACAAACACACACGCCTGTCTATAAAGAATGTTGAAACAGAAAAGGTCATACCAGTTATCCTTGGTCAGTGCCGACTGGGAGCTGTGTTTGTTGAAGTTCAATATGTAACTGTTCAAAGGGCATCCCCTTCCACTCTTATCATATTTATTCAAGCAAAGGAGAGGAATATTTTTTGCATCCACATGAATCGTTTGTAACATAGCCTGAGGATATGCAGAGATTTTAGATCGTTAGTGTCTTTCTTTTGAGATATGCCTTAGTCTGTTATAAAATATCATTCTGGTTCTTTACATCTAGCTCACTAAAACAATAACTCATTATATTTTAATGAAGTATTGTCAAACATGCAAACAGTGTATTAAGGTTTTCTCCACTTTAATATAAATGACCAAATAAAATCAGTTTAAAAAAATCAATACTCAAAATATTGACTCTTTGAAATCATAGAAATAATGTCTCTAATTTACTAGAAATGTGAAGTCACAGTCACTTTTATCATCCCAGAATTATGCTACAAAAATTTTTTGAATCTATTTTTCCTGAAAAAGTATTCATGGCTTTACAAACTTACATTGTATCAGCTACATATAACAGGAATAGCATTCCCCTTTCCATATACATCTATTTTTTCTTAAACTGCCATTCAGAATATAATTAACTGACTTTGGCCAATGATGTCCTCACAGTCATTTAGAACGTACTGCCCATCAAACCCTCCTACACTGTTGGTGGGAAGATGGTGCAGCCACTATGGAGAGGAGTATGGAGGTTCCTCAGAAAACTAAAAATAGAGCTACCATATGATCCCGCAATCCCATTCTAGACAAAACTCTAATTTGAAAAGGTACATGCACCCTTATGTTCATAGCAGCACTAGTCATAATAGCCAAGACATGGAAGCAACCTAAGTGTCCATGACCGATGAATGGATAAAGAAGAAGTGGTACATATAGACAGTGGAATATTACTCAGCCATAAAAAACAATGAAATAATGCCATTTGCAGCAACATGGATGGACTTGGAGATTATCACACTAAGTAAGTCAGACAGAGAAAGACAAATACCATATGATATCACTTATGTGTGGAATCTAAAGTACGACAAAAATGAACCTATCTATGAAACAGAAACAGAAGCACGGACATAGAGAACACACTTATGGTTGCCAAGGGGGAGGGGGGTGGAGGAGGGATAGATTGGGAGTTTGGGATTGTAGATATAAGTTTTTATATATAGAATGGATAAACAACAAGGTCCTACTATATAGCCCAGAGAACTCTATTCAGTAGCCTATGATAAATCATAATGGAAAAGAATATATAAAAAAAGAATGCATATCTATGTATAACTGAATCACTTTGCTGCACAGCAGTAATTAACACAACATTGTAAATCAACTATACTTCAATTAAAAGAGAAAGATCGAGGAAATATTTCCTAGAACTTTCCATCCAAAGTTAAAATAGGAATGTATTGCTCCTCCACATGCTGTGGATAAGTCACCAGGGCCCCAGGCAGGACTGGCCGGCAGACTCATCACCCCCAATCACATGTGACAGGAAACAGTGGCTCATGTATTCATCTTAAAAATTAAAGTGTGCGTTATATATTTGTTGTTTCTACCCTGTATATCACACACCTTCTTCTTTAGGTGCAAGGATCACAAAAATAAGGAAAAACACAAACTGCCTATCACAGGGGTGCCCGATGTTGATGTGCGTCGGAACTCCGTGGTTATAGGATGGCATCTCCAGCAGGTAATGCTAATGATGCTAGTGGTGCTGGTCTCTGGTCCACAGGTGAGCAGCCAGGGCCTCTGGCGTAATGATCCCCACAGTAAGGCATAATCCGTACATGATGATTAACTGAGAATGTAACATTTTCTTCCTTACCTAATTTAATTTTCTATTTTAAAACCACTCAGGTATTTTAAAAAAAGATTTGTTCTTCCACTTCAGTGAAAAGCTGGAATTCTTATTCTGGAATACAAGTAACATGGCTTTGGTAGAGTGGACACTTTCCTACTACTATCATCGTATAAAAATTATTTCTCTTAAATGAATAAACAAGATAAAAGAAAGCGGCACCCATACACTCACGTACATCTTTTACCACAATGATGTCAAACAGATCTTGATTGGTTACGTTGGACAGCCAGACAAACGGGGAGACTGCCGTCCTGCCGTCTGCCCCGGGCATCAGACGACAGACCACCTCCGAGTCCACACATTCTTGACCTGAAAAGTCTAGTAAGAAACGAAGTGGAAAATCAAAGAAGAAGTGAATTGAAAATTGTTCTCCTGTTAAACACGAATTATTTAAAACAAATCAGACTTGTTTATACCATTATTACTAAGCAAATGATTAAAGATTTTTAGAAAGGAAAATATTTAAGATGAAAATTTAAGAATTATACTGCCGGACCATCACTGGGAAAGCATTCTTCTTAAACTAAACTCATTCTGGCATCTGTTAGAGGTGTTGTTATTTGTCCTCATCGACTGGTCCAGGGGGGTAACTCTGTGTCTATCACCCAGAAAAGGGATGAACACCATTTACAAAACGGAAAACGCACTTCATTGGACCCTAGTGACCTGAGGATCTCAGGCACCATCCGCCTGTCCTTTAAAACGTATTTCATTATCAGTTAATTGCTTTTAAGGTGCTAACACAACATTGTAAATCACTGTATTTCAATAATTAAAAAAAATGCTATGGAGCTACAAAAACTGCAAGATTTCCCATAACAGAGTTAAAATTGGCATCGCTGCCCACTTAGGCTATCTCTCCCCTTCATATCCCAGCAGAAGGGAGGAAACTCCTACCTCCCTCTCCACGGGCTCTGGTTGAGCCCCCCAGGCCTGAGAGGTGAACTTGGGAGGAGAAGCTACTGCCACGGCTCACGTGGTCTCCCTGTGTCTGTACCCGCCCTGCATCCCCTCCTTCCTCTCAACTTGTTCTCTCACAGCATCACAGAGACTATCTTTTGGCTACATCACATGCTCACAGGGTCCCAGGATCAGGACCCAGAGCCCTTCGTGGGGAGGAGGCATTATTATGCCTACACACATTGGCCCAGAGAAAAACAAAAAAAGATAAATGTATTCACCCCTCTAAGTCCCAAATGTAGGCAATTTCCTGGAAGCACATCAATTCTTTCCTATGAAGTTGACTCATTGCTAGCTAATTTCGTATTCCACGATTGAATGAACCGACCCTTTTCTCTCTGTTCCTCATAAGCCTTCCACATTCCAGTGTAATAATCTATCCAGAAATATGAATAAACCCAAGCAGCCCTTACTGCTCCATTTTTTCCTCCTTGCTTCTTCTGGAGGTGAGGGAGAGAATTCCACCCCTTCTCCCTTTCCCCTTAGGCGTCTCTCCTCTTCTTTTTTCATCCTGGGGCGGTGAGTGTATTCTCTGCTTCCAAAGCCTTTACTTCATCTGGCGCAGATTAGTGCATTTTCCTTATATTTTTGTCATGTTCTTTTCCTTTACTCTGTCCTTTCCTCAAAGGCACGGGCAATGCCTCAACTTCCTTGTTGCCCCCCCCATAGTACTCAAGAAAGTACTAACATACTGATGAACCCCATAAATATGCCAATAGTCCTTTTCTTATATTTCCAAAGTTATTCAGATTTGAAAGCTTAACTAGTGAAGAGCATCAATATTGACCAAAAGACAAATAGCATCAAGAGGAAAGGGGAGAGTCTGGACTAAATTTAGACAATTGCATGGTCGGTTAGCTTATAATGACACTAGAAAATGTAAAAATACTTTAAGCATTTAGTGTCAAATCAAATCCATGGTGGCTTAGCTAAATCCAAATAATATATTTCAGTATAACTTTTGCACAGCATAGATCTGAAGGATTATGTTCGCTTCCTAAGCGTTCCTTTTGCAAGAGTTTTCTCCTTATATTCTAAAGTTTAATTTTATTGAATATCTCAAAATATTGACATTTATTTTCCGCTATTGACTACACAGTCTGTTCGTGGATGTTCTCAACCTTACCAATTTCTGAGAGAGGCAGTTGGTATTCTTTTCTCATGTCAGCCAGCTTAGAAATTGTTGGGAGGAAGGAAGCAGAATTCTTTTGAATTCTGTCATTGTGTTCCTCTACCATAGCGGCAAAGTCCTTGGGAAGGTCCTTCAGAATTACCAGGGGAATGTGTAACTAGTTAAAGCCCAAGTACAGGATACCAAGTCTGGGAGACACAGGGCCACGATATTTTTAAAAGCTTGGATGGAAATATAGTTCTAAGTATAAATTTATAGTATAAATACTATAGTAAAGAATATTGGTAAAGGATCCATCTAAGTACGATCTTATCAACATAACCGTTCGTTGTAATCTTTGCCAGATTAACAAGTGAACTGCAGTATCTTGTTAATTCCCATTTTCTACTATTGGGGAGATTACATCACACTTTATTTTCTTCATCACTTTACTGTATGGGAAAGCTATACATTTCATTAAATCTATTCTGCATCTGAATACTTATTTTTCTGCTGATTCTTTTGTCTTTTTCAGGGGCCAGTCATTTTGTCCGTAAATAATGACAATTAAGAAAATAAGATCTAACACGTATTGTTTCCTATATGCCAAGCACTGCTCTAAGCCTGCTGCATATATTCATTAATTCAATCCTCACAGCAATCCTTTGAAGTAGGTACTGGAATGATGCCCAGTTGACAGATAAAGAAATTTGATTACGGCCACCTACGTGCTAAGTAGCAGGGCTGGGATGGAATCCAGGTTTACATCACTCTACCCTGCTCCCTGCTCGCTCTGCTCACGTATCCAATGCTACTATCATATTTTTATCTCTTGCAATGCGTAAAATTCCCAGAACAAAATTTTCAAATTACCGTTAAACTGAACATTCATGTCTTCTCGTTTCAAATATACAGTAAGTCCCTTACATACGAACCTTCAAGTTGCAAACTTTCAAAGATGCGAACGTGCGCTTGCATATCCAATCACGTAAGTTAGTACACGTGTCTGGCATACATTGTCACGTGCATGCAACCCGTACAAGTGGTTGTGCTTTCACGTACTTTACTGTACAGGACTGTATAGAACACAGTAGTACAATATCTTTGTTTCAAGCCCAGGATGTCTGGAAGCAAGCGTAAAAGCAGCAGTGATGTAGCTGGTACAGTACTACCCAGACATCACTGGATCATTTTTTTAAGAGGGTGGATAGAAGTGAATCCAGCAAGGAACCAGAGCCTGTGCCATCAGCGTCAGGCGTGGAGTGAAACTGCAGCTCGCCCTCCGTCCCCTATTGCTGACGATCCTTCAGCTCTGCCATCTCCCACCTCCTCTCCCCCCTCCAGTCAGTAACTCTTCTTGCCTGTTCCCTCGATGCCAGCCCCTGGATGCCAGCTGTTGTACTGGACTACTGTACTTTTCAAGGGACTATACTGTAAGATTTAAAATGTTTTCTTTATTTTTTGTTTGTTTTTTATGTATTATTTGTGTGAAAAGTATTATAAACCTATTACAGTACAGTACTATACAGCCGACTGTGTTAGTCGGGTACCTAGGCTAACTTTGTTGGACTTATCAACAGATTGGACTTACGAACGTGCTCTCGGAACGGAACTCGTTCATACGTAGGGGACTTATTGTACCTCAATCGTCGTCTAAAACCAGTCAGTCTGGAATTTCCTGGTCAGCAGTGGTGAGGCAATCCATCTGATAGACCCCTTCCATCGCCCAAAGAAAGATAAGGTCATCTGCTCTTCTCTTATCTCGCCCCTTTACGTCTATAAAAACCTTCCATTTTGCACAGCTCCTTGGAGCTCCTTTCTACTTGCTGGATGGGATGGTACCTGACTCATGAGTCTTTGAATACAGCCAATTAGACCTTCAGATCTACTCAGTTGAATTTTGTTTTTTAACATCATCAAAATGCATCACTGTGATACTGCCAATGCAGTAAGTGGGCAATCATTTGCTCTCTCTGGGCTACAGTTTCCTTTTCTTTAAAATAGCAGTAAAAATATATTTCCCCCACATAGCATGAAAGCATAAATATACTGTGAGAAGAAGTAAAAGTGTTGACCACTCTGCCGCATTTCCAACCCTTCCTGTTTTTGGCTTTTTTCAGCAAATGCAATTGCCCATAAATATAATTTCACTTTGATGAATGTTCATTCATTCATTCATTAATCCACTCAATCATCTTTTATTGGGCATTTAATATAATATTAGATATTATTCTAGGCAATATTCTCAAGGCCGCTAGCGTCTAGAAGAACCCAGTCTAGAGAAAGTGAGAGACAAGTTCGCAGACTAAGAAAGACATGATGAGGGCTGCACTGCAGCTGGTAAACCAAGTATTTAGAGCAGAACACCAGAGGGTAGTGCCCGGGAGAAGTGAATAAGGCTTCTCAGGGGAGAGGATGCTTCAGCTTGAGCTCGAAGGGGTTTGTCAGATAAAGATCGGGTAGGAGCATTCTGGAGAAACAGGGCGGCAGCAGTTCTGAGGAATGCAGCCCCACCCTGGACTCGCCCCAGGTGTGCTGCTCAGAGAGCATCAGGGTCTTCCCTGGTCCCCAGACAGAATACATGTCAACATTATTTGATTAAGCCCACCGGCCAACTGTACCAAGAAACAGCTGCAAGTACATCCTCCTAGACAATCATGCTTGTCTTAATGATGAGCACAAATGACATTTTTTTTCTCACATGCTTCCCCTGAAACACCCAACGGCACAGGATCTGGGGAAACCTCTAACTTTACCTTTTTTAGTAAAAATGCATATAAATGTTGCATTCTACCACAAAATAGATCAGTATTTTTAATATAAAAGGAGTTTCTTTGAAAAGTCTTTTCCAGACATTCTCCCATAGCCCTCTGAATAATTTCATATTGTTGGAGTTATTATCTCTCATTTTAGAGACGAGTCATCAGAGGATCGGAGAGGTTTTGTAAAAGCTTGCGAGTAAGCTGAAGCAGTGAGTCTGTCTGATGGCACGCCCCGTCTTTCCCAGGAGGCTAACAGTGCTGCTGAGGTCACAGGCAGGTACGCAGCTGCTCCAGGGAGCCGCAGAGTTGGACTTGGGGAACAACTACAGACAAGAACTGACTTTGCCCTTGATTTCCAGTTTCACTGAAATGTTGCAAGTACACTTCGCTGTGCAGAGAACCCCAATTTAGCTGAGTCACAAATCACCCCCTACCCTAAAGTAAAAGGCAATTCTTAGCTATTAAACATAGAAATACAGTCAAGAAAACTATGCTGACAGTATTTTTAAATCCAAGTTTACAAACCACCATTTAAGGTAGATTTCTCACTTGTTAATGCCATTATTTCTCTATCAGTCCTGCCAAGCTCCTCATTGATACAAACACACACACGCACAGATACACACATACACACACGTACACACACACTCACACAAACACGTGTGTCTTTCCCATGTCTGTCAGTTACATTAAGCTATAAACTTAATGCAAAATTGTGTATCACGTTTCTTAAAATAATCAAGCTGGTACCAAGTCTTACTATGTTTAAAAAATATGAATTCAATCCAAAGGGGACATTTGGACTTAATTTATTTTCAAATAAGTGACTTAGTCTTGGGACTGAAAGCAGCACCATTCTGCCACCCCGAGTCTAACCTTCAAGTTTATCTCAGCTATTAGCAGTCACTTCTTTCCTTAAACAATCCCCAAACACATGCGCTCACTTTTCTCACCGCCTCATCGGTAAACGAGGCACCAAACCCCCTCCTACCTGTGATCTGTGGTTCCCTCCTCACACCCAACAGCCGGCAGCTGCTGCAGGATGGGGTCAGGTGTCCTGGGAGGCCCTGGGAAGACCTGGAACAGAGCGCACTGCTGCTCCGACCGAGGCCCTGGCAGTGCCCTCTCTAGGTTTCGATTCCTGGAGAGGCTGAGAGAAGACGAAGAGCAAGCAGGGTATCACAGCTTCTCTGCTTCTTCCCATTTCCTCGGCCACACCCTCTGTGAAAGTGCATTTATAGGACACTGAAGGCAAAGGTCAAGTGTGTGCACACACCTGCCTCGGGCCAGCTGCAGTCTGCACACGCCCCTACCAGCCTCTCCCAGGACTCTCCCAGCCACCCCGCACACTACACGTACCTTCCTCCACCTCCTTCTGCTGTCCACCTTGTAAAGTCTACAAGAATTACAGCAAGGACACCTGACATCTTGGGACAATTAATTGGAGGCTTGAGATCCACTGAGAATTCTTCTTCATCAACTCAAAAGTCCTGATCAGTGTGGACTAGAACTGAAAACGTCGTATGTGCTCAAAAATAACCTGCCGGTCCGATGGAGCATAAAACCTCACAGTGGAGAGTTTCTGTTCAGTAACAAAATGCACAGAACAAGTCCAACGAACTTCCCTCAAGGTTTTAATGGGACAGAGAAATACTACACCACTGACCTAAGCATATTTCTTCATATTTTTCATGTTACAGGTATCAAGGAGGTCAGGGAAAATTTGAACAATGAGGATATTAATTAAAAACCTTTCTCTTACTCTATATAAAATAGATAACTAATATGGACCTGCTGTACAGCACAGGGAACTCTACTCAATACTCTGTAATGACCGATACGGGAAAAGAATCTAAAAAAGAGTGGATACATGTATATGTATAACTCATTCACTTTGCTGTACACCTGACACTAACACGACATTGTAAATCAACTATATTCCAATAAAAAATTTTAAAAAAACCTTTCTCTGATTGCTATGACTCCTAATATAGAATACATTCTGCTCAAGTAAATAAGGAACATGTTTGAAATATCTTAAATAACAAAGTAAGTCTACAAAATTCATAGTGTCTTAGACACTATGTTCTCTAACCACATAATCAATAATGGAAGATAAATAAGAAAAATAAAACAAAATGTCTTACATGTGCAAGTTAATAAGAGCACTTCTAATTAATTTTGCATGGCAAAAAGAATTAATGGGAAATTTTTTTAATACTTGAATTTAAATAACACCAAAAATATTCATAAAAATGTACTGAAGGCCTCTAAAATTGTGAATAGACAGAAATTTATACCATTAAGTGCTTATATTAGAAAAGAAGTTAGAATAAAAGTTAGTGAGCTAAGCATGACACTTAGCTAAAGAAGTTAAAAGGAGAACATTTTTAAAGAAAGTGATAGGGCTTCCCTGGTGGCACGGTGGTTGAGAGTCTGCCTGCCGATGCAGGGGACACAGGTTCGTGCCCCGGTTTGGGAGGATCCCACATGCCGCGGAGCGGCTGGGCCCGTGAGCCATGGCCGCTGGGCCTGCGCGTCCGGAGCCTGTGCTCTGCAATGGGAGAGGCCACAACAGTGAGAGGCCCGCGTACCACAAAAAAAAAAAAAAAAAAAAAAAAAGAAAGTGACAGAAAGAAATTATCAAGATTAACATTTTAGTGACATGTAAAAAAGGATTGATAAAGCCAAAACTAATTCTTTGAAAATAATAAAATCAACACAGTTTGTCATCATTTCTCAGGAAAAAAAAGAGCTAACAAAAATAAATAATTTTAGGAATAAAAGGGGGATCAGAACTACAAAAATGGCAGCAATTTTACAAATTAGAAAAAGTACTATCAACAGGTATATCATAAGAAATTTGAACATTTAGATAAAGTGGAAATTGTCGTATGATATGCCAAGCTAAATAAGAAATAGAAAACTTTAGGGCTTCCCTGGTGGTGCAGTGGTTAAGAATCCACCTGCCAATGCAGGGGACACGGGTTCAAGCCCTGGTCCAGGAAGATCCCACACGCCATGGAGCAACAAAGCCCGTGAGCCACAACTACTGAGCCTGCACTCTAGAGCCTGTGCGCCGCGCCACAACTACTGAGCCCACATGCCACAACTACTGAAGCCCGCGCACGTACAGCCCAAGCTCCACAACAAGAGAAGCCACTGCAATGAGAAGCCCACGTACTGCAATGAAGAGTAGCCCCGACTCGCCACAGCTAGAGAAAGCCCACGCACAGCAACAAAGACCCAATGCAGCCAAAAATAAATAAAATAAATAAATTTATTAAGAAAACTTTAACAGACCGATAAACGAACATTTAAAATTTACCCCAATCCTCTTCTCCAATTAAAAAAATAAAAAGCATCATTCAAGGAACATATTATTCCAATCCCATCAAACAGTTCATAAATAGAAGATAAATAAAAAAGAAAGAATGTTCCCCAATTTATTGAGTCTAAAATAAACTTTTCAATCAAAAAAAAATCAAACATAGGAAAGGAAATTTTCAGGTCTGTGTCATTAGTTTATATAGAAATAAAAATCCTAAACAAAATATCTGAAAGAAAAATCCTAAACAAAATCCTAAATAAAATAATAGCAAACCTTATCCAGCAAGGTATAAAGAAATAAAACATAGTTTATAAAACCTTTCCAAAATAAGTTCACATCTTTTCTTGGCAATTTCCTAACTCTGTGAAGACCTCAAATGTCTCTAACTTGCTTCTTCAGCCCCCAAATTGGAATAATGTCTTTCTCTTTGCAGGAATTCAATAACAAAATAATACCCTGTATGTGAGTCAGTGTTTTGTAATCAAAGGAAAAGGAGATTTGGAGCCAGACAGATCTAGGTTCACACCACGGCTTGTGAGTTCTTCTGAGCCTCAGTTTTCTCATCTTAAAACAAAGCTGGTAAGAGTAACTACTTTTCAGGGCTTCCCTGGTGGCGCAGTGGTTGAGAATCCGCCTGCCAATGCAGGGGTCACAGGTTCCATCCCTGCTCCGGGAAGATCCCACATGCCGCGGAGCAACTAAGCCTGTGCACCACAACTACTGAGCCTGTGCTCTACAGTCCTCAAGCCACAACTACTGAGCCTGCGCGCCTAGAGCCCGTGCTCTGCAACAAGAGAAGCCACCGCAATGAGAAGCCTGCGCACCGCAATGAAGAGTAGCCCCCACTCGCTGCAACTAGAGAAAGCCCGCACACAGCAGCAAAGACCCAAAGCAGCCAAAAATAAATAAATAAAATAAATTAAAAAAAAAAAGAATAACTACTTTTCAAAGTTGTTTATAGAATTTAAAAATAACTTATTAGAGACTAGAGTCCAGATCAGGAGAGCAGAGTTGGAAGACCCTGAGCCCCACTCCCCCAATGGGCACACCAAAACCACAAGTACCCGTAGAACAACTCTCTGAGGACAACCTGAAAACCAGCAGGACAGGTTTTCTATGACTGAGGATATGAAGAAGGGCCACATGGAGACGGGATGGAGGGGCAGAGATGCAGTCCAGTCAGAACCCACAGCCCCAAGTAAGTGATCCACAAGCAGGAGGGTATCACAACCGCAACGTTCCCCTGAGGAGCAACGGGTCTGACCAGCTCCAGGAGGACAAGCCCCCAGAGCGTCTGGCTTGGAAAATCAGAGGGGCTTCTATCTGGGAAGGCTGGGGGGCTGTGGGGAACTGAGACTCCACTCTTGAAGTAGATTCATTGATTAATATTAGGGTGGATGCGAGGCAGGCAAGGACCTGGGGAAACTTTCTCCAAGGACAGAAGTACTGGCTGGACACCTTTTTTTTACTCTCCTTCTAACTAGCAGGCCCGGTGCTGGTGGGGCCGTTTCTATCACTCTCAATCAACCTACCTAACACCATGAGCCCTGCCCTGGTGTTCCCCTGAGGACCCGCCCCACCCAACCCACCTCTCCAAAGGAGCTCCTACCCCACTCAACTGACAGGCAGCCCTGGCCAGCACCAATGCCCCCCAAAGCAGATCCCACCAGAGAGGGCTGGCCCCGCACACCAGCACACCTACAGCAGTCATGGTCGGGACAACCAGCCAGATGAGCTAGGGGCCAGCCCTGCCCACTGGTGCATCCACAACCACAATGGGAGGGCACACACAGCCCACAAAGAAGGTACCTCAGGAGCACCTGGCTTTGGGGACCAGGGGGCATTGAGCCAAAGGACCCCATAGGACACCTTCTATACAAGGCAACTCTCTCAGGAGTGAGAGATGTAGCTGATATGCCTAATCACTGAAATTAACACAGAGAGTTACGCAAAATGAGGAGACAAGGAATACCTTCCAAATGAGAGAACAAGACAAAACCCCAGGAAAATCACTAAATGAAATGGATATAAGCAATTTACCAGATGAAGAGTTCAAAGTAATAGTCACAAAAAATGCTCACTGAACTTGGGAGAAAAATAAATAAAATCAGTAAGAAATTAAACAAAGAGATAGAAAATATAAAAGAGAAAACAAGGAACTGAAGAATACAGTTACTGAAATGAAAAATACACTAGAAGGAATCAACAGCAGATTAGAGGATGCAGAAGAATATATCAGCAATCTGGAAGATACGGTAGCAGACATCCAAGTCCAGGAAGCACAGAGTCCCAAACAAAAAGAACCCAAAGAGATCTACACCAAGACATACTGTAATTAAAATATCAAAAGTTAAAGCAAAGGAGAGAATATTAAAAGCAGAAAGAGAGAGACAACTTGTTACAAGGGAACCCCCATAAGATCATCAACAGATTTTTCAGCTGATAAAAATCAGAAACAAAAGAGAAGTTAGCAATGCCACAGAAATACAAAGGATCACAAGCGATTACTATGAACAATTATATGCCAATAAAATGGATAACCTAGAAGAAAAGAATAAATTCCTAGAAACATACAATCTCCCAAGACTGAATCAGGAAGAAGTAGAAAACATGAACAGACTGATTATCAGTTATGAAATTGAACTGGTAATAAAAATACTCCCAACAAACAAAAGTTCAGGACCAGATAGCTTCACAGGTAAATGCTACCAAACACCCCAAAATGTATTAACACCTATCATTCTCAAACTTTTCCAAAACAACTGAAGAGGAAGGAACACCTGAACACATTCCACAAAGCCACCACCATTCAGTTACCAAAACCAGACAAAGAAACCACAAGAAAATTTCAGACCAATATCCTTGATGAACAGAGATAAAAAATCCTCAACAAAATGCTAGCAAACTAAATACAATTCAATAAAAGGACTGCACACCAAGATCAAGTGGAATTTATCCCACGGATGCAAGGATGGTTCAATATCCACACGTCAATCAATGTGATAAACCACATTAACAGAACAAGGACAGAAACCATATGATCATCTCAAGCGAAAGTAACTACATAATGCTCTGACTGAACAAATCACACTGCCTATTTTCAAAGTGCATTTTACTTTCAAATTAAAGGTAAAGAGTTCCTGGCTAACTCAGTCTTCAGAAGAGCACCAATATGATGAAAGATGCCCATTTTTAGCCAAGCTGTCAGCTGTGGTCAATGCTTTATATTAGTGAATTTTAACGGCAGTTGTGAGAGCTTGAAGAATGCAAAGGATTAAATATCACTCTAGATTGGGTTGGGGGAGGTGGAGAAATCATACAAATGTTAAAAAATGTTTGAAGCTGCAATGATTAAATCAAGGAACACATCAATTTGGAGCCACTGGGGAAAAAATCATATGATCAGCTCAATAGATGCAGAAAAAGCATCTGGCAAAATTCAAAATCCATTGTGACATAAACTCCCACAAAGTGGGTAAAGAGGGGATATACCACAACATAATAAAGGCCACATATGACAAACCTACAGCTAACATCGTAAGAGTGACAACCTAAAAGCTTTTCCTCTAAGATCAGGAACAAGACAAAGAGGCTCACGCTTGTCACTTTTATTTAACACAGTCTAGGAGATAAAAGTCATTCAAATTGGAAAGTAACAAGTACAACTCACTAATTGCAGATGACATAATACTATATAGAAAACCCTAAAGACCCCACCAAAAACCATTACAACTAGTAAATGAATTCAGTAAAGTTGCAGGGTACAAAATTAATATACAGAACCAAACCAAAGTCATTAGAACTAGTAAATGAATTCCCTGAAGTTGCACAGTACAAAGTTAATATACAGAAATCTGTTGATTTTTATATACCAATAATGAATTTTCAGAAAACTAAATGAAGAAAACAATCCCATTTATAATTGCAAAAAGAATAAAATACCTAGGAGTAAACTGAACCAAGGGGGTGAATGACTTGTATCCTGAAAACTATGACACTAATGAAAGAAACTGAAGACTACACAAATAAATAGAAAGATATACCATGCTCAAAGATTGGAAGAATTAATATTGTTAAAATGTCCATGCTATTGAAAGTAATCTAGAGATTCAATCTACAAAACAAAACAAAAAAAACGTCAAAGGCATTTTTCACAGAACTACAAAAGACAATTCTAAAATTTGTATGGAACCACAGAAGACCCCAAATAGCCAAAACAATCTAAATAAAGGAAAATTAAGCTTCGCTTGGTCATGATCCCTGATTTCAAACTATACTACAAAGTTATAGTAACCAAAACTGTATGCTACAGGTGCAAAAGTATACACGTAGATCAATGGCACAGAATGGAGAGCCCAGAAATAAACCCGTACTCATATGGTCAGTCTTTGACAAACAAACCAAGAATATGCAATGGGGCAAAGTCAATCTCTCCAATAAATGGCGTTGGGAAAACTGGACAGCTACATGCAAAAGAATGAAAATGGACTACTTTCTCACACCAAATACAAAAATACATTCAAAATGGATTAAAGACTTAAATGTAAGACTTGAAACCAGAAAACTCCTAGAAGAAAATACAGGCAGTACACTCTCTGACATCAGTCTTAGCAATATTTTCTTTGGGTCTCTCTCCTCAGGCAAGGGAAACAAAAGCAAAAGTAAACAAATGGGACTTCATCAAACTACAAGCTTTTGCACGGTGAAGGAAACCATCAACAAGACAGAAAACCCAGCCTACTGAATAGGAGAAGATACAGGTAGACCCTGTTTTATTGCACTTTGCTTTGTTGCACTTTGAAGATCTTGCATTTTTTACAAATTTGTGGCAACCAGCAAGTCTATAGCCATTTTTCCTACATTTGCTCATTTTATGACTCTGTGTCACATTTTCTTAATTCTCAAAATATTTTAACTCTTCTACCAGCAGAAAGAGTATGACTCACTGAAGGCTCAGATCATGGCTAGAATTTTTTTAGCAATAAAGTATTTTTAACTGAGGTATTCACATTGTTATTTTAGACATAATGTTATTTCAAACTTAAGAGACTACAGCATAGTGTAAACATAACTTTTTACTCATTATGAAATCAAAAAAATATGTGACTTGCTTTACTTTGATATTCACTTTATTGCATTGGTCTGGAACTGAACCTTCAATAGCTCAGAGGTATGCCTGTATTTGCAAATGATATATCCCATAAGGGATACATAAAATACGTACATCCCAAAACACATAAAAAAAAAAAACCTCACACAACACAAAATTAAAAGAACAAACAATCTGATTTAAAAAGGGGACAGAGGATCTGAATAGACATTTTTCCAAAGAAGACATACAGATGGCCAACAGACACATGAAAAGATGCTCAACATCACTAATCATCAGGGAAATGCAAATCAAAACCACAATGAGATATCACCTCACACCTGTCAGAATGGCTATCATAAAAAGACAAGAAATAACTTGGCAAAGATGTGGAGAAGAGGGAGGCGTTACACACTGTCTGTGGGGAAGTAAATCAATGCAGACACTATGGAAAACAGTATTGCAAGACGTACTTTTGTGCTTTCCCCTTCCTAATAGGTCCATAAAGGGAAAAGATCATCTGGTGGGATGCTACACAGAGAAGTGCTATTTGACGTGGGCTTTAAAGCATGGCTAAGATATAGATAAAGAGGAGGGAAACTCAGAGCTAAATAATTGGTCTTAAAAAGAGGAAAATACAAACCGTATACTGGGGGATCTTCTGTGAACTCGTTTAGTTCGGCCAGATCATGAAAGATGTAACATGTTGACAAAGCGTAGACAATATGGCTCCAAAGATAGTTTGATGCCAGATTGTAGAGGAAGGAGATAAAAGCAGAGCTCTGATTAGCTCCACCTCAGACTGCCTTGTTCATGCCCACTGATGCCAGGTTGGGGGAGGCTGGATGCCCTGATGACACAGTGGGGAAGCACAGCGGCGATGAGGCCCCCCTCACACTGTTTGGACGTATGGGAGGCATGAGGAAACCCAGAGAATCCACTGCCGTGTCATCCCTCACGTCTCAACGTCCCTATTCTTGTTTTTGAGATACGGCCAGGGCTTGTTGTTGCCAAGAAGAAAGACCTAGGAGACACGGGGCTGCTCTGTCTTGAATTTTTATTAAAAGAATGAAATGTTTGGACGTGTTGGGAAAAGTTAGATTTTGTATTTTTCACGTGAATCCATAACTGGGACAAGAGAAAGCTTCACTTCTTCAACTGACTGTTATGATTTCATAATTTCTGCCCTGTTCAGGAAGTCTCCTGGCAGGTGGGCAAGGCTTCCATAGCCCGGGAGTTTTCTGAAAGCCAGCTTTTGCTTCTCTCAATAGCCTTTCTTGATCCTGTTTTATGTCTTCCTATCGAACGAAGGCTCACTCTATCATCTCTATGGATATCACATATGGTAAAAGTCCCTAGTAGGTTGAGTGCTTATTAGGAAAAGTGCTGTCTAATCAACATAGTTGATGTAAAACCAAATTAGCTCTTGTTACTTACATGGGTATGCCAAGATGAACCCTACTCTAACTTCGTACTTGATCGATCGATCGATCGTGCTTGCACCACACATCCCTGTGAGGCTGAGTTGATAACAAGCCTTTATCGTAGCTTAGAAACCTGGAAACCAAAGAATGCAGACCTGCCCTCTTGATACAGCTCTACATAGCTGCTTCGTACCCTAGGAAGGAATGCACGCTCACTCCCTGGCCCTGGCTGGTTTTGTGCAAGTCGGATGTGCATTTAGTGAACACTGACGTTGAAATAAAAGTCAGTTTAACAAACGATATATTTAGCTGGCATCGTTCTGTATTTTGCTAGATTCCTATAATAAATACTTCATATGTTTTCTCCTCGTAGCTTCTGAGTCACAAGTTGCCACCGTCATCAAGTCTGGCTTCTCTCCTTAGTCTTCACTGCTTCCAATATTTTTCCATCAAAGAAACTGCCACACTACGTTTAGGGCTTGTTGTGGAATGAAATGGAGACTATAAAGCTTAAGGAAAATAGAAGACCTGTGGGAGCTGCAAGGTACACTGCAAGGGAGTGTGTGTGTGTGTGTGTGTGTGTGTGTGTGTGTGTGTGTGAACCTGAGGACAGGTCAATAGCCTTCACCAATCTGAATAAGAGAAAGTGGACTGAAAAGAAAATGAAGAGTGTCAGGGACCTGTGACACTACACAGAAAAGCTAACACTCACACCATTGGAGTCTCAGAAGGAGAGGGAAAAAGAGTGGGGCTGAAAAGATATTTAAAGAAATAATGGTGACATATGATCCACAATCCCACTCCTGGGCCTATATCCAGACAAAATTCTAATTCAAAAAGATACATGCACCCTTATGTTTACAGCAGCACTATTCACAATAGCCAAGACATGGAAAAAACCTAAGTGTCCATCAACGGATAAATGCATAAAGATGTGGTACATATATACAATGGAATATTACTCAGCCACGAAAAAGAATGAAATAACGCCATTTGCAGCAACAGGGATGGACCTAGAGATTATCATACTAAGTGAAATAAGTCAGAAAGAGAAAGACGAATGATATCACATATGTGGAATCTAAAATACAACACAAATGAACTTCTCTATGAAACAGAAACGGACTCACAGACATAGAGAACAGACTTGTGGTTGCCAAGGGGGAGAGGGTGGGGGAGGGATGGAGTGGGAGTGTGGGATTAGCAGATGCAAATTACTACACATAGGATGGATAAGCAACAAGGTCCTACTGTAGAGCACAGGGAACGATATTCAGTATCCTGTGATAAAGCATAATAGAAAAGAATATGAAAAAGAATGTATGTACATGTATAACTGAATCACTTTGCTGTACAGCAGAAATTAACACAACATTGTAAATCAACTATGCTTCAATTAAAAAAATTTTTAAAGAAATAATGGCTGAAAACTTCCCAAATTTAGGAAAAGACATGAACCTAGAGAGTAAAAAAGCTAAATAAACCCCAAATAAAGACCATACAACGAAAACATCTTAACTAAATTTGTGAAAACTAAAGACAAAGAAAAAATCCTGAAAGCAGACAGAGAGAAACACCACATAACCCACAGCGCACACCAACTCAAGTGCCCGTGGATTTCTCATCTGAAGCCGTGCTGGCCAGAAGTGGCCCAATGTTTTTCAAGAACTGAAAATTTTTAAAACCTGTCAAATAAATTTTATAACCAGTGAAAATATTCTTTAGGATTGAAGAGGAAGTAAAAACTGTCCATTCAAGGAAAATGACCAGAATTCGTCACTAGCAAACCTACCCTCCAAGAATGGGTAAAGGAAGTTCTCTAACAGAAAGGAAAGGATTACAAAAGGAAGCTTGAGCCTTCAGAAAAGAAAAAAAATCAAAATGGGTAAAAGAGAGAAAAATATCATAGAATATTCTTCTCATGGGCTGCTTAACTCATATTTGATGGTTGAAGTAAAAATGTTAATGTCATCTGATGTGATGCTCAATGTACGTCGAAAGAATACTTATATACGATTATATTTTAAAAGCGGGAAGGGTAAAGGGAACTACGTAGCAGTAAGGTGGTAAGATCTCCGTACCAGCAGACTGTGACCAGTTACAGATGCACGTTGCCACCACTAAGAAAACTGTACAAAGTGACGTACTCAAAAACACTGTAAATAAATCAACAGGGAATCCAAAAATTTTCAGGGAATTCACGGGAAGGCAAGAAAAGAGAAACAGAAGAACAAGAAACAGAGGAAGCATGAACATTAATAGCAGCTTTATTTCCAAGAGCCCAGAACTGGAACCAAGCCAGTGTCCTTTAATGGGTTGAATGGGGTTAACCAACTGTGGTACATCCAGACTGTGGAACCGTACTCGGCAATAAGAAATAGCACAATACGGATAACATGCAGCAACTTGGATCTGTCTCAAGCGAATTACGCTGCATGAGAAAAGGCCAATCTCAAAGGTTCCATACTGTATGATTCTATTTATATGAGGCTTGAAATGACAACAGGACAGAAATAGAGAGTAATTAGTGGTTGGCAGAGGTTAGGGACGGGAAGGTGGGTAGCAGTGGGAGGGATGTGATGTTGGGTGGGAAGGGGAGAGGGGGAAGGGGGTTACAGTGGGGAGCTGGCTGTAGTTATAAAGGGGCAGGAGGAGGGTTCTTTGTGGGGATGGACTGTTCTGTATCCTGCCTGTGGTAGTGGATGCACAAACCTACACATGCAGTAACACTGCACAGAACCAGATGCTCACACACAAATGCATGCACGTAAAACTGATGAAATAAGAATAATGGATTATATTTGTATCAATTTCCTGGTTCTGATACTGTACTAATCAGAACCGTACCTGGTTCTGATACTATACCGATGCAAGCATCTACCATTTAGGAAACTGGGCCAAGTCTATATGGGATCACCCTGTATTAATTTGTTTCATTATCATTTGTATTTGATACATAATTTACATATAACATTATGTTAGCTTCAGGTACACAACATAATGATTCAATACTTGTATATATTGTGAAATGGTCACCGCATTGTCTAGGTAACATCCATCACCAAACATCATTACACATTGTTTTGGTGATAGAAACTTTTCAGATTAACTCTCAGCAACTTTCAAATACAGTTGATCCTTGAACAACACGGGTTTGAACTGCACAGGTCCACTTATACTTAGATTTTTTTTCAGTAAATACAGAGTCGGCCCTCTGAATTCTCATCGCTGTGTCCACAAGTTCAACCAACCATGGATCGTGTGCCATGATTACTATCCACACGTGGCTGAATCTGCAGACGCAGAGTCTGTGGATACAAAGGACCCACTATGGGACTTGAGCATCGAGGATTTTGGTATCTGCAGAGGGTCCTGGAACCAGTCCTCCACAGATGCCATGGGACAACTGTAGACAATACAGTATTATTACCTAGATTCACCATGCCATACATTACACCACATGACTTATTTTATAACTGCAAGTTTGTTCTTTGGACCCCCTTCACCTGTTTTGCTCACTCCTCACCTCCCACCTCTGACAACTACCAATCTCTTCTCTACATCTATGAGTTCAGTTTTTTTGTTTTATTAGATTCCACATAAGAGATCATACAGTCTTTGTCTTTCTCTGTCTGATTTAGGTCACTTAGCATAATGCCCTCAAGGTCCATCTATGTTGTCATAAATGGCAAGGTTTCACTCTTTTTTTTGGCTGATTTTATATATATACATATTTATACATATATATAATGTATATATATATATATAATTTTTAATCTATTCGGCCATCAATGTACACTAGTTGTTTTTATGTCTTGGCTATCATCAATAATGCTTCATTGAATATGGGGGTGCATACATCTTTGAGTTAGCATTTCCATGTCTTTCAGATAAACACTCACAAGTGGGATTGCTGGATCATATGGTAGCTGTAATTTTAATTTTTTGAGGAATCTTCGTACTGTTTTCCACAGTGGCAGCACCAATTTCCAATCCCACTAACAACAGTGCATAAGGGTTCCCTTTTCTCCACATTCTCACCAATACTTCTTATCTCGTCTTTTTGATGATGGCCATTCTGACAGGTGTGAGATGATATCTCACTGAGGTTTTGATTCAGATTTCCCTGATGATTAGGGATGTTAAGCATGCTTTCATGTGTTTTTTGGCTGTTTGTCTGTCTTCTTTGTGAAAATGTCTATTCAGACCCTCTGCCCATTTTTCAATCAAGTACTTGGGGGTTTTTGTGTGAGTTCATTACATATTTTTGATATTAACCTCTTATCAGATATATGATCTGCAAATATTTACTCCCATTCAGTAAGTTGCCTTTTAATTGTTGATGGCTGCCTTTGCTGTGCAGAAGCTTTTTAGTTTGACATAATCTCACTTGTTGATTTTCCTTTCGTTGCTTTTGCTTTTAATGTCAGATTCAACATATCATTACCAAAACCTGTGTCAAGGAGCTTACCCCAATGTTTTCTTCAAGGAGTTTTATGGTTTCAGGATTTATGTTCAAGTCTTTAATCCATTTTAATTTTTATGTGTAGTGCAGGATAGTGGTCCAGTTTTCCAAGCACCATTTATTGAAGAGACTGTCCTTCCATGTTGCATATTCTTGCCTCCTCTGTTGTAAATTAGTTGACCATACATGCATAGGTTTATTATTTCTTATAATACCATAAACATCTACAATTTTCTCAAAATAAAAATTTTTGATAAATGGCTCTTCCAGAAAACCCTTTATAGGCCCACTGCAAATATGATTTTCCCTCTCTTGGGAAGAAGATGGGAATAAATTATGGTGGGAATGATGATTTTCCAGTAATCTCACCAAGGTCTTTATACACGTTTCTCAGAAAAATTTCACATCAGTACAACAAATGGAACATAAAGCATTTTGTTTTCGGAGTTCCTATGTAAATTCATTCTTCATAAGTTGTTCCAAGTTACTCTTTAAGGTTGTTGCTAAAAATCAAAAAGGAAGCTGCCCATTAGACCCACCTGGAAGAGGTTAGGTGTAACTCCTTCTTGCAAGAGAATACCACGTTACAAGAAATAATTTTATTCTCCTCCTAAAAATTAGGAAGTTAGATTGGCTCAGTCATATGGAAAAAATCTTCATGTCTCCATCAGACTTTCAAAACTACAAATAAGGGGTGGAAACCCATGTAACAATATATTAATACTGTGTACCATTGTTTTAGTTTTGTTTTGCTTTTTTATTGGAATATAATTGCTTTACAATGTTGTGTTACTTTCTGCTGTACAATGAAGTGAATCAGCTATATGTATACCTATATCCCCTCCCTCCTGGACTTCCCTCCCATCCTCACCTATATCATCAGAGAACCGAGCTGAACTCCCTGTGCTATACTGCAGGTTCCTACTGGCTACCTATTTTACACATGGTAGTGTATTTATGTCAAACCTAATCTCCCAATTCATCCCATCCTCCCCTTACCTCCGTGTCCACATGTCCGTTCTCTACATATACGTCTCTATTCCTGCCCTACAAATAGGTTCATCTGTACCATTTTTCTACGTTCCACATATATGCATTAATATACAATATTTGTCTTTCTCTTTCTGGCTTACTTCACTCTGCATGACAGACTGTAAGGTCCATCCACATCTCTACAATAACTCTATTTCATTCCTTTTTATGGCTGAGTAATATTCCATTGTATATATGTACTACATCTTCTTTACCCATTCATCTATTGTTGGACATTTAGGTTGTTTCCATATACTGGCTATTGTAAATAGTGCTGCAATGAACATTTACAATGTGCATGTGTCTTTTAGAATTATGATTCTCATGATATATGCCCAGTATGGGATTGCTGGATCATACGGTAATTCTATTTTTAGTTTTTTAAGGAACCTCCATACTGTTCTCCATAGTGGCTGCATCAATTTACATTCCCACCAACAGTATAAAAGGGTTCCCTTTTCTCCAGACCTTCTGTAGCATTTATTGTTTGTAGATTTTTTTGATGATGGCCATTCTGACGAATGTGAGGTGATACCTCCTTGTAGTTTTGATTTCCATTTCTCTAATTAGTGATGTTGAGCATCTTTTCATGTGCCTCTTGGCCATCTGTATGTCTTCTCTGGAGAAATGTCTACTTAGGTCTTTTGCCTATTTTTTAATTGGGTTGTATTTTTGATATTGAGCTCCATGAGCTGTTTGTATATTTTGCAGATTAACCCTTTGTCCGATGCTTCATTTGCAAATATTTTCTCCCATTCTGAGGATAGTCTTTTTGTCTTGTTTATGGTTTCCTTTGCTGTGTGAAAGCTTTTAAGTTTAACTTGGTCCCATTTGTTTATTTTTGTTTTTATTTTCATTATTCTAGGAGGTGGGTCAAAAAAGATCTTGCTGTGTTTTATGTCAAAGTGTGTTTTCCTCTAACAGTTTTAGAGTGTCCAGTCTTAGGTTTTTAATCCATTTTGAGTTTAGTTTTGTGTATGGTATTAGGTAGTGTTATAATTTCATTCTTTTACATGTAGCTGTCCAATTTTCCCAGCACCACTTATTGAAGAGGCTGTCTTTTCTCCGTTGTATGTTTTTGCCTTTGTTGTCATAAATTAGGTGACCACAGGTGTGTGGGTTTATCTCTGGGCTTTCTACCTTGTACCATTGATCTATATTTGCTTTTGCGTTGGTACCATACTGTCTTCATTACTGTAGCTTTGTAGTACAGTTTGAAGGTGGGGAGTCTGATTCCTCCAGCTCCATTTTTCTTTCTCAAGATTGCTTTGGGTATTCAGGGTCTTTCATGTTTCCATACAAATTGTAAAATTTTTTGCTCTCATTCTGTGAAGAATGCCATTGGTAGTTTGATAGGGATTGCACTGAATCTGTAGATTTGCTTTGGGTAGTACAGTCATTTTCACAATATTGATTCTTCCAAACCAAGAACATGGTATATTTCTCCATCTGTTTATGTCATCTTTGATTTCTTTCATCAGTGTTTTATAGTTTCCTGAGTCTTTTGCCTCCTTAGGTAGGTTTATTCCTAGGTATTTTATTCTTTTTGTTGTGGTGGTAAATGGGATTGTTTCCTTAATTTCTCATTCTGAATTTTCATTGTTAGTGTATAGGAATGCCAAAGATTTCTGTGCATCAATTTTGTATCCTACAAGATTATCAAATTCATTGATTAGTTCTAGTAGTTTTCTGGTGGCATCTTTACGATTTTCTATGTACAGTATCATGTCATCTGCAAACAGTGGTAGTTTTACTTCTTCTTTTCCAATTTGTATTCCTTTTATTCCTTTTTCTTCTCTGATTGCCGTGGTTAGAACTTGCAAAACTATATTGAATTAAGAGTGGCGAGAGTGGACATCCGTGTCTTGTTCCTGATCTTAGTGGAAATGCTTTCAGTTTTTCTCCATTGAGAATGATGTTTGCTGTGGGTTTGTCATATCTGGTCTTTATTATGTTGAGGTAGGTTCCCTCTATGCCCATTTTCTGGAGAGTTTTCATAATAAATGGGTGTTGTATTTTGTCAAAAGTTTTTTTTGCATCTATTGAGATGATCATATGGCTTTTATTCCTTAATTTGTTTATATGGTGTATCACACTGATTGATTTGCATATATTGAAGAACCCTTGTATTCCTGGGATAAATCCCACTCAATCATGGTGTGTGATCCTTTCACTGTGTTGTTGGGTTCTGTTTGGTAGAGATTAAGGGGCAGTAAAAACACTGCTTTCGTTTCTAAATGTCTGGGTGTTCAGAAATTGTTGTATTTCATGTTTTAAAATAATGAAAATCGGTTTCACCAAAGAAAGGAGGGACCCTTAACACGGCACATGCAAGGATGGGTCAGTTCCAGAGAAAAGAGTATTCTTCTATCTCCAGACAAAATGAACCACAGGGGTTTTCTAAGCCGATGTAATCTGTGTATAAATAATGCCATACAATGGATCATCTTTCAGTAAGACGTCTTGATAGTAGGAGACAGCAGACCTTGCCCTGAGGAAAAATTGCTCTGTTCAAGTTTAGGGTCTAAAATAGGTTCTAGAATGATAATCTGAGGTTAGGCTGGGGCAGGAAAGTGACCATATATGAACTATGTTCTATAAAATGCAAATGTGTATGCAAGAGGATAGAAAGACGTGTGAATTTAACACAAAGAGACCAACGGCAAATAGATTAAACCCATTTTATTTGTTCGTGGTTTTTCAGTTACTTATGTAGAATTAAAATCAAGCCAAATCATCAGGTATGTTTTATTTAAAGCACCATGGAATTTATACCAAACTCCCATCATGTTTTATAAAAAGTAGTTTAAGTTCACTAAAAGGTACTCTTCCAACAGCCATATCTAAGTCATGGAATCACATTTAAATTAAATAGAGAGAATATAATTCAATGTCAGGATACTGTAATCGTTTATTCTAGCCTTAATAGACTTTTTACAAATTATAACATTGAGGAGAAAATTGTTGAGAATGTAATATTTGATTAGGCCTCACAGAGCAAACATTGTTCTTCAATCTCATAAAAATCCTTGCATTTCTCAATCAATCTACAGACTAGCTGAGACATAACCATTGTTACTAAACGATACAAAGAAGCCAAGGTTTAGAGATACTAAGTGATTCATCCAAGGATGCTCACAGGAGAGCAGGGCAAGTTTGATCAGAACCCTGACTCCAAACTGCTTCCCTTTCTACTTCATCAAATATGTATTCCCAACAAAAAGCATGAGAATCATAAAATATGACTTTTAAAATGCCCAAGGCAATCTTTTAATTGGTTTGGATAGACTTCATTTTCAAATGTTCTCAAATTTTTCATTAAAGGTTTCACTCAGTTGTTCAAATGCTAAGACCACGTTGTCCTCTTCATTTTCACATAGTTCACGCAAAGAAACACTGTAAATGGAAATATAGATACACATAAAACTCACCCATTCTACTGAGAGTCGGTATCATAAGAAGGGCTTTCCCCAGGGAGGTAGAACTAAGTAAATCCCACTAGATGATGAAATGTGAGCAAAATGAGGAAAAGAATCATAAGGAACATATTTATCTAAAAAACAAAAAAAATCCTGTCAACGAATCAATCAATCAACACAATCACCATGCAGCTCCCCTCCCTGTATTTTACCAAGAGGATTTTTGTTGTTGTTTTCTTTTTTTGCAGTACACGGGCCTCTCACCGCTGTGGCCTCTCCCGTTGCAGAGCACAGGCTCCAGACGCGCAGGCTCAGCGGCCATGGCTCATGGGCCCAGCCGCTCCGCGGCATGTGGGATCTTCCCAGACCGGGGTGCAAACCCGTGTCCCCTGCATTGGCAGGTGGACTCTCAACCACTGCGCCACCAGGGAAGCCCCCAAGAGGATTTTAATGGCCACCAAGTCCCATGTAACCAGATCCCTCCTCCCTTCAATAATAGCAACACAAATCTCCTTCTTTTTCCCCACATTTTTTTTTTACGGAGTCATTTTGTGGGGTTTTTTTTTCAGTATATACTTAAACCCACAGGCAACTACCTCTACAAAAAGCAAAACAATCCTCCCTTTACCTAGATGTATGAGAAAATTAAGAAAACAGGGTGTGATAAACAAAATAATGGCCCACAAAGACATCCATGTCCTAATCCCTAGAAATTTATAAATCCTTAGGTTACATAGCAAAGGAGAATTAAGGCTGTAAATGGAATTGAAGTTGCTAATTGGCTGACCTTGAGGTGGGGAAATTAACCTGGATATCTGGGTGGCCCACTGTTGTCACAAAGGTCATTCTAAGTGGAAGACAGGGGGCAGGAGAGAGTGAATGTCAGAGTGACCTGATATAAGAATCTGCCTCCCAATGCTGGCTTTGAAGACAGAAGGGGCCAAAATCAAAGCATCTATAAGCTGGAAAGGACAATCAAATAGATTGTCCCAGAGGCTCCAGAAAGGAATGCAGCCTTGACAACACCTTGATTTCAGCCCAGTGAGACCCATTTTGAACCTCTGACCTCCAGAACTGTAAGACACTAAAGATGTGTTGGTTTAAACACTATGTTTGTGGTCATTTGTTACAGCAGCAATAAGGAACTGATACACAGGTGACGAGAATGGAGAGAGGAAATCCAAGAATGGACAGTGCAGCTGGGCTCATCAAGGAATGGGAACAGTCAGGACCTGACCTTTCATCAGCCTTTTGTAATCTGCCTTGATTCCACTAGAGATCCAGTTTTCCCCTGGTGTTTTCATTGACCTACCGCAAAGAATGACCAACTCTGTACCCACAATACTGAATTTCCTCCTAGTTACAGACTCACAATTGTGACTCCTGGACATTTCTCCTGAACAATATTCAAGAGATATAATGTGACGCATACCATCTAACTCACTGGTTTTTGTTCTCAGTCCCCAGATCTCATCCTCCCGCCTATGTTTTTATGTATCATTAACTAAAATGGAAACCTTGGTTGTGGAAACTGAGAACATGAGGGTCTAGGGATTCTTGAAGCTTTGGGATACTGCTGCCTGTTGGTCTAAAGTGCCTGGGCTGAGGCTCTGGTCTAGGTGAAAGTTCATGGATTTTGGAATTAGTTCTATTATACAAACAATGCAACAGTTGAGGAGAAGGTCTGCAAAGTCACAGGGGAATTGAAATGCTTCGCACCTAAGAGGCTCAGGGGCACCTTTAAGTATGAGCTCAACATTTTTCAAATTATCATTAAATTATTAGAAAATATGAAATCACTATTTAAAATGTATAACATACCTTATAGATTTAATGGTGAGGGAAAAATCTTTCAACAACTGATAAGCAGCTCCTTCATTTATCCTAAACAAAACAACATTTTGAAAATTAATGGTATAAAAACATTAAAGAATTTATTTCATATTGAAATGTTGGATTGGTCATTAATGGATTACTTTTGTCTGTCAAGATGTATTTACTAAAATCATTTCTACCAAAGACTCCCACATGATTTAATCTGTGAGAATGACAATTATGAACTCCAGTCACAAGTTCACAACCAGAGATAATCAATGAACATGGGAGGCTGACCTTCTAGGAGAAACCCAAGCCACAAAGTCAAGATCAGGAGCGTGGATGGGACCAGAGAGTCAAAGAGAAGGCCAAGTGAATTACTCACTGGTATCACAACTACTTTATTCACAATAATGAGTCCCACTGTCAAAAATGATCAGTGTTTCTCAAGAGGGTCAGAAGTTTTAAATACTTGAATTCACTAAAGATTGTTCAAAATGTATTTAAAATGCACACTGAATTCCCGATGGTGTGACAGAATTCTCCTCCCCCAACACACCCACACACACGTCCATGTGCTCAGTGACTGGGCCAATTTCTCCATTCCCAGTAAATCTCTGCACACTGTTTTTGAAAATGGTTTCCCTGCCAAGGAGTTAAAACAACTGTCATAGTCTCAGTCCTCAGATGTGTGAATTATATTCTTTTCATATACATCTGTCAGACGATGCAGAGCATGGCATTATTTGTTATTGTTATCCATTTTTAAATATATAATAATCAATAAATAGTACTAAATAAAAAACATCTGTGAACATGTGCAAATATTGGTAACTGTAGTGTAAATCTTTATGTCAAGTGAGTCAGCCTAAGTCTCAAGATTTTGCTGGTCAAACACGAACAACAATACCACCAAATGTATTTTCTCTTGCCCTTAGTCTGTAAGAAAAAATTTCAGTATGTTTCGCATGATTAACCTATACTTGAAATTATAAGAAGGTGTTTGCCTAATATTCATTACATTCATTTATTAGATGTAAAGATGCAGATGAAGACGGATATAGAAATAGAACTAGAGGTAGAGGCAGAGGTGGAAATGACAGAGAGAGAGAGGTAGAGGTGAAAAGGATAGAGAAAGGTAGAGGTAGAGATGGGGATGCTGGGGATGACAGGGATGCTGGGGGTGGCTGGGGAGGGAGATGGAGACGGAGACAGATAAAACACACCTGTTGTCCTGGACCAATCCTGTCAAGGAACCGTGTTTATAGAAATCGAGCACATAAGCATTGAGCTGCATTCTTCTTCCTTGGTGATCAAATTCCTGTGGCCACAGCACAGGAGCCCGAGTGCTATCAATGCCAATGGTGCGCAGAGTGACCTGAAGAAATAGAGCTCTCCTTAATTTACTATTTATGTGTAAAGAAAGTTTATGATTTCTTACATTGTGCTTCATAGTTCCTTCCTAGAATCAACATGTTGAAAGCACACTCTTCACAGTGAAGGAAGAGGGTGTCTCTCATCCACACTGAGGTAGTGCTGTCCCAAGTAGGACAGTAGGATGGCCTGGCTCCACCGATGAACATCACTGCCTCACAACGTACAATAAAAATTTTAACTACCCGTCCACTAGAATATAGCAAGGCTCACTAGGAAAGAAAAGCTAACTTAAAATTTTATCAGTATCCTAATTGGTGCAGGAAATACCTTTGTACACAGTGTCAGGGAGCTGGTGCCTTGCATGTCTGGAAAGAAGGCTTAAACTGAGTAACTCTGACAATCTTTGGATCCCAATTACTGGAACAAAAGGGAAGGAGAGGAAGATGGAGGGGAAAGAAAAAGGAAAATAAGAAAAGGAAGAATGCACATCAGTAGTTTTTCATGTCTGCTGATTTTCTGAAAACTCTATGGGGTCAACAGGAACTCTAGTGCAGGGCCAGTGAGAGTGCACACTGGTACAGCTACTTTCTAAAATGACTGGGGAGTAGCTCAGAAAGTTATTATTATTCAAAGTCCTTAGAATATTCTTATTCCGTTATGATCCAGAAAATCGCTTTGACCCCGAAAGTCTGGAAGATTTGCAATCAAGGGGAATTGGTGGATAAGTAAGGTAAAATTATGTGCGGGGATGCAGAGTCTAAACACAAGAGGAAAAGAACTGCATCAAAATTTAAAGCATTAAAAATGTTATTCTTGACTGTTTTTAACTTGCCAGTTATGGGCGTTAGAACACTTTAGTATTTATATTCCATTTTATACATTTAAAAGGATGATGCAACGGTTCTATTTTAACATATCAACACTTATCTGAAAATGCAATCTGTATCATTAGAAACTATTTAAATATATGATAAAAATATATGCGTCCATTTAAAATGCACAAGGGTCTATACAGTTTTTCAAAATTCTTTGAAAACAGGGTGGAGGTTTCTCAAAAAACTAAAAATAGAGGTACCATATGATCCAGTGATCCCACTCCTGGGCATATATCCAGAAAAGACAAAAACCATGATTCGAAAAGATACATGCACCCCAGCGTTCACAGCAGCACTATTTACAATAGCGAAGGCATGGAAGCAACTTCAATGTCCATCAACAGATGACTGGATAAAGCAAATGTGGTACATATACACAATGGAATACCACTCAGCCATAAAAAAAGAATAAAATAATGTAATTTGCAGCTACACAGATGGACCTAGAGATTATCATATTAAGCAAAGTCAGAAAGAGAAAGACAAATACCGGATGATATCACTTATATGTGGAATCTAAAATATGACCCAAATGAACCTCTCTATGAAACAGAAACAGACACACAGTCATAGAGAACAGACTTGTTGCCAAAGGGGAGGAGGGGGTAGAGGAGGGATGGTTTGGGAGTTTGGGATTAGCAGATGCAAACTATTATATAGAGAATGGATAAAGAGCAAGGACCTACTGTATGGCACAGGGAAATATATTCAGTATTCTGTGAGGAACCATAATGGAAAAGAATATGAAAAAGCATATATGTGTGTGTGTGTGTGTGTCTGTGTACCTGAATCACTTTGCTATACACAAGAAATTAACACAACATTGTAAATCAACTACACTTAAATTTCCACAAGTTTATTCCAACATTCAAATGGGTTATCCAGCATATCTGAAATGTATCTAGTTCTCTATACTTCATTTCTGACACCACCGATCCAGAATATATGGGATTTACAGCATCTACAGCAATACTGGGAAAGCCTGAAGATAGTTTTATGTGCTCTTTTCACAGCAAACCTCTGCCGATCTCCAGAAAAGTGGTGATCCTGGATTTCTGTATAATGGAACAGGGTTCCTCAGGCCAGGGTGACAAACTGGCCTCCAGAGCACCTTTTCCTGGGTATTTCTGTCGATACACCTGAAACTCTATTCAATCTGGGGAATCTGAAGCCCTTGCTAAGCTGCCCGGAAGCATAAATCCAATTCTTTCTCAATGACATTTTACTTACAAGCCTCGTTTTCCACTTACATGGTCTGAAGTTTCTAGATGAAGCAAACTGCCGTCAGAGTTCCCAGAGAGACAGGCAAACGGAGAAATGGCTATTCTTCCTTCCCTGCAGCTCATCAAGTGAGACACAAGTTGTGAGTCTTCACACTCTTGACCTGAGAAATCTGGCCATAAGAGGTGGGCACAAATCAGCTTTGAAGATTAAGCCAGACTGCCAAGCCTTACACACCTGCTCTAGACCAGGAGGCCAAGGGGACCAACACTGTAATGAAGACTGAATAAGACTGATCACATACAGTAAGCAGCACATCCTGGCATAGAATACATTCAATAAATGTTAGTTATTAATACTATTATCAACGGTATAAAATTTTGTATTATATTTTAGTTGCTTTGATCAACAGGTCATAAAAGACTAAATTTAAATGGTATCCTCTTTTAGCCCAGAATCGTTGTTATTACCTTGGTCCTTTTTCCCACCGAACTCAGACTTGGCTGCAGAATCCTTCTAGACAGGCTGATTCAAGCAGCCACCATCAGCAGGTTTGGAAATGGCGTATGAGAAGAAGTATGTTTTCCATTCCTCCCTTTGTAAAGCACCGGAGGGCGCGTTCACAGTCGGCTCTCGTTTGTGACTGAGGCCGAACCTTCCCGTTCCTTTTCTTCCTCCTCTGGATGCTCGCCACACCCTCTGCCACTGTCTACTTCCTGCTTTCACACTGTCCAGAAAGCTACACGGTCCTCCTCCCTGACTTCTTCCAGCTGAGGATGTTACCAAACCAGGAAATGGCTACCCAGAGCTCACCCCTTTCCCTGTATCCCTGTCACCGTTTCCAGTTTAGTTTCTCCCGGAAGATTTCCAGCCAATAGCTCATGAAAAGTAAGAGCAAAGATCAGGAGTGTTGACTACGTGCTACGTGCTGTTTGGAGATAAGTTACAGACATTGGCTTAACTATTTAAAGCTCACCCAAACTAGGTGGATAATGTTATCCTCCTTATTTATCTGTTGAGAAAATCGAGGCAGGACTATGGAGTCCCCTGCTCAAAGTCCCACTGCTAACAAGTAGCAGAGCCAGAGCTTGGACTCAGGTCATAATGCAGAGAGTTTATGCTCATGACCACCATGCACAGCTCCTCTCAAGGAAAAAGTGACAGAATCGCTTCTTGTTTCTCCTCATCTCATAGGTGTCCTTACTCCATTTTCCAGGCTTGTCCCAAACCCAACCTTTAATCAAGATGGTTTATAAATGACTCTATTCAATGTCATTCTCCACTGTCCTTTACTTAATTCTAATAATCATACCGCCTTCCTTGAGAGAGCAGAAAGGATCCCCTTATTCTAAGGCAGACTGATCTTTCCCGGGCTCTACTCTTCTTATGGGATAAAATATACTTATGGCAAGATTATTTATTTTTTAAACTGTCCCACAATGGAGCTAAGATACACTTACCTACTTTTGACAATGGGAGCTGATGTTCTTGTTTCATATCAGCCAGTTTGGAAACAATCAGTAGGAAAGAGGCAAAGTCCTTTGTCACGTTTGTGTTATACTCATCTAGAGCAGCCTTGAAGTCCTCAGGGAGATCCTCCAGAAACACCTAAATCATCAAGGAGGTCATCAAAAAAAAAACAAAAACAAAAAACTGGAGGCCAAATATTTTTCAGAGAGATCTACGTACCATCCTTGAAAACTGAAAGTTTAGAAGAACTGCAAAGAACAATGTAATATAATTCTATAGTTATCTATCTATTCAGTAATGTAACTGTTCCTTTCTTTCATCTATGAAATTCAGGTGAAATTCATTTTTTATTCCTATTTGTGTTATAAAAGCCAATACCTTTGCTCTTAAAAATCTGCTTTCATGCTACTTAATCAAAACTCTTTTAAATAGAAGTATGCCCTCAAATGACATTAGACTTGTGAATATTTCAAAGAATCTAGTGACATGTTTGGAAAGCAAGCAACAATATAAAGTCCCCTTTGTGCCTGGAATAAACCTCACTCAATTGTGAGGGTCTTTAAAGCCCCACTGGATTCATTCTTCTAATATTTTGTTAATTATTCTTCTATCTATATTTTCATAAGAGATACATCTCTAATTTTTTATAATGTCCTTGTCAAGTTTTGATATTAAGTTTAAGTTTTGCTCCCTCTTTTTATATTCTCTAGAAGAGTTTGTGAAAATTTGCTGTTATTCTTTAAATGTTTAAAAAAGTTCACCACTGAAGCCATCTGAACCTGGGTTTTTTTAAATGGGAAATTAAAAAAAAATAATTGGTTACATTTCTTTAATGGCTATCAGATACGAAATTATTCATATAGTCCTTGGTTAGTTTTAGAAAGTTGCATTTTCTAGGAATTTGCCCATTTTGTCCAAATAGTCAAATGTTTTTTTCCATTTGATGTACTACATAAGATCTGTAATAATGTCTCATTTTCTTTCCTGATAATTGTAATTTGTGCTTTCTCTCCCTTCTTTGTCAATGAGTCTTGCTGTGTATTCATCACTTTTATTATAAATCTTAACAAAGAAGCAACTTAGGCCTTGCTGATTTCCCTTTTTTTACAATTGTTCTCAATTTACTTTATTTCTGTTCTCATTTTATTACTCTTTTTCTTGTATTTCCCTTAGGTTAGATACTCTGTTTTATTTATTTTGCTTTGTTTTGTTTTCTCCTAACTCCTTAAGCTGAAAAGTCAAATCACTGATTTTTTTCTCAGCCTGTCTTCTTTTCTAAGATGTGGTTATAAAGGCTATAAATGTCCCTCTAATCATTGCATAAATCACATCTTATATTTGTATGTACTCTTCATTATCATTTAACTAAAATATTTGATAATTTCCATTTTATTTATTTTTTGTCTTATGTGTATTTAGAAATGAAACGAGTTTGTTCAATTTTAAGGCAATTACGGTGTTTCTGGTCCAGAAACATATTTCACATATATATATATTACCAGCATATATCTGACAAAGGTACCAATAACACACAATAGAGAAAGGATAGTCTTTTCAAAAATGGTATTGGCAAAATGATATATACATGTAAAAGATTGAAATTGGACCCCTACCATATGCTATACATAAAAATAAACTCAAAACGGCTTAAAGACTTAAATGTAAGACCTAAAACTGTAAAATTAATAAAAGAAAATATAGCGACATTGGTCTTGGCCATGATTTTTTAATGTAACATCAAAAGTATAGGCAACACAAGTGAAAATAAACAAGTGGGACTACATCAAACTAAAAACCTTCCGCACAGCAAAAGAAATAATCAACAGAGTGAAAAGGCATTTCTGGAATGGGAGAAAATATTTCTAAACCAACCATCTGATAAGGGATAATATTCAAAATACGTAAGAATCTAGTACAACTCCATAGCAAAACAAACAAAAAAAAAACAAAAGAAAAACGGGCAAAGGACTTGAAAAGACATTTCTTCAAAGAAGGCATACAAACTGCTATCATGTATATTAAAAGTTGCTTGGCATCACTAATCATCAGGGAAATGCAGATCAAAACCACAATGAGATAGCACCTCATACCTGTCAGAATGGCTATCATCAAAAAAAACAAGATTATAAGGGTTGAAGAAAAATTTTAAACGTAGAAAAATTCGAACCTTGTACACTGTTGGTGGGAATGTAAATTGGTGCAGCCACTATGAAAAACATACAAAGTTTTCTTTAAAAAAATTAAGAATAGAATTATCATATGATCCAGCAATTCCACATCTGGGTATATATCCAAAAGGGTTGCAATCAGGATGTTGAAGAGATACCTGTACATCCACATTCACTGAAACATTATTCACAACAGGCAAGACATACAAACAACCCAAGTGTGTATCAGCAAGATGAATCAATAAGAAAGTGTGCTGCATACATACAGTGGGATATTATTCATTCTTAAAAAAGGAGATCAACATGGATGTACCTAGAGGACATTATGTTAAGTAAAATAAGCCTCACAGAAGGACAAACACTGCATGATTCCACTTACATGGGGGACCTAAAACAGTCATACTCATAGAAGCAGAGAATGTCGTCAGGGGCTGGGTGGAGGTGGAAATAGGGAATTGTTTTTCATTGAATATAAATTATTGTTATGCAGGCTAAATAATTTCTGTAAGATCTTCTCTACAACATAGTACCTATGTTAACGATACAGTACTGTGTACTTTAAACTACATTAAGAGGATAAATCTCATGGTAAGTATTCCTAACTAACTAACTAAATAAAACCAGAAGAAATATTTTGGCCATGGTGGATATGTTTAGTGCCTTTGTTGTGGCAATGATATCACAGGTGTATGCATACGTCCAAACGCATTAACATGTGTATATTAAACGTATGCCATTTTTATATATCACTTATACCTCAAAAAAACTTTTAAAATAAGGTATGCATATCCTCTTGATATGTCATGAAACCAATCACAATATATTTACCTGTTTTAACTTATGTTTAAAACATACGCTCAGTATCTGTACACATTCATGCATAAAAATAAACAGAGTGGAGTGAAAATTATATTCCCATTTTCTTCTACCTTCCATTATTTTGGTCAGAAAGTCAGCTATCAATCTTATTATTGCTTTTTTCAAGGAAATGTCTATTTCGGCTCTAGCTGATTTGTGTTTTTCTCTTTGTTTTTGATTTTCAGTAGTTTTAGTTTAATGTTTCTTTATCCTTCTTGAAGTTGACTAATCTTTTGAAACTATGGAGTGCTGTCTTTCATCAGCTTGGGAAAATTCCCAGCTATTATTTTTGAATACCCTCCGGCCATTCTTCTCCCTCCTCTTCTTCTGGGATTGCCATTATATTACATTAAACCTTTTGAATGTGATCCACATTCTCATATGCTATTGTTTTTATTTTCATTTTTTTCTCCCTGTGCTACAATTCAGATACCTTTTATTGAGCTATCAGTCAACTCACTGATTTTGACTTCTGATATGTATATTCTGATCAGACAGTACATTTTTCAATTCTGGACAGTCCAATTAATTACCTGGTGAAATTCTCTATTCTCATCAATTTTGTAATTATCTAGTGAAAGTCTCCATCCTTTCATCAATTCTATCTCTTCCCCCATTTTCTTGAGCAGTCCTTATATTCTAACTTCAATATCTGAATCATCTTCGTGTTGATTATTATTGCCTGCTTTCATTCCTGCTAATTGGTCATATGTTCTCGCTTACTCACTTTTTTAGGTTTTATTTTTCTTTCACCAGAAGTGTTTGTAAAAGGACCTGATAGACTTCAAACAATGTTATCTTCCACTGGAGTGAGCTCCCCAATTTTGTGTTTGGCCAAGTGAGTGAAGATGTGATCACCTCAGTCTAAGTAGAGATTGAAGTGGATTGATACTGTTTTCCAGTTTTAGTAAGTCTCAGTCTACATCTGGTGCATCTCTGCTCTTAAGCCCTCTTGGGTTTTGAGTATGAGGCTGGTGGGTCTCAGTCTTCTCAGCCCTAAAAGATTCCCAAAGATCTACGTCATTCCTGTAGAGCTTCACAACCTACATTTATATCTTCCAGCCCTAGATGGCTTTAAAAATGCCTTGAGGATAATATAAGCCTATGAATACATTCAAACTCTTCCCTCTAGTGGGTTTTTATTTAGTAAATGCTACAAGACTGCAAGAAATTTGGTGTAACACCCTGACATTTCATGCAGATATGACCCAGTGAATGTCCTGAGTTAACACTCTCTCAAGTGTCTAGTCTGTCACTCCAGCCCCATGGAATCACTAAAAGCTTTATTGCTGTGTTGTGTTTTTTATCTCATAGGAGAGGCTCTCTGGATATGCTAAGTACAACTTTCAACCTCGTCCAGAATCAACAAGTTCTTTGAGAGAAAAATCATGGTTGGAGAGTCCAATCACACCTTGGATAAGTTCTTGCCATTTTATAATTTTAGCCAATATAATCCTCATCCCTTCCACAGCTCTCTGTTGCAACAGGAGTGATGGCCACCTAGCATGTCCCACCTGGAAGTGCTCAAATTTCTAATAATCTTTAAAGGAAAAAAGAGAGAGAAATAGGAGGCCTCCACTCAAAATCTTTTTTTATTGTACTTTTTTCTATCATAACCATCTGTGTAAGAACAGAGATACTGACTTGTCTTTTGTAAGAAAAACAAGTTTATTTAACCAAAACAAATAATAGTCCAAGAATGTACATGTGATGAAAAAGATATGAAGATGAAAAGTCAGTGACTAAAATTGTTTTCACTGGTCTAGAGAACACTCTGTGAGGGCTAAGAATGGTAACTTAACATTGTGATGTTAGACAATATAGATGAACTCTTCTCTTTTTGTTCTTCTTTGTCACCTTTACCAAGGTTATCTGGTATAATAACCAGCCCTTCCCACTTTCTCAGATTCTAGTGAAATACATTAGTAATAATATTTGATGCTGATTTAATGACAGGGAATCATGATCAAAGAAGTCATTGCAAATAAAATCGGACAACAGTCTGTGTGTCAAGGGATGATTTCTTAGATGACTATTCTAATATTTTTTCAGTGAGAACATTATAGTTTACAGTATACGCTTCCTGTCCATAGACCTAGTGCAAGGTAAAAAGATGCTAAAAGAACTAGAGATTCAATGATGGGAACTATTAGTTCATTTAATGTATAATTACGTACATTTTTTTCTTTAGCCACTGATTGCTACACGTTTATACAATCCAACAGAAAACATGAGCAGAACTTTTTATCCCATTTTTCCTCAAGGCATTTAATCTTTTGATAGATTTATAGAGGAGAAATGTGAATTACAGATTAAATATAACACTGATTATAGAAGAAGAAATTATTTCTATAAAACAAATGAACTCTATATTAACAAAATTCTGCTGTGGAATCATTTACGGTAGGATCTGTTAAATTATCTTAATTATTTAATGTTATCAGAATCATAAATTTTACCTTGGATTGATAAAATTTGAGCGTAGCATCTTGGAACTTTGCTGGAAGATATTTTCTGCCAAACAGATTTGCCAATACTAACACTAGCTTTTCCATAACATCTTGAGAAAAATGTTTCGAGCCTATACAAAATAAAATATCTTGTCATAAACATAAAAAGTGCATTAATCCCATTTTTAATGTTTCAATTGAACAATACAAATTGAATGTTATATTGCATGTTATTTCATGGAGACTAGAAATTTGTAACAAGTGTAGCGACTCGGGAACGACTATCTCTGCTGGCAGTTTTACACCTGTGCCTCCTTTTTCCTTCTTGCCGCTCCCCCTCTACTTCAGACTCTTGTAACTCCAACCAAAGACCCTTGTCCCCTTACCTGGGACCTTCCTCTTTAGTCTATGATTGGTTTTCTTAAGCATTTAATGATCATGACCTCACCTCCTCAAAAGCCTCTGATCGCATCTCAATGCCTCATAAACAAAATCCAATCTCCTCGGCCAAGCACATAAGGGTTTCCAAAACTAACCCACAAATAACCCCCCAGCCCCCTCCCCTCCCCTCCCTGCCACTCATGTTAATATACTGTCAACCCCAACACAACATGGTAAAGCAACTATACTCCAACTATATATATATATATATCCCATCAACCTGACTCACTCCCATCCTCCACAGCACGTGACTGTTACATGGTCGTGTTAAAAAGTGCCACCTTTAATAACTTGCTCATATTCGAATCTTGGCTCAAGACTTACAATATTTAGGTTTTGTGACCATGGCAATTTGTCTAACTTCTCTGTTTCCTCATGTACAAAATAGCAACGTCCATATTATCTACCTCATAAAGCTTCTGTCTCCATGTTTATAACCGCACACACCTCCCTACACACACACACACACACACACACACACACACACACACACACACACAGCAATAAACACAACTGCACTTCTTGTTGCCTGAAATTATTTCTCCTCTTACAGAGCTTCTGGGAGACAGAACTTCCTGAGGATCCTTGTTTCACAGAACAATGCACATTCAGAGCCTAGTGACATTGTGTAAAACAGAGTGTTCCTGCCAGTTAACAATGGAAGATAAAGCGAAGTTATGCTGTGAAAGGCAAGAAAATCACCAGGCATCAGGAACTACAACGAACTTAAGCACAGAGACAGAAATATTTCTTTTAGGGACATAGTTTAAAGATCTATGGTTTAGTTATAAAAATCAAAGGCTTTTTAAAAAACTGCATTAAATGAAACATTAGATGGGCTTTACAAATGGAATTCACAAAAAATGTACACAATTTGACAAAAGCAAATCTGGGGGAAAACAAGTTTCTAGATCATGCAACTAATATGATATCAGCTATTTAAATACACTATAGGATTATATTCAAAGAAAATATGATTGGAGGAAAATATTCACAAATATCAACAGTGAATATTTTTTTAACATGATGGTTTCCTATACCCTTTTTCTATCATGAGCATATATTACATTTAATTAGAAAAATATTTACCAAAAAATCATATATTAATATTTCTGAATCCTGGAATCAAGGCATCTCTCAAGTTAATAAGAAGTTGTTATTTTTAAATAGTTGCCACAAAATATGGCTTTCTCCTATGTAATCCATATTAGTAGGTATATAAAACTTTATTTTATCTAATTTGGTATCTCCAAATTATCTAAATATTAACTTGCATTTTCTTTGTAGAAAAAAAAAGATTTCCTGAAGTGTTAGCTTCACTATAGCGTCTTTGCTGTTTTTAGACCATACGTATGAAACGTCAAGCTTACCTTTCCTGGTTGGCTGACAGAGATTATGGAAAAGGCCTCTTACAAGAAAACTGACGAAAACAAGATTGGAAGGCTCGTGATAATGCAAATGTGACACAAGTCCAGCAAAGCCTGTAGGATTACCTTCTTGATCTAAATAGCCCTAAAGAACAGACATAATTTATTAGTTTGACTCAACTCAACCACATACCTTAATTACAGACAGCTTATGAAGTGCCAGTTTAAAACAGTACTTAATCCTGAGAACGAAAACATGGCCGCCATGACAGTAAGCAACGGGTGTTGCAGCCGCCGAGCCATCACATTCCAGCAGCCTGGATGGTGGGCCTGAGGGAGCTCAGGGGGGAGACAGGATGCCTGCCATCAAGCCCTCAGCCACTGCAGCCCCCGCAATGGTGCACCTGAGGACACTCAGGATGGGAAAGCACAGGACACGGGCCCCAGAGCGCTGAGGTGCACGTCAAAGGAATGATTCCAGTGAGCCCAGACTCTTGCATCTTCCCATACACAGAAAAGCGCTAAGTTCCTTAACTTGAGATGTCTGGCTTTCTTTAATGAACAGTCATCTTCTGAAGTTCTGACTACCTGGTCTTTATTGCAAAAACCCCTATATATCCTAGCTCCTCCCTTGCCTCTTGGGAGCAGTCCCTCAAGTGTTATTTGAGATGCTATGTCCTGCTTGAAGTCCTAAGAATGTCCACCGAATAAAACATAATTCTCAACTTTCAGGTTGTGCTTTTTTTTTTTTTCAGTCCACAATACCAACATAAGAGAGATTAGTACTCATTACCTGGCCCACTTTGATAATTAAATCAACTGTAAGTAGTAGGAATCCTTGGCTATAACCTTGGAAAGGCTGGAATTAGTTCAAGATGATGAGAAACAGAGATGGTACCGATCCTATCTCACAAAAAGGCAAACACGGTCCTACCTCCTTGACCAGGAATTGCACGGAGAACAGAAAGTACAGTTTCAGCATCTCCAGCGCCCGGGGCTGCTTGAAGGAGATCAGTGAGTGCTTGAGCACCGACAGCACCTGAGGAGAGGAGGATGTTAATTCACACTGTGCTCCTGCTGAGAAATACACTCCTGGATGACAAGAGAGGTGCACTGGAATTTAACATTTTTTCCTGCATATCACGATGCTTTGGCATCTTAAAAACCTTGCTGGCTGGGGAGAGACTGATACTCCCAGGGCTACTTCCTAAAGGTAACAACAACTTGACAAAGCTTGCTCTCCTCTACAAACCAACCAATGCCGACTTTACGCCCCACCTGCTGCCTTACCTGAATCTCACACACCAAGCCAATATTCCCCTGTCCTAAAGCACCCCAGGTGCTAGGCAAATAGAGACCACCAAGCCCACCCGAATGATTCCAACTACCCAGTCCCAAACTATTTACTCTGAGATGCCTTGCCCTTCCCATGGGCCCTCTCCCTCCACTCGTGTCTCTTGCCTCCCGACCATCCTGGGGTCTCGAGAAGCCCTGCATGGTGCACCCTGCCTGCATTTCTAGGACCTCTTGAGTTTCTACGTTGTTTCCCTGAGCCTCTCGTCTGTCTCCTCCTGTGGCCACATCCGACTGACCAGCTCATAAAAGAATATAAAACAATCAAATATATATTACTAATATCCATTTTACCCCACAGATAGCAGAGCCACCTAAGATTCAGTGCAATTTCACATTTTACCATATTCTTACATGGCACGCCCTTCCCCTAACAAAACAGAACATATAAAACCGAATCACTGGAAATGAAACATGTTGCCAAATAATCTGGTAATATATGTGGATCCAGTTTAAGAGCTTACAATCTTGGGTTGTTCTGGAAGAAAATACGATATTATTGATAGATTATCCCATGTCCTGCAGTATCGTTGCAAAAACGATGGAATCACGTTGATTAAGGTCAAAGTAATAAAAATATTGAGATAGTAAAACAGCATCAAGGTAACAGTTCAGATATCTTTCAACTGCCCACTACAACGTTTATGAGGTTCAAGTAAAAGGAGAATTTCCCAACATCACCGAAATTAAACGTGGCTGCCTTTAGGCCTGAGAGTTCATAGTACCTGGGAAGAATCTCTAGTCAATGTAAGGCCAGGGGACTAGGAGGGAGAAGGAAGGAAGGGAGAGGGGCAGGGGGAAGGGGGGAGAAGGAAGGAAGGGAGAGGGGCAGGGAGGGAGGGAGGGAGAAGGAAGGAAGGGAGAGGGGCAGGGAGGGAAGGAGGGAGAAGGAAGGAAGGGAGAGGGGCAGTGGGGGAAGGAGGGAGAAGGAAGGAAGGGAGAGGGGCAGGGAGGGAGGGAGGGAGAAGGAAGGAAGGGAGAGGGGCAGGGAGGGAAGGAGGGAAAAGGAAGGAAGGGAGAGGGGCAGTGGGGGAAGAAGGGAGAAGGAAGGAAGGGAGAGGGGCAGGGAGGGAGGGAGGGAGAAGGAAGGAAGGGAGAGGGGCAGGGAGGGAAGGAGGGAGAAGGAAGGAAGGGAGAGGGGCAGTGGGGGAAGGAGGGAGAAGGAAGGAAGGGAGAGGGGCAGGGAGGGAGGGAGGGAGAAGGAAGGAAGGGAGAGGGGCAGGGAGGGAAGGAGGGAGAAGGAAGGAAGGGAGAGGGACAGGGAGGGAAGTGGGGAGAAGGAAGGAAGGGAGAGGGGCAGTGGGGGAAGGAGGGAGAGGGGCAGTGGGGGAAGGAGGGAGGAAGGGAGAGGGGCAGGGAGGGAGGGAGGGAGGGAAGGAGGGAGGAAGGAAGGAAGGGAGAGGGGCAGGGAGGGAGGGAGGGATAAGGAAGGAAGGGAGAGAGAGGGGCAAGGAGGGAAGCGGGGAGACGGAAGGGAGAGGGGCAGGGAGGGAAGGGGGGAGAAGGAAGGGAGAGGGGCTGGGAGGGAAGGAGGGAGAAGGAAGGAAGGGAGAGGGGCAGTGGGGGAAGGAGGGAGAGGGGCAGTGGGGGAAGGAGGGAGGAAGGGAGAGGGGCAGGGAGGGAGGGAGGGAGGGAAGGAGGGAGGAAGGAAGGGAGAGGGGCAGGGAGGGAGGGAGGGATAAGGAAGGAAGGGAGAGAGAGGGGCAAGGAGGGAAGCGGGGAGACGGAAGGGAGAGGGGCAGGGAGGGAAGGGGGGAGAAGGAAGGGAGAGGGGCTGGGAGGGAAGGAGGGAGAAGGAAGGAAGGAAGAGAGGGGGCAGGGAGGGAGGGAGGGAGAAGGAAGGAAGGGAGAGGGAAAGGGAGGGAAGGAGGGAGAAGGAAGGAGGGGATGGGGTGTACCATCCATCACCTCTACTTTGGGGTGATACGTTTTCAGGGAGCCAAAAATGCCCTTTCCTACAACTTCTCCTCTCTCTGGCTCTACATTTAGAGCAACAGGCAGGAAACAGCAGAGTAGTACAGGGTGAGCGACCTCTGGTGGTTCACTGTAACTCCGGAGATGCAGACCACGTCACTAAAGTCTTATTACGACAGGAAGAGTTCTGACTGCGGTGCCTACTGCAGTTCGTGGTGACGAATGGCCTCCACAGGACCAATCTGTGGACCAGTCTGTCAGTGACATTGGCAGAAGATGAACTTTCAGTCCAGAAAGCTACATAATTTGAAAATATGCTAAATGCTGAGGTTTGGACCAAAAGCTATTCATCTAGCTTCACATTTAAAAGGGTATTTAAACAGCACTGAAGTGAGCAGACAGTGAAACCAAAAGAAAAATCATGCACCCTCTTTCTTGGCAAACCACCAGATTTGAAGGGATGTACTTTCCTTCAAAAGTGAGAGAATAGAAAAACCCACAAGAGATCAGTTCTTTTAAGAAAAGAGACCAACTTCCTAAAATTATTCAGTCATGCTACAACTATTTATTGGGTGTCTGTACCAAGAATTAAGACAAAAAAACAACTTTGGCCTAGGGTGCTTACATTCCAGTGGGAAATATAGAGAAAATAAACATGATAGAGATGGTAGATATAGACAGAGACAGAGATTTGCAGCTGTGTAAGGCGTGGTGTGTGCTATGTATAAAGGAGCAGGGGTCACAGTCGGCACGGCAGACGGGGGTCCATCGACAGTGCAGGAGGAATGGTGGCAGCAGGCTAACAGCAGAGTAAGAAACTGAACAAGATGGAAGAGTGAGACTGTGCACACATCTGGGGGAAGGTTCTGGAAGCAGCAGAAACAGCAAAGCCGTGCCCCTCAGAGTGTTACGTGCCTACTGTCAGTGGAGCAGGTAGTGGGCTCGTGTAGGAGAGCAGGACGTGGTGAGTCCAACAAGGGATCATGGGACCAGGCTCTGTAGAAACTTACAGACCATCACAAGAACACTGGCTTCTACTCAAAAGTAATCTGACCTATGAAAATGGTTTTTTTTAGAAAAACGTATTTTGGAAAAATTCTTTGGCATCCTCAATGGAGGCCAAAAGATACGACCTCTTATGAAACAAGGCACAACTGCATAAGGTAAATGGACAATATAAATAGACATTTAAAAAATAATACATTATTATGATATGAAAGGGTGACATCGGAAGCAGTGCACAATCTCGGGGAAACAAGTCCAGCAGCAGAATGAACATCCACACGGTGTCCCTAAGGAGTAGATCTGAAACTTGAGAGAGTGCATCAGAGACGCAGGAGATAAACTCAAGTGTTCTCTCATAATGAAGAAAAACAACAGCGGAGAACAGGAAAACGACTTTTGATTTTAAAAGTTATAACTTTTTCTGGAAACTGAACAAATCAAAACGGAAGCAAATATCAAAGATCTAACTTAAGAAATCTTTTCTTAGTTCCAGAATGACCTGAGCCCTGCACAATGCAAAGGTTCTTAACACTACTGAACTGTACACTTAAAACCGGTTAAGATGGCAAATTTAATGTTACATGTATTTTATCGCGATAAAAACTTTTGAGCATGAAGACTGAAAGTTTTCATCATGTAATAACTAAAACATCAATAAAACATAAAAGGAAAGACACACAAGATAGAAAATCCTGGGGAAAAGAATTTAAATATACAGACTTTTTAAAATACTCATATAATTACATAGGCAGAAAGAAATAAACTATAAGGAAACAGGAATTAGCACAGTTCCTCTAGAGGAGATTTCAAGAGTCTGTTCCTCTATGACAGTAAATGCCAGAGGGCAGTGAAGTGATTCTAGCTTGATGTGATAAGTAAAAAGAATATTCCAAGAAATTTATGCCCACACTTGAGTCTTTTATGTGTGAAGGTTACCGAGAGAGCTCCTCACACAGGCCAAGGCAAAGACCAGCGACTCAGAAAACCTTTTTGAAAAAAATTAAAAAGTTTGCAAGAAGACATATGCTTCTCTCCTGTATAGAGGTAAAAGATAAGAACTCAAACATGGGGAAGTTTTGGTCTAAAATGATAGGCACCTGGTCTGTAGGAGCGTCAACAACATGACAAGAGGCTGCTCATCACAAAAGTGCTGGAAGAATCCTCACCTTGGCAAACGGGATCCAATTTAGAGGGCAGGCGAATCAATATACAAACCCAGGGAGGAGTGGGTCCCTTTCACAATGCATCTTCATAAAGATGAAACCAAATATTTAATTACGAATTTTAAATTTCTCATTGTGGGATTAGACTCAAAATATTTATCTCAGCAGAAAACTTCACGGTAAGTTTATAACCACAGTCTCAAGTCCAACTAAATATAAACATATCTTTGCAAGGAACCAAATACACACCTACACTTAGAAATATGACGGAAAAAAATAGCAAAATGAGAATGTGACTGTTTTTGGAGAGTCAAACTAGGTGTAGGTGCTTTTTTTCTTCCTTCAACTTTCTGCATTGTCCAAATATTCTTTGATAAACTTGGGTTACTTTTTTTACGAAAAATAAACTCTTTTATTACAAAATCATAAACACAAATCTTTTTGTAACCGAGATCTTTTAAAATCCATAGCTAGCACCCTTCACTCCTATGGGGCAATGTTTATCATACGTGAAAATAGTAATCTGGGGGCAACTCCAAATGCCCATTGGCCATAAATTCTATGATTGACAGAGACAACAAAACTAATTATTACTCTCCCCACCCACCCCCAGTTCTCTACCAGCCAAGACACTAGCAAGCATTAAAGACTGGTGACTCCAAGAAGCTATCACTACAGATGTAAAAACGAGCCCGGCCAGTAATGGAGATTCAGCCCCAGAAACCATCCCACAGTACCTTTGCCTTAGCGTCCTCGGGGTCATCTGCCTTGGAAGCCAGAAGCATGAGTCTCAGGATCAGGGAGATGCTGAGAGGGAACTGCCCTCTCAGTTCAGGGACGTTGGATTTGATGAGCTTTTCGATTTTAGGGAGTGGAATATCAAAGAAATACACATCTCCCCCCAGGTCTTGACCTCGTCGTCCGGCCCGTCCAGACATCTGCAAACAGAATAGAAGCACAAAGTAAATCTTTCCTGAACAGTTTCTCCATCACAGTATAAGAACTGAGCCTTTTATACTGCATTAGAGCAAGTACACTGTGAAGATGTCCAACCGTTACAGAACTGAGACTAAAATCCAACTGGGTGCCAGGCAGGAAATTCACCGTGGCTGAGACAGAGCTGAAAATGAGACATTCGTCATCCTGATATGCTTATTTCAGTCCCCAAACTGTGCTAGATATTTGTATAATGATATACAGCAAGAAGAAAAAAAGACGAGACCCTGGTTTCCAGTTCACTTACAGCTGAACTTACAAGTCTTCCTCTCTTCCTTCCCACCCCCCTCCTTTGTCCCTTTTCTCTCTCTCCGCTACACACATGTGTGCTGAGTGACAAATCACCATAAAAATTGTGCACAAACTGAGGAGATGCAAGAGTGAGATAAAATTCAGAAACGCTACTTGTACAAAGGAAGTTAAGAACAAACTCTTTACAGAAGTTATATTAGTTCTCCTTCGGTAAGTGCTCAGAATGTGCTAAGTCCTTTACACCTTTTTTATAAAGACCCTACAACCACTACCCTATGAGGAGAGTGTAATCATTGTCTGCATTTTACAGTAGAGTAACTGGGGCTTGGGAAATAAGAAAGTCACTGTAGGCAAACGCCAAGAAGTGAAAGACCCAGGACTCCAACCTTGGCATTTCCACTGCCAAGTTCACCATCCATGACGCCGGCCCCAGACCCCTAAATGAGAGATTCCCAAAGATGATATGGGGGGAGGGTTCATGCCCAGAACAGCAGCAGCAGGAGAACTCCGAAGGACAGGGGTTGGTAAAATGGAGGAAAAACTAAGGATGTTATATTGGGTAGGAACAAGGCCCATCAGGGAATAGAAAGGAAGTGTTCTGTGAGGAAGTGGGGTGGGGGGGCACTTGGATAAAACCTGTAATGTTGGCTGATAGATGTAGCAGAAATATTCACCAAGTGATCCTGAGCAGGTAAACCGTCTGCGTTCAGGACACAGTGGAGTCAGGAGACCTGAAAATTAGGAAAACTGTTTAATGACTACAAGCTCAAAATGTATGATGAAAGACGGCGGAAATGGAAATTGCAAGGCCAAAATCAAAACACTGGAGGAGAATAACAAAGTCGGCTTGGTAGTACAGTGCACAGCAGGGGCAAAGACGAGAGAAGCATGAAAGAGAACCCCAGGGCGTAAACTCAGGGGCAAAGGGGCTGGACGAGGAGGGAGTCCTCAAGCACCTTGCACCTGTGTCTTCCCTACAAATCACTTCATTGAATTCTTGCAAATGCCATGGGACCGTTCTTATCATCCCTATTCTGGAGATAGCAAAGAAGGACCAGGCAGGTTAGAGATCTCACCCAAGGTCATGTAACACCAAGCCCGTGACCGGCCCTATACCACAGCTAAATGTGACTGTCAGGTTTGCAGGAAAGTCCCTGTGAATTGCAGCACGTTTGCAAACCAAAGCCTCGCCTTTCTTACTCTTTTATTGCCTATTTTAGCAATGCAATAGGGAGTTTCTGCATATCACAATACCTGTCTGTAGTTTAAAGCATCCAGATAGACTGAGTTTTGAGCAAAAACCACAGATTTACAAGGCATGTTGATTCCTAAAGCAAGTGTCCCCGTAGCGGTCACCACCTAGAAGGAGAATAAAACAGTTACTTCATAAAATAGCATTTCAGTGGAATGCCACGGAGTGACAGAAAGCCTTGAACTACAGGATCTAGAACGTTGGCGTTCTTGCTATGTCATATTTCACTGCTCAGGGCCTTGCCCCTCACTCTGCTCTGCCCAGAATATTCTTCTCCCACGTATCCAGTTATCTGGTTTGTTCAGTCCTCCGCTCAAATGTCAAATAGAAATTTCTGGACCACCACATCCAAAATGATGGCCCCGTCCTCATTATGCCTACTCATGGCATTAATGACCACCTCAAGTGTATCATCTGTGTGTTTACTGTCCTGCCTCAGACTCCAAGCCCCTTTCACTATCGTGTACCCCACCCCCCAAAAAGAGTACCAGGCACATGACAGGTGCTCAGGAAATACTCTGTAATAAATGACTAGAAAGGGAACTTCCCACAACAGGGAATAATACTGTTATAGACCCACTTATGGGCAGTGGCCAGCCTCACCCACTATAACTTATCTGTGAAGATTATTTCTATGGAAATAAATTATCTAAGTAATAGAGCAAATTAAGTTTCACCTTTTTCCCTGAATTGCCATAATAACTGACCAGAAAAGGAGTAGGGAAAATTTTACAGTTTCTTAAATAATCTATTTTTACTCATTTTTTTTTCATATAATGCTGGGTATTTCTAATTGTTATTTCTATTTATATTGATTATCATAAAGTCATAGTTGAGGTTAATGGTGAAGTATATGGAATAATTTTCTTTAATTATTCTGAACCTGATAACGATACTCTGTCAAAATGAAACACACCATTTATTAACTATTTTTATAAAGTTCTTCAATAAGAACATGAATGGGAAAAGAAAGAACATTAAATTTATACTATAACTAGAATAAATACCTTTTGAAAAATGTGTTCTCAGTAACAAAGCTATCTCTGTTTCCACAGTACTCTGCCTAGCGGTATCTAGTTAACCATTTACTAAGCTACTGGTAATTGAGCAACTACTATTTAAGATACTATTTTAGACCCAGGATATGCTGATCAAAATAGTTGTGCCTCCTTACCTCAATTCATAATCATGTAAAAAATTTTGTTTCTGGTTATTGACTTTTAAAATAAATAAATAACTTGTTATTAGTTAAGAAAAAAGCTAAACAACGTTGTTAATGATACATTTTGGGTTTTTTTCCAGATTACAGAATTACCCTTAAATTAGGATGTCAGATTTTCTTCAAGATTTATTTATTAAGATTAAACGATACTCCCTAGAGTAACAGAATCTATCTCTCCCCTCCCCACCACACACAAATATAATGTACATAATTCAAAAAATTAATGTGGCAAATTAGAAAAAGTCAGGGTCTATTTTAAAATATCACTCAACGTCTAAATTAACTAGGAAATCATATAAACCCTCTTTGTGAATGTATCCAGAGGATCCCCTCACATCTTTATGGGACACACCACATATATAACAAGGGCTGGGTGTCAAGTGATTCAGGGAACCTTCCTCCTGTCCGCCACCAGGGACAGAACAGAGTATGAGGATGGTACCGCTAAAGTCTGCCGAGCCGCGCAGCTGGCCCCGGGGAAGCAGTACATCCTGGTTCTTATTTCTCCTAGTACACCAGGAAAAGATCTGATCGAAATGCTACCCTGAATGTCCTCCACACCCATGAAAAGACATCTACAGCCAAAATCACATGGACAGCTGACAAAATGCCATGAACATTATAAATGAAAAGTGGGCGTTTATTCCTAGATCGCCACAGGTGTATTTCAAACATAGTTGGAAATAGTTGGAACAGTACTTGTTTAGGGGATACTTGAATCTCACGAAAAAGAGATAAACTGAATGAGAGATTTCAAACCCCCTCCCTCAACTAAATGAGATGGAAAATGCAGTGGTATCGTGGGACGTTAAAAAAAAAAAAAGACATAATTAGATTGGAAAAAATGGTTATTTTCCATTCGTTATGGTGCTCAGCTTCATATAGACAGAGTTTCAAGTTATAAAATGAAGAACTTTACTTACCCTTATAAATCCTTTCCTAAAAAGAATCTCAACTAACTGCTTTTCTTTGGCGCTCAAAGAGCTGTGATGATATCCAATCCCTCTTGCTGCCAAAGCCTTCAGTTCGGCGCCTTTCCTTGAGAATTTCACTCGGCCAAACACCCTCTGCAAAGTCTGAAAGAAGAGTTTTAGGGATTTTGATCGTCTCTTATCTAATTTTAATTTAAATCAGAATTTAAAATGGTGAAATGAAAATAACAGGCACACTATATAATAATTTAGCTAAATGAGGCCAATTATTTGAAATTAACTCTACATATAAAAAACATTCTATGGGAACAACAGTAACTATCAAGACATGTTCCAAAGTCTTGGAGCAGAATGTCTCGCGCTGTTTCACCCCATTTCAGGGGTGAGAAGCACTGACCAAGCAGTAGACAATCCCCAGAGGAGGTGTGACTGTAGCCGCTCCAGCCTGAGGGAGGTCAGATCAGCCCCAGGAGTTCTCCCTGGGGAGAGGGATTTCTCCAAGCAGAGCAGGTTCCTTACCTTACATGGTCTGGGAAGGCTTCCTTCTCACTGTAAATTGGTCACAGATAGCCTTAAAAATATCCCTGCCCTAAGGAGGAAATCCACTTGCACGCAGAGTTTTATGTGCTAAAATAAACACTGCTTATGAAAGAGAGAAGAAAAGAAAAAAACCCCAAACCCTAAATCCAAAAGCAAAATACCCTCCATGTAGAGTCAACTACACAATGGGATATCAAGGACCCATGAAATGATGATGGTTCTTGAAAAGGAGGAAACCGTGAAATTTACAAAAGAATGTATACAATAGAATGCACATATACACACACAGGCATATGCCTGTATGCACCTATGTGTGTGTGCATGTATGTGTGTGTGTATGCGTGTGCATGCGTGTGTGTGTGGTCACAAAGACATGAAAGGTTCATCCAGAAGGGCAGTGATTACTCCCGACGGTTGGCATGGCTTTTATTGTTACTAATTTGTATTTTCAAATTCGTCTACCAAACGCATGCATTATTTGCACCATAAGACATTTTGAAGAAGAAACGGCATACCACATTTAGATATTTCAATGTCTTTTTGGTGGCATGTTTTGACTGTAACACAGAAATCCTGAGCTTTAGAGAAACTGTGTATATATTATTTCAAGTGTATTGGACCACATGTACCGAAATATTCGGTTGAGGCGTGTGAGACCGGAGCGTAGAATTCAGGCTGTGAAAAACAGTATTGCAGGAAGAAATAACGGAAGGGCAGCCACCCCCAGGGGTTAACTATTAACAAGCAAGAAATCTTCTACAAACCTAATCCTGTCTTCTTCAAACATGCTCTGCAGAGCCCTCAGGGTTAGGTACAGACAGAAGGCCATGCACAAGGATTTCTATTCTGGAAGCGACGGCACTGAGGTATCACACCCAGCAGCGTCTGGAGCTGCGCAGTAGTAGCGGGAGTGTGAAATGATTTCCAGGAGCATTGCTCCATCCTAAGGGCTCACCTCAGCATCTATGGCCTTCTGATCAGCATATGTGCAGTCCTCAGGGATCTCCAAGTTCTTCTCAAAAACCTTGAGGAGATTAGCACGTTCAGCTTCAAGGATTAGGCTTTGATCCATTTTTCTGGGATTCTTCTGGCTTCTTTTATCTCTGCTTATAAAAACAAATTTTAAGTAATGAATGGCCACATTTGGCCGCCATAGGAAGCCCGGGACATCCTTGATCCCCTCATCACCCAGACATGCACTACTACATACCCCCAGACCACCCTGAACCAACCTTCTCCCTCGGAAGCCTCTGGAACTGGTGGCCCCTCATCAGAAAAGTCCCCTATTGTGTCTGAATATTCCCCTCCCTTCCTCCTACTCTAAGCATCCTTCTTGCCAAATCCAGTTCTCCCAATATGACCCCCCTGTCCCGTGCTAAAGTGATGAGCATTTTCTCTTTCACAGGCTTGGAGGAAGGTAGGTGCCCCCGGCTCCACATGGTCGAGTGCAGGCCAGCTCCTTCTCTCCTCCTTCTCTCCTCCTGCTACAGCAGCTCTGAGTCTGGTTGCCAAGGGTTCTTGGCGACACCATCCCCTGCAGAATTGCCCTCTGCTGACAAGAGCTCCCAAGAAATGCCTGTAAGGTTACAACACCTCCTGGGACTGGGAATGTGGCCCCAGCCAGTACCTGACTGATAAGAGGTACAGGAAACAGCCCCCTCGACCCACGCTGGCACGACCCTGCAGCGCACCCAGGCCTCCCGGTTGGCCGGGGTCAGCAATATTCCAGCAACACCACACCCTTACGCCTCTTCCTCACTTTCCCTCTGTTGCTTCGTCGCTTTCTTGCAGGTCCCGCTCAAGCACACCCCTTCAACAGATCACTTCCATGAGGTCCCATCTCAGATCTCTGCGGGGTATCTGACCTAAGACACTGCCCCACAAACACTGGCTTGGACTCAGTCACCAAAGCGCATTATCCATCACTCCATGGGAACCGCCTTTCACAGACACCCACATCTCTCGTCCTTTCTTGGTTTGTCTTTGGTGAATGAGTAAAGCTGCTGCCATATCAGTGAACAAAGGATGCTGCAGCCATCAAGCCACTACAGTCACCCTGACGGTGAGCCCTGAGGGGACTCAGGACGGAGACCCACGGGCTGCCCACCGCCAAGTCCGCAGCCTCTGCAGCCCGCCTCCGTGGTGCACCCCGAGGGGGCTCAGGATGGGAAAGCACAGGACACTGGCCCCAGCGCTGAAGTGCAGATCAAAGGAATGATTTCAGTGAGCCCAGACTCTTGCATCTTCCCATACACTGAAAAGTGCTGAACTCCTTAACTTGAGATGTCTGGTTTTCTTTAATTAAGAGTCATCTTTTGATGTTCCGACTACCTGGCCTTCGTTGCAAAAACTCCTCTACATCCTGGCTCCCCGCTTACCTCTTGGGAGCAGCCCCTCAGAGCTGTCTGAGAGGCTGCGTCCCGGGCTTAAGTCCTTAGAAGGTCCAGCAAATAAAACCTAATTCTCAACTTTTAGATTGTGCTTTTTTTTTTCAGTCGACACTCTCGCCTTTGCACATAAGACAGCTCCTAATATGAAAATATGTGCTAACCAGTGTCCCGTCTAACTCCATTTCAGGGGTGAGAAATACAGACCAAGCAGCAGACGCGCCACCAACTCACTTCCTGGGACATTCCCTTCACCTCCAGGGGCAATGCCGGGACCAGCACAGGCAGAGGGCTAACGGAGGCCCCCATACTGTTGTCTAAGAATTTCTAAGTTTTAAATTGAGGTACCAAACTTTCAGATAAAATACAACCTCCTCCTACCCCGACAAATAAAGCTCCGTAACCACCTGGAATCTGAAGGGTGAGAGGGAGCTCCAGAGGGATGTCTCCTGAGCTGCATCAACTCCTCATTTTAAGGGAATGGCTGCAGATGGGGAGGCCAGCTTGGGGTTCTCTGAAGCACAGGGCCCAGGGCAAGGGTCCCAACACCCTCAGTGTAATCATGGTGCTGACCGAGGTAGGAAAATGCTGACGGAAAGAAAATGCACAACCTTGAAGTTGAGAATTACGTTCTATTCGATGGACATTCTTAGGACTTCAAGCCCAGGAGACAGCAGCTCAGATAACTCTGAGAGCCTGCTCCGAGGAGGTGATGGGAGGAGCCATGACGCACAAGAGTTTCTGCAACAAAGACCAGGTGGTCCGAACATCAAAGGATCACTGCTAATTAAAGAAAACCAGACACCTCCAGTTTAAGGAATTTAGCGCTTTTCTGTGTATGGGAAGATGCAAAGTCTGGACTCACTGGAATCGTTCCTTTGATGTGCACCTCAGCTCTCTGGGGCCAGTGTCCTGTGCTTTCCCATCCTGAGTCCCCTCAGGGTGCGCTGCTGGGGAAAGTGGCGGCTTGCTGGCTGCAACATCCTTTGTTTACTGATATGACAGCAGCATTCTTAGTTCACGAAAACATTCGTCTTATTTTTAAAGCTTGGCTTGTTGGTCACTAACGCAACGTGACGTCGTGACTGCCAGCGTCCTGAAGAAAAGCTAAGTGTCTAAGCTGTCTAGTGATTGAAAAGGCTGACACCTACCATCACTTCCAGGGAAACAGCATGACAGGCAGAAGGAAGAGACACAGAAGTGTCAGCAGGAAATTCTGACCTGCTCCGGAATGTGAAAAATCTGAGCCCGAGAAGCTCTAAAAGCTGTTTCAACTTTCAGAGAAATAACTACCAATCACTGCAAAATATTTATGGACCAGCTGTGACCTGCCAAGCAATGTGTTAAGACTGTGTAAGCAGCTCTTTGTAGGAAACCGCCCTCAGCAGGAAGCCCCTTTCCCTGTCACTTTAGCAGAGTTGCATCGTGACTTTTCACCAGGCGCCCCATGCTCTACTCATCTCCGGCCCAAGTACACCTTTCAAGTCTTTAGATCACGCAATACTTTGCCTAACGTATCGGTTCTTTCTGCAGATCAAAGAAGGAGGAGAGAAGAGTCAGTAATTAACAGGTGACCAGATCTCTTCCCAAGCTTCCCCTTCAGTAATGTCCCCAACAAACGGCGTGATCGAGAGAACACCTAGAGGAAGATGACGAGGATTCCACGAGCCTGCACATAGTGGGGGACGGCGATGACCCTGACCCCCCATCTCAGTGATTAACTGAGATTACTCTCCTCCTTCCCTTTAAAACTTCCATGGCCGAACAGAATCTCAGAGGTGGTTTTGGGGGAACACTGAGTCCGCCATCTCCCCCCATTGCCGGCATCCTGATTAAAGGAACCTTTCCTTTCTGCCGACATCTGTGAGTATGTAATCGGGTCCAGCGAGAATCAGGACCCGAGTCATTCGATAACAACTGGACATATTAATAAAAAGAGGAAAATGCACGGTCCCTGCTGTGAGAGAGCTTAACAATTTAGGAATAAGACAGCAACACATCATAATCGACCTACTAAATACTGCAGCGTAGCAAGAGCCCGGGAGAAAGGGCACTAAATCTAAGTGGGGCATGAGGGCAAGCTTCAGAGAGGCACAGCGAACTCATGAGCAGAAGCTCTGGGGGCGAGAGGGAAGGAGGGACCTCAAGGCAGAAGGGCCATGTCACGGGAAAGTGCAGGAGGACGTGGCACTCTTCACGCAGGGAGAAGAGTAAATATTGAGTATTGAAGGATGAGAGTAGTAGAACGTGATCTGAAAAAGTGAGGGCAAAACTCCAAACATGGTGGTCCACCAACAATGGCCCAGGAGAAGGAACAGTGAGTGTGGGTAAGTTAATCAATGAGAATGTCAGCAAGAGTGGTGTCAGCTACACCGCAGGGTGGTGAGCCTCGGAGCTCCCAAGTCCAAGAAGAAGACCTCTGCGATCGCCCGAGGAAGATGCGGGCCCGTCCAGACCAGGCTGCCACTGAGGATGGGAGGGTGGGAGGAAGGAAAGACGCATCTCAGACGCAGAGTCATCAGAATTAGACACCGAGAACAAGGCAGGAGCCAGGAGCACACACAGTTCTCCGAAGCACAGAACCGGCCTGCAAATAAGGGACAGCTAGGATGTCTGTATAGCCCAGTGTACACTCCTGTTGGGACTTGTGACGTATTTCAGCCTTCCAACCACCAGTGTGTTGAGTCACGTACTCACATTGTCTTCTGTGTCTCAAGGGATTTTCTAACTTTTCGAAGTTTGCTCTCCATGTCATAGGCCTCCTTATCAGCCTTGAGGGGCCTTCTGCTCTGTTGCTTTATCTCTAGGAACCTTTTCACACTTCCAGCGCTTCTCTCTACAGCCCCTAAATTAAATCTGGAAACAAAGGAAAAGAACGCTTGCCTTGAAAGTAATGTGATAAATACAATTCAGTCATATAGCCATCCACTGCTGTCATCCTGACACACAGCTGTTGAGTTTTTAATCTCCACTTTTATGAGCTTCATCCTGAACAGGCACACGAGGTGTTCTGGGTCGGCAGACCCATCATTAACCGCCTTACAGGAAACAAGAAGTCCCCCCTGGGGCAATGGCAAGCAGAGCCCCCAGAGATTTCTCCTGGAAGAGGGGTCAGGCACGACACAGGCAAGGAACAGATAACAATGGATTTTCTCTATTTACAGAAGAGAGATGTTCCTTCTTCCTCTCTTAAGAGGTGAGAAAAAATTGTTTTACTCCTTTTTATTTATTTTTATTGTTATTGTAGTTGTTCTTGTGTCTAATTCCACTGCTCTTTACGTCTGTCTTGTAACAGCATCAGAGACCCTTAGTGTTAGATATTTTTTTTTCCGAAGTATAGTTGATTTACAATATCATGTTAGTTTCAGTTGTACAACATAGTAACTCAGTATTTTTGAAAATTCTATTCCATTTAGGTTATTACAAGATCAGGGCTATCATTCCCTGTGCTATACAGTAGGTCCTTGTTGCCTATCTAATATATAGTAGTTTGCATCTGTTAATCCCAAACCCCTCATTTGTCCCTCCCCACTTTTCCTCTTCCCTTTGGTAACTGTAAGTTTGTTTTCTATGTCTGTGTGACCGTTTCTGTTTTACTTACACATTCATTTGTATTATTTTTTAGATTCCACATATAAGTGATAGCATACAGTATTCGTCTTTCTCTGTCTGACTTATTTCACTAGAGAATATTATGGTTAGTGAAATAAGTCAGATTTCTTGACGGCCAAATCTTTTGTGAATTTTAGTGCCTCCTTTGCTTTTCTCTGTGTGTTTTTGTTTTCAGTTTTATTGAGACATAATTGACATATAACGCTGCATACGTTTAAGTTATACAAAACATGACAAGTTGATAAAGGTAAACATAGCAAAACGATGACTGTAATAAGGTTAGTTCACAAAACCACCACCTCACAAAGTTACCTTTCTTTCCTTTTGTGGTGAGAACATTTCAAATCTACTCTTAGCCACTTTCAAGTATGCAATACAGTATTGTTACCTGTAGTCGCCATGATGGAATTAGATCCTCAGGACTTATTCATTACATAACTGGAAGTCTGTACCTTTGACCAGCATCTCCTCCCTTTCTCTCACCCCCATGTCCCTGGAAACCACTAATCTACTCTGTTTCTATGAGTAAGGCTTTTTCAGATTCCACATACAAGTGAGATCGTACAGTAAAATTTTGCTCTTTTAGGCAGGATGGAGAGAATTGGGGGTTTTCATCCTCACTTCTTGGATTGTGACTATTTCTTTCTAGGGACCAGGTAAACCCAGGGGTTACTGGCCTCTACAATCCAGAAATGTCTCCAGAGTCTGGGCTTTATACCTTTTGAAATGGAAATACCTAGGGACATATGGTCCAGACTTCCTGGCACCTTGGGATTTAAACTAGCATATTGCAAGGCTACTTTAATTTTATGTGGGGTAATTGTGTGCATAAACATTCGATCTCTTTTGTAAAAAACCTAGGTATTGACTGAAAATTAACAAGACCTAATTAAAAATACACTAGTTTAGAGTAAAAGGAGAAGAAGAAATGGAGAAGGAAAACCAAATAAAGAAGGTGATATGTAACAGCACAAGTAAAATTATTTTTGTAAGAACTAAACTAGAAAGGTGTAGTTTTAAATCGGCACTCTAATAACAAAAGGGCACCAAAAATCGTATTGAACACTATTTTACAAGAGTCAAGTTTGTGTAACTTCCCTCTACTTAAAAGAATGCATCTAATACAAATTACAACCAAAAACAAATTAAATGACTTACAAAAAAAACAGTGCAGGTAACTTCTCCATTTGGCTTAGCTTTTCAACAAGACGTGGAAACATACGTGCCATGTTTTCTGAACTAACAACCGAAGGAGGACGAAGATTCCTCAGGACCATTCTGGCCTGTAGCAGTGAAAAGAAAATTATTGTAAGTTCTGCGTAATGAAGACATGAATTCCTGCCTCTGGCTAAAACATTTTCATAGTTATCTAATCTATATTTCTGTGGTTCTTTAATAGACTATGTAACAAAAACAAAAATAATGAAAGTATAAAATAAAACATTGCAAAAGAACCATCAAAGAAATATATAAATCAACATTTATATATCATATACGAGAGAACAAAAAGATAAACAGTAATACCCACGCACATGCGCGCGTGCAATTTAACATGCAATTTTTTAAGGCAACACAAATCAGTCAGGAAGAGGATCATTTGGTAAATGATGCTGGTTCCACTACATGGCAGGAGGTGGGGTAAATCAGTTTCTCTCTACATCATGTAACATATATATACATGATATAAGTTTCTCTCTATATCACGTATCACTTACAAATACATTTTAAAGGTTTTTCTTGACAAAATAAGTGGAATAAAATATAATTATATAGGAGCAGGAGGTTAGTTAAAATAGAATGGGAAAAACTCACCTGAGAAAACTCTAATATATGTCACACCCCCAAAATCAGAAACCGTAATATGTGACAACAGAGCAAACTCCAAAATAAAAAGACCAGCAACTTACTTAAAACAAATATTCGTAACTCATACGACCCCGGACTAAGGCTGTAATACAAAAATAGTTCCTACAAATTAAAATAAAAATCATAAAAGAAAAAAAAACTTTCCAGATGAAAAAGAGATAAAGGGATGAAAAGCTCTCCTCAGCTGCTGTCACTGTGATTCCCGAGCATCATGACCAGGAAAGGGCCCCTCTGTCCTCATCCGTCAGAACGTGGAGCACACGCCAGGGCACGGACAGAGGACAAGACAAGGACATAGGTCCTTTCTCTCTCTCTAGTCTATCTCAGAATCACTGGACTTCGTGCTCAGCTGAAAATCCTACAATGGAAGCTGAAGATTAAAGAAAGCCAGAAAATAGTAATGACTGCACAGCACAACTCAAGGGGACAAGAACACAGAGGTGCTTCACCCAAAACATGTGTGATAATTACCTCCTGGACGTGACCGCTCTTCACCCAGCCCGTCAGTTCTGCCTTTAAGCTCTCTTCATACTTTCTAGCATCCACCTTTCGAATGACTATTTTATTCTTAAAATGAACGAATTCCTCCGGACACAACTCCTTGAAAAGGAATACCACAAAATTCAATAAAATCATGCAAGAAAATCCAAAAGTGTTTCTCAGCAATATGTCTCACTAACAGAATTACAAGCGTCTTGAGAGTAGAGGATGAACTTCTATCTCCCCAACATTTCTGGTGTGTAAACCTAATAGGATGGTGAACTCTTAAGGCAGAATGTGCAGCAAAACCAAACAGGAGATGAACAAAGATGGACAGAGAGAAGGGAGGGGCGCGAGAAGAGAGAAAGGCAGGAACAGAAACCCAGGACCCAGCACATAGGAGGGGAGATGAAAGGATTGTCCTATCACAGAAAGTGAAAGAGGAAGCCTGCTCAGGAGTTCAGGGGCATTCCACCCAGTTACAGGAAAACACAGACCGTCAGGAGGAAGGCTGTCTAGAGAAGGGGCGACCTTATTTTGCAAAGAGTCCACAGGTAACTTTCAAAGATCAGATGCAAGTGATTAGAAAGAGTGAGAGCTTGTCTTTGTGAGCAGCAGTTACCATCCACTTCAATCAATTCAAAATAATTGCAGAATTACTATTTACCTGAGCCCTGGGCCAACCTTCCCAGAATTCAAACATGGTATCATAAAGCTGGATCATTTCTCGAGGCGAAAGGGTAAGATCAGAAGGGAATCCAAACTTTTCAATCTATGTTTAAAATAAAATTGAAAAATTTAATATTCCTTCTATTCCATCTGACGTTCCATCCTCTGCCTCAGCATCATCATGAACCCAAAGACACTGAAAACAGCACTGATCTAACATGCTCAGTAATGGCTCAGCGCAAACAAAATACTAACCGAGAGTGTCCCTGATTTACCAAGAGAGAAAAAAACTCAAAAGCCCACCGAAAGGTTTTTATATTTCCTAAGAGGTTTCAGCTGAGCCAATTCTCTTATGAGGGCTGGGAGGCTCAAAGATCTGTGGACTCAGTTTAGACAAGAACACACAGCCTCCACCCTGTAACTGGAAGTGGAACTGATTTAATTATGAATATGATTCCTGGCTTTTGAGCACCAAGCCAGGCTAAAAGGGGCAAATCTGATTTTCTCAAGTCCTATGATAACTTGAAGGTCACCTTCACGACACTCAAGGAAACTTCTCCCCAGGTTACTGACTTGGTTCTGCTAAGCCTTCTGGATATCCACGTCATTATTTTTCCACAAATATTTTAAAATATAAATTAAAAATTCCTGTTCTCCAAAACCCTTTACTGCAGTAAATGCTACTGCATTCAACCACTGTTGCTACGAATCCACTGCCTGTGAAACTATGATCCCTGAGACGCTGGCAGGTTTTCTTCAAAAGAAAAGTTGAGGACAGGGGGGTTTTATTCTAGGAATAGGCTTCCTCAAGGGTTCTCACTGGAAATGTTAAATCTCCAAGAAGGGGCTACAGTATCCAGATTTCTCCAAAATTATTTGACAATAAGAAACTTGTTTTCGTAAACAGCTACTAAGTTATGAAACTCAGGTTTGGAAGTTCTGGGCTAAAAAAAGCCACCCCAAACAATACAGCTGAAAAAAATTGTTTAGTAGGATGGAAAGTGCAATCAAGTTTGAATCAGAAGGTCTAGTTCTAATTCCACCTCTAAATGCCAGTTCCTCATCTACAATATAGGATCAAAATATCTGTCCTGCCACCTTACAGACTGTGCTAAAAGCAAACAAGATAAATACATCAGTACAGGTTTTTCAAAACTTTTTAAACTAGTAGATAAATAAGTCTTGAAGAGCTAATGTCCAGTATGGTGATTACAGAAAACAAAGCTGTATTATGAACACCAAACATGCTAAGAGACTAGATCTTAATTGTCCCACCACAAAAAAGGGATGCGGGGCTTCCCTGGTGGCTCAGTGGTTAAGAATACGCCTGACAATGCAGGGGCCATGGGTTCTATCCCTGGTCCGAGAAGGTGGAGCAATTAAGCCCGTGTGCCACAACTACCGAGCTTGCGCCCTAGAGCCCACGAGCCACAACTACTGAGCCCGTGCACCACAATTACTGAGCCCGCACGCCTAGAGCCCGTGTTCCGCGACAAGAGAAGCCACTGCAATGAAGAGCCCGCGCACCACAAAGAACAGTAGCCCACGCTTGCCACAACTAGAGAAAGCCTGCGCGCAGCAACGAAGACTTGACGCAGCCAAAAATAAATAAATAAATTTTAAAAAATAATAAAAAGTAAAAGATGTTAAAGAAAAAGAAAGGGATGAGGACTCAGACTTGACACAGGTGGCAGACACACTGCAAAATAAATGTATCAAATCAACATGCTGCACCCCTTAAACTTATACAAGGTTTTATGTCAAACGTATTTCAATTAAAATAATCAACCAGGCTTTGAAGGAGGCTTGTAAAAATCTATAGGATGCAGGTGATTTCCTGGAATCACTGTTCAGCATCTGAGTCTGAGCACTGAACTGACTGAACAGAAAAAACTACATTTTGCCAAATAGTACATGAATATGTTATTTTAGAATGTTAGCATTTTCTTCTCTTATTATTACTACTTAAAAGTGGCAAATTATTTTGCCTAAATAAAATAAATCCAAGAACTATCGTAATTTTTAAGACACAAATCTTCTGTTTTGGTCACGAGAATGCTTATGATTTCTTAGGGCTTTTAAGCTTTTAAAAAAGCCTGCGTGTCCTTTTTTCTACCATGGAGGGCAATTCTGCCTTTGCCACGGATTTGTTGTCAGAATTAAGTTACGTAATACGTGGCACAGGCCTAGTAAACCGCCTGGCACGTGATCGGTGCCTCAACTCTCACTGTGACTGATGAATGACCAACCTACAGGTCTTAATGTTTTTAATCAATTTCAGGACTCGATGGGTAAAAGCTGGGCATTCCCTTCAGCTGGTCTTCACGATACGATAACTTACGAGCTGGTAAAAAACTGAGCCAGCCCAGGTGTAAAAGGAAGAGACATAAAAGGTCACAGATTCACACCCTCCTTCATTTATGAACACACAGCATTACTCACGATGTTGTTTGGGCAAATCACATCGTCCCCAACCTCGCAGGTGACGGAAGCACTGCTCCACGTTCAGGCGAAAAAGACCAGTGGCTCGGCTCCTCCCACGCTTGCTGGGGCTGACACCGTCAGCCCACCCCACCCCCAGCAGCCTGCAGCTGTCCCTGGGGGGCCGGATAACTCTCCACTCTGCCAGAAACGAGCCTCATGTGAAGGTGGGCACTCCCTCACCTCACTCATCCTGCCCCCCTCCCTTCTGGGACCACCCTTGTGACAGAGCTACAGAGCAGAAGCCCAAGGGGGACGGCACTACTCTTTACGTTGCCACAGTTCGTTACACTTTTCCACGCCACCCACTCTCGCACATCAATCTGAGGTCTACTACACAAGATCAGGAAGCATCTCTTTCAGAAAGGCCGACTTGCTTTTTTACCACTGATGCTTTAGGAAACATCCCATACACACAGCTGCCAAAATACATATTTAACACTGTCCAAGGCCTGTTCCTACTGCCAATGTCCGGGAGCCTGAAGGAGACTCAGGCAGCAGCGTGACGTTTGTAGAGGTCACGTGGGGTTACAGGAGCTGGAGCAGCTTCCCAGTTGATTCATTAATAGGTACTGAGATAGAGGAAAGGCACTTGGACCAAAATGCCCACCTCGCCAAGTTCTCCCAACCACCGTGCTCACTGCTGTTTAAAGACAACCTTCCCTGAACCATCTAAACACAACAAGTGACTGTGAAAATACTACGCTACTTAAAAACACCAGGAAATAATGTGGAAAGAGAAGAGAAAAGGAGAAGAAGACAGAGAAGGGAGTCTTATCAATTTTTGGGTTATCATCACTATTCTAGTTTGGGGATGTGAGTTCGGTCACAGGAATTTTGTCTACATTTTAGTTTTCTTTAGAGTGTAAACAGAGCCACTGCCGCACAAAAGAGAAAGTTCCAGAATAAAATCCTGTTGGAAAATTACTATCGCTAGGATTCATTCCATTGCTTTTAGAAGCTACTGCATCACAGCCCAAAGGCTATAAAGTGATTCTCACTCACTCCCTCACCCAGGCATTTGTCCACCAGATTGTCCAGAATACAGTGATACGACTGCAGGCTCTGGAATCGGTCTATCTGAGACTGCATCCCAGCCCCACCCCTTCCTCAGTGGTACAAGTTCTCTCTGCCCCACCTTCCTCACTTGCCAAATGGGAATATCAATACAGCATGTATCCTAAAATGGTGATGGTTAAAAGAGACAAAATACGTAAAATTCTTAGAACCCAAAGTAAGTGCTCCATTTGGGTTGGCTATATTTGTGTAATATACATTTTAATTTTATATACATAGCAGTTAGTTACAAACTACAAGGACACAAACTCTGTCTTCAAGGACTTAGTCTAGTAAGAAGACAAGCATGTAAAGAACTTCAGCAGCAAGCTGGCCATAACTGTTGTCATACAAGAAAAATATAGACAAGGTGCTACGGAGAGAAGACTCCATCCAGCTAAGGAAGTCACAGAGGATTCTGGAGAGGTTTCCCATTAGAAGAATCATCAAAGATGAACAGAGTCTGGACAACGGGCACTTTGCATCTGTGCTGAAACACTCCAGTTTATATACAAATCATGAGGGCTTCCAGGTAAAATCCATCAAGTGGATGAACAGAAAGGACTTGGGGCCAGTTCCTAGAAGACCTGGGAAGCCTAGCTAAGGAGCTGTGCCTTTTGCCGGTTCCAAAGAAAAGCCACTAGAGGCTCGGCAGGATCAGAATCATCCTTACTAATTATTTATCTAAATTAGCTTTCTGATCCAGATGACTATTTAGGCAGAACATGGAACTACTCCCTGTGACATCAAGTATCTTAAATAAAGAAACCTCCATGTGCCTGAAAAACTGTCCATTTAGAAGGCTCATCTGACAACAGAATTTAGAGTATATTTAACTTATCCAGTCTTGGAAGGAAGGCAAACTATTGCTTAATTATCACTTTGAGAGGCAACCAGAGCTTTAATGGGCCATTCCTGAGAACAGAAGGAAAGAGGAAAAATAATATGCAAGAAAAATTAAGAAATCTTCCCCCACTCAAACCCCAGTGCGCCACATGAGGTCCCCTTAAGACCTCCACCTTACTGATTCACTACCAAAAAGTCATGTGATTGCTATGTTAGTGAAAAGTGTCTTTTCCTTGTTTGACCTAATTCACAGCAATCAGATTCTCACACGTACAAGGTACTGTCCACACACAGTTGTAGCTGCATTAAGAGAAGAGTTAGTGTCCTTGAAGGTGGACAGACGCGACACAGGTGCTGAGAAGAAGGAAAATGGGCAAAGAATAAAGAAAATCGACTCCAAAAAACTTCAGGTTAAGATGTTCAGTCATTCTTAAGCTTTGCAGATATAGACACCACTGAGGAGCAGATGAAAACTATGAAGTTATTCTTGTTACTCTTAAAACTCAGGTTCAATATCTGTTACAGAGCATCGATTCTGTAATTCTGATGAGTGTCGCCCAGGCAGCTTTGCAATATGATACAAACCACCGATGTGGCTCAGAACAAACATGGCGGAACCATCACTCACATGGTCCACGGTCAGCGCAGCGCACGGGTGAAAATGGTCAAAGGAGATGTCACGATTGTTTACTGAACATATGTGCTTCTCTAAATCATTGTATCTCTCTGCATAGAGCACTGGAAATGAAGAGCAAGGATTTCCAAATGAATGAACACACAATGGCTGGAATAACTTGAAAGGAAAAGATAAAATTCCTATGAATATGTCAAACATACCAAGTCTCACTTTATACGACTGCTTCCTCAGTAAGTAGTCTCGGTGAGAACTGGCGCGGCAGCCGGCATTTCTTGAAGAAGCAGTATTTTTTTCTATCATACTGTCCGTTTGTTTCCAGTACTGTTTTATGGATCGTAGCCACCTTAAAAATTTAAATTACATATTATTTAGGCAGAACATGGAACCACTTCCTGTGAAAGGATTTTAAAGTACTTTAAATAAAGAAAATTTTATGTGCCTTAAAAATTACTTAAGGGAATAGGCCCTGGAGCCAGATGACCTAAGATCGAATCCCAGCCTCCTTACCATGGGCTGAAGCTCTTGGTTGGATCACAAAATCTCTCTGGGCCTCATTTTCCACATTTAAAATGGAAATAATAATAGCAGTATGGAAAAGACTATCTAACAGTAGTAATGAAAATAATAAATCATAAGGGTTGTTGGCCATTTAAAATAAATTAACATACGCAAAGCAGTTAGAACAGCACCTGGCAAATAGGAGTCTTTGCTATAATTGTTGTTGTTAGTGGGCAAAAATCTAGCCCCGTGGATAAATAATATGGGGTTTTCAAATAATAAGGCTTCACTATCTTTCTAAACATCTACAAAGTGGGACAACGTAAGAAATCTCAAGGTCCATGGCAGAGCATGTCATTATACCACTTTAATTTTATTTCTTGGTAAAGGACAAAGAAAAAGAAACATAAATCGATAACTTCCGGTGAACCTTTTTTGAGATATGGGGGAAATTTCCTAGTCAGCTGCAGATCCAGCTGGGAGAACCCTTGATTTTCCTTTATAGAGTGTGGGCTTGCTCAGCACCTGCCAGGAGGGGTGACTCTGTTCCTTGAATATCCAGAGATAAGGTAATAAATTCACCAGAAAGTTATGAAACTCTCCAGAACCCAGATAGAAAGCATGACATTCAAACATTCAAAATAGATAAGCATTGTATCCGGACTAGAAGCTAATGCCTACTCGGTGAGATGCTCCGGGTTGCTAATGGTAGCAGAAAGGGCCAGGAAGGGACAGCGGATCATGACAAGGAGATGCTCCCAGACTTCTGCTCCAATTTTTCCACCAAGACAGTGGACCTATTAAAGACAAAAATTCTCCATTAAAAATGAGCAGAAGGTCTGAAGAGATATTTTTCCAAAGAAAACAAACAGATGGCCAACAGGCACATGAAAAGATGCTCAACATCACCAGTCATCGAGAAATGAAAATCAAAACCACATGAGATATCACTCGCCTCTGTCAGAACGGCCACCATCAAAAAGAACACAAATAACAAGTGTTGGCAAGAATGTGGAGAAAAGAGAACGCTTGTGCACCGTTGGTGGGAATGTAAACTGGTGCAGCCACTGCGGAAAACAGTATGGAGGTTCCTCAAAAACCTAAAAATAGAGTTACCATATGATCCAGCAATCCCACTTCGGGGTATTTATCCAAAGAATACCAAAAGATATACCAAAAGATATAAGCATTCCCCATGTTAATTGCAGCACTATGTATAACAGCCAAGACATGAAGCAATCTAAGTGTCCACTGAAGGATGAGTGGATAAAGAAATTGTGGTATGTATATGCAGAATGGAATATTATTCAGCCATAAAAAAGAATGAAATCTTCCCATTTGTGACAACATGGAAGGACCTCAAGGGCATTACGCTAAGTGAAATAAATCAACAAATCAGACATAAAAAGACAAATAATGATCTCACATGTGAAATCTTAAAAAAAAAAAAACCCACACACAAAAAAACAAGCTCAAAGACATAGAGAACAAATAGGTATTTGTAACAGGTGGGCATGGGAGAAACGGGTGAACTGCTTTCGTTTGTTTTAGTTTACTTTAAATAAATTAAATAATTTTTCAGTTGATTTAAAATCAGCGAATGAAAATAAGACAGGGAAACCTGAATCATCATACATGGTCTCCAATTACCTTTAATCAACCATGCCAAGTTTACGTAAATATTGGCAAATTCAGGCAAGAGAAAATCTTGACACAAATTCTTTTAATTCCCATAACCAATCCATCAATAATTCCTCTTTATCTTACTTTCCAAAATGTCTTTCAGATCTAAGTATTTTCTCCATGTCCACGGCCCCCAAGTCAATCACGATACCCTCCTGGCCACCCTCCTAGCTTCCCAGGCCATCCCCTGAACACTTCACATCACAGCCAACAGATACGTCTCAAGGATGAATTCCATCAGGCCATGTCCACAATTAAATTTCTTCAATATCTTCCCATTGCATGTGGAACAAAATATAAACTCCTGAACAGGGCGTATATGTTGTGCTGGGAGTAACCACCCCCAACCTGCCTCTCCAGCTTCATTCAAGCCTCTCTCCCATCCTGCCCTGACTTTCCTCCAGACACACTGAACTTTGCTTTGTTCCCTGACCACATCTTTCCTACCCCAGAGCTTCCACATATATTGTTCCTTCTGCTCTTACCCCCTTTTGAACTTGCAGAGTTCGGTTCAATGTCGCCCCATGGGAAGACTTTCTGACCAGCCACCGCAGAGCCGTCCCCCTGCTGTCTCCCTGCCATCACCACAGTGGGGTCACACTGATCCATCTCGTCACCATACACACCGATGCGGGCTGCCACCGTCATGGGTAGGCGTAGCTGTCTATCCCCTTTTTTCCAATGATTCTGTGACTTACCCTGGGCATTCCCAGCACCAACAGTGCCTGGCACTGTGGAGATACTCCTTATATATTTGCTGAATTAACGAATGTCCTTTGACCAAATAAAGCAAATGGAACTAGATTTAGGGAAGATTCTCAAATATGGTCTCCTTTAAACAGATTAAACTATGACACCTGGCAATCAACTGGAAAGAACATACCATCAGAGCCAGACAATTAAAAAAAAGAAAAAACTTCCCCTGCCCATTTGGCTTTGCCCTAGTCGGATAATACACCAGCCCGTCGGCTTTACCCTGACATAAAATTGGGAAAACTGAGGTACCCCATGTCACAGCATTTCAAAGCTTTGAGACTAGAGTACAATTCAAGGTTCTAGATTGCCAAGACAAAGCTGTTGGATTTTTTTTTCAATATGAATATTCAAGGCCTTCAGGATGTAGCATATACAGAATGAGCGAAAAAAAAAACACAGTAAGTCAGATTCAAACCAATCAAAGCACAGCTCGCTTGGTAGCTTCAAGCTTTACAACAGGAAAAATTACGTGAAATACAGGCTTATCATCATTTTCCCCTTTAAACTGAAAACCCCTTGGAGCAAAAGAATTCTTTTATAATGTTTTAAGTCTCTTTGAATAAATATTCTTAATTCTGCTGTAAAAACTTTCTCAATATCCTTCATTTGCTCTATAAACGTCCATCATTTTCCATCCTGCTCTCTCTGCCCAGGGAAACTGACCCACAGAGGCTACTTCAAAAGAGCTCCAGTGCTCTCTGGTTCCATTGGCTTTGGCCAAAGGAGAGCCTGGGCAAGAGACCTGAAGGAAATGAGGGTGAGGTCTTTGTGCCATTGGCCGCCTTCCTGGCAGGTTACCCTGAGCCAGGTGTGCTCCTCGGCTAAGGCAGCTGCCCCTTGCAAAGCAGCCAGCACACTCAATCTCCCTGTGGGTCTCATTGACCATATCTTTCCTTGTCCCTTTAGGCTGAGGGGTAACCTCCTCGCCCTGGGCTACTGCACTAATGGCACAGTTCCCCCCGCCCACACACCTTTGCAAAAAGCTGTTCTTGAATTCGTCCATTTTGTGTGTGTCGTCTGTTTCCTGCTGGGACCACAACTGACAAGATACTGTACATAACTGACATCATTGTTATAGCCCCAAACTCTTTGCTTTGGAGATCAAAGATCAGATTTTTGGAATCTCTGTCCAGGAAAACTTATGCCCTGGTGGTGAGTTCTACTCCTCTGAAACAGTGGTCACCAAAGACAGCTCCTCTGCCATCCAGAGGTCCGCAGACACAGATACCCTGTCCTGAGCCAGAACAGGAAAACGGAGCCCAAAGACTGGCGTGATTCACAGGGGAAAGACAGTGTCCTCCGCAACCGAAACTCCACGCAGACGATGAATGCCCCGAAGCAGCAAATGTCTTCAGTGCGGCGCTTATGCAACCAGGAACTCAACCCAGAGAAATAATACCAAACCTACCTCATCAAATATAACATATCTGATCCTTTTCACCCACGTCTGGCGATGCGGAGCTAGCAGCAGAAGTTCAAAGCAGGCAGGCACTGTGATAAGTACCTAAAAACAAAAGCATTGTGCAAACAAACACTTTTGAGCACTTGCTACACCCAGATGTAGTTCTAAGAATATAAAAGAGAGAGTTAAAACTCCTGAAGGGACCTGCTGATTAAGTAGCATATGATATATTTGTTTGAATCTTGTGACACTGCAATTTTTATAGGTCAAAATGGTAAGATATCAGATTTGAAGTTTAAATTCTTATTTATAAGCATTCACGGTAATAATAGGAAGAGTTCATTGTCGCAGGTTTATTCCTTCAAAATCTGACCCCGAGGTTCAGTTTAGGTTGAAAACCGTTTATTAAAAATGAACAACTATGGAAGTTGGGAGAGGATGGGGCAGAGGGAGAAGGTGAACTTCAGAACACACCTGGTGACGCGTTGGCCCACCTAGCTTGGACTCTGGAGCGCATGGCGGCCATCAGTGCTACTCCACACGCAGCCGAAATGGCCAGTGTCTCTGCCGCAGCCCCGCTCAGTCCCAGGGTGCCAAAAGTGGGCCAGCACAGGGGCCGACAGCCGGCCTCTGTAGGACCTCACGCCCTGCCCCTGGGCAGCGGTGCTCTTACAAATGGCGATGTGGGTGTCACATCTCACATCTACCATGCAATGTGCTAGAGTCACGTTTTCACTTTCTGTTTAGCTGTAACTGTTTTCAGTGAGTTTAATAAGGACGGAAACTGTCTGATTTACGTAACACCATGAAGTCCATCCATAAATACAACAGTTTGAAATTATGATGAGTATCCTTCCCATCAAGAAAGGTCAAGAAGCAGTTATTCTGAATGGAAATGAGTTTGTCAGTTTTTATAACATGGGGTTCTTCAGATCATTTTCGATCCACTTATAAACCAAGATGATGCCATGAAATATAACTGAAATCTGCAATCAAAAGCTAAGTGTCCCTGAGAAAGATGAGCTCCATTTCTTACTCTCTGGAATATAACACTGTTAAATTTTCTCTAAAGCCACTTCATCTTTTATAAATTCAAGAAAATTACTTCTACAAGCCCTTGTCAAGATACTGCATTTCTACTGAAAGAGACTTCTAAGTACTATCATATAATTCAATAACAAATGCATTAATTAGTGTATGTCCTACCTGGGAGTTTAGAGCCTCATGACGATAGTCCCGTGTAAAAACACCGCACAGAGATACACCGTTTGGCAGATTTTTGCTAAAACGATTCTCAACAGTTGCTGCCACCTGATTGACAAGGGCCTGATTGACAGGGGAAAATATCCATTAATCACATAATAAAGTACAGGGGAAACCTCGGAGAGAGAACGACAGGCACTGTCTAAAATTACGTACTGCTGGGAGGGCAGGAAGCTTCATCACCCCTTTCTCCTACCATCTGCCTAACCCACGGGCTGTCTTTGAGCTCTGTGACTACACGTGAACTCACTTATAACCTCAACCCAATGTAAAATGGGAAAACCCGGCTTCATCAGAGGGAAAAAGCAGGAAATGTTGCCCACGCATGACAAACAAACAGCTGATACCTGGGCCACCAAGGCTTAGAAAGAAACCGTGAGTCTATGTAGAACGGCCAAGGAGGGCAGCCGGGATGGACGTGTGGTTCTCGTATTTGGGGGCATCCCCAGACCACTACCTGCGAGTGTACAGGGGACCCACACCCCGGACTAGGCAGGTGGTGGCCAGCGAAATCTGAGCGTGTGCAAACCTATACATATCTCTGTATTTCACACTCTATGCCCAAAAAAGTCTCACCTAAATTAAAATGTAAACTTTAAAACAAAAGCATAAAGACACTAGAAAGTGGACATTTTCATATATTTGAGCACACTCGGAAACACTAAACGGAAATACTGATAGATCTGACTACACAAAGATATTAACAAAATATCATTGATATAACCGCAATATAGCAAAAAGATAAAATGACAGAAGTATATTGGTTATACTTTACAGAGAAAAAGTAATATACTTATTATACAGACTTCTGGCCAATCAATAAAAAGGCAATGCCCTTCCACTACAAGAAAAAGAAAATGGGCAGATGTCATGAACGAGTAGTTCATGATTAAAGAAATATCACTGCCCAGAAATCATACGGAAAGACTCCCCAATCAGTGATCACAGAAATGCAGATTTATTATGAGATGGAAATTTTTACCTAGCAGTATGGCAAAAAATGTTTAAAGATCATAGGAATGTTGGAAAAAAATAAGAGGATATATATACTTCCATATACTGTCAGAGGGAATAAAAATGGATTTAAACTTTTAGAAGAGTAATTTGGCTTCTAAAACCTTTGGGTTCTAAAACTTTTAGAAGAGGAATATGTATTGTGTTGAATTACCAATTCCACCTCCAGTAAGCTTCATTTTTCTTGACATATTTTATTAATTTCCTGCTATGAACACTTACTGCTTTCGTAACCGTGAAAAACGAAAAAGTTACAATCAAAACTAAAGTGCTAATTTCAACTAATCATGTTGATCAGTCTGGTTCTGAGCCCGATCCCAAGTCACTCAACGCCACATTTTCCTAGGAACTAAAATGGAGTGAGATCTCATTTTAATCTGTAGAATCAAAGTTATCCCAAGTAAATCTGCCTTTCTTAACAGTAATCGCATTAAAAACAAGGGGATGTAAATGAGGATATGCAAACTTATACTTCCTGTAAATCAGCCTTTCTCCTAAATGACAAAGATCATACTTTCTGTATTTAAGCTTGGCATTAGGTGGTTCCAGCCATAAAAGAAATATGGCAAAGCCACCTGGCATGAGAAACACATCAGGCACTGACGCCCAAGAGCAGACAGGATGCATCCCATCAAGGGCAGAGGCAACGCGGGGTTCCTAAAGACTCAACATTGCCCGACATAGTCGGGATGCTTCTCTCAGTTTGAGCAAAAAGCTGAATGACAAGATCACAGGACCAAACCTCTGCCTCACAGTGCTCTAAGGGAAGTATTACTTTGGCCTCTCGGACTGGAAGGAGAAAATGCAGGTTAGAAAATAAAGTGAGACGCATGGAAACAGAACAGGCTGGTGGTTGGCTAGGGTGGGGCTAAGGGCGGGGAGAACAGGTGAAGGGGGTCAAAAGGTACAAAGTTCCAGTTATAAGATAAATAAGTCTGGGGATGTAACAGTGACTATCGTTAACAATACGGTATTGTGTACCTGACAGTTTCTAAGAGAGCAGATCTTAAAAGTTCTCATCACAAGGAAACAAAAAATGTATAACTATATGAGGTGATTCATGATTCATGTTCACTAGAATTATGGGGGTGATCATTTAACAATACATACAAATATTGACCATTATGTTGTACACACGAAACTAACAGGTTACACGTCCATTTTATCTCAATAAAAGTGGAAAAAAATAAATGGCGAAAAAAAATAAAGAGAGCTAGATCTACCACATGACTATGTGCATTAAACTAAAAGAGGAGGTTCGGGAGTGAAAGAGAAAATTTAAGTCACTTGAACAACCTCCCAGCCCCCAGACCTACCTTGGTGGGGGCCACATACACGACCACCCCATCGTCGCCCTCCCGTAGCACCTTCTCCATGCAGTAGTAGGAGGCGTAGGTCTTCCCTGAGGACGTGGGGGCCACTATGACCGCAGACTCATTCTTGTCCACGACATCCAAGAGCTCTCGCTGCAGGGTCAGAGCACCGTTGTGTCAGCGCCACGAGAAGCACGTTAGCAAAACAAATACCTTAAGACACTTCCAGCATAATTCTCTGAGCCGCAAAGGAGTGGCTGCGAGTTGAAAACACACCAAAAGATACACGGGAACTTGTGAAGAACTCACGGCCTCCCCCAGAAGAGAGAATTGCAGTGCTTTTAAGCGTCTGGAGGTGGGTTTGTGTGTGAAAAACAGAGAGAGGGTCTGAACAAAATATCTTGTCCTTGGGTAGATATTCTTTCTGATTACTTGTCATTGACTAAGTGCACAACGGCTCTGAGAAATGAAGATCTAAGAGTATGTATTTTTGTAAGGGTGAAAAAGTAGCTGAACAGAAAAAAAAATCAATGATTAATCATTTTACTACTTATCTTGTACTTTCTAAATAGAAGGATGCCAGCCTGTACTTTGGAGGGCATGTGGGACCTTCATTAAAACAGACTCCCGGGACTTCCCTGGTGGCACAATGGTTGAGAGTCCGCCTGCCGACGCAGGGGACACGGGTTCGTGCCCCGGTCCGGGAAGATCCCACATGCCGCGGAGCGGCTGGGCTGGAGAGCCATGGCCGCTGAGCCTGCGCGTCTGGAGCCTGTGCTCCGCAACGGGAGAGGCCACAACAGTGAGAGGCCCGCGTACCGCCAAAAAAAAAAAAAAAAAAAAAAAAACAGACTCTCATCCCTTTAGCCTATGCTTTTATTCATCAAAATGAGGACTAGTGAAAGGATCATTAGCCTGTGTGATGGGCAGAAGATGGAAAAGCCCCCCAAAGCCCCATCCTGCACACTCTCTGAATCCTGGTCCACTCTGGGTCGCACCTCAGAGCAAAGGCGACATCAGAAGAAGTGCAGCGGAGGCGGGCGTAGATACCTGGAGGGTCCTTAGCTGCTTCGTGTTCTGCACTTCAGGAAGGAAGGACCTGGTCCCCCTGCCCCAGAACAGCAGGCAGGGAGTTTCTGAGGCACTCCAGCATCATCAACACAAGGACTATAAAGTCAGATTCTGATAAGACCATCTGTTAGACTGAACCTCTGAAATGGCATTTTCATAGCCAAACATGTTTAACTGATAAGGTTCGAGGCGATTTTATAAGGTTGAATCAATGCAGAAATGCACCCTTTTATTCCTAATTTTCTAGCCATCAATATTAATTTTACACTTATTTATAGAAAAGTAGCTACTATGGTCACGGGTACAGGCTGTAAATATCTAAACAACTGTCTCTACTGTTTAAACTCCTTGAATGTCTCTGTCACATTTCTATATTTACATAGGATATCCCGCAGACACAGGGAAGCCTCCATAATGATACAGTCGGATGACAAAGACAGAACTTCAAATATATACGTGTGAATCCATCAGAGTACCTCCAAGAAAATGGTCTATTTATTAAAAATGGATGATATGAGAAATTCACTTTCTTTAAGTGGGAAAAAGTCTACATTTGACATTTCCCATGACAATTTTAAATAAGATGACTCAACATGAAGAACTTCATGCCAAATGTGCTGTGTGGAATCATGAGAAGCTCCTGAGATCAGATTTAATAATGAAATACAAAAATGTTTCTTTCATCCAGTCATTACCTGCCAGGTGTCAGGAATAAAGTCCTGGACTCTGGGGTCTGGATCTTTCCTCTCATCTCGTACCAAATACTGGCCCATGTACTGCAGCTGAAACCGAGCCGGCCCAATGCCAACTGAGTATTTGTTCTTCTCCTTCTCCTTCATGTCATTTTCTGTGACCTATAGGAGTTTACAAGCCCATTTTGAAAGTGATTGTAAATTATAACATCCTTTAAATGATTAAAAATATTTTTTAAAATAAAATAACTGAAAACTAATTTTTATGAGAAAAGCATTTTACCGTCTTTCAAAGTTTGCAATATTCATTGAAGAAATCTCTTACCACCTAAATCATTATCTTAACTAAGAGTAAATAGCACACATCAAGATCTTCAGATATCCATCACGGCACTTGAGCTACAACCTGATATCAAGACAACTGAACAGTCGCAATATAGTTTTTAAATGTTTTGCTAGAATTAAACACAGGATTAGTTGTAAGGGTCTGCAGAGACTATCTGGCATTTTTGTCCAGAGAAGCTTTTGTAAAATTTTCTAATTCTAGGTTACTTCAAGTTGGGGGAGCTGGATTACTAATAATGATTATGAACTTGGAGTAAATATTTTCAGTGAAAAAAAAAAAACCCAGGTAACTGTGCTTATAAGACACTTGAGGTGCACCTAATAATTACTCTACTAGAATGGAGCTATTCTGAAAACATTACCTGCGCTGGATGCAAAGTACTTGCCAACTCCTCAAATCCTAAGTACCTAAGGCATCTGGCTATGAGTTGCCGATCTGCCTCTTGCAAAAGTTCTGGGTATTTTTCCATCACGGAGTAGATCCTTTTCATCATTTGAACAGCTATACTTAAATCTTTTGTGGTTTCACCTTGGTAAAGAATAAACAGCAAAACTGTTATAAAGGCCATCAAAAATAATAAATGTTTGATTGTCCAAGATTATTCACTCAGGCTATCAACCTGACCCAATTAAATTCATTGTCTTACTTAGCATTAATGGAGGTTTTGGAATACAGAAAACTCAATAAAATGAAAGTGCAACTAAACACATTCCGACATCTCTGTGGATAACTGAGATGTAGCTCTGTAAGTGTTGGGGGAAAAAGGACAATCTTGTAGCTCATGATAGAAATAAGATCACTGAAGCCCAAGTTGGTCTAAGTTCTAAGGAATACAAATCTTTCCATGTCTTCTCTACTATGTTCAAAGAAAAATGTCCAGATGAGTCTAAATATCTGGTTAAAAACTTGGGCTTCCCTGGTGGCGCAGTGGTTGAGAGTCCGCCTGCCGATGCAGGGGACGCGGGTTCGTGCCCCGGTCCGGGAAGATCCCACATGCCACGGAGCGGCTGGGCCCATGAGCCATGGCCGCTAAGCCTGCGCATCCGGAGCCTGTGCTCCGCAACGGGAGAGGCCACAACAGTGAGAGGCCCGCATACCGCAAAAAAAAAAACAAAAAAAACTTGGCAACATTTATTGAACCCTAATGGTGACCAGAGATAAGTATCTGGTGTAATCACTGGAGCCTTTAAACTCAATCAGTCTGTTACACCTACCAGATCCAAACCTTGCTAATCCCTGTCCATTTCTTTCCAGTCACTTACATCCTTTCTAGTCTCCCTCACGGCTGGTCTTTTCATACTTCACATGTTAGGGCAGTTTTGATTCGCCCTTTCTTCCAATCAACCTACATTTTATCTATTTAACAAATATTACCAAACACATGCTGATGCTATAAAGGCTACAAAAGAAATTTAAGCCACTGTTAATCCTGATCTCTCTCAGGGCAACTGCAAATCCTGACACAACATCTTAGAGAGACCCACAGAGGCCAAGTCTTATGCTTCTCACTGGGATGAAATCCGCAGCGAAGTCTGTCGTTGCAGGGGCAGATTGAAGTTTGTAGAATGACGGGGTAGGGGGGAGAAGAACCCCCAGTGACCCCGTGTTCAACAGGGGTGTGGAGACGACCAAGACAGACCGGTCAATGAGGTGTACTCGGAAGTACTGTCAGTTTGGAGGCATACTGGCCCCTCATCATTTCACCTGCCATCAACTTACACGTCTCTATCCAGCCATGTTTCTCTCTTACCTGCCTCTTCCTGCCTCTTCTTTTCTTTTCTACTATCTATTGTAGCAGTTGTAAAGTAGAGCACATGGAAACCACAGCAACTCCTGGAAGAACTCAGCATGCCAGGCGAACATGATCCGAGTTTTGCCCAGAAAGAAAATGCTCGCGCTTCAGATCTCAGAGATGAATGACAGACTCTCCCTGGGACCTCGCCATCTGTGGGTCCCCTTAACGAGGCCCACAACTCTCTAAGTGGTTGTTTGTAAACTTTGACTGGGAATTGATTTGAATTTTTTTATTGGAGTGTAGTTGACTTACATTGTTGTGTTAATTTCTGCTATACAGCAAAGTGATTCAGTTATACATACACATTCTTTTTCATATTCTTTTCCAATAGTTCCCTGTGCTCTACAGTAGGACCTTGTTGTTTATCCATCCTATATGTACTAGTTTGCATCTGCTAATCCCAAACTCCCAATCCTTCCCCCCCCCCTCCTTGGCAACCACAAGTCTGATCTCTATGTCTGCATGTCTGTTTCTGTTTCGTAGGTAAGTTCATTAATGTCATATTTTAGATCCCACATGTAAGTGATAAGGAACTGATTTGAATTTGCTTATGAATGTGCTGTATCTTTGCTACTGGGGCCCCATTTGAGACTTCATTGCTCATTGATAAAATAGAGGTAGTAGTACTGAGAGGACTTCTCCAAGGACAAAATCAGATAATGCATCTAAGGCTTCCTTAAGCCTTCTAACACAGACTTCCAGTTAATAAATAACAGTTATCATCATTAGATTTTTATTCTTTTCCAATGTATTCAAACAAACAAATCAACAGGAACTCACAGCCACATACCTTCACCACGGCAATGTTTTTTCCACGCTCTCAAGCAGGCAGTAATCCCCACCATTTCAACTCGAAATTTCACTGGGCTACTTTTACATGATTTCAAAAAATCTTCTAGGTTCTTTATTCCAGAGTTTAAATTCTCTTTCATTTCCTCCTCAATAGAAAAGGACAGAACATTCCATTTTTTCTCTTCTTTTTCTTCTTCCTTGGCAAACAGCCTCTCCTTATTCTCTCTAGTAATTTTTTCAGCCTTGGTCTCCTGCCCCAAAAAAGAAGGAAACATGTCATAAAACAAGTTGGAAATAGTCCAAGATGCCATTGCATGAATGAGACAATAGTTTTAAGTGTATATTGATTATTTTGAACATCATCCCACTCTTGACAAGGCACAATCTTCATTTCAGTGTGTATTTCTTAACACTGAAGCCTCTGTGAATTGAAATCTTTGGACAATCCAACTTAATGACTATAAAGCCTCTGTGCAGACAATTTTTCTAGATTTCTAAGTGGTGTAGGTTATAAATTGAAGAGTAACTGTAATACAATCAGAAGCACCAGGACCCTGGTTTTTCTGTCTCCTGATCTCTCGGGAATTGGTTTTCCTCTTTCATTCCCCATGGTCACCTCTCTACCCCAACTTGTGCTTCTAGATATTTCTTCCACAAAGCCTTGCTCAACTCTCCCAGCCTAAGTACGTATTCCTCCCCTGCCCGGACGTCTCTCTATCAAATGCTCATCACACGCAATGCAGTTGTGATTTTCCTTGTCATGAGACGGGAATGTGCAATATTTGTCGGTGTGTCCCAAGCACAGCACAAGTTCATCCTCTTTTATGGGTGAATGAGGAAGGGGCAGGTAGGAAGGAATATCATAAATAAACCGGTTTGCTCTGTCTAGACAAGCATTTCCAACCAACTTACACACAATATAGACCCACTTCTACTACACTTTTACCTACTTGACTTATTAATGTGCAAAGAAAATTAGAGAACTGTTGTATCCATAAGAGAACACTGACAAACCTTCCCTTATTCTACTTAGTCATGAAACTCATGTCTAAACTTTGCCTTTAATGAAGTCAATTTTCATTGTCATCACTTTCTCAGTATTTAATTCGAATCAGTGGAGCTTCTCCAATGTTTCAACCTCCCAAATGTACTGTCCTGTCCTGGGATAGCTCGGCATGGTTCTGTCTCAGTTAGGACAAGGACAAGCCCTGGCTCTTTGCCAGGTACAATGTGTTTGTTTTAGCTTGAAGTGTTGCTGGAAGAGCACATTTACACTGTGCTGAGGTTGTTTAATCTCCACGAGATAATCTACTTAATTTCCAATAATGCAGAAGATAAAAAAAACATGAAACTTTTTTCAGTCTTTATACCTTACACTAGGTAATTAGAATTTTTGCCAACTTTCTATTTTATAACCTCTCTCGAAAAAAATAACTATATAAAAGAAGCTTTTCAGTAAATAAAAAAGGAATAGTTGTAATTGGATGGTCTCACTAAAGGTCAAATTGGCTGTGAAAATAAAAAGGAGGTTGTCGCCACGAGGAGAAAAACAAAGACCACCAAGCTGGGCCTGAGGTGGCTTGTTGACTATTAAAGCAAAAGTCCTCATGTCTGCTCAAATATTTTTTTAACTTTAGGTATAACTGAAAAATTGTAGGATATTGAAAGTATACATCACGGTGGCTTGATATACATGTACATTGTGGAAGGGTTCTCCCCACTGAGTTAATTAACCCACTCATCAACTCACATATTTATCTTTTGGGGGAGGAGGGAGGGGAGAATATTTAAAATCTACTCTCTTAGCAAATTCAATGATATGATGTATGGTTATCCACTCTAGTCACCATGCTTCTCCTCTCTGTTTTTATGAGTTTGAACTTTTTTTTCTTTTGGATTCCACGTGTAAGTTACACCACGCAGTATCAGCCTTGTCTGTCTGACCTACATCACTTAGCACCTCTAGGTTCAACCACGCTGTCACAAATGGCAGAATTTCCTCCTTGCAACTGAATAATATTCCAATATATATACAGACCACATCTTCTTTATCCATTCATCCCTTGCTGGATGCTTACGTTGTTTCCGTATCTTGGCTGCTGTGAATAATACTGTAATGAACATGGGAGTGCAGAGATCTCTTCTACATCCTGTTTTCTTTTCTTGGATAAATACCAGAAATGGGAATGCAGGACTATATAGTAGTTTTATTTTTAATATTTGGAGGAAATATACCATTTTCCATAGTGGCTGCACCACTTTACATTTCCACCAACAGTGCCCAAGGGCTCCCTTTTCTCCACATCCTGGCCAACACTTGTTGTTTCTTGCCCTTTTAATGATGGCCATTCTGACAGGTGTGAGTCGATATCTCATTGTGGTTTTGATTTGATTTCCCCTATGACTAGTGACGTTGAGCATCTTCTCATGTGCCTGTTAGCCATCTGCATGTCTTCTTTGGAAAAATATCCATTTAGTTACTCTGCTTACTTTTTAATCAGATTGTTCTATTTTTTGCTATTGAGTTGTATGAGTTTTTTGTATATTTTAGATAGTAACCCCTTATCAAATATATGATTTGCAAATATTTTCTCCCATTTTGTAGTTAGTTGCCTATTCATTTCTTTGATGGTTTCCTCTGCTATGAAGAATCTTCTTAGTTTGATACAATCTCACTTGTCAATTTTTGCTTTTGTTACCTTTGCCATTGGTGTCAAATCCAAAAAATCATCACCAAGACCAATGTTAAGGAGCTTACGGCTTATGCTTTCTTCTAGGACTTTTACAGTTTCAGGTCTTGAAGTCTTTGATCCATTTTTAGTTAATTCTTGTGTATAATATAAGATAGGGTTCCAAGCCTCGTTCTTTGGCATGTAGCTGTCCAGGTTTCCCAACACCATTTATTGAAGAGGCTGTCTTTTCTCCATTGTATATTCTTACCTCCTTTGTCATAAATTAATTGACCATACACGCTTGAGTTTATTTCTGGGCTCTCTATTCTGTTCCATTGACCCATGTACCTGTTTTTATGCCAATACCATACTGTTTTGATTACTATAACTTTGTAATATAGCTTGAAATCAGGGAGTGTGATGCCTGTAGATTTGTTCTTTTTCCTGAAGATTGTTTTGGCTATTCAGGGTGTTTTATGGCTCCATACAAATTTTAGGATTGTTTGTTCTATTTCTGTGGAAAATGCCATTGGAATTTTGATAGGGATTGCATTAAATCTATAGATTGCACTGGGCAGTGAGGACATTTTAACAATATTCTTTCTTCCAATCCATGAGCACAGAATATCTTTCCATTCATTTGTATCCTCTTCAATTTCTTTCATCACTGTCTTGTAGTTTTCAATGTACTGTAACCTCCTTGGTTAAATTTATTCCTAGGTATTTTATTCTCTTTGATGCAATTGTAATTGGGATTGTTTTCTTAATTTCTGCTCCTGATAGTTCATCATTAGTGTATAGAAACACAACAGATTTTTGTATATTGATTTTGTATCCTGTGACTTTACTGAATTCATTTATTAGTTCTGACAGTTTTTTAGTGGGGTTTTTATATAATATAATGTCATCTGCAAACAGGCAGTGTTACTTCTTCCTTTCCAATGTAGATGCCTTTTATTTCTTTTACTTGCCTAACTGCTCTGGTTAAAACTTCCAGTCCTATGTTGAATACAAGTGGTGAGACTGGGCATCCTTGTCTTGTTCCTGATCTTAGAGAAAAAGCTTTCAGGTTTTCAGCTTTATTATTATATCATGACCTTCTATCTCCCTTATTACAGTCTTTGTATTAAAGTCTATTTTCTATGGTATAAGTATAGCTACCCCTGCTTTCTTTTGGTTTCCATTTGCATGGAGTATCTTTCCCATCCCTTTACTTTTCTAAAAATGTAGCATGGAAAGCAACTATCAAAGGGATTGAACAAATAACAATAAAGGACAATGAAAAGTAAAAAAAAATTTGATAGAATGAATATAACCTACCTGTATCTTTTTGCTCTTGGGTTCACAGAAATTCTTCCTTGGCTTGATAGCTTGAGGTACAACAAATTTTGAAGAGACCGATTCTAATGACTTCCCATAAAATCGTTGAAAACGATGATACCTTTGCACAGATTTAAGATGATGAGGATCTCTAGATTTTTCTGGAAAAGAAAAGGCTTAAAATGCAACACTACTACATATTTTCAACAGCGTTCTCACTAATCCTTCACACCATCCCACACACACGTGCACTTTTCTTTTTAGTTTGGAACAGTAACTTAGGCTGATGACTTTTGTTAAAGACGGAATCTTAAATCACACCATCTCTTCTCCACAGAATGATTCCTTACTTTATTTAAAGGATGCAAGGGACAAAACACCCTTTTATTGTACACCTCTCAAAGCAAATATCAAGATGCTACAAAGAATGACAGATTCTGGGCATTACTTCTGTTTTGTGCCCTGTGAATGAAGTTAAGAAGGGGGAAGGTAGGGCTTCCCTGGTGGCGCAGTGGTTGAGGATCCACTGCCAATGCAGGGGACATGGGTTCAAGCCCTGGTCTGGGAAGATCCCACATGCTGCGGAGCAACTAAGCCCGTGCACCACAACTACTGAGCCTGCGCTCTAGAGCCTGCGAGCCACAACTACTGAGCCCACGTGCCACAGCTACTGAAGCCCACACTCTGCAACAAGAGAAGCCACCACAGTGAGAATCCCGTGCACCACAACGAAGAGTAGCCCCCGCTCGCCACAACTAGAGAAAGCCCGCACGCAGCAACTAAGACCCAATGCAGCCAAAAATATAAATTAATTAATTAATTAAAAAAAAAAAAAGAAGGGGGAAGGTTAAGGCCAAATCAGGAAGATGTCCATCTAGGGTATCACGGCTTCTTGTATCACTTGACAGAAAAATCCTTACTCCAGACCATGGCCACAGAGCCAAGAACTTGGCAGCTCAGAAAGACTCACTGTGGAAAACTCCAATGACATAGGAAATCCCAACACTCAAGGTATGACTTCCTCCCATCCCCAGAGAAAACTACAGCACTCACTTCAAGGGATTGTTAAGCAGGCTGATTTTTCTATATCTGTATCTACATATGTAAATCAAACGGCTCCGAAGGATGTTAATGATTGATCTAAAAACTCCCTTGTAGTTTTCAGGGTATTAGTAGTTGTTTCTAACAGCAGGCTGGCAAGTGTTCCGTAGGAACATGCTTACTAGGTCCACTCTGAGATTCTTCTGAAGGTAAGTTCTGTCCACTGGAAGCAGGGTGGGAGTGAGCATGGGGTAGACAAAAGAAGACAAGGGATGAGCCGGGGAAAAGGGTCCCTGAGTCAGTCTCGGCTAACTTGCTCTCAGTGGTGCCACAGCCTCCGTCCCGAGCGTGAAGGTGGGTAAACTGCTGCCCTTGTTATGGGTGACGTGAAAGCAGCTGCTACTGCTTGCAAGCCTATCTATAGCCTCAGTATTTCTGCCATCAGGGAGCACACAGGTGTCTTAAACTATAAACTGTCTTTGCTTAAAACAGCTGCTAACTTTTGTGGGACAAATGCCACCTCTGTGCACTTGCTCCTAAGACAGCTGTGTGCCCCTGTACACATGACAGTCAGCAAAGTGGGGCTCTTTCCTCACCCTCTTTACTGACATATATCTACGTACCTTGTACATTATTGTTATTCAAGAAATAGAAAAATTTTTCATTGTAACATAAAAGGCAGAAAGTGAAAGAGATGTTAAGGTATTTCACCAGAATCGCAGAACTCACCATCAAACTGACCCTTTGTCCTGTCATAATCATCACTAAGGGGTCTGTGGGAATGCCAGTGCACAAGCTCATCAAATTCTTTCTGCTTGACCAGTGAAGTTACAATAGGATCATCGCTATGAGATGAAAAGAAATATAGGCACATTTTAAACTGCGTGCCTCCCAATATAGCACAGCATAGATCTCATTTAAAAAAAATTTTTTTTAAAAATCATAGCCACTTTTCCTCTTTCCGAGATATAATATGGGTGATAGAATCCAAAGAGCAGTTTAATGGGGCTTCAGAACCCAGAATCCACCCCATATCTCGTGCCATGGACATCAACAAATATTCATCCACTCATTCATTAATTACAAACACACAGCTGGAATGATTTTACTCTAAGGTTAAAACTATGTTGATTTTTAAGCTAGTTAGGATCACAAGACATTGGTAAATTTGAAACTAAGCTCATTATGTGTTACAAACACAGGTTACATCTAATATAACCTCTTTATAAATAATCTGTCCAACTTTGTAAAAGCTCTAATGAGTCATTCATCCATTCCACCCAGGGGCTCCCATACCTCGTTAGGAAAGGCAAATCTTTCAAAAGGTCCCCGGCAAACTTATCAACCACCTGACATGACACTGGAATAAAACCCAAATTAGCCATCTTTTCCTTGGAGGTATCTGTAAAAAAGTAGTAAGACAAGGTCAAATGTGAAACTTTCATACAGCAATGTTACATATCATTTTCTAAAATTTCACATTTAAAAAAACATCATGTTTCATTGATCTTATTTATTTATGTTAATCAATTCTAGCCCTTCCCATAAAGCTATTTTTTCCACATTAAAACATTCTGGAACATGGCAGAATATAAAGAAATAGGCAGCAATTAGGCATGTAGGTAGGTAGATAGAAGGATAGATAGACGGATGGATGGATGGATGGATGAAGAGATACACTGACAGACAGAAAAACACCTATGTTTCTTATTTCAAATGTTTGTTCCTTTTCTTATTTCCTATTATGAGACAAGGAATTTAAATATGGAAGTCTCACTCAGAAATCTCATATATGCTTTTATAAAAATAAAAAAGAAGTAGGGGGAAAATACAGATGTCAATGAAATTATGTTATATCATTAGTCTTCTCTTACATCCTCCTTGATGTTATGCCCATGTACACCTACATATGATAGATGGATATCACACGTCACATATTGATCGTATATACAACAGCTGGCTAACAAATGCCCCTTTATCTAGTGTCTGGTTCATAATTCTAGGTGAGCTGCAATTGCCCTGCTCGGTATTTCCTTGACGTCCACCGTTCCTGCGTTTGCCTGAAACCTTCCTACGAGTCCCTACAACTCTCCCTGAGCACTTTCTTCTTACAGCCTTGGGCGCAGCCAGAGTCCTAAGGATTTCATGCCCCCCGAGACTTGACGAAACTCACAAGGTAAATACCCCAGCTACCTTGCTCTTTGGGTAAGACATCTCCAAAGTGGTTTGCACACAGTTCTAGGATTCCCAGTAATACTTACCTGTAGTTGCCCACGTGGAAACCTACGCAATAACACGGCCTGCACCGACTGTGTTTTCTTCCTGGTATTACCTAAGCACTCCCTTATTGGATCTTCCTGGGAACAATAAACTTGCTCTCAAGCGTCTTTGTCTGGTGGAACTCATTCTGACATAATGAAAGGGGATATATATTCTTCCCCTGTACTCTGAAAAATACACTTGTATCAATACATCCTCAACCCCCCTTAGCATTCTTCTTTTTTTTTTAATTTTAACATCTTTATTGGGGTATAATTGCTTTACAATGGTGTGTTAGTTTGCTTTATAACAAAGTGAATCAGTTATACATATACATCCCTTAGCTTTCTTTGTCACTTTCCATCTGGGGTCATTTTATTCTTCCTGAAATTCATGATATAGAAATGTCTCCAGTGACGACAGGATGATGGATAAATCAGCGTTTGTATTTTGAAAAATGTCCAAGCTACTCATTTCTTAAAACTGTATTTTAAGAATAACATATGATTTCATTATGTTCTGACTTCTATAATGATATTTGGGAAAGTCTATTATTAAAGACTAATTTTTATTCCTTTGTAAGTAACTCTGGTCCTTTTAAGATATTTATTTTTTACATTCTCTAATCCCACTGCATCGTGCCTAGTGTGTATATTTGTGCGTGTGCGTGTGCACGTCCATACGTTTGCTTTGTCCCGCTCGGGACTCATCATATGCCCTGAGTGCCCAAATCCCTGTCTTTCATCGTCCAGGCAAACGCCAGCCACGGTCTCGTCAAATATGGCCCAACCTACACTGGCTTGGCCTCTCCTTCCAAATCTCCAAATGAACAAAAGATTAGACAGCTTCACTCTGTCTTCCATGTCTTTTAACATGTATTTTATCATTTTTTATCTCTATTTCTTTTGTTTGTTTTCCGCTTCTTTTAAAATTTCTCCAGCTTGAGATATAACTGACATATAACCCTGTGTAAATTTAAGGTATGTAATGTGTTCATCACTATTGTACCTGTAGTTCTTTTGATCTACTTCTAGCTCACAAATTCTCTCTTTAGCCAAATCCAATCAGCTTCTGAACCTATCTATTGACAGTCTTTTCATTTCTACAACTTTGAATATTTTAAAATGTGAAGATGTTTCCTATCATTTTGTTTTTCACGTTTCAAATTTCATATTTTATTTCTTCAAGCATTTTTAAACATACATATAGTATATTCTACTTGTGACAATTACAAAATCTGAAATACTTAAGAGTTCTCGTTTTGCAGCTTACTGTTTGTCCGGGGGCTTATTTCTCTGCTGTTTATAAATTTGCATGTGCACTCGTATGTGGCAGAGAAGCCCTGTAAAATCAGGGTATATAAGGATGTTCCTCTACAGAGAACACGCCAGATTCCTTTGATCGCTTGAAGGTTATTTTCCGGCTTAGAGTTGTCTTGACTCTGCTGACTGAGTACACTGAAACCCAGATTCTTAGGAGGGCAGACCTACAATTAGAAATTCTCAGAGTGACCCAGAGATCAGTTTCTCCCTTCATGTTTGGCTCCTGGAATTTCCCTCCTATTGTTTTGAGCTTACTTACGATTTTGTAAAAAGGTGTTTAGTGTCTCTTATCTAACTTTTCCATCATTACACACAAGAGATTTTTCACTTGATCTACACTTCAGATTGATAGAAATGGAAGTCACTGGCTTTCTTAAAAATTGGCAACAACGTTAGTTACAAGGAAAACATATCACTGTTCAAAATTATACTCAAAGGATTATCTCCCCAAGGATATGACAGTATAGGTCATTTTAAATGCACAGCACCCGAAAATTATTTATACTTGCAACATTTAGTTACTGGTGCTTTCAAAACATTTTCAGAGGAACGATGCTTTTATTTCAAATTAATTTAGAGATTTATTACCTTTGATTGGTGATGGATCCTTTTTAAGAAAAGGAAATTGTTCTGTTCTCAGAGGAAATGGCTTTCCAACATCAAACTTTGTGACCAACTTTGATACAGTATCCCAGAGATGTTCATAATCTTTCATAATGCCATTTCCCAAATTCAAATGTAGCCCTACATGAGTTCAAAGTAGTAAACACTGAAAGTCATTCACACATACACAGAAGCATACATTTTAACTAAATTCACAGAGCTCTGAAATACTTGTCAAACAGTGAAATTTTCTGTGAGTGCCACACGGAACCTAGAGCCAAACGGTCCCTAGTGTTGACTGTGGGGCTGAAGACTTTAAAGTTTATCCTGTTTCCCTATTTGATAACTATTAACATTATAACTGCCTTAACTAACAATAACAGATGGTGAATATCTAACTATTCTTCAAGGTAACAAAAAATGTTATGTCACACATAACTTTATAATCAATAAAACAGAATAAAACTATGATTTTTCAAAAATGAGAAAGTTTGTAGAGGATTGCTAAATTTATTTGTAGCTAACTCATTCTAACACTTGCAATATGTAGGAACCAAATCTTAGAGGTCAAAGAAGCTTCAATAATGCTCAATCAGTTTTAGTTCTCTTAAAATGTCTTTTATTTTTCTTTGACTACAAATAAACAGCAGAAGATTTCTTCTAATAAAATTATTCAAAGAAAGAAAAATTAATTATATACAACAAATATATAAATCAGCTTTATCTTTGGAAAAACTTAAAATTCCCTAAATATCTAATAGTAGTACATGATTACATTAATTAGAGTAAATATTCTGAAAAATGTTCTGTGTATATTTAACTGAAAAATTCACCTGTTAAAATTATCTAGAAATGCCAAGTTCCCAAAGACGTATTTTTTCCAAAAATACTTGTGGAGTAATATTAAGTTAAAAATATTTTTAAATACAACATTCACTCTGATTGCAACTAAGTAAAACTTATATACACGCATAAATAAATATCTGAAAGAAAATGACTGCTATATGTTGCAAGTATAGGAAAATAATTTTGAAGCTTTAAATCCTTTATAATGTTTATCTCTGGGTAAAGGCATAATTATTATAAGATACTAGGGTGGTACCTTGAACACTTTCATTTTCATAGTAAAATGCTATATTCTTCAATAAAAGCTCATCACTTAAGTCGGAAAGGTGAGTTAAATCCAGATTCCAAAATTCAAAAACGTCTATATTACTTAGGATGAGGTATTCACACCACTTTTTCTGAAATTGGAAATAAAAACCAAGTTAGTGACAATTTTTACATTAGCAAGAACCTAGAAGACTTCAAACATCTCAATAATCCAACTGAAAGGCAAGTGGGCTGGGCTCTTCCATTCTTACGGACGTGAGCCCTTCCAGGCTGGGTCATAATGAATGTGTCACACCTTGAAAGATTTAAAGTTAAAATAAAATCAGGCTGACCAAGAATGATTCAGCATAGTCCTTATTCCCAGTCACAGAAATCCATACTTGACTCTTACAACTTTTCTCCCACAGATACAGGACTAGAGAAATACTTCTGCTTTCAAATGTGCCTCTGTTCTTTCCTCAGGGTTTAATGCTTCCAATGTTACTTTCAGGTCAAAACAGCATTTAAAAAAAGAGCATTTGATTGTTTAGGGGATCCTTCACAAAGATCCCCATCCACCTACATCCCTGGGCAGCTGTGTTCCCGCCTGTCACGGGCAGAACGTCTTCAGCGGCAGCACTGAGCTCAGAACAGGGCAGCCGCGACCCAAGCAAACGCAGCGCACAAACCTGGTCATCCCTTGAGTCGGCGTTCGAGTTTGGGGAGCTGGGTTGAGAGGGAAAAACGGAGGCTTCTCTGCTCCACACACGATAACACACCCAGGCTCTCCAAACGTGAATAACCTCTTTATCTATATGGATGTGGAACTTTAACAGCGTTATCCAATAGAAGTGGGACGCAGGCAAGCTGCATACGTTACCTTAAACTTCCATATGTTTCTTAAACTTTTTTCACATAAAAAAAAAAAAAAGCTGAAATTCATTTTATTTTATTCAACCCAACATACCCAAAATATTGTCATTTCAATGTGTAATCAATATAAAAATATTCACAGAATAGTTTACACGCTTTTCACACGAAGGTTATGAAATCTGATGTCTCTTTTAGACTTAGGCACGTTTCAAGTGCCTAATACCCAAGTGTGGCGATCGGCTCCTACCCTGGACGGCCCAGCTCTAACCAGGTGACTGAGGATGGCTGTATAGGATTCCTGATGAGGTCACAGGTATCAAAGAATCAGGAACCCGGTACCTAGGGTGGAGTTTTACTTACAAATAAAACACGAACGAGCTCTCTTCAGGGCCATAAAGCTGTGGTCCTCAAACTGCTGCAAAACCTCCCCTGGAAAGATTATTAAAGAGAAGACAGGGCTTCCCTGGTGGCGCAGTGGTTGGGAGTCCGCCTGCCGATGCAGGGGATGCGGGTTTGTGCCCCGGTCCGGGAAGAGCCCACATGCCGCGGAGCGGCTGGGCCCGTGAGCCATGGCCGCTGGGCCTGTGCGTCCGGGGCCTGTGCTCTGCAATGGGAGAGGCCACAACAGTGAGAGGCCCGCGTACCGCAAAAAAAAAAAAAGAAGAAAAAGAAAAAAAAAAAAAGAGAAGACAGCTTGCTAGGCAGCATCCCCAGAGGCTGATCCAGTAGGTCTGGGGGGAGCCCAAGAAACTGCATTTCTAACCTGTTCTTAGGATGCTATTGGTCAGGGGGCTGTACTTGGGGTACCACTGCCATGTAAGGGCTGTCCCCACCCCCGGGCCACAGAGCCTCTCCCATAACAGCACTGAGTAAACAGAAATATGCGCAAACAGGACACCAAAGCTTCCTCACTGGAGCCGCTTCAGCTGAGAAGTACCTCCATGTCATCCCCAAGTGTCAAGATTTGAGCCAACATGAAACTCTCTCTTCCACGTCCCGAGCTACCTTCCCCAGAAGCCTGAGGATATGCCCTTCACTGTGAACATTTCAGAGGCTGAAATTATGTTACGAACTTAGGCTTCTAGCTCCCAGGTGCTACCAAAGTGAAGCATGGAGAATGGTGAAGACAGATCAAGGCGGGGGCTCACCCAGGTGACAGCCCTCCCCACGTCGGGAGAGGAGAAGATGAGGAAGGGCACAGACTGGGAAGCTGGGCAGAGATGAAGGTGGACCTCGGCTTGGTCACTTATTAGCTGTGCTAATGGGCCCCGCAGCCCTTCTGAGCCCAAGTTTTCGTTAGTAAAATGAGGACAGAGGAGGAGTGACGTGTCTGAGTGAGGCAATAGAGGTCAAGGACACGCACAGAATAAACGGTAGGCCCTCCCAACACATCCAGCAGTCCATGCCATCCTAATTAAAGGTGATGTCTTCTACCAGCCAAAGCCACAAGGAATGTCCTGCAGGGCCATCTTAGAACATTCCGTAAGGCAGAAAGATTTTGTAATGTTCTTTTCAACTCGTGCTCACTGTACCTAAGAAATTGTTTATAAAACTCTATAAATGAAAAGTATCCATTCAGAGCATTCCTTTAAATCTGTAAATCAACACCACAGTTAACACATTCATACTATTCAATAGTTGAGCACATGTAATTCAACCTCAATAAAGTTGACCAAAAATTAAGTATTTCTCAGAAATAAAATTACAACAGAGCACAATATTATCGATGCTATAATGTGTTATTTCAGGATCTGACGTGCTGTATCAATAGGCTCAGTGTATTAAACTGGCATGACTTATATTAAAATGTCTAAAGTGAATTAAATGGGAACTAGGAATAGAGTCTTCATAAACCTTTTAATTAGCCACAGTCTGCCTCTGCCTGACAGAACCAAAAACGCCTAGAGCAAAGCTCCCCAGTGGGACCTGGGACACAGGAGAATGCTTTCACTTGAGCGTCAGCAACCCCCATGATACTGTGTCCACCACCTCACAAAACCGTTGAAAACTTCTGTCAGAGCAGTTGTGAATGTTCACAAGTATGACCCAGGTACGCATCGACGGACTTGTCTGCACCTGAGTTGCAGCTGCTGACCCGACACCTCTGTCAGCTGTTACAGTAAATACAGTCTATGCACCACCAGCAGAACTAGTCCAACCCATCACTTCTCAGTCACCCTCAGGTCAATCCCCTCCAGGGTCTGCACTGCATCCCCCCAGCCAGACCCCAACAGGGGCGTTTACACAGGGGTCGCCTCGTCTCAGTTGGAAGAGGGTGCCCTCCGCTCAAGATGCGGCCCCAGGGGGACAGGGCTCTCCTGTGTTCTGCTCAGGCCACAGACCCAGCCCCTTGGACGGAGACTGGCTGCTCGCTGGCTTCCACTGGGTCCCCTGGAGCTCATGTCTACCAAAGACAGCCCTGAGACGCTGAGGGACTTGCCACGACATGTCCCACTCATCTCGCCTGCCTTCTGAGGACCCTCAAGCCCAGAGGCCCACCTCCGCACCCTCATCAGCCAGCGGGACTCACCCGGGGCCTGAGGACCTCAGATGCCCTCCCACCCCTGGCAGCACAGGGGCCACATCTCCACCCTTCGTGCCCGGAAACCAACTGCATTTTCTAGACCAGTCCTCTGGCACTCGCGGCCCCAGGTCTCTCGGTGAGGCCACCGTCTCCCAGTCTCCATGCTGCCGACACGTCCTCTCTGTCACAGAGCCCGAAACCTCAGGGCGGACTCCATCACGCTGCCCACCCCACGCAGGGGACCCTTCACTTATTCTCCAACGGGGTCCCCTCCTCACTCACGGACACTCTATGGGAAGGGGGAGGGAGGCGCAGTGGGGGCAGAAGAAGACAGTTGTCATTTCAATAATATTTGTTATACATGGATCAACGTACAGCAAGTTCCCTACATACGAACGAGTTCTATTCCAAGAGCTTGTTCGTCAGTCCAATTTGTTCGTAAGTCCAACAAAGTTAGCCTAGGTACCCAACTAACACAGTCGGCTATATAGTATGTACTTTCATAGATTTATAATACTTTTCACACAAAGAATACATAAAAAACAAACACAGGATAGTAAAGTGCACAAAAGCACAACCACTTGTAGAGGAACCATGCACAGGACAATGCATGCCAGACACATGAACTAACTTACGTGACTGGACGTGCGAACACACGTTCACATCTCTGAAAGTTCGAAACGTGAAGGGAACTTACTGTATTATTATTTTAAAAGCCAGGAATTTGGCTTTTGTTTTTCCAATCCCCAAAGTAAGGGCACCTGCCAGTCTAGCCAGAGGCCAGGCTTATGAGGGAGAGGTAGTGCAGAAAAGCGGTTTTCAAAGACGTTCTTCACCTGATAGAATTCGGGGAGTCCATGAACTTGGGTCAGAAAATTACATTTTTATTTTTGCTAACCTGTGGCAAACTTTGTATTTTCTTCCATTGCAAACCCAGACAAAATACCGTCCCTCCCAGGCAGTAGCTGGGATTGGGCACCAGTAGGGATCACAGATGTTTTCATTATAAGCACTGCAAACATATCGAGATATTGTTGACACTCACCATCCATTGAAAGTATGGTATTTATCTGATTATCTAATGTAGTAACAAAGAAGCACATGTGTTACTATATCATAAACGATACGGTTATAATATTTTGATAACAGTATTTCATCATAACTGATTTCCCTCAAAACCTTATTTGAGGCATTTATATTATTCTGGGCCATAACATTCATCAGATAGCCACAGGGGCCCAGAACAAAAAGGCTAAGAAGCCCTGAAGAATTCCTTTTTGTGTGGTTCTGACACACCTGTCTGCTGAGGACGGAAAAGTGAGGAAGAGGGGACCACAGTGCAGATTGCGGCCTTTCCCGATGAACAAGCACCTCCCCTGCCACCTGGCTCCATGCATGGCTTGACCACAGGATGGAGAAGAGGGGGTGTCCTCGTCACTTCCGATCTATCCTCCTCCCCCGGCCCAAAAGCCTGCCGCCATCCGTCTGCTCCGTCTGGAAGCCCCTCCTGACCGTGCTCCTAGGTCCCCCACGTACCCAAATAGCGATGACTTTCCTGCCTGGCGCAGCTTCACCAGCACCACAGATAACTTCAGCCTCCAAGAAGACGATACCATCGACACTTCTCGAATGTCTTGTATCCAGCGATCCCCCTCACCCCTCTGACCCAGGTCACATTCTCCCCAACATACCCATGCCTGCCATCACCAGGACCTGCTCTCCGTCCTTGCCTTGCTTTGGGCTCCCCCATGAAGCAGACCCCGAGCCTCAACTTTATGGAAAAGCACTAATTTGTGACTGCTCTCAAGAGGCGCCCGTGAGGGGATGCAGAAGTGAGATGGGAAAGAAAAGAAAACCAGGAAGGACCATGTTTCCCAACCCACGACCCCTGTGGACAACCAGACCTTAATTCCACTGGGGAATTCTGAGAGCGTAGAGCACGTTTCAGGGTTACCTGCCCCGACGTGTAAGGAAGCTGGGGTCTCCTGCACCCAGCCCTCACCTGCCGTCGGTGGGGCATTACACCCCAGCATTTCAGACCCAGAAGGTCAAACCTTCAGGCAGAGAATGGCAGGCATTTACAGTAAGATGGGAAGTAAGGGAGAGGGAGAGACGGGCCAGGGAACGACAGTCTGCCAAGCCCCGAAGAGGGGCTCCTCACGCCCACCGCCTGCCCATCCTTCCAGCCCTGTGTAATGGCCATCACACTCCTTCACTGATCACACCAGGTCCCCCACGTCAGCAGCCCCTCTGCTCTCCCCCTGCACGATAGGGTCCTTGTAGCTTGTCTCTGGTGCTTTGTTTCCTAGCCCAGCATTTGCACCACCCCCTTGCAAAGATACGGAAACCTCTTTTCCTGTCTTCTTTTCCATAAAATGGTACAAATCCACCAAGGGCGTCCGCCCCGCCTAAACTCTCTTGTTCCTTTCTGTACATATCATGCCATCAGCTGGCTTCCTTGTGCCTGCGGCCATGTGGTTAGGACCCACCGGACACGGAAAAGTATATGATAACACATACGGGTGCCACTATAATTCTTTTGTCAAGTATGTCAAGGGAAGCCTCCAAAGTACCAGGCAGGACAGGGTGGTATGTCCCTCTCAGTAGAGCTTACTCTTCCCTGCCTACAGTAAGTGTCTCCCACATATTTCACTGTTCTTAAACTTCCGGGCCTGCTTCCTCGCCATGACTTTGAGCACATGACTTTGTCTCTACTTCACAGAGGAAATTCACACCAGCAAGCAGGAACTGTAAACAGACCCCACAACCTCCGTCACGGCCAATCTGTACCATTCTTTCTTCACTCTCTCCTGTAAGAACGGCCATACCCCTCCCTCCATAAAAGGGCATCCTCCGCATGCCCTCCCCTCACCTGACTCTCCCTGTATTTTCATCCTATCCTCTCTTAGTTTCCATGATCAGCATTTAGACATGCTCCATCTGTCATTTTAAAAGCACTCTTTTTTTATTTTTTATTTTATATTGGAGTACAGTTGATTTACTCTGTTGTGTTAGTTTCAGGTGTACAGCAAAGTGATTCACTTATACATATAAGTGTATAGATATAAAAGAGTATCCACTCTTTTTTAGATTCTTTTCCTGTATACATCATTACAGAGTATCAGGTAGAGTTCTCTGTGCTACACAGAGGCCCTTATTAGTTATCTATTTTATATAGAGTAGTGTGTATATGTCAATCCCAATCTCCCGATTTATCCCTCCCCCCTTACACACCCTGGTAACCATAGGATTGTATTCTATGTCTGTGAGTCTGTTTCTGTTTTGTAAATAAGTTCATTTGTATCATCTTTTTAGATTCCACATATAAGTGATATCATATGGTATTTGTCTCTCTCTGTCTGACTTACTTCACTCAGTATGACAATCTCTAGGTCCATCCACGTTGCTGCAAATAACATTATTTCATTCATTTTTAGGGCCGAGTAATATTCCATTGTACATATGTGCCACATCTTCTTTATCCATTCCTGTTGATGGATATTTACGTTGATTCTACGTCTTGGCTGTTGTGAATAGTGCTGCGAAGCACTCTCCATTGACCCAGGTGCCAGCTCTGCCCTTTGCCGTTCCCTTATTCTCAGCCTCTTACACAGAAAGTTCTCTCCACCATTATGTTTTCCCTCCCACTCACCTCTGAATCACTGACACTGACTTTCCTCCCCACCACTCTGCTCACCTGCCTCTTGATTCCCAGCAGCAGTGAGCCCTGTGCCCTCAAACCCAGTGGACTGTGCTCAGTCCTTAACCCCCTACAGCTCTCGACACACCTGATCCTATTAGCCACGCCCACATTTGGAGACACGGTTCCCGTCTCTCAGAGCCATTCGTTCCCCTCTCTCCTCTCCGTCCATTTCAGCCGTTCCTTCCCAGCACCTCAGCCTATGTGGGACCACTGCACGATGGACTTTCTCGGGTCTCTGCCCCGGGCCCTCTTATCATCTCTCTCCCAACGTAATTTCGTCCACTACATGAACATCCGTGGGCTGATGACTCCCAATCTTTACGTCCAAGGCATCCCACTCTGCGGAGCTCCAAACCAGTATTAACACAGCTCACCTGGTACCTCCATCTGGGTATGTCCTTGGACCCTCAAACGCACTCTTTCCAAAACTGAACACACGGTGGCCTCCACCAGCGTCCCGTGGACCATGGCACCCTCCCCTCCCCCTGGAGGCTCAAGAGGAGACTGTCCCCCCGACTCTTCCCTGCCCCCGCCGCTCACTCACTAAACCTGTCAACTCCACACCTCAAATCATGATCGACTGCCCACTGCTGTCCAGCCCTCTGCCCATGCCCTTGTCCCCAACATCAGCACCACTTACAGGCACGGAGGTGACAGTCACCTAACTGGCTTCCCGAGTCCACGTGTCACCTCTCTGATGCACCCTCTGCACTGCACCTGAGACACCCGTTTTGAAATGAAAGTGCCACTGACCTAGAGACCATCCAGCTGCCTCTCGCTGTGCTTGGCATCAGGTTACATCTCCACCCTCCTAACAGCACCTGAAGGGGCCACAGGGTCTGCCTCCGACCCGTCCCTTCCACTTTGTCCCTTTCCTGTGTTCTTTCTAGTCCAGGGACACTCGGTCACGCCATCCTCGACACGATCACACAGGCTGCTTTACCTCCTAGAACCTGGTGTGCAGCCTCCCTCCAACCTGCTAACTCCTACACACAGACTTGGGTTACTTAACTTCTCTTCATTTCTTAAAAGTCGTCATCCTTTTCAGACTGAGTTCAGTCTTTTTAGTATCAGATTCTAAAGCGTCCTGCAGTTTCTATCCTGCAGGAGTAGTTTTAAAAATTCCTTATCTGTCTCTCCCTGCAAAATGTAGCTCTGTGAAAGTGCTGCGTGGGATGGGTGAACACCTTCTTTTCCTGTGATCCACACGATGCACGTGCATTAAATAAATATTTGTGGACCGGCTTCCTAACTGATTGGTTCTAAAACACTTTCCTTGGACATTCTGACTATAAGTATCAAGATCCTTAAAAAATGTCCATTCAAATTGATCCACTAGGGCTTCCCTGGTGGCGCAGTGGTTGAGAGTCCAACTGCTGATGTGGGGGGGACGGGTTCGTGCCCTGGTCTGGGAAGATGCCACATGCCGCAGAGCGGCTGGGCCCGTGAGCCATGGCTGCTGGGCCTGCGCGTCCGGAGCCTGTGCTCCGCAACGGGAGAGGTCACAACAGTGAGAGGCCCACGTACCGCAAAAAAATAATAATAATAAAAAAATAAAAATAAACTAATCAAGAGTATACTTACCATTGTTAAGAAAGTCTGAATGTCCTTAATCCAGCGGGAAGTGATGAATCTGGTACATGCTCTTTGGGAAAGAGGTAAGTGGAGGAGAAATGCCACGCTGAGACAGTGCAGTCTACACCAATCTGTCACCCCCTCCAGGGTGGGGCAGTTCGTCTCCACCTGCATCAAATAAAGAAGGTGGGTCAGAGGACCGTGGCCAGGACACCACCTGATGCCTGGGCACCTCAGAGAGGGTGCAGCTGCACCACGTGGGCAGGAACCACACGCTCTTACGCTGTTCACTCTGCATTTTTGCAAAAGTTCTTTTCTTCACATAACACACACGTTGGGTAAGAGAGACAGGGAACCGCCAGCTTAGTAGCAGTTTACATGAAGCAACTTCCTGTGTTCTTAGTTGAGCCCAACTTCACATGAGCTGACCCAGCAGCACATGACGTCAGGAGCTCACAGGATTCTGCACGGCGGGGCCACACGTGAAATGCTCCATCTCTTTTCTCCCAGGCGTCCTATTTTAAAGGTTATATTGAAAACTACCAGGGTGAGAAAACCGGTACAATCTGAAAACGTACCCAAGTGGACAAAGGGTAAAGTGGGCATATTTAACCTGATGAGACAATGTTTGCAGGGCTGTCACTGGAACCAGACTGAGGCTCATTCAGTGTGCCTCCACAGGGCCAGACAGGGTCCAACGATGAGAAGCCCCAGAGAGACAAGTGGTTTAGTATCACTTTTGTGATCATTTAAAATGGCACGCCTAGCCATCTACGTTATTTTGCAAAGACACTATTCAAGCAGACCTAAAGGACACAGGAGAAAGATGACGAGCCCTGTTCGTTTCTGAAACTATGAAAGAAAGAGACCAAACTGTGTTTCTCTTTCATAAGAATCTTCAACCAGGAGTTCCCCAGCACTCAGGTTGTAAACAACACAGTACGTGTACACGTGTGTGTCTGAGTGCATGCGTGCACATGTGCAGACACACAGGGATGGCTAGTTGGTTGGCAAACAAACCCACACCAGTCTACAGAGTCTCAATGGCCTGTCAGCCCTACAGAAGTTGTGGCTTTAGCATCTGTCCAGCCACGACAGCAGGAAGCTCCTTGCACAAGGCAGTGGACAGAGTGGAGCTTGGATAAGACAGACAGACCTGGTTTCAATCCACACTGTACTTCATCCTTGGGTTTGACAAATGTTCCCTGGACTCTCTGAACCTCAGTAAGAATCACAGCACCTCCCTTAAACTGTTGTCGTGAAGACTTAATGGCACAAGGCATGTAAGAGCCCAGAACATCATAAGGGGGTAAACTCTCACCAAGGGCCACTTTCTTATCTTCCGCTGAAGGGCTGGACACATTTGACTAAAAATGTACTAAGGGAAACATCTGTGAGTAGAACACCAACCCATCTAACAGCACAATAGATGTTTCAGTAAAATCAAATAAATAAAATTTCACTGGTGTTTCACGGTAAACTTATCATACCTGTTGGATGTTAGCTTTCTGAGCATCAGTGGTCTTCGATCTGTTTTCTAAAAAGTGATGGTATAAACTCAAAGACAAGGAGCACGAAGTAACACAAAGAACTTGCCGAATGTCAGATCCTTCCGGCCACAGTTGCTTAAGCAGAGAAATAGTTTCACATGCCTGTCACAGAAGGAAATTGTAAAATGTCGTGGTATTTAGAAAAATGTTTTCAATCATAAATGATCTTACTAGAAGAACTCGTACCGAAGAGAAAAATAGATATGGCTACACAAAAACATTTCTGTTTAAAGCAAGAAACAAAATTCAAAATGGGAACATAATAAGTATTTCAATGAAATTATTACAAGTTTAAATATGTAAAGAGCTCCTATAAATCAATAAAACATCTAAGCCTTTAATAAGAGATGAGCAGATAATTCACAAAATACAAATATTAATAAAAGTGTTCAACCATTTTAGTAACAAAAAGGACAATTAGATAGCATATTTTTACTTTCAAATTAGCAAAGTATATTTTAAGGATAATAGCACTGGAAATCATGTGACGTGTCATTTCTCTTATATTCGCAAATCAGAGTATACATAGGCACAAGTTACTGCAAAGCTATTTGGCAATACATATGATTATCATTATGTATGTTGATACTTTCTGATTGACTATGCAAGTTCTAGGTATGTAGGTTAGGTAAGTTATACAAAATGTGTACCAAGATTTATGCTCCAAGATGTTCATCACAAAGTTATCTGTTAAAGCCAATTTTCAAACAATTTAAATGTTCAGCATTAGAGAAATATTAGGCATCCAGTAAAAATAAAATTTGTGAATAATTTTTCTGATAATCGGAAAAAGTGGTGTATTAAAGTCTGTTATTAATATGTTTGTCTGTTAATATTATTATAGTGATATTAATTTCCTGGTTTGACAAACGTACCTTGGTTACATCAGATCTTAACACTGGGGGCGGAAGCTGGGTGAGAGGTATATGAGAACTCTGAACTATGTTTGCATTTTTTTAGTAATTAAACAATTCATTCAAATCAAAAGATTTTTAAAAGTTTCAGTACCTCTTCCATCATATCTTTCCATTTTAAATTTCCAAAAAGACGTCCTAATGCTAAAACTCTACATTCCTTCAATTGCTTAATCAGGGTTTTATAAGCATTCTCAAAGTGCTTTTCACTCTGCAAAAGAAAGGCAAGTCACATAAATCATCATAAATAATATATCACATTACTTTCCAACTAAAGAAAATCATATATTGAAGATAATATTGTTACAATATATTTCTAAGTTAAAAAAAAATACACTAATGTAATTACAGATCATCAACAATGCTTTTAAAGCCTGCCTGTCTTCGCCAAATTAATTTTTCTCGAGGTCCATTTTATTTTTTAACAACTTCATCAAGGTATAATTAACATGACACAAAATCCCCTCACTTTAAGGGTACAATTCAATGGCTTTGGGTAAATTTACAGAGTTGCGCAACCATCGCCATAATCTAATTTTAGAACATTTTCAATATCTCAAAAAGAAACAATTTACCCATTTAATGCACTAGATTTTATTAGAAAAAAAATTCAAAGAGACACAGAGAGAATAGCATAACCGCCTTCCCCAGGTAATGAACATCCAGCAACAGCCATTATCAACATGCATGGCATTTTTATACACATTTCACGCAGTCCTCAAATTGATCAATGAAATCACCTCTTTAAGGTGAGTGTTCAATAAACTAGGAAATAAATTATTTTACCAAAAATAAAATCCTCCATTAAAAAATGTCTTTCTTGAGAAAAGACTAGCAAGGAAGTCTGTAGGGACTCTTCAAACACAGATTCAGAAACTGCTCTAACAGAATAAAAAATGAAATGAACGGATTACAGGACCTCCTGTCACTACAAAAAATAATTTTTTAATTAAAAAAAAAATACACACACAAGGCTGTTCCTACTCACAGCAGGCAACCAGAGTTGGAAATAGTTTAATGACTGAAGTTCTAACAAAAGCAAAGTAAACTATCTTATTGGATTTTGTGATAGCCATCCAGATGTGGCCAGTGCCACGAGGGGTGTGACCCTCAACTCAAAAAAGTGAAAATGTTAACTGACACAAAAATCATTTTGATGATATATAGAATTGTCTTCACATTCTAAATTCCCTATTAGTGAAAATTAGACAGAAACCAAATTTATTTCTAAAATTGGTGAGCATTTTTGAACTCCCAAACGTTCAATACAGTCATTACCAATTATACCAATACAGCAAAATAATAAGATCACAGGATTAAAATTCTAAATACTTTGAAAATTCTATTAATGATTTAATGTTAAGAAATAATTTTATTTCAGGGACCTCCCTGGCGGTCCAGTGATTAAGACTCCATGCTTCCGATGCAGGGGGCACTGGCTGGATCCCTGGTCGGGGAACCAAGATCCTATGCGCCATGCAGTACGGCCAAAATATTTTTTTTACTTTTTTTTTTAAATTGTATTTCATCAACTTTCACCATTGTTTTCTCATGAAAAGCTACCATATTCACCATCATTTCACTAGTATGTGGACACGTGTCTGGCCTTCCTAAGTGGAGATGGAAGCGCATGCCACACTTAAGCACCGAAGTGCTGGGGTCAGGCTGCCTCTTTTAAAATCCAGGCTGTATTACTGGATTTGGAATTGACAATGGGCAGATTATTTGTTCAAGTATCTACTTCATCATCTGCAAAACACAGACAACACTAACACCTCCCTCACAGGGTCACTGTGAAGGTTAAATAAAGTGACTCATGGGAAGCACCAAGCACTACTGTTATGACAACAACTGCCCGATAAATGACTGCATTTTTGTTTTATTATTATCATTTCTGTTTTTCTACACCTCTCTGTTAAACCTATGATAATTTCCATAAAAGAGGGAGAAATAAAACTGAGTCAAGTAATGCAGAAAATTTCGTGAAATTCTAAAAGTTTGTCTTTTAGGTGCAAACTACCTTCTGGAAAATCAACTGGTGTTTGTACTTGCTCGGCATAAAGTACGCGTAAAGTCGAAGGACATCGGATGCTTGGCCCGAGAAGAGCACGGCATTGACATTCATCGCCCAGGACTGCATGATTAAAAAGTTGAAAAGGTGTACTTGTAGATGGCTCAGGCTTTCATCGGCAACGATCAGAAAATATGGGTAACTGTCTTCCAAGAAACTTTTCCACTCTTGTGAGAAGCACCCAGAAAAGTCCGTTCGGACATCAATGTTGGTATTATGCTGAAGGTGGAGAATTAACGCCATTCTCAGAGGAAGCAATTCAGGGACGCTGTTGTATGCATGTTCAGCATCCTGTGGGGTAGACAATTTTGAAACCATCATTTAGCCGTCTACTAGTTTTGCTGGTTAACACATACCATGAAAGTCATTAAAGGAACAGGTTCCAACACAGTCGTATTCTGTTTTATAGTCAGAACATAGATCCTCGATCCTTGACTGTCATTTTGCAGATACATGCCACAAATCACAATTTCGGTTTAAATACATGTTCCCCCTTTAACTCACACTTTCCCTTCCCATTCTAATTCTTATCCTCTCCAATCTCACTTCAAAAAGAAAAAGGAAAGAAAAATATGTAAAATCAAATGGTAGCTATAAAGCGTCCATAGGGAAAGCTGGGGTGGATCACGCTGCAGGGACAGTCCCAGGTCACCCGGAAGTAGCACCGGTTTTTATCAAAAGCCCACAATTCATGCATTGCTCTCAGGCAGTCAGCAAGGCTCAAATATCTAACAATAATATGGATCACAAAAGAACTGAACTGACATGCACTAAAACCTCCAAGAATAACACACTGGTTACCTTTAGGGATAGAATGAGGAGGTGGTGGTAGTATGATACATACATGTATTTGAAACTGTTAAAATTTCATTAGTTATATGCACATTCAAATCAAGGAAGACCAGGTATCTTCCCTTGGATGTATTTACTTCAGAGCAAATAAGAACGAAGCAACGTTGGTGAGTTTGATCCACCTCTGGGCTCAAACAGACTGGTTTTTTTTTGGTTTTTTTGTTTTTTTTAGTTGCTGGGAGTAGGAGTTTATTAATTTATTTTTGCTGTGTGGGGTCTTCGTTTCTGTGCGAGGGCTTTCTCTAGTTGTGGCAAGCAGGGGCCTCTCACTATCGCGGCGCGGGGGCCTCTCACTATCGCGGCCTCTCCCGTTGCGGAGCACAGGCTCCAGACACGCAGGCTCAGTAGCTGTGGCTCACAGGCCTAGTTGCTCCGCGGCATGTGGGATCCTCCCAGACCAGGGCTCGAACCCACGTCCCCCGCATTAGCAGGCAGACTCTCAGCCACTGCGCCACCAGGGAAGCCCCCACAAACTGTTGAGTTTTGAAGACAGAGGTGGACCTACTTGGAGTTGGGAGATTAGAACCCGGAGATCAGCTCAGTTGCTTCCGAGGACACCCCTCCCCCTCCTCCAGGGTCCTGTGTGTCCTCACAGGAAAGCTCCATGAGGGCAAATAAAAAATAATCCTCTACAAATGACCCAATTTCATTCCTTTTTATGACTGAGTAATATTCCATTGTGTATATGTACCACATGTTCTTTCTCCATTCGTCTGTGATGGACATTTATGTTGACCTGGCTATTGTAAATAGTGCTGCAACGAACACTGGGGTGCATGTTTCTTTTTGAACTGGGTCATCTGTAGAGACATGGATGGACCTAGAGACTGTCATACAGAGTGAAGTAAGTCAGAAAGAGAAAAACAAATATCGTATATTAACGCATATATGTGGAACCTAGAAAAATGGTACAGATGAACCGGTTTGCAGGGCAGAAATAGAGACAAAGAAATAGAAACAAACGTATGGACACCAAGGGGGGAAAGGGGGGAGTGGGAAGAACTGGGTAATTGGGATTGATATATATACACCAGTATGTATAAAATAGATAACTAATGAGAACCTACTATATAGCAGAGAGAACTCTACTTCACTTTGCTGCACAGCAGAAACTAACACAACATTGTAAAACAACTATACCCCAATAAAAATAATAATCATCATCCTCAATGTAGTAATTTCTGAATACTGGGATCCTGGGTCACTTTTTTTTTCTGTTCTTCCCTTTAAATTTGCTGAATTTTTATAGATCTACTTCACTTTGAAATAAGAAAAAAAACCTACTTATAAAACAATGTCATTGTAGTCTCAGTTCTCAAATCATACAAAAGAACCCAACTGTCACGTTACCTTGAAGAAGACGACGGCAAACTGTCCTCCTTTATTAATTAGATCCATAAGGTAGCATTCCACCAGGTAAAAGAAGTGCAGGCCCTGTTCAGGCCGCAAGGATTTCTCACAGATGTATGTCATCAGCAGTGAGTCTCCATCAATCAGAAAAAACTCAGACTCAACAAAATCATTCAACAGACTGTCATAACTAAAATACAAACAGTGAAAATGAAAAATTACACGAAGATGAAATCAGGCCCCAAAGGCAGCAGCTTTACTATCATTATTATCTTCATCATCATTATCATCAATAGCTTGATTTACTGAGTAATTCTTTCACATTGGTCTCTACACTGACTTGCCAAAGACACCCACACGCATGAGTGTTCTTCACAGGAGGAATCAGCATCACCTCCGCTCAACAGGGAAGGAAACTGAGGCTCGAAAACAGAGCACATTATCTAAGGCCAAAATGTGGGCCGGACTCAGGGACTGAACACCTATATCTGAATATAGACCTTCCTGCTTCATCAATCTCATCCTTTCTAAAGAAGATGTGGCACATACATACAATGGAATATTACGCAGCCATAAAAAGAAACGAAACTGAGTTATTTGTAGTGAGGTGGATGGACCTGTCATACAGAGTGAAGTAAGTCAGAGGAAAACAAAACAAAACAAATACTGTATGCTAACACATATATATGGAATCTAAAATTTAAAAAAAAAAGGCATGAAGAACCTAGGGACAAGACGGAATAAAGAATAAAGACACAGACCTACTAGAGAATGGACTTGAGGATACAGGGAGGGGGAAGGGTAAGCTGGGACAAAGTGAGAGAGTGGCATGGACATATATACACTACCAAATGTAAAACAGATAGCCAGTGGGAAGCAGCTGCATAGCACAGGGCGATCAGCTCGGTGCTTTGTGACCACCTAGAGGGGTGGGATAGGGAGGGTGGGAGGGAGGGAGACGCAAGAGGGAAGAGATATGGGAACATATGTATATGTATACCTGATTCACTTTGTTATAAAGCAGAAACTAACACACCATTGTAAAGCAATTATACCCCAATAAAGATGTTAAAAAAAAAAAGAGAGAATTACTGTAGAGGGAGGAGACATGGGAACATATGTATATGTATAGCTGATTCACTTTGTTATAAAGCAGAAACTAACACACCACTGTAAAGCAATTATACTCCAATAAAGATGTTAAAAAAAAAAGAGATTACTGTAGAGGGAGGAGACATGGGAACACGTGTAAATGTATAACTGATTCACTTTGTTATAAAGCAGAAACTAACACACCACTGTAAAGCAATTATACTCCAATAAAGATGTTAAAAATAAAAAAGAGAATTACCGTAGAGAGAGGAGACATGCGAACATATGTATATGTATAGCTGATTCACTTTGTTATAAAGCAGAAATTAACACACCAGTGTAAAGCAATTATACTCCGATAAAGATGTTTAAAAAAAAAATACATGGAAATTGTAAGCATGATTTCGAGAAGATTGAATAAATGCTCTCAAATATGGGAAAAAAAAATCTCATCCTTTCATAAAATGATGGGTTCATTGACAGCCATGGACAATAAAGCAAGAGAAGACTGTTTCCACTGACCATCAAACAGCTCTAAAAGTTCTGTGTTCAACAATCTCATATATATATATATATATATAAAAAATACTATAATACATATACTAAGATAAATGATAAATAGATATGTGGATAGATGGAAGGATGGATGGATAGATAGATAGATAATAGACAGATGGTAGATGATAGATAGATGAAAGGTAGATAATCGCTTTAAGGCCAATCCGATACACAGCGAATAAGATGTAGAACTTTATATCTCTTGATTTATTACTACAACACTCACTCAGCTTCTGCCATTTGATCCAAAATCAACTGTGACATGTTCTCCAAAAGCTTCAGGTACTTTTCTAAACCCAAAAAAAGAGAGAGAGAAAGAGAATGAATTATTTTCAATCAATTCTTTTTAAAAGAGCTATCATTTACAAATTATTTGAGAAAGAAAAAAGTCATAAAGTTAATTCTATTAAATCTGTGTAGCTTGCAGAATCATTATTTTACAATTTATAAATATTTTAAATTGAAAATTACCCATTCTTGCCACGTGCCTCCAACCTGATGGAAAATATTAAATATAGCAAATATCCTTTACTGTGGTACCTCTAAGTGGCAGATGCTAATGAAAACGGCAGACCTACAAAGAAAGGAAAATTAGAAATGAATTATTCCATCAACAAACGGTACTGAATGACTATTGTGTGTTAAACAAAACTTTAGGCACTGGGAATACAAGAATGAACAAAAGTCAAAATGCTGTCAGTTCCCATGAAACTTAAAATTTACCAGGAAAGATAAATATCAGTCAGATAATCATACGAACAATGGAACATTGCAAATGTGACAAAGTCAAAAGGTCAGTGGACACTTCCCTAAAGAAGCAATGCTTGAGCTGAGTTCTGAAGGATAAGACAAGATATAATTAAACAAAGGGTTGGGGTGGGTAGCACTGCAGGCAGAGAGAACCCAGAACACCTGGCGCAAAAGCCTTGTGGCAGGAAAGTGTGTGGATGGTTCTAGGTCCTGAGAAGAAGCCAGCCGCGCTAGAGTGCAGAAACACAAAGTCATGCAGAGCCTCTGATCGCATGTTTGTCATCCTAAAATACACTGATGGATTTTAAGCAGGTAGTAATGTGATTGACTGTGCATCTTGGAAGATTACACTGGCTCCAGTACAGAGAATAGATGGGGTGAAGCAAAGACCCCGCTAGTGAGGCGGAGAGAAAGCCACTGTTCTAGAGCAACGGTAGTAGCTGCATGTAGTGCAGCTGGACAGTAGTTTGAGGCACATGTTCATCTCAGATACTCAGAAGGTGAGTTTGACATGATGAGGTAATGGATCAGCTACGGATAGAGAAGAGGAGCCCCTTAGGATTCTACCTGATGCAATCGCATGCAAGGCGAGGCTGCTCCCTGGGCTGGAAACCTTGGGATGCGGCCAACGTCAGGGAAAGATCCTCAGTTCATTTGTGGTCAGCCTGGGTTCGACTTACTATGGGATATGTCCTGTAAGTAATTAAATGTACGGGTCTAGAGATGAAACACGAGGTCTGGGCTAGACCGCAGTGTGAGAGCAGTTTCAGTATTATGGTTAAGTGAGGCCACCGGTGTGGATGAAGGCGCTTGGACAGAGAGACACAGCATCAGGAAAGACAGTAACAGATACACAAGATGAGATGGGTTAAATCACAGCATCCCAGAGGTTCACGGGTGCCCTTAACGTCTCAGGACTTTTTTTTTTAAATCGTACTCCTAAGACAAAATGAATACCTAATAGTTCATGTATTAAGCAGTGAGCTCCAAACAAATTAAGTCCTAACACCTTCCTTTGAAAATATAATGCACATAAACTGAAAGAGATAATACAGGTTTTGAAATTAACTAACAATGACTAATGGGACATGAGTGCATCCTGGGCACTGGGCAGATTTTCAACCACAGCTATGTTGGCAGAATAAAGCCTCCTTCATCTGACAGGTAAGGGACTCCCGGCCTGTTCCCCAACCCTCACAGGAAGCTTTCCATATGAAACTTTACCCCAAACTGGTTCTCACCTAAACATCACACAGAATCCACAATCATTACGCTCAGCTCTCTCTCATGTAAGGGAGAACCATGATAAATAAAATAAAACCAGCTACCTATCATAATAACCACGAGTGAATATGTATAAAACATTAGAATCGCTCGACATTTAAGGGGGAAGAAAAAAAAATACAAAGCCAGAAGAACAAACATGATTCAAGGACAGAACAGTCCTTAAAAAAAAAAAACTCCAGTTAGAGTTCTCAATAATGACAGTAACATTAACTAATAAAATAGTAACAGGTTGCTACAGCAAAACAAAAAAAGTAAATGCTCATAAAAATTTTAAATACAATTTCAGAAAAATAATTTATGCACAGAACAATGGAATGGGCATGCTGAAATTTCAAGTTAGCGGATCTAGGGGTTAAAATCCAGGAAATTTCTTAGAGGAGAGAAGAGAAAATCAAAGAGATGGAAAATCGAAAAATTACTAAAATATGGAGGAGAGATCAACAAGTTCTAAGTCCATTTCACAGTAATTCCAGTCACAGAGAAGTACGATTGCAAAGTGGGGTGGGGATAAATTAAAAGTAATCAAAGATATAATAGTTAGCATAACATAACAATATTAGGCCAGAGTTACAGAAAAATATACATTTTTAGATGGAAAAGTTTTTCCAAGCACTGAGCAGAAATAATGGCAAAAGAGAAAACCATGCTTACACACAGCTTGTGAAAACCGAAGAGCTCCAGGAATACAGAGAAAGACGGAAGCACCACAAAGAGGTGTAAGGCAGATGTGAGCAGAGAGAACATGGGCGCTGCCAGCAGGACGCCGGGCTTCTCACCCCAGTTGTGAACATACTACAGTTGAGGTAAGTTACGTTCTCTGTCTCACTTCACTCATCCACTCATCGGACAGTCATATTACTCCCCCTGGCTGTGTTTGCAAGCCATTTAAAAGTATGAGCTGATGCATACAAATGGATTAAAATAGTACCTGGCACACAGATACAACACATCAAAATGAGAGCATTACTGGATGTCTTGATAAAAGAAAAGAATACTTTCAAAGTTCTGAGAGGAAAATGTTTTGAACTAAGAATTCTGTATCCAAACAGTCATTCAATTCATCAGGAGGGGGAAAAGACAGTACTACTAGACATTTAAGAAGTCAGGGGCTTCCCTGGTGGCGCAGTGGTTAAGAATCCACCTGCCAATGCCGGGGACAGTGGTTCGAGCTCTGGTCGGGGAAGATCCCACATGCCGCGGAGCAGCTAAGCCCGTGCGCCACAACTACTGAGCCTGCGCGCCACAACTACTGAAGCCCACCTGCCTAGAGCCCGTGCTCTGCAACAAGAAGCCACTGCAAAGAGAAGCCTGCGCACCGCAAGGAAGAGTAGCCCCCGCTCGCAGCAACTAGAGAATGCCCTTGAGCAGCAACGAAGACGCAACGCACACAAAAGAAAAACCACCACCAATATAAACTTTCAAACAAAAATCCCCAGCTTATTAAGAAATAAATTGCAAGAGGATGAAAGAGATGGTAACAAACTTCCAAACACAGTAGTGTCAGAACCTTGTTTGGGTTCTGATTTTAAAATCTTAAATTGAAAGAAGGGGAAGAAAAAGAGGAATCGTGGACTACACGTTGGAGGAGAGACAGCCAGAGCCAGAGAACACGGTCCAGGTGACGGTGGAGCACGCAAGGGGACCGCTCCTGAAACAAGGCCTGCAGAGGAGCTGACCCGCAGTGGGCAGGACTTGACGGTGGCCTCGGAGACCCCAGCCTCCCCGGTGTGCCCCGCCCCCCATAACCTGTCCCCTGGGCGTGGGCAGGACCTGTGACTTTAGTGGGACAGCGTCTCCCCTCATGGGGGTACATCTGCGAGACTATCATACACAGGAGAAAGGAGATTCTCCTGCTGGCTCTGCAGACCTAAAGCTGAGGCTAAGCCCCTCAGCGGGGTCTCTACAGGCCAGGAGGAGCCTCCGGCCAACAAGAAGCAGGGAACTCCAGCCCCACAGCTGCAAGGAACTGGATCCTTCCAGCCAGCGGACGCCTTCATTCCAGCCGGGAGACGCAGGTCCGGGGCTCAGCCCCCTGCCTGGACTTCCCATCCACGGAAACTCTTAACACGGTGAATTTCGACGGACTTCAGCCACTGAAGTGGTGATCATTTGTTGCACAGCAATAGAAAACGAATGCGTACCCCTTGACCGTGAATACTTCGTTAAAAAAATAAATAAATTCTTACAGCGCTAAGCCACTGAAATGTAGGAATCACCTGGGAGACCTTATGAAAATGCAGACTCTGATTCTGCAAGTTTGGTTTGGGTCCGAGGCTCCGCAGGGATGAGGAAGCTGCTTGGCGCTGCCCCGTCCAGGGCTCACCGGCCCTGCCCGCCTCTGACGCGCTTTGGTCTCCCCAGTAGCCCCATGCCCACCCTTTCTCCGAAGAGGACCCTTAGTGCCTGAGCACTCGTCTCCCTCCTCAGACCTCAGCGCTCCACGCGCCCGCCCCCGCCAGCGCGCACTTCCCCCTTGCAACTCCGGAGCTCTGCGACGCGCCGCCCCCCGCAGCATCGCGCATCCCTCGCCCCCGCCCTGCATCCCCTGCGCCCAGCGCCCGCGCCGGGCACCTCCCCGCCCATCAGGTCAAGGACCTCGAGCCCCTGCGAGACCGCAGCGCCCCGGGACCCGCGAGACGCCCTCACACCCTTTACCCCGGACCGAACCTGGAGCCGGACCCGCAGCGTCTGAAGGGCAGCTGAGCGCACCGCAGAAAGGCAGGAGGGCGCGGAGCGTAGAACCGGTGTAGGGGTCGGACGGGGCGGGGCGGGGCGGGGCCCCCGGAAGGCCAGAGGTCCGGGAGACTTTCGGTTTCCTTTATCGTTTCCAGGACTTCAGTTTCAAGTTTCGTTTCACCGCGCTTCAGTTGTGTGAGCTGGTAAGGTGGTTTGAGCATCCTTCCGTCACAACATCCAGCAAGACGCAGCAGAGGACTTTGGGATTTGGGCATGAAATAGAGGGAAATGAGGCAGAGAAATCCGGGACATCTATCTAAAGAAGATAAAATCAAGAAGAGGCGGAATTAGAAATAGGTGAAATGTGTCCACCTAAAAAATGTTCACAACCTAAAAGTTGAGAGTTACGTTTTACTCGATAGGAATTTTTAGGACTTCAAGCCCAGGAAGCAGCATCTCAAGAAACCCTGAGAAACTGCTCTGAGGAGGGCGGAGCCAGATTACATAGTTTTTGCAAGAAAGGGCAGGGAGTCCGAACGTCAGAAGATTATTAATTAAGGAAAACCAGATATCCCAAGTTAAGGAAATTAGTGCTTTTCTATATATGGGAAGATGCAAGAGTCTGGGCTCACTGAAATCATTCCTTTGATCTGCACCTCAGCTCTCTGGGGCCAACGTTTTCACATCCTGAGTTTCCGCATGGCTCACCGCAGGGAGTGGCTGCAGTCTGATGGCTGCTGGATGGCAGGTATTTTCCTTCCTGAGTTCCCTCAGGGCTCACCGGCTCACTTTGGAGGGCTGCAATCGCTGATGACTGTGACGTTCTTTGTTCAATGATGTGTCAGGAAATATTCCATTTCTCAAATGTAAGGTACTGTGGAATCTGAAATTCCACCTTTATGCAAAAAGAAAAAAACCAGTTAAGAACGCGTGAACTTGGAGTTTCTGTGATGAGAAGCTGAGAATTACCGTTCTGTGTCAACTATATTTGGAGCTTTCATGGACCGAGAAACATCTTTCTGTGAAATCGAAAGCACAACATTCTCACTGTTGTTTTTTTTTGCCGCACCAGGTAGCTTGTGGGATCTTAGTTCCCCTGCCAGGGGACTGAAACCCAGGCAGTGAAAAGGCAGAGTCCTGACGGCTGGACGGCCAGGGAATTCCCTATTTCTCACTTTAATTGATGTTATTTTTACGTAATTTCTGCCTGTTGATGTTTGCAGTTGCTTACTGTGCTCACGTGCTTAATTTCATGAACTTCATGAACGCCATAAATGTGCAAATACGCTGGAATTCCAGGAAGTGGTGGGTGGGGGAATCTTAGCAACAGTGGGAAGCCAGGAGCTGCTCTGTCCGCAAGAAAAGAAGAGAGGTCCAGGCTCTCACTGATCCACAGGGGAAAACAGACAGATGGCCATTGACTGGAGAAAAGGGCAGGGGCTGAGAAGGTGGACACTTCTCACAGCCATCACGCTTTTATTTATTGATTATTTATTTGCAAGTTTGTGATGTGTTTCTTGTGATGATAGTGAGAAAGAAAACAAGAGAACCTGGAACTTGACACCTGACTGGTCTAAAGTGACGCTCCGTTTGTGTCCCTCCTTCACCAAGCTCTCTAAGACGCTTGCCTGGGGCCAGCTGGGCAATGCCCCTCCCTCCTCCTGCCCAAAGGTCAGTGTCCTGACTCCTGACACCCATGAGCTCAGAGCAAAGGTATCAATACTTTGCAGGATGGACTGAAGTAAGGCTCTGGAGCTGAGGAAATGATTGGTACTTACCCAGGGGGCTCGGAGGGTCCTTACCAGAGGGAGGTGGAAGCCACCTGCTTTTTGGCATGGTGGCCTCTCGTGGTCTACATGCACTGTCTACACCTCTTCCCCTCCGCCGAGTCCTTGAGCCCCTTTATTCCAGATCTGCCTTGAAACTGCTCTGTCAGACACCAGTGATGAGTCATTGATTGAGAAATCAGGATAATGGTCCTCTGGTCCACGATTCACTGACTTCTCTCTCTGAAATTTTTGAAAGATTTTAGCCAATCTCTCTTTTCCTAAGAGCCTCTTCTCCCTCGGTTTCAGTTACAGTATTCTTTAGATCTATTTCTTTCCCTCCCATCTCTTGGGATTAATGGAGTGATCACGTAACAGTTGCTCAAATTAGAGCCTGGGGACTGCTGTTGAATCTTCACTCAAATCCCAGTGAACTTGAGCTCCTAATATGGATGGAATCTGGCACCTCTGTGCTGCCATTTTCCACAGGCCAGTGAGGGCATCACCACTTCTCACCTGGATGGCTGAAACAGCTCTTCCCTGCCGGACTGCAGTCGGTCCCTCCATCCCATTTCCACTTGCTGCCAGGGTCACCAGTGAGCATGGAAAACGGAGCCTGTCCGGTCCCTGTTGAACACACGCCAATGCTTCCTCATTGCTTCTGGATTAAAGCAACCTACTAGTCCTTCCTCTTTGGGGGCCTCCAACCATTTGATAGGTCTCCTTCCACCCGCCCTCGAGTCAGGGGCCACAGCCAAGCGCAGGACCCCTGTCCTGGACAGACGTGATTGACAGGTGGCTTGTCCCATGTACTCACAGCCCCGGAAGGAGCCAGCCCCCCAGGCAGGGCACACAGGCCAGGACCGGGGAGCAAAGTCACCAGGTGGGACTGTAGAAGGCAGACTTGGTCATAACCAGAGGGTGGGGTGACCCTGGTTCCCTTGGAAAGTCATGATTGCTTGCTGAAATAATCGTGCTGGTGGTCAGGAAGTGACAACTCCTGGGTAAATGCAGCTGATCCGGAGGACGGAGGAACTGGCCGGGGTTGGGGGGGTCGGGCATGGGGGTATATCTGCTCTCACCTGACAAGCCCCCCAGAGAGCAGATGTGCCCCTGCAGGAACTCAGGGATCCCTGGGAGGCTCAAAGATGTCGAGGATGTCAAGGCAGTGACGCTTCCCCAGAATATGGCACGTCAGCACGTGGAGCATCTCAGCTGGACGGCAAGAAGCAGAAAGGTCACTCCAACCACCACCTTTACATTCTTCCCTGAAATCAGGGGATACTCCCCCCGCCATCCCCCGGGACCAGAGGACAGAGGGCATCCTCATCACCAGAGATGGGGAACACAGGGCCAAGGAGGCAGAAGGCTGTGTGAACTCACCTGGTCACTTCTCACCTTCTACTACCCCAGCCCAAAGCCCTCTGTCTTGCCAGTTCTTCACATACTTATTGTTTCTTTGTCTAAAAGGTATAAAATCTTCCTGCTCTGCATGTACCCCTATGTTCATAGCAATAGCCAAGACAAGGAAGCAACCTAAATGTCCAGCAACAGATGAATGGATAAAGAAGGTGTGGTCCATATACACAATGGAATATTACTCAGCCATAAAAAAGAATGAAATATTGCCATCCGCAGCAACGTGGATGGACCTAGAGATTATCCTACTAAGTGACGTAAGTCAGAGAAAGACAAATATCATATGATATCACTTATATGTGGAGTTCTAAAATATGACACAAATGAAGTAATTACAAAACAGAAATAGACTCACAGACATAGAAAACAAACTTATAGTTACCGGGGGAAAAGGGGAGGGATAAACTGGGAGATTGGGATTGACATATACACACTACTGTAAAATATAAAATAGATAACTAATAAGGACCTACTGTACAGCACAGGGAACTCTACTCAATACTCTGTAATGGCCTGTATGGGAAAAGAATCTAAAAATGAGCAGGTATATGCATATGTATAACTGATTCACTTCGCTTTACGTCTGAAACTAACCCAACATTGTAAATCAACTATATTCCAATAAAATTTTTTTTTAAATCTTTCTGCTCTAGTCACTTCTTTTGGACTTCATTCTCTTGTGAAGGGTCCCAAGTACAGGGAAAAATGCAATAAACTGTGTACGCTTTTCTCCTGTTCATCTGTTTTATGTCACTTTAACACTTAGGCTCAGCCAGAGACCCTAAGAGGGCAGAGGACATTTGTCCGCCTCTACAGCAACATATGGAATTTTAGGCCTTACGATACCTTGACATCCATTTAAACCTTGGTGATGACCCAGACTTTTAGTGAGCAGGACAAATACCTCTCCAGGAAGCAAAGTGGAGCCCTGGCCAAGCGGGAGAGAGTCAGGGGGAGAGGCGGCCCATGGAAATGTGAACTTCAGAGGTGCCCGTCCTTGTGGGCACTAAAGGGAGTTGAGGGGTCTAAATGGCAGGAGTGGGGGAAGTGCAACCCCCAGGGGCAGAAAGTTCATTTAATCAATGCCTGTGGCAATGGTGACACCCACGGAGGCGGGGGGCGGGGGGGAGGCATGTGCTACCTTGTAACTTAAATCAGAGCTCTTTAAAGAGTCCCTTGGTCCTCTTAACTAAACAAATGAAACCAGCTGCCAGGGACCTATAGGGAAGGTGGCAATGGCACTGAACTTCCTTCAAGGGCCCAGCACTGTCTTCTGAGACAGGAAATGAGTCCTCACTGTGGGTGACATCTGGGTAACATCTGGAACTCCTAAGGGGGCAAGACATGCCCCAGTGAGGTTGTCTGGGGTTGAGCATGTGTAGAGATGTCTGTTGCCTTGCTTTATATGTGAGTATCTGCAAAGCAAAGATCCCCAGAGTTCTTCACCCCAAAAGGAAGGATTCACAGGCCACCAGCCAGGTATACGTGAAAATGCACAGATGGGGACCATCCTCGGCCGGGCATTGGAGCTGGGACGGCTGCCTAAAGGGTGGCCGGCTGTGCCGACCTCGGCCCCCCCCTCGGCCAGGACACCTGGTTTAAGAGACAGGAAATCAGCCACACGTCTCTGAGTTCCTCCATACACGGTGACGGCGACTCCATCTATAAACTCTGCAAACTCCCAATTCTGTTCACTCAGTTGATCCCAAGGGGTTCCCCAGGCAGCCGAGGGGTCTGGGAGCGGGGGGCCTCCTCCAGCTCTGGCCTGAGGGCAGGGGCCACAGAGGACGTGCCCTGCTCCACGCTGGGACCTGCCGGAGGGTCCAGGTCCGGCTCCATCCTCTAGGGACAGGCCTCGTCACAGTTCCATGCTGTGGGGCATTGCTTTTATGACTCAAAGCAATGAGTCCAGAGAACAGAGGGTCATGGGCTCAGGGTCTGTGAGAGCATCTGCTGCCGGGAGATCCCGGCATGTACAGTGCAGAGCTGAGGAAGGGCAGCGTTTTATATCAGAAGCCTGTGGGTACCATGGCCATTGTAGGTGGTCCAGACACTTCAAGAGTCTTGAAAGGAGACTGTTAATGCCTCAAGAGCGAAGGAGTCTCGGAGGGCACTTACGGAGTGCATGCTGATCTCAATGTGGACTGACTTTACGTCATTCTGTGCAGGGGGCCCCCTGTGCCCAGAGCCTGTGGAATTTATTCAAGTCAGCTAATCCTAAACTGCTTACCCTGCCTCACCAATTCCTTTGCATGGAAACCCCAGTAAAGGCACTGCCCACAATTCTCCCTCTCCTCTGCCCCCTGACTGACCTTGATGCTTCCTCTGAGTGGCCCAGCATGGTGTACTCCCCCCTCCCGAGAATTTGAATAACAAAGGTGTCAGACTCTTTCTGGTGTCTGCTCTTGGTCCGCTTCTGGCCTTGCCATGCGTCACCCGAGGTGATGTGGTGAAAGCGAGTCCCACGCACTTTCCCATTTACCACCAGAGCCCATTTCCATGTGCATCTGAGGTTGGGAGGTGGGGTCAGTGGCCTTTCCTTGGGTCCCAGTTCAGCTTCCAAACAATTGCTTCTTCTTATAAAAAGTCCTGGTCTTTCAAGCGTTGGTCCTTTGAGTGGACCATCCTTCACCCACCTTGTTTAATCAAGACTTTGGATCCAGTTGGGCTCTTGACTTTCTTCTTCACCCGAAGTCCTGCCATAATCCCGGGGGATGCCAGCACACTTGTCTATCAATTCCATGCCCTGGCATCTTGCTTCCTATTTGTGGTTTTACCTGCTTGTACCTGCTGATCGTTGCCTCTATGCATCTTCCACCCCTCGATTCTGCAGCAACACTTTCATGCTCCACTTCCAAAATCCTAAGTCAAAATATCTATCAGCATGTAGTGCTGTGTAACAAACTACTGCCAAATTTAGAGGCTTAGAGCAATACCCTCAAACCTCGTATGTGTTTATCCAGAGCATTAAAGTGACCCTCACTGATTTTAAATCCTTGAAACAAAGTGTCCTCTACTCCAGGCCACACAGTGAGAACTTCAACAAACAGTACTGTTACTGAACTGGAAAACACACCAGAGAGGTTCCACAGCAGGTAGAAGACGAATCAGCGAGCTGGAAGACGAAGCAGAGGTACGCAGCCAAATAGACCAGCAAAGTGAAAAAAGAAAAGTTGTATAAAGTAAAGATACCTTAGGGGCCCTTTGGACACCATCAATCAGAATAACATTTGCATGATGCGGGGCCCAGAAGGAGAACAGAGAGAGAGCACGAACCAGAAAAATTAACAGAAGAAATAGTGTCTGAAAACTTCCCTAATCTGAGGAAGGAAACACACATCCAGGTCCAGGAATCCCAGAGAGTTCTGCATAAGATGAACCCCTAGAGGGGTGGGATAGGGAGGATGGGAGGGAGGGAGAAGCAAGAAGGAGGCGATATGGGGACATATGTATATGTAATAACTGATTCACTTTGTTACACAGCAGAAACTAACACACCATTGTAAAGCAATTATACTCCAATAAAGATGTAAAAAAAAACAAAAAGATGAACCCAAAGAGACCACATCAAGACACATGAAAATTAAAATGGTAAAAGGTAAGGATAAAGAGAGCATCCTGAATGCAGCGAGAATAAAACAACTTATTACACACAAGAGAACTCCCATAAGGCTATCAGCAGATTTTTCAGCACAAAACTTACAGGCAAGAAGGAATGGCGTAACATATTCAAAGTGCTGAGAGAAGAAAACCTCCAAAGCAAGAATTCACTACCAGCAAGGTTATCACTTGGAATTAAAGGAGGGATCAAGATTTTCCCAGATGAGCAAAAGCTAAAGGAGTTCACCACCACTAAACCAGCCCTACAAGAAATATTAAATGGACTTATTTAAGCTGAAAAGGAATGACACTAATTAATAATAAGAAAACAAATGAATATAAAATCTCACTGAAGGGGATTCCCTGGTGGCGCAGTGGTTGAGAGTCCGCCTGCCGATGCAGGGAACACGGGTTCGTGCCCCGGAAGGTCCCACATGCCGCGGAGCGGCTGGTCCTGTAAGCCATGGCCGCTGAGCCTGCGTGTCCAGAGCCTGTGCTTCGCAACGGGAGAGGCCACAACGGTGAGAGGCCCGTGTACCGCAAAAAAAAAAAAAAAAAAAACTCACTGAAAACTGTAAATATAGAAAAAAGGTAGTGTTTCAATCACTTATAAAGAAAACACAAAGGTTAAAAAACAAAAGTAGGAAAATTAAAATTACAATTTTTTTTTTTTTTTTTTTTTGGTGGTACGCGGGCCTCTCACTGTTGTGGCCTCTCCCGTCGCGGAGCACAGGCTCCGGACGCGCAGGCTCAGTGGCCATGGCTCACGGGCCCAGCCGCTCCGCGGCATGTGGGATCTTCCCGGACCGGGGCACGAACCCGCGTCCCCTGCATCGGCAGGCGGACTCTCAACCACTGCGCAACCAGGGAAGCCCTACAATGATTTTTAAGGGATACATAAAATAAAAAGATGGAAAACATGTCATCAAAATATAAAACTTGGTGGGGTAGTAAAACGATAAAGCTTTGGAATGTGTTCAGATTTAACTTGCTACCAACTTAAAACAGGCTACTGTTTACATAGGATATTACACGTAAACTCCATGGTAACCACAAAGGAAAAAAACAAAGTAAATAAACCAAAGAAAATGAGAAAGGAATCTAAACATGACACTAAGAAACCACCAAAACACAAGGGAAGAGAGAAAGAAAAGTTCAAAGGAACAGAGTGAAACTACAAAAACAGACAGAAAACAATTAACAAAATGGCCATAAGTACATATCTATCAATAATTACTTTTGATGTAAATAGACTAAATTTGCTAATCAAAAGACATAGAGTGGCTTAAAAAAAAACACTCTATAGGACGAGGTGAAAATGGCGGAAGAGTAAGACGTGGAGATCACCTTCCTCCCCACAGATACACCAGAAATACATCTACACGTGGAACAACCCCTAAAGAACACCTACTGAACACTGGCAGAAGACCTCAGACCTCCCAAAAGGCAAGAAACCCCCCACGTACCTGGGTAGGGCAAAAGAAAAAAGAATAAACAGAGACAAAAGAATAGGGACGGTACCTGCACCAGTGGGAGGGAGCTGTGAGGGAGGAAACGTTTCCACACACGAGGAAGCCCCTTCGCGGGCGGAGACTGCGGGTGGTGGAGGGGGGAGCTTCGGGGCCGTGGAGGAGAGCACAGCAACGGGTGCGGAGGGCAAAGCGGAGAGATTCCCGCACAGAGGATCAGTGCCGACCGGCACTCACCAGCCCGAGAGGCTTGTCTGCTCCCCCGCCGGGGCGGGCGGGGCTGCGAGCTGAGGCTCAGGCTTCGGTCGGAGGCAGGGAGAGGACTGGGGTTGGCGCCCTGAACACAGCCTGCAGCGGTTAGTGTGCCACAGTTAGCCGGGAGGGAGTCCGGGAAAAGGTCTGCACCTGCCGAAGAGGCAAGACACTTCTTCTTCCCTCTTTGTTTCCTGGTGCGCGAGGAGAGGGGATTCAGAGCGCCGCTTAAAGGAGCTCCAGAGACGGGCGCGAGCCGCGGCTAACAGCGCGGACCCCAGAGACGTGCCTGAGACGCTAAGGCTGGTGCTGCCGCCACCAAGGGGCCTGCGTGCGAGCACAGGTCACTCTCCACACCCCACTTCCGGGGAGCCTGTGCAGCCCGCCACTGCCAGACAACTCACCCGGAAGAACTCACGGCGCGCCTCAGGCTGGTGCAACGTCACGCCGGCCTCTGCCGCCGAAGGCCCGCCCCGCACTCCGTGCCCCGCCCTCCCCCGCCCCGGCCTGAGTGACCCAGAGCCCCCGAAACAGCAGCTCCTTTAACCGCGTACTGTCTGAACAAAGAACAGACGCCCTCCTGCGACCTACACGCAGAGGCGGGGCCAAATCCAAAGCTGAGGCCCGGGAGCTGTGCGAACAAAGAAGAGAAAGGGAAACATCTCCCAGCAGCCTCAGTAGCAGCGGATGAAAGCTCCACAATCAACTTGATGTACCTGCATCTGTGGAATAACTGAATAGACAACAAATCACCTCCCAAATTGAGGAGGTGGACTTTGAGATCAAGATTTATGTGTATGCTTCTGTGTGAAATTTTATCTGTATAGCTTTGCTTCCAACCATTTGTCCTAGGGTTCTATCCGTCCGTTTTTTTTTTTCTTTTTCTTTTAAAAAATTTTTTTTCCTTAATAATTATTTTTTATTTTAATTATTTAATTTTATCTTACTTTATTTTATTTTACCTTCTTTCTTTCCTTCTTTCTTTCCTTCCTTCCCTCCTTCCTCCATCCCTCCCTCCCTCCCTCCCTCCCTTCTTCCTTCCTTCCTTCCTTCCTTCCTTCCTTCCTTCCTTCCTTTCTTTCTTTCCTTCTTTCTTTCTTTCTTTCTACTTTTTCTCCCTTTTATTCTGAGCCATGTGGATGAAAGGCTCTTGGTGCTGTAGCCAGGAGTCAGTGCTGTACCTCTGAGGTGGGAGAGCCAACTTCAGGACACTGGTCCACAAGAGACCTCCCAGCTCCACATAATGTCAAATGGCAAAAATCTCCCAGAGATCTCCATCTCAACACCAGCACCCAGCTTCACTCAACGACCAGCAAGCTACAGTGCTGGACACCCTATGCCAAACAACTAGCAAAACAGGAACACAACCCCACCCATTAGCAGAGAGGCTGCCTAAAATCATAATAAGGCCACAGACACTCCAAAACACACCACCAGACGTGGACCTGCCCACCAGAAAGAAAAGATCCAGCCTCATCCACCAGAACACAGGCACTGGTCGCCTCCACCAGGAAGCCTACACAACCCACTGAACCAATTTTAGCCACTGGAGACAGACACCAAAAACAAGGGGAACTACGAACCTGCAGCCTGCAAAAAGGAGACCCCAAACACAGTAAGATAAGCAAAATGAGAAGACAGAGAAACACACTGCAGATGAAGGAGCAAGATAAAAACCCACCAGACCTAACAAATGAAGAGGAAATAGGCAGTCTACCTGAAAAAGAATTCAGAGTAATGAGACTAAAGATGATTCAAAATCTTGGAAATAGAATGGAAAAAATGCAAGAAACATTTAACAAGGACCTAGAAGAACTAAAGATGAAACAAGCAACGAGGAACAACACAATAAATGAAATTAAAAATACTCTAGATGGGATGAATAGCAGAATAACTGAGGCAGAAGAACGGATAAGTGACCTGGAAGATAAAATAGTGGAAATAACTACTGCAGAGCAGAATAAAGAAAAAAGAATGAAAAGAACTGAGGACAGTCTCAGAGACCTCTGGGACAACATTAAACGCACCAACATTCGAATTATAGGGGTTCCAGAAGAAGAGAAAAAGAAAGGGACTGAGAAAATATTTGAAGAGATTATAGTTGAAAACTTCCCTAATATGGGAAAGGAAATAGTTAATCAAGTCCAGGAAGCACAGAGAGTCCCATACAGGATAAATCAAAGGAGAAACACACCAAGACACATATTAATCTAACTGTCAAAAATTAAATACAAAGAAAACATATTAAAAGCAGCAAGGGAAAAACAACAAATAACACACAAGGGAATCCCCATAAGGTTTACAGCTGATCTTTCAGCAGAAATTCTGCAAGCCAGAAGGGACTGGCAGGACATATTTAAAGTGATGAAGGAGAAAAAACTACAACCAAGATTACTCTACCCAGCAAGGATCTCATTCAGATTTGATGGAGAAATTAAAACCTTTACAGACAAGCAAAAGCTGAGAGAGTTCAGCACCACCAAACCAGCTTTACAACAAATGCTAAAGGAACTTCTCTAGGCAAGGAACACAAGAGAAGGAAAAGACCTACAATAATGAACCCAAAACAATTAAGAAAATGGGAATAGGAACATACATATCAATAATTACCTTAAATGTAAATGGACTAAATGCTCCCACCAAAAGACACAGATTGGCTGAATGGATACAAAAACAAGACCCATATATATTCTGTCTACAAGATACACACTTCAGACCTAGAGACACATACAGACTGAAAGTAAGGGGATGGAAGAAGATATTCCATGCAAATGGAAACCAAAAAAAACCTGGAGTAGCTATTCTCATATCAGACAAAATAGACTTTAAAATAAAGACTATTAGAAGAGACAAAGGACACTACATAATGATCAAGGGATCGATCCAAGAAGAAGATATAACAATTGTAAATATTTATGCACCCAACATAGGAGCACCTCAATACATAAGGCAAATACTAACAGCCATAAAAGGGGAAATCGACAGTAACACATTCATAGTAGAGGACTTTAACACCCCACTTTCACCAATGGACAGATCATCCAAAATGAAAATAAATAAGGAAACACAAGCTTTAAATGATACATTAAACAAGATGGACTTAATTGATATTTATAGGACATTCCATCCAAAAACAACAGAATACACGTTTTTCTCAAGTGCTCATGGAACATTCTCCAGGATAGATCACATCTTGGGTCACAAATCAAGTCACAGTAAATTTAAGAAAATTGAAATCATATGAAGCATCTTTTCTGACCACAACGCTATGGGATTAGAAATCAATTACAAGGGGGGAAACATAAAAAACACAAACACATGGAGGCTGAACAATACATTACTAAATAACCAAGAGATCACTGAAGAAATCAAAGAGGAAATCAAAAAATATCTAGACACAAATGACTATGAAAACTCTATGATCCAAAACCTATGGAATGCAGCAAAAGCAGTTCTAAGAGGGAACTTTATAGCAATACAATCCTACCTCAAGAAACAAGAAAAATCTCAGATAAACAATCTAACCTTACACTGAAAGGAACTAGAGCAAGGAGAACAAACAAAACCCAAAGTTAGTAAAATGAAAGAAATCATAACGATCAGAGCAGAAATAAATGAAATAGAAACAAAGAAAACAATAGCAAAGATCAATAAAAGTACGCAGACCTCCTAGAGAACGGACTTGAGGTTATGGGGAGGGGGAAGGGTGAGCTGTGACAGGGCGAGAGAGAGTCATGGACATATACACACTAACAAACGTAGTAAGGTAGATAGCTAGTGGGAAGCAGCCGCATGGCACAGGGATATTGGGTCGGTGCTTTGTGACAGCCTGGAGGAGTGGGAGGGAGGGAGATGCAAGAGGGAAGACATATGGGAACATATGTTTATGTATGACTGATTCACTTTGTTATAAAGCAGAAACTAACACACCATTGTAAAGCAATTATACCCCAATAAAGATGTTAAAAAAAAAAGATCAATAAAAGTAAAAGCTAGTTCTTTGAGAAGATAAACAAAATTGATTAAACCATTAGCCAGACTCATCAAGAAAAAGAGGGAGAGGACTCAAATCAATAAAATTAGAACTGAAAAAGGAGAAGTTACAACAGACACTGCAGAAATACAAAGCATCCTAAGAGACTACTACAAGCAACTCTATGCCAATAAAATGGACAACCTGGAAGAAATGGACAAATTCTTAGAAAGGTATACCTTTCCAAGACTGAACCAGGAAGAAACAGAAAGTATGAACAGACCAATCACAAGTAAGGAAATAGAAACTGTGATTAAAAATCTTCCAACAGGGCTTCTCTGGTGGCGCAGTGGTTGAGAGTCCGCCTGCCGATGCAGGGGACACGGGTTTGTGCCCTGGTCTGGAAAGATCCCACATGCCGTGGAGCGGCTGGGCCCATGAGCCATGGCCGCTAAGCCTGTGCGTCCAGAGCCTGTGCTCCACAATGGGAGAGGCCACAACAGTGAGAGGCCCACATATCGCAAAAAAAAAAAAAAGAAAAGAAAAAAATCTTCCAACAAACAGAAGTCCAGGACCAGATGGCTTCACAGGTGAATTCCATCAAAAATTTAGAGAAGAGCTAACACCCATCCTTCTCAAACTCTTCCAAAAAAATTGCAGAGAAAGGAACACTCCCACACTCATTTTACGAGGCCACCATTATCCTGATACCAAAACCATACAAAGATACTACAAAAACAGAAAATTACAGACCAATATCACTCATGAATATAGATGCAAAAATCCTCAACAAAATACTAGCAAACAGAATCCAACAAAACATTAAAAGGATCATACACCATGATCAAGTGGGATTTATCCCAGGGATGCAAGAATTCTTCAATATATGCAAATCAATCAATGTCATACACCATATTAACAAATTGAAGAAGAAAAACCATATGATCATCTCAATAGATGCAGAAAAAGCTTTTGACAAAATTCAACACCCATTTATGATAAAAACTCTCCATAAAGTGGGCATAGAGGGAAACTACCTCAACATAATAACGGCCATATATGACAAAGCTACAGCAAACATCATCCTCTATGGTGAAAAACTGAAAGCATTTCCTCTAAGATCAGGAGCAAGACAAGGGTCTCCACTCTCACCAGTATAATTCAACACAGTTTTGGACGTCCTAGCCACGGCAATTAGAGAAGAAAAAGAAATAAAAGGAATACAAATTGGAAAAGAAGAAGTAAAACTGTCACTGTTTGCAGATGACATGATACTATACACAGAGAATCGTAAAGATGCCACCAGAAAACTACTAGAGCTAATCAATGAATTTGTTAAAGTAACAGGATACAAAATTAATGCACAGAAGTCTCTTGCATTCCTATATACTACTGATGAAAAATCTGAAAGAGAAATTAAGGAAACACTCCCACTTATCATTGCAACAAAAAGAATAAATACCTAGGAATAAACTCACCTAGGGAGACAAAAGACCTCTATGCAGAAAACTGTAAGGCACTGATGAAAGAAATTAAAGATCATACAAACAGATGGAGAGATATACCACGTTTGTGGATTGGAAGAATCAATATTGTGAAAATGACTATACTACTCAAAGCAATCTACAGATTCAATGGAATCCCTATCAAATTACCAATGGCATTTTTTACAGAACTAGAACAAAAAATCTTAAAATTTGTATGGAGACACAAAAGGCCCTGAATAGCCAAAGCAGTCTTGACGGAAAAAAACGGAGCTGAAGGAATCAGACTCCCTGACTTCAGACTATCGTACAAAGCTACAGTAATCAAGACAATATGGTACTGGCACAAAAACAGAAACATAGATCAATGGAACAAGATAGAAAGTCCAGAGATAAACCCACGCACCTATGGTCAACTTATCTATGACAAAGGAGGCAAAGATATGTAATGGAGAAAAGACAGCCTCTTCAATAAGTGGTGCTGGGAAAACTGGACAGCTACATGTAAAAGAATGAAATTAGAACACTCCCTAACACCACACACAAAAATAAACTCAAAATGGATTCTAGACCTAAATGTAAGACCGGACACTATAAAACTCTTAGAGGAAAGCATAGGAAGAAGACTCTTTGACATAAATCACAGCAAGATTTTTTTTGATCCACCTCCTAGAGTAATGGAAATAAAAACAAAAATAAACAAATGGGACCTAATGAAACTCAAAAGCTTTTGCACAGCAAATGAAACCATAAACAAGACGAAAAGACAACCCTCAGAATGGGAGAAAATATTTGCAAACGAATCAACGGACAAAGGATTAATCTCCAAAATATATAAACAGATCATGCAACTCAGTATTAAGAAAACAAACAACCCAATCCAAAAATGGACAGAAGACCTAAATAGACATTTCTCCAAAAAAGACATACAGATGGCCAAGAAGCACATGAAAAGCTGCTCAACATCACTATTAGAGGTGAAAATCAAAACTACAATCAGATATCACCTCACACCAGTTAGAATGGGCATCATCAGAAAATGTACAAACAACAAATGCTGGAGAAGGTGTGCAGAAAAGGAACCCTCTTGCGCTGCTGGTGGGAATGTAAATTGATACAGCCACTATGGAGAACAGTATGGAGGTTCCTTAAAAATATAACAGTAGAAAAAAAATATATATATATATAACAGTAGAATTACCATGTGACCCAGCAATCCCACTACTGGGCATATTTGCAGAGAAAACCATAATTCAAAAAGACACATGCACCCCAATGTTCATTGCAGTGCTATTTACAATAGCCAGGACATGGAAGCAACCTAAATGCCCATTGACAGAAGAATGGATAAAGAAGATGTGGTACACATATACAATGGAATATTACTCAGCCATAAAAAGGAATGAAATTGGGTCATTTGTAGAGACATGGATGAATCTGGAGACTATCATACGGAGTGAAGCATGTCAGAAAGAGAAAAACAAATATTGTATATTAACGCATATATGTGGAACCTAGAAAAATGGTACAGATGAACCGGTTTGCAGGGCAGAAATAGAGACACAGATGTAGAGAACAAATGTATGGACACCAAGGGGGGAAAGTGGCGGGGGTGGTGGTGGTGTGATGAACTGGGAGCCTGGGATTGACATATATACACTAATATGTATAAAATGGATAACTAAGAACCTGCTGTATAAAAAATAAATAAAATAAAATCCAAACAAAAAGAAGAGCATAATATGAATGACCAAGGGATCAATCCAAGAAGAAGATATAACAATTGTTGTAAGTATATATGCACCCAACATAGGAGCACCTAAATACATAACTCCATATTCATGGATTTAAAGCGAGAAACTGAGAGCAAACCAATCATAGTAGGGGACTTTAACACCCCACCTACTTCAGTGGACAGATAATCCAGATAGGAAATCATTATGAAAACAGTGGGCTTAAACAACACATTAGACCAAATGGACTTGATAGACACATGTAGAACATGCCATCCAAAAGCAGCAGAACACACATTCTTTTTGAACGCACATGCAACATTCTCCAGCATTGATAGACCACATATTAGGTCACAAAACGAGTCTCAGTAAATTCAGGAAGATTGTAATTATATCAAATCTCTTCAACCTTAACGGTCAGAATTGTTTTATTCTTACCCTAAGGTAGAATTAGTCACCAAACATTCCTGAGCACAAAAATCCTATGAAGTAGAACAACTACACCGCCTGTCATTTGCAGGACAGAATGGAGTGGGAGGAGAGGAGACCCGTGAACAGGGTTACAGTCATCCAGGGAAAGGGTGCAGGGTGCAGGGTGGATGCACACTGGCTGCAGGGACTCTGAGACACCTCTGAGAGGCCCCCCGGATGGTGTTTGTACAGGGAAAATCAAGGGCAAAGGAAAGAGAGCATGGAAGGGAACTCCAGAGCAGGAGAGTGCGCCAGGGAATGCATGGGCACCCTCCAGGTATCTCTTTCCAGCTTCATCTAATCCTTACAAATGCTGTGGGTGGTGATTATCACCCCATTGGCTTATCACCTAAACCCAGCAGTTTGGGTCCCTCACCATGGGTCACATATCTGGTTAGCAATAGTCACACAACTCCAAGGTCACGTGTATTCCATGATAACGGTTCTGTGATAACCACAGCTGCAGATGGCAGGCTGGCAGGGACAGATGCAGAGTGTGCCCACTGCAGAGAAGACAAGACAGCCCCACAGCTCTGGAGCATCCTGTGTCATCCTAATGACAAATCCCCGCACAGAATTCATCAGAATAAGTGACAGAAACAGTGAAAGAACCAGGGCAAACCCAGTTCCCTAAAGGAGGGATTATCAAGGAAGATTTTTTTTTAAAAAAAAGAGAGTTGATTGTTGAAGAGGGGCTAGGATTCCAACAAGGGGAGAGAAGGAAGATTCCCCGAGAAGAAGAAGACGGACACAAGTGCAGATCAACAGGCCCAGCAGAAACTGGAGGTTGATGACCAAAAGCGTGTGCCAGACGCTCCACACTAGGGAAGAACCTGAGAAAAATCTAAAACACACACGGTGGTCAGGATGCCAAGGTCCCTGCTAGTGACAGCTGGCATTTATGGAGCACGGATCATGTGCGGGGCACAGTCTGAATGCTGGACCGTTTCCGTTAGTTCTCAAAACAACCTCATTGTTGTTTGACAATTGACAATCAAATTACTATTGTCATTGTGAAAGAAAACTGCAACGAAGGATGTTGCAGCCATCAAGCCATCATATTACAGCCGCCCAGACGATGGAGACAAATGGGCTGCCCACTGCCCAGCCCACCTAGCAGTCAACTGCTGCAGAACCCACAACTATGCACCTGAGGGACTCAGGATGGGAAAGCACAGGACGCTGGCCCCAGAGAGCTGAGGTTCACGTCAAAGGAATGATTCCAGTGAGCCCAGACTTTGCATCTTCCCATACACAGAAAAGCGCTAAGTTCCTTAACTGGAGATGTCTGGTTTTCTTTAATTCACAGTAATCTTTCAATTCCGACTACCTGGTCTTTGTTGCAAAACCTCCTGTAGACCCTCGCTCCTCCCTGACCTCTTGGGGCCAGACCCTCAGAGCTGTCTGAGATGCTGCGTCCCGGGCTGAAGTCCTCAGTTTTGTCCACTGGATAAAACATAACTCCCAACTTTTAGGTTGTTCATTTTTTTCCCAGTCAACATCACCGTTTCACAGATGAAGAAACCGTCACCCCAAGAGATGAACTTTCCCAGGATTGCACAGCTAGTAAATAGTAAAGCAAGGATTTAAGCCGAGGGACTCCAGGGCCAGACTACACACACCACCTCAGATTGACAGTGAGGACCCAGGGCAGAGCAACCCGAGGCAAAGCTTGAACCAGGTCACCTGTGCAACGGCACAACAGTCCAGCCAGAGGCCCGGGGCAACAGGCAGGTCTGGGTACAGGCAGGACCAAGGCAGCACTGACTGGTGGGATGCCAGACAAGGAAATCAAGGGAGTGTAACTGCAATAAGGACATCCTGGTAACTAAAGCAGCCCCAGGTTTAAGTGAGGACTAAAACAGCTCCAATAAATAAATAAATAAACGAATAAAAATAAAACAACTCCATACTTACAAGATTTTCTTTCTGATGTGGACCATTTTTAGAGTCTTTATTGAATTTGTTACAATATTGCTTCTTTTTTATATAGTTTTTTCTTTGTCCTTTGGCCACGAGGCACGTGGAATCGTAACTCCCCGACCAGGGATCGAACCCGCACCCCCTGCACTGGAAGGCGAAGTCTTCACCACTGGATCACCAGGGAGGCCCCGAACAGCCACAGACTTAAGTGATAACTAAAACAACCCCAAATTTGTGCCAAAAAATGAGACTTTGGGGAACATGGGAGGTGGTGAGTGTGTTTTTGTTTGAGGAAAGTGAACTGGGGAAGGGTATTCACAACTTTTTATCACCCCCTCCCCTGGAATGTTGGGGAAGAGTCATTTCTTACAGAGAAAGCGAAGGTAACGGGGACCCGCTTTGTTCTACAAGCAAAAATGCCTGTATTATGTAACAACCTAGATGGGAAAAGTTGAAGAAGAATAGATGCATGTATATGTATTCATGTATAACTGAATCACTTTGCTGTACAACTGAAACTAACACTTTGTTAATCACCTACACTCCAATAGAAAATAGAAAAGTTTTGAAAAAAAAAAAAACGCCTACAGGACTTGAGGGAGGTGAGAAGATGCCTAGGAGCCAATCGTGACCACGTGAGACGGACGATAAACGTCACTTGTATACATGAGTCCATGATTTTTTTAGACAGAAAATAAAAAAGACCGAAAGGAGAAAGTGGCATGCTAATCAGAGAATCTACGAACCTTTTTTCAATAAATACAGTAAAATAGGAGGGTGTGGCCAGGATGGCCAGGTCGGAAGACCCCAGCTCATCTCCTCCCAGGGCCCCCAAATCACCACTGTTTGCAGAGCAACTATGGATGAGACAGAGTGGACTCTAGCAGAAAAGACCTTCTAAAACTCAAGAGAGAAAAAAGGAGCCACAATTACAGGGGAAGAGGGGCGGGTGGAGATGTAGTCAAGGCCCCCAGCCCGGGACGACCCACAAACACGAGAATGATCACAACTGCCAAGGGTCTCCCACAGCAAGGAGAGGTTCGGGCTCCACCTGGGGCTCCCCAGCCCCGGGGGCCCTGCCCGGGGAAGACCAGCCCCCAGAGCACGCGGCTCTGAAGGCGGCAGGGCTGACTTTCAGGGCGCAGAGACGCCGCTCCCACCGGGCACAGACCCTCCCCCACTGGGGACCCGGGACCCCAGGCAGAAGCGGTGACTTGAGAGGAGCCTGGGTCAGACCCAGCTGCTGGTCTTCCCGCCTCCAGAGGGACAGGACAGGCCCTGGGCCCCGCCGGACATGGAAATCCCAGTGGCCACTCTGGGAGCTCACGGTAGCGCGTGCCCACAGCGCCAGGGCACATGCTCGCACCCTCCTTCTAGATGGTTCCCCGCGCACACCCGCCAGGGGCCTCAGGCTGAGCAGCCCGGCTGGAGACCAGCTCTGCGATGCCACAAGATGCCTGCGGACCAGGTTCCGGAGATGCGGCTAAGTAGGAACGAGAGCCTGGGAAACTCCCGGGAGCACGCGGGATGCTCAGGCCCGCCCACTGCTGCCCAGCCTCTCCCGGCCGGCCAGTCTGGAAGCGCCCGGTCCACTCTGGCCCCGAGCCACAGCTCCCGGCCGGAAATCCCTCTTCTCCTATCCCGTCCAGAGTGCCCGAGGGGCTGAGATGGTCCGCCTTAGCGAGCTAAGCACTTACTCTGCCGTCGTTGCAGGGGCACTGGCCAAGGCAGGACACTCCTGGGACAGACGAAGGGCTTTGTCACCTGGCTCGGCCAGCGGCAGTAGCATCGCGGGGTCGCTCCCCTGGTCCCAGGGAGGAGCAGCACGCACAGTGCACTGTGTCCCCACTAAGAATCCTGAACTTGGAAAACCCAAATATTCTGTTAATGGGCTCAGGCAAACCTGCCCCTTTGCCCCGAGAGAGACGTTTTCTTTATTACCCTGCAGAGCAAAAAAAAAACCTGGCCTTTTCTCTAGAAGGAGACACCATCTGGTAACTAAAGCAGCCCCAGGTTTAAGTGATAATTAAAACAACTACAAAAAATAAATAAATAAAACAGCTCCATACTTAAAAGATTTTTTTTTTTTGATGTGTACCATTTTTAGAGCACCCACAAGCCTGCTCACTTTGCAAACATCCATGAAAACAGTCTGGGAAAAAAGCAAGGCCCCTGGCAAATCCCTCCAGCGGCAAGGTCCAGGCCCCCGTGGGGTGGCTTCCCTTCTCTGAGGGCCCTTCCCGCTGCGGGGCCTCAGCCTGCCTGCTGGGCCTCTTAATTCCGTCCACCTGTTTGGAAGAGTCTTTTTTGTTTTGGTTTGGTTTTGTTTTTGCGGTACGCGGGCCTCTCACTGTTGTGGCCTCTCCCGCTGCGGAGCACAGGCTCCGGACGCGCAGGCTCAGCGGCCATGGCTCACGGACCCAGCCGTTCCGCGACATAGGGGATATTCCCGGACCGAGGCACGAACCCGCGTCCCCTGCATCGGCAGGCGAAATCTCAACCACTGCGCCGACAGGGAAGCTCTGGAAGAATCATTTATTACTCTACCTTATACTAGAAAGTCACATACCTTCACGAGGGCAATGTTCTTCCCATGCTTTTAAGCCGGCAATTAACCCGATCATTTCTATTTGAAATTTCACTGCGTTAGGATTTTTAAAAACCTTCCAGGCTTTTTATTCCAGAGTTTAAATCTCTTTCATTTCCTTTTCAGTAGAAAATAACGTTACCTCTTTCAAATGTTTTTTGAATTCCGGGGGTCTATGTATGTGCCCAAGTATAGCCCAGGGCAGAGGGCAGAAGATCATTTCCCCCGAGGAAAGAAATAGGTTTGCAGGAGCCCCGCCCTCTCAGCAGGAAAGCTGCTCTCACCTTCAGCCCACACAGAAGTCCCCAAGAGATGAACCGCATGAATGATTTATAAACGTTTAGGCAGTTTTCAAAATTCAGACAAAATAACAAAGCAGATGAGTATGTTAGACCTGTTTTGAGCAACTACCTGTAAAAAGATTTTCATTCTAATAAACTAATAAATAAATGTTTCTTTTAACTTAAAGTCGGCAATTCTAAATCCAGGCTTTGAATGCTTTCATGCCTTAGATTCTTTATCAGATAAGTCTATCTTGTATAACAGAAAGAGGATAAGATGTAATCTTATTGGAATTTATAACAGCAAATAGGTAAACTAATAACTCATTTGTAAGCAAACATAAGAAAGAAAAGCATGGGGGAAAAAATCTCCAGAGACAAACATGGGTTTAAGGAAAGGAAACAATGTAAAAAAAAAAAAAAAAAAGAGTTAAAATATATGGAATCTACCTGTGATATTTCACAACCCTCCTTTCACTGGGTAGCTCAGTTACAATGACTTTTGAAGAGATTGTTTCTAATCATTTCCCATAAAATTGCTCATTAGTCTGATTCTTTTCCCTGACATCAAGAACCCTTGGATCTCTAGATTTTTCTGAAATAAAAAGACTTAAAATGTAAACATGTATTTAAAAGCACAGCTACGTAGTGATACAATGTCCTCACTACTTCTCTGCACCTTCTCACCCACACATTATTTTTTTTAACTCCAAAACAGTCATTTAGTCTGATACCCTTTGCTAATGAGGTCAGATTAGAACATGAAACAAAAATAATTCCTTATCTGAGCAAAGAGCTCTGCTAAGGCCCACTCCAGGAGTACTTGGACGCTGCCCGGGACAGGGCAGCAGAGGAGAGGCAGGTAGGGGCTCATTCAGAACAGAGGTCAGCAAAGTAAGACCCACGAGGGCAAGTCTGACCAGCACCTGTTTGGGGGGGATTTTGTTTGTTTGTTTTGGTTTTCAAGCTAAGCATGTTCTTTACATTTAAATGGCTATACAAGTACCTACGTCAGAGCCTCAATTTTGTCTCCTGGCTTCCAAAGCCTAAAATATCAACTACCTGGCCCTTTAAGAAAGTTTGTGGATCCCTGATCTAGAATATTCCTGGAAAGGAAAACCACTAGTCTGGCCACAGCCCAAGGTTCAGGAGCTTACAGCTGAGCAAAACTCCTACCCATTATCTTTCACCTTGAGAAACTCAAATGACACAGAAAATTCCAGCAAACAAGGTTAGACTCACTCTCAATCTGATGAACACTGTTTACAAACATAAAAGCCATAGATGAGCTGGTGTTCTGCTGGATTTTTGTTTTCTGTGTCTCTATTTATACGTGACCACAAATCAAACCATTCTAGAGGTACCTCGTGCAGAATCTTGGTAACTGGTTATACAAATAGTCTTCTTTATAGATGCAATTCTGAGCTTACTTTATGTATTTCTAGATTCTTCTGAAAAGAAGTCTCGTCAGTCCTAAGAAAGGTGGAAAGGAACACGGGGCAGGAGGAAGATGCACTAAAGGTAGAGAACGAACCAAGAAGAAAAGATCCCCCAAGGACCCAGTTTTCATGGTTTCACAGGCTCGCTTCACTGCAGGCTCAGCCCCTCCTCAGTACCGACTTGCTGTGGGCACATGATGCTGGTATTTACGGCACATAAACACTGGAAAATGTGTGCGTGCAGAGAGCGGAAATTTCTAGGAAGGCTAGGGTGATATCAGCATAGTTACTTCTAGGCACAGACAGATTCCTAAGAGCATAAATTATCTTTCCCACTTGTAACAGCATCCGATATTTTTAGTGACAATGCCGTGTACGTGTACTTCAAATAAGCCTCTATTTGAAATGACAGCTACATCTGCCTGCATCTACACATGCACACCAGGCAACAGAATGTTTTTTTCTTTTTTTCCATTGAGTTTACCTCCTAAAGTGCTTCCCCAGTTATGTATGTACTAATCTCATCCAAAATATAATTTTTCTTTCTAATATAATACTTCTTCACTGTTCAGTGAGGAGCAGAGAAGGCCTTTGTATATAAGCTCCATTTTATTATAGTCGTAGAGCTCACCATCAAAGTGAAACTGAAAAAAAAAAAAAGACAAAGTGAAACTGACACCTGGTCTTGTCAGGGCCACTGCCAAAGGGTCTGAGAGCCGAGCGGGCCAGTGCCAAAGTTCATCCCATCCCTTTTGTTTACCTAGTGACGTAACGGCTAGATCATCACAGTAAAATATATTTTAGGTACATTTATATTTTATCATAGGTATAAATAAATTTAGGCCCTTCTCATGCAGCTTAACAAATTCAGCCTATAACAATATAGAAGATAAATGTCAGCCCATGACAACGTAGAGATCCTACAACCCCTTTTTCTATTTCTATCCTATGACGTCAGTTGTGAAATCTCAGTGGTTTTTAAGGGACACAGAACTGTGAATCTCTACCATTCCTTCAACAGCATCATTGTCATCAACCACTATTTATTAAGCCTTAAAAAAGCTGCAGTAATCTTACTGTAAGTTCAAAACTATATAGATTTTTATCTAGTAATGCTCAAATCACACTGATGATATATTAGATATTATATTCACGCCAATATATTTATGTTACAGTCACAGTAGTACATCTGATTTACTGGATTCAACGGATCTGACACCTGGACACTCATTCCACAGTGATTTAGAGTCTATAGCAGGCAGTCTGTTAACTCTGTACCTCTTCAGAATATGGCAAATCCTTCATCATACCTCTGACAAACGTGTCAAATACAGCAGATGTCACTGGAATAAAACCCCAGTGAGGCATCTTTTCCAAGGAGATTTTTGAAAACAAATGTAAAATTAAATTGGGAAGAAATGCACAACTACTCTATAAGAATTTTGAGTGTTATTTTCAAAATTCCACAAACATAATATTTTGCATGAATTTCATTAACGTTTTCCAAGTTTGTTCTTCCCAATGTGATATGCCTCACACCAAATGTTTTGTAGCAAGGTAGAATATAAAGAAATAGTATGTAGCCATATACATAGATAGGTGTATAGATGGTTGCAGATAGATCAATAGATAGATAAACATACAGGATTTTTATTTCTGAATGCACTTTCTTTTATTATCTCCTATGTCACGGTACAGGAATAACAGCACTTGAACAAAGATTAACTCAGAGTTCACCTACACATAGGCCTCCATGAAAATAAAAAGACAAAAGAAATAGGAAAAAATTAATAATGAGATTGTTTTATCTATCACAGAATACTCTTCAGGGCCTCCTTGGATTTTTATTTTCACAGTTTCTATATATGGCTCACATGCTGAATATGATAATGGACCGATGGATTTTTTTATTCAGTGTTTTCCATAATGATCGATGAATAAAAATTATTATACTCTTCCTCCTCCCCAAGACCTAAATTCTGGAAAATATTCTTCTGTTGATGTATCCAAAATTCCCATCTGCACTCCTCTTGCCCCTTTGACATCATTCCTTCTCCCTGAATTATATCTTGTACAAATATCCTTAATGAGGGTGTAAGGCTACTTAACTTACTTATTGTGTATCCGAAAGCACCTGTGTTGTGTCCTCTTCTTAAATTGTGCTTTTTCTGGGTGCACGATCCTCCAGGGACTGTTACTTTGTCTCATTACTCCATTATTTTCTTGCTTCTATTGCTGTTGTTGGGAAGTCTGCTAACAGTCTAATTTCTGCTCTTTTATAGGTTACTGTTTCTCTCTGATTCTTTGGAGAACTTTGGTTTTGGTGTGCTGAGGGGCACTGTGATGTGTCTCGTGTGTGTGTGGGGGGGGGGGGCAGCAGGGTGGGGTGTCCTATGTGAGATTCACTGTGCATCCTGAATCCAAGATTCGTGTCTTTCATCAATTCAGGAAATTTTTCAGTCATCATCACCCAACCTTGTTTCTGTCTTCTGCTTCTGAAACTCCCACTGGACATGTGATTGGCCTCAAGTCTCCAAAGGCTTAGAGAGACAGGGATGTTAGCATGGATTTGTCACGTGAGATCTGCCCACTCACCCCACGACAGTGCAGGGGACACACTTTTGACAACAACTGTGAGAGATAAATTGTGACAGGAGCCCCAGCATCTCTGCAGAGCTGTGGTTGCTCTTCTCTGTAGGTCAGAAATTCCAGTGGAAACTGCTGACCCTCAAGCTGGGATCCCTAACTGCAGTGGGGACAACTGCATCCAGGGGTGTCTGGGGTCAAAGACGGTCATGGGTACCATGAAGGACAGTGGAATAAGAGCAGTAATCTGAATGATCTGAGTCACAGAGACCTGCAGCATGGCCACTTGGTCACGGTGGGTACAACCAACTGAAACAGGTGGGCAGTCTACTAATTCCAAGTTGATCTGTATGAGGGGAAGACTTTGAGGTTGAGTGAACAGAAGTCTAACCTGAATCAACAAAACAGAGTCATGCGTCCTCCGTGAGTTCCCAGACTTGAGCCACTTTAGAGACCCAGAACCGCTTGATTGAAGAAGAGGCTGAACCCTCTTGAGGAAAAACGCTGCGAAACGTACAGTGTTCATCTTTCTCTCTGTTTTCCCCAAGCGAACCCACAGCCATTAACCAAGGTAACTGTGTCCTGGAGAAAGGGAACTAATCAGACTTTTCAGGGCATTGTTGGACACTGGTTCTGAACTGATGTCAATTCCAGGAGATTCAAGCTGTCACTGTGACCATCAGTCAGAGTAGGGGCTGATGGCACCCAGGTCACTGATGGTGTTTTCGCTCGTGTCAACCTCACAGGGGGTCCCTGAACCCGTCTCATGCTTGTTTCACCAGTTCCAGGATGCAAAATTAGAACAGCCCTCCTCAGCCACTGACAGCATCCCCCCACCCCACTGGCTCCTTGACCCCTGGACTGAGGGCTGTCATGGAAGCCACTGTAACTGTACTTGGAAAAGTAGTTCAGCAGAAGCAACCCCACAGTCCTACAGGGAGAGCAGAGATTAGTGCCACCAGGAGGACTTGAAAGATACAGGGATGGTGATTCTCATCACCTTCCCACTCAACTCGACTCTTTGGCCTGCACGGAAGACAGCTGGGTCTTGGAGATTGACAGTGGCCTATTGTAAGTTTATCCAGATGGTGATTTCAATTGCAGCTGCTGCTCTAGCCGTGACTTTGTTGTGTGAACAAACTAATGCATCCCTGGTACCTGATATGCACCTACTGATCTGGAAAATGCTTTGTTCCCAATCCCTGTTAGTAAGGACCACCAGCAGCCGCTTGCTTTCACCTGGCAAGGTCAGCAGCACACTGTCCTACCTCAGGGCTACATCAACTCTGCAGCCCTGGGTCACAATTCAGTACCCAGGGACCTCGATCACCTTTCTCTTCCTTAAGACACTGCACTGGTCCATTACATCGATGATGTTATGCTGACTGGAGCTTGTGAGGAAGAAGTAGAAATTAGTCGACATATTGATAAGGCATGTGTATGTTGACAGTGGGAAATAGATCCAACGAAAGTTCAGGGAGCTTATACCTCAGTGAAATGTCTCGGGCCCCAGTGGCGTGGGGCATGACAAGATATCCTTTCTAAGGTGAAGAACACGTTGCTGCACCTGACCTCTCCTTCAGCAAAAAAAGAGGTACAGTGCATACTGGGACTCTTTGGATATTGGAGGCAACATATTCCTTATTTATGTGTCCTACTCTGGCCCCTTTACTGAGTGACCCGAGAAGCTGCTGGTGTTGGTTGGGGCCCTGCAGCAGGTCCAGGATGCAGTGCGAGCTGCTCAACCACGAGGACCACGTGATCCAGCAGAAGCTCGAAGTGTCGGCGGAAGATACAGGTGTTGTCCGAAGCCTTTGGCAGGTCCCTATAGATTTATCACAGCATAGAACCTTAGGATTTTGAAGCAAGGTCCTGGCATCTGCAGAAAATCACTCTCCTTTTGAGAAGTAGCTTCTGCTTTGCTACTGGGTCTGAGAAGAGACCAAATGCTTTACCACCAATGATCATGTGACCTGAGTTTCCCATCATGCACTCGCTGACCCAGCAGCCACAGAGCAGAGCCCGCAGAGCAGCACTTCTCCATCAGACGGAAGTAATGTGGCCACGATCAGGCAGACAGGACCTGAAGGTGTGAGCGAGACACGTGAAGAAGCGGCTGCAGTGCCTCTAGCCCCTTCTCCTATCGCATTACCTTCTCCCTCCCAGGCCACATCCGCGGCCTCTTAGCTCCCTGCAACCAGTGAACTGCGGAAGGAACTCAGGCTGGGCTCGGAGAAGGTTCTGCACCGTATACAGGCACCACCTGAAAGGGAGCAGCTTCAGCACTACAGCCCCTCAGGAGGAGGGCCCGGCAGAGGGAAGTTCTCCAGTGGACAGACCTCTGAGCAGGGCACCTGGCCATTCATTGTGCTTGGGAAGAGAAATGGCCAGGGGTACTCTCTACTGGCTCGTGTTTATGACTGATGGTTTGGCTCGATGGTCAGGGACTTGGAAGGAATATGACTGGAAAAAACTGGAGGTCTGTGAAGAGGTCTGTGACAGTCCTCTCTGAAAGGGCAAAGACATGAACATATTAGTGCCCTGTGGAAATGCTCACCAAAGGGTAATCTCAGCTAAGAGGGAGTTTAAAAGTCAAGGGGATGGAATGATCCATCCTATGGACCCCAGGCAACTTCTTTCCCAGCCACTCCCATCATTAGCCAATGGGCTTGTTCACAGAGCAGCCGTGGTGCCCAAGATGGAGGCTATGCATGAACTGGGCAACATGGACTTCCAGTCACCAAGGGCACTTGGCCACAGCCATTGCTGGGTGTCCTACATGCCAACAGCGGAGACCAACACTGGGTCCGTGATAGGGCACCATTCCCCAGGTGGCCGGCGAACTGCCTGATGGCCGGTAGTTGATGACATTGCAGTGTTTCCGCCATGGGAGGGGAATTCTCTGTTCGTACTGGAACAGACACTTACTCCGGGTAGAGACTTACCTTCCCTGCACACAATGCTTCAACCAAAACCACCATCCTGGGTTGCCCTGGTGGCGCAGTGGTTGAGAGTCTGCCTGCCGATGCAGGGGACACGGGTTCGTGCCCCGGTCCGGAAGATCCCACATGCCGCGGAGTGGCTGGGCCCGTGAGCCATGGCCGCTGAGCCTGCGCGTCCGGAGCCTGTGCTCCGCAACGGGAGAGGCCACAACAGTGAGAGGTCCCCGTACCGCAAAAAAAAACACACAAAAAAACAAAAAAAAACCCCACCATCCTTGGGCTTGTAGAATGCCTTTACCACCATTATGGTAATAGACACAGCGTTACTTCCAATCAAGAAACTCACTTCACAGCAAGTAAAGTACGAGATGGGCCCCTGCTCATGGGACTCACTGGTCTTATTGTGGCCCCATCATCCTGAAACAGAATGGCCGAATGCCCTTTGGAAGACTCAGTTCAGCAGCAGTTAGGTTGCCATGCCTTGCAGGACTGGGGCAAACTTCCCCAGGAGGCTGTGTTTGTCCAGAATCAGCATCCAATACATGGTTCTGCTTCTCTCATAGCCAGGATTCACCAAATCAAGATTCACGGGGTGGGAAGGGAGATGGTCCACACACCGTTGCCACCAGGGATGCACTAGGAAAATTTCTGCTTCCTGTTCTGGCAACCCTGTGTTCTGCTTGTCTAGAGGTCTTAGTTCCCAGGGAGGAATGTTGCCACCGGGAAACACAACAGTGATTCCGTTGACCGGGAAGTTGAGACGACCATCCCACCACTTAGAGCCCCTCATGCCTCTGAATCGACAACAAAGAAGGGAGTCACTGTGCTGGATGCCGTGACTGGTCCTGACCATGGGGGAACTGGACGGTTAAAGTCAAGAGAAGACTACAACAACTCCATTCAGACAGGGCTCTAATGGTCCAGATCCTTCAGGAGAAAAGGTTTGGGTCACCCCCTGTTGTAGGTTGAACTGCCTTCCTCCAAAAGACATGATCAGGTCCTAAGCCCCAGCACCTGTGAACATGACTGTTTTGAAGTAAAGTCTCTGCCGGTGTCATCAAGTGAGATGAGGTCAGTCTGGATTTGAGTGGACCCTAGCCCAGTGACTCTTGTCTCCAGAAGAAATCTGGACACGGGCACAGACACAGAGGAAAGAATAGCACTGGAACTGGAGACAGAGATGGGAAGGATGCACCCACCAGCCCAGCGAACACAAGGATTGCCAGCAGCCAGCAGCAGATGATACGGAGGCATGGGTGGCTGTGAACTGGCCCCGTAGGTGCCTTGATTTCAGGGCTGTGAGGGAATAAACTTCCGTTGTTTTGAGCCACCAAGCCTGTGGTATTCTGTTATCGTGGCGGTAGGAGACGAATACACCCCACCTGGTAAAGAACCGTGACCGGCTGAGGTGCTTGCTGAGAGCAAAGTGTGTACGGAACAGGCAGAGGGGAAGACAGTTAAACACCAGCTGTTACACGTGACTGTTACAGAAATGGGGTTTGGAATAGTTACAGGTATCTCCTCCTTATTTGGCTATGACTATACTTTAAGTAAATATTTTCATCACTTTCTTCCCTTATCAGTTTACGTAAGACATGTTAACAGTAGTAAACTTTGCATCAGGGTCATTAAGTTGCAGGATATCAAAGTACAAGGGTGAAAACCAGCTACGAATGCTGCGTCCTCATCTGAGAAGAGTTAACATGTTTTTGGTTGTATGCGGGATGCTTGTACCATGTGGGCAAAGTGTGGCTTTCTTATCACCTTTACTTGGAGATTAAGAACCATTTAAGAAACTGTGTATGGCTGCCCCCCAGACCCAGTTTTTCCATCAGACTTAAGCTGGGTGTTGCGGAGGCATTTTGCAGATGCAATTAAAGTCAGTAATCCATTAGTTTAAGGAATACTACCCTGGATAAGCTGGTGGACCTCATCCAATCAGTTCCAGGTCCTTAAGAGCAGGACTGAAGTTTCCCTGAAGAAGAACTAATTTCATGAACTTCAATTGCAGCTCTTGCCTGAAAGTTCCAGCTCACCCTTCCTCAAGGCCTGCCCTATGGATTTTGGACTTGCCTAGCAAGACCGTAAGATCTTGTAAGCCAATTCCCTGCCATAAGTAAATTATTCCCTAAAACAATGAAGGACTGTATGCCACACATAAGCTCACAATTTTTTTTAATTAAATAGCATATTTTATTTAACCCAGGTATGTCCAAAATATTCTCATTTCCATGTAATCAATATAAAGTAACTAATGGTATTTTTTACATTCTTTTTTTGTACTAACTCTTCAAATTCTGGTGTGTGTTTTACACTTAAAGCACATCTCGATTCAAACCAGCCACATTTCAGGTGCCCAAGAGCCAGGCTTCCAGTGGCTGCAGTATTGGACAGCACAGGTCTAGACTTAAGAAATCGATGGAGAAAATATTAATGATGCCGATTAAATTTTAAAGTAATACTGAGGCTGAAACATTTCGATCCCATTAACAATCTGTTCATCAATGAGTAATCAGTAGGTCACGTATCAAATTTAATGACAAACTTATTGGGAAGAGAGCAGTGTAGCAGGCTGAACAGTGGTCCCCAAAGGTATCAGGCCTTAATCCCTGGAATGTAAATTTCTTTAACATTTTTAAACTTTGCCGATGTGATTAAAGATCTTTACGTGGGGAGATTATTTTGGGATATCCAGGGCGGCTGTAATGAGGGAGAGGCAGAGGAGATCTGGGACACAGAAGAGGAGGCCGAGACGAGAGTTATGGGGCCGTAAGTCAAGGAATGTCAACAGCCACCGGGAGCTGTCAGACACGACCACGGGCCTGCCACACTGATTCCAGCCCAGTGGTGAGATTTTGGATTTCTGACCTCCAAACTGTGAGAAAATAAACGTCTGTGGTTTTAAGCCCCTGGACGTGTAGCGATCTGTTTCAGCAGCCACAGGAAACTAATACAGGCAGATGGGACGCAGCTCCATTTGCCATATCGTGGCGGAATTACCACCACAGGTGAAGCTTACAATTTCTTATACTAAATAATTAAAACACAGCTTTCTGGAGACTTTACAGAATATATAGAGGCATCAAACTCAATTTTTGGAATAATAGTAAGTGAAGAAAAGGCAGAAAATGTAATAAGTATGTACACATGCAGAGTCTTGCAAGAAGCAAAAATGTTGCTGTGGTATGTATTGGAATGTTCAGAAGGGTTTAAATAATTTCTGTTCATTTCTTATTGGATGATATCATTTTAATACATATTACGGTGTTACCTTGAGTATCTTCAATTTCATAGTAAAAGGCAGTATTCTTTAACGAATGCTCATCACATAAGTCAGAAAGATGATTTAAATTCAGAGCCTGCGTTCTAGAGCCCATGAGCCACAACTACTGAGCCCACGTGCCACAACCACTGAGCCACCAGGGAAGTCCTGAGTGTTGTCTGTTTTTAAAATCTATCAGCATGTTTTCATGAGGCATTTCCTTTGCTCTTGGTGACATGATACACAGTTTGGGGACAGAGAAGACATAGACACAATGTCCACCCAATTGACAGCACACACCTCAGGAGGCAGTGTTCGTGTCTCTGAAATTAGTAGGAGAACTCCAGACACATATCCGATTGCCTACCAATATTTCCACTTGGATGTGTAGTGGGCATCTCAAATTTAAGACGCCTGGAACTAATGGCCTCAAACTTGGGGCTTCCTGGCTCTCCCCAGTCCCAGGAAAGGGCAGCAGCATCCTTCTAACTGCTCAAGGAAGCAAGCAAGGACGCAAACACACGCAAAAGCTGGGGCACTGTGGACAGTGGAGAAGAAGAGAAACACAGCGAGTTCTTTGTGCTTTGTCCTTCTTGATTCTTTCCTTTGTTTAGATTTGACTGAGTTGCAGTTTCATCGTTTTGCTGACTGAAAATGAATATTTATTCATCGAATCAGCTAATGTATATTGAATGTCTAGCATGTGCTCACAAACAGCTTTCAATACACAGAGCTGGGATAGTATGAAGAAATAGCTCATAACAGGTCACACTTATCAAGGGCTTATGATATGCTGAGCAGAGTCTAGCTACATTACAGCGATGATCACATTTAGTTTTTACAAAAACCCTGTGAGGAAGCACACGGTTACTCTCCCGGTGTTTACATGTAAGAGAATTGACTCTTCAAATGTCTTAGCTGAAGTTACGCAGTAACAAAGGGAAACCTAGATTTGCAGCCAGTCCTATTTCCAGAGCCCAGATTCTGAATTATCAACATTATGCCACAGGCTTTTTAAATGAGGAAACAGAGCCCTGCAATATTTTTAATTAGTGTGTAATATCTAGTAGAGATCTTAGTTATGTAGAGTTCTCTAAAATTATGGTTTTGAATTGTTCAGTTTTCCAACTACAAAAAAATGAGATATTTAAATTCTGTATGTGTTACAATGTATACTAAGTAAAGTCACCTCCATGTGTCTTTGGGACAATATTGTTTAAGCTCTGACAAAGATGCATATTTCCTCTTTGCCAAATTAATCTTTATTTAAAAATACAGTGGGTTATTTTGATTATGAAGTTTTCAAAAGTATAGAAAATAGCATGACCTCCGTCCACATACCCATCATTCAGCCTCAATTATCAACATATAACACAATTATAATGTTCATTCATAGACTAACAGTCCAAAGGGTGATGAATAAAATAACTTCTTTTAGGGAAGTGGCTATAGTCAATGGATTGGATATAATTTTATAGAAAATAAAACCCTCAATTAAAAAAAACAGTCATTCTTAAAGAGAGACCAAACAGGGTAATAATACTGCATTTTTAAGAGTCCAAGTCTGGTATTTCTCAGACAAAATAAAGATTTACTGATGGCTGTACCTTCTCCCAACACGAAAATAAGTTCTAAAGTTTTTTAAAAACCTGAGAAATTTTTTAATGACAGAGATAACACTAAAGCAAATAATGAATCTAAAAGCAGGACATTATGCATGTCACCAATTGTCATGAAGGATGTCTCGCAAAACACAGTGAATTTTAATTGATTTTTTTTTACCGTATTGTACATTTAGAAGGGGCTTTCAAACTGAAACAGAAAAAAACAGTGTGGGGCTGGGAATGAAAATTGGTGCAGCTACTATGGAAAACAGTATGAGGTTCCTCAGAAAAGTAAAAATAGAGTTACCAGCAATCCCACTCCTGGGTATATATCCAGACAAAACTATGATTCAAAAAGACACATGCACCCCAATGTCCACTGCAGCCCTATTTACAATAGCCAAGACATGGAAGCAAACTAAATGTCTACTGACAGATGAATGGGTAAGGAAGATGTGATACATATATACAATGGAGTACTATTCAGCCATAAAAAAGAAATAGTGCCATTTTCAGCAGCACTGATGGACCTAGAGATTATCATACTATGCAAAGTAAATCAGAAAGAGAAAGACAAATACCATATGATATCACTTGTATGTGGAATCTAAAATATGATACAAATGAACTTATTTACAAAACAGAAATAGACACAGGGACACAGAGAACAGACTTGTGGTTACCAAGGGGAAGTGGGTAGAGAGATGGATTGGGAGTTTGGGATTAGCAGATGTATACATAGGACGGATAAACAACGAGGTCTTACTGTAGAGCACAGGGAACTATATTCAATATCCAGGGGTAAACCATCATGGAAAAGAATATGAAAAATAATATATATATACATAACTGAACCACTCTGCTGTACAGCAGAAATTAACACATTGTAAATCAATTAGACTTCAATAAAATAAATTTTTAAAAAATGTGGGGTCACAATTCCAAGAAGGTAGAGATTTGCTGCAATTAAGTAAAAAATATGAATTATATTAAAAGATAACTTTTGATGAAATATTGACTGCCCTCCATATCAAAATTTACTTTAAAATGTGAAATTTAAAGAAAACTAGATTGACTCATAAGACCATGAATGCATTTTTTTAGTTACCTTTAATTACCATTGTTGTAGGACCATGAGTCACCTATTGACACTTTATCAAAAGACAGGAAGTAGCCTCACCAGTGAACTCTGTTCTTAGAAGTCCTGTAGCGGTTCTGCGTGCTCAGTCTCGGCCACTCTTCCAGTTTTCTGACTCCTCATTCTATTTAAAAAGAGAAAGACAGATTAAAAATAAATAAAAGCCAAACAAAAAAAATAAGTGACTCAATATGATGGTCATATTTTCATTTTATATTAGATTTTCTTTCTCCTTTAACTAGAAAAGGTAATGAAGTTTTTTGCTTGGTTTTTTCTCGGCTTGTTTTTTGGGGAAGTGGTTTTTTTTTTTTTTTTGCGGTACGCGGGCCTCTCACTGTTGTGTCCTTTCCCGTTGCGGAGCACAGGCTCCGGACGCGCAGGCTCAGCAGCCATGGCTCACGGGCCCAGCCGCTCTGCGGCATGTGCGATCCTCCCGGACCGGGGCACGAACCCGTGTCCCCTGCATCGGCAGGCAGACTCTCAACCACTGCACCACCAGGGAAGCCCCAGGGAAGTCTTTTTTTTAAGTGTAATTATTTTGGGACTTCCCTGGCGGTCCAGTGGTTAAGAATTCGCCTTCCGATGCAGTGGTCGTGGGTTCGATCCTGGTCGGAGGACTAAGATCCTGCATGCCGCGGGGCAACCAGAGAGCCTGCGCGCCGCAACTACAGAGCCCACATGTCACAATGAAAGATCCCGTGTGCCGCAACTCGAGAGAAGCCTGCACACCACAATGAAAGATCCCGCGTGCCGTCATGAAGATCCAGCGAGCCGCAACTAAGACCCGATGCTGCCAAATGGATAAATAAATATTTCAAAAAAAAAAGTATAGTTGGCTCACAATATTATGTTAGTTTTGCATATACAACATAGTGACTCAATATTTTATGCATTACAAAATGATGACCAGCTGTCTAGTTACCATCTGTCACCAAACTTACTACAATATTATTGACTACACTCCCTATGCTCTACATGACACCCCTGTGACATTTATTTTATGACTGGAAGTTTGTACCTCTTAATCCCCTTCACCTATTTCACTGATTCCCCATCCCCCTTCCCCTCTGGCAACCACCAGTTTGTTCTCTGTATCTATGAGTCTGTTTCTGTTTTGTTTTGTTTGTATGTTTGTTTTGTTTTTAAGGTTACACATATAAGTGAAATAATAAGGTATTTTTCTTTCTCTGACTTATTTCACTTAGTATAATACCATCTAGGTACACCCATGTTGTTCCAAATGGCAAGCTTTCATTTTTTATGACTAATATTCCATTATATTAATATATATAATATATAATACTCAGCCATACACACACACACACACCCCCCACATCTTCTTTATCCATTTACTTATAAACTCTTATGCTGCTATATATTATTACTTATACTTATATTACTTATTACATTATATACATTATTACATTACATTACATTATTACATTACATTACATTACATTATTACATTACTTATAAACTCTTATGCTGCTTCCATATCTTGGCTATGGTAAATAATACAATCGGCATGCATATATCTTTTCAAATTAGTGTTTTTGTTTTCTTCAGACAAATACTCAGAAGTGGAATTGCTGGATCTTATACTGTTCTACTTTTAATTTTTTGAGGAATACCCATACTGTTTTCCACAGTGGCTGCACCAATGTATTGACGGTGCACAAGTGTTTCCTTTTAGCCACATCCTCACCAGCACTTGTTATCTCTGGTCTTTTTGATGAAATCCATTCTGACAGGTGTGAGTTGATATCTCCCTGAGGTTTTGATTTGCATTTTCCTGATGATTACTGATGTTGAGCATCTTTCCATGTGCCTTTTTGCCATCTGTGTGTCTTCTTTTGGAAAATGTCTATTTAGTTACTCTACCCATTTTTAATTGGATTGTTTGTTTTTTGGATATTGAGTTGTATGGGTTCTTCATGTATTTTGGATATAACCCCTAATCAGACACATCATTGCAAATACCTTCTCTCATTCAGTAGGTTGCCTTTTTGTTTTCTTTATGACTTCCTTCAGTGTGCAAAAGCCTTTTAGTGTGAAATAGTCTGAATTGTTTATTTCTGCTTTTGTTTCCCTTGCCTGAGGAGACATGTCCAAAAAATTACTGCTAAGACCAATGTCAAAGAACGTGCCACTAAGTCCTGGCATGACTTCCTGTGTGGCCCAGGATGGGCCTGAGGCTGGTGCTGGCCTGCTGGTGGGTGGGACCTGGTCCCCAGAGGGCTGGCTGCTGGTCCCTGGGGGTCTTGGGGTGATGATTGCCTACTGGTAAGCAGGTAAGCCCCCAGTGTTAACAGGCTAGAAGAAAGACTCCAATATGGTGCTTCCAAAAATGACTGCTGTTCACATCTCTTTCCTCAGTGGGAGTCCCCATTCCATCCTGCCTCTCCAGGAGGCTCTCCAAGATCAGCAGGTGGGTCTGACCCAGGCTCTTTTCAAATATTTATTTATTTATGATTTTTATTTTTGGCTGTGTCGGGTCTTAGTTGCGGCATACGGGATCTTTCGTTGTGGTGTGTGGCCTCTGTAGCCGTGGCACGCGGGATCTCTAGTTGTGACACGTGGTCTTAGTTGCCCCACGGCGAGTGGGATCTTAGTTCTCCGACCAGGGATCGAACCCACGTCCCCTGCATTGAAGGCAGATTCTTAACCACTGGACCACCAGGGAAGTCCCAAGACTCAGCCTCTTTTCAAATTACTGCGTCTGTGTTGGGACTCAGAGCATATGAGATTTTGTGTGTACCCTTTAAGAGCTAAGTCTTTGTTTTCTACAGCCTTCCAGCTCTCCCATATGCAACCCCTTACTGGTCTTCAAAGCCAAACTTTCTGGGGGCTCATCTGCCCAGTGCAGGACTCCTGGGCTGGGGAGCCCCATGTGGGGCTCAGACTCCCTGCTCCTTGGTGAGAACCTCTACAATTGTGATTATCCTTCCATTGTGGGTCACCTACCATCCCGTGGGTCTTGACTCTGCTGTGTGTCCACCCCTCCTACCTGTCTCGTTATGGTTCCTTCTTTCTATCTTTAGCTGTGGAAGATATTTTCTGCTGGTCTTCTGGACAATCTTATAGGTAGTTGCTCTGTAAATAATTATAATTTTGGTTTGCTCATGGGAGGAGGTGAGCTCAGAGCCTTCTGACTCCACTCTCTTGGCTATACCCATCCATTAGTGCATTTTTAACTCCAAAGTGTTATACAGTAATTGCTGTATAAACCTATACAAGATATATCAAAATAACAAAGATATCATGGAATCATAATTTGAAAATTCTGCAGACTTGATGACAATGTTAAGAAATGAAATCATCTCATCACTTCCTTCTTCGTCAACCTTTTCATTTCTTTCTCATTAAAGGCCCTCCATGCTCACCATCATTTTAATGTCTGTCTTAAATACATGAACCTCTAAACCCATGGACCTCCAGTTGACTTGCTAGCTTTCCACTGTCTGGGAGGCAGGGTACCCAGGTGGCTAAATGTACAGAGGTTGGAGTCGCACTTCTCTGCTGAAACCCTTTGTCAAGAACAGATACACGTGTATGTGTGACTGAGTCCCTTGAAACTGCGTACCTGAAACTAACACAACATTGTCAATCAGCTACACTCCACTATAAAGTAAAAGTTAAAAAAGAAAAAAAATCCAAAGCTTTCCTGGTGACGCAGTGGTTGAGAGTTCACCTGCCAATGGAGGGGACACGGGTTCGAGCCCTGGTCCAGGAAGATCCCACATGCCACGGAGCAACTAAGCCTATGTGCCACAACTACTGAGCCTGCGCTCTAGAACCTGCAAGTCACAACTACTGAGCCCACGTGCCACAACTACTGAAGCCCACGTGCCTAGAGCCCATGCTCTGCAACAAGAGAAGCCACCGCAATGAGATGCCTGCAAAATGCAGTCAAGAGTAGCCCCCACTCTCCGCAACTAGAGAAAGCCCACACGCAGCAACGAAGACCCAACACAGCCAAAAATGAAATAAATAACTTTAAAAAAAATTTTTTTAAATCCATTGTCCACCTTTCATTAGGTATTTAACTTGAGAAAATGATTTCCATACTCCAAGTACTCTTTTACAGGTGATGTGATAATACTATAAACAGATATGAATAAGTAAATAGATATGATAATATCATGTAGCTCATAGGATTATTTTGAGAATTAAAAGAGATTATTCATGGAAAGGAACTATCATAAATAATTGTTACTATTACTGAATTTATTACCTCTTCTGAGACTATCTATGGTAAGTCTCATTAAAAAGATGGAAGGAGTATTGAGTTGTCATTGTGAGAAATAAACTAAAAAATCAGGACAAAACAATGAGAATCATTCATGTACATTACCTCTTAAAAACTTTTTGTTTCTTTCTGTGCTCTGCATAATATATGCATAACGTCTAAGGCTATCCGTTTCTTGCCCTGGTGAAAACACAACACTGACCCCCAGGAGAGTATGATTAAGAAGTTAAAAAGGGGTGTTTGAGGTCATCCAGGCTTCCTTTGAAACTATCAGAAAATATGGGCAACGCTGTTCCAGGAATGATCTCTGCTCTCATGAGAGGCATCCAGAAAACCCCGTTTGAACACCAGTGTTAGCACTATGTTGAAGACAGAGAGTTGGAGCAGTCCTCCGTGAAAGAAGTTCAAGAGATCAAAATATAAACATTCAGCTTCTTTCAGTGAGGAAAAAACAGTACATGATTTTGAAATCTTCAGTTCGAGGCTGTTAATTTTATTAGTTAGAGAACAAAGGTTTATAGGATCGGAATCAGTGTGGCCCAATTGTTTTGCTCTGAAATATAGCCAAGGATATAATTAATCCTCAACTGTCATTTAACAAGTGTATGCCATAGGTCAAAATGCGGATTGAATAGATTTGTCTTCTATATTTAAGCAGGCATACACTACTTAGAGCACCTATCAATTTCACTTCTCAACTTCCAATTCTTTTATGCTCCAAGTTCAAACGGGGGTGAAAGTAGCAAGTGGATGGATATGTTTTACCTGAATTGGGAAGCAGATGTGGGTCACTATCGGTAGATAAAACGTAGTATTTCAGGTAATGTATCTCCTCCTTAAAAAACACAAGTCTTTAATCAGCAGATCAAAATTTCCATTTTTAAGTGAAGTAGTCTAGATTGTCAGTCTAGATTGTCAGAACCCTGACTTTTCTATACATATCAAAAAGAACACCACTTACACCTTTAGTAATGTTAAAACAAACCAATCCAAACAAGAGAACATGTAAATAAAGTTTGAACAGATATATAGCAGAATGCTTAAGAGTAAAGCAATAATTGCTTCTGGGGAATAGGATAGGAGAAATTCTGTATTTGGATTGAGATTTGTTAAAATTGAAACCCATTCAATTTGTAATTTTTAAAAGGCAGAAAATTACTTTGTTGGGGTTATTTAATATAAAGAAAATAATGAGAAGCATAGTGCCTCTGTTGAAGGTGCCATTCTACTGTTCTGTAAATAAAATTCCTGCTGAGTTTTGAAGTCTAAAGTGCTTCCTAGAATTTAAAGATGGGCAGCAAGACAGGAAAAAGTCTGTTGATGAAATTTCTTCTCCTTCCTCATGTTTCTGGGTGTCCTTAAAATAGAGATCCATAAACCCAAATGAAAATGAATTTTAGCTCTCAGCCACTTTGACCTAATGACATTTCCAGAACACTATATTCAGAAACTGCACAAGATGTATTTTCTTCTAGAACACATGGTACCTTCACCCAAATAGGCCATATGTTGGGTCATAAAACAAGCCCCAACATCTTAAAAAAGACTTAAATTATACAGAAATGACTTCTCATATCAATAACATATCTAGAAAAAAACAAGTATTTATAAATTAAAATAGCACACTTCTAACTAATCCATTGTCAAAGAAGAATCACAAGATATTTTTTTTTAATCACAAGATATTTTTAAAAATATGTCCAATTCAATGGAAAAGAAAAAACCAATAGATGCAAATTTGTGATGTATAGCTAAAGCAGTGATTACAAAGAAAGTTTAAATGTTCAAAATCATAAAGAAGAAAGGTCTTGACTTAAGGTTTCAATTTAAGAGGCTGGTGGGGGGAATGTAAAGCAACTCCAAGAGAAAGAAAGAACAAAGTTAAGAGTAGACATTAATTAATTTTTTAGAAAACAGACAGACTCCTGGGAAAATAATAAAGCCAAATCTGGGTCTTTGAAAACATCAACAAAATTAATAAACCACTAGATAGATTAATCAATAACATATGAGAGAAGACACAAATTAGCAATATAAAGAATGAAAAAGGAAACCTTACTACAAATCTTCAAACATTAAAAGGAATATATGAGAATATTATAAACAATTTTATGCCAAAATATTAGACAATTTAGATAAGATGAACAAATTCTTTGACATACACAAGGAACAAGGTAAAACAGAAAGTTGAAAAGCCCCTATATCTATTAAAGAAATTGAATTTGTTATCAAAAATCTTCACACACAAAAAATTCCAGACCCAGATGGTTTTAAAGGAAATTTATCAAATTTTATCAAATTCATCTAAGGAGAAAGAAACACCAGTCTTACAAAGACTTAGAAAATAGAGGAGGAGAAATGAATTTCCAATGCATTTTACTAGGTCAGCCTAATACTGATACCAGAAGAACCAGACAGATATTATAAAAAAAGAAAATTACAGATGAATGTCCCTCATGAATGAATAAATTAATACACACACACACACACACACAAAATATTAGGAAATCAAATCCACTTATGTATTTTTTAAAAAATATGGCCAAGTAGAATTCTCCCAGGAATAAAAGGTTGAATTAATACTCCAAAATCAGTCAATGTAATACACCAAAATAAAAAAAAAATAAAAGAGGAAAAGTATGTAACAATTTAACACATGTAGAAAAAGCATTTGAAAAAAATTAACACCTATTTGTGATAAAAACTCTCAGAAAACCAGTAATAAAGGGGATTTCCTCAATCTGATAAAGTTGTCTACAAAATAACTACGGATAACACAATATCAAATGGTAAAATAATGAACACTTTCCCTTTAAGATCAAGAACAGAGTAAAGATGCTCACCCACTCCACTTCAATCTTTATTGGAGGTACCAACCAGTGTAATAAGGCAAGAAAAAAAGGCATAAAATTGAAGAAGAAGAAATAAGAATGCATTTATTCACTAAAGACATATAGAAAATCCTAAAGAATATACAAATGAGTGATTAAAATTAATAAGTTAGTTTAGCAAGATTGCAGGATGCTAGGTCAATATGCAAAAATCAATTATATTTCTGTACACTAGCAGCAAAAAATGAAAAAAATAAAACATTCAATCGATAATTTTTAAAAACGAAATATAAATATATTTAAGAAAAGATGTGCAAGACCTCCACACTTAACACTACAAACAATTGGTGACAGAAACTAGAGAAGATATAAGTAAATGGAGATGTATACCATATTCATTAATTGAAAGACTCTACAGATTTAATATCAATTATAATTCCATCAAGCTTTTCTTAAAATAAAAATTAAGAAGCTGACTGCAAAATTCATGTGGAAGTGCATAGCACCTAGAATAGCCAAAGCTGAACAAAGAACAAAGTTGATTTCAAGACTTATGATAAAGTTATGTTGATTAGGACATTGTGGTACTGGCAAAAAATAACATTAAATCCTTTGATGAAATAGAGTAGAGAGCCCAGAAGTAAACTCACATATTCAGTCATTTCATTTTTCACCAAAACAACAACAAAGTAATCCACTGAAGGCAGAAAAATCTTCTCAACAGTTGATGCTGGAATAACTAGGTCTCATAACTCAAACCACATACACAAAAAATTTAATTCAAAATATATCACAGGGACTTTCCTGGTGGCGCATTGGTTAGGAATCCACCTGCCAGTGCAGGGGACATGGGTTCAAGCCTTGGTCCGGGAAGACCCCACATGCCGCAGAGCAACTAAGCCCGTGCACCACAAGTACTGAGCCTGCGCTCTAGAGCCCATACGCCACAGCTACTGAGCCCACGTGCCACAACTACTGAAGCCTGAGTGCCTAGAGCCCACGCTCTGCAACAAGAGAAGCCACCTCAATGAGAAGCCCACGCACAGTAAAAAGACTCAACACAGCCAAAAATAATAAATAAATAAAATAAATTTTTTAAAAAAGCACATGCTCTTCAAAAAAAAAAAAAAAACAACTATCTCTTGCAAAGCTAGTAAGCTGATCACATGCCAACTGAGTCATGCTCTAGGGGAAGTGACTGGACTGGACAGTTCATCAGCGCCCACTGCCTTTTCTTTGCTGTTTTTAGGGAGCTATTACCAAAGAAGAGAGGGAAAGAAAAATATGTTGGGAAAGAACTGGCTGGTTTGGAAGAAGAATTAGAAGAAAGAAGGTCTCTCAAGGCAAATACTTCTGTATCCCAAATAAACAGCGATAAGACTGGAAGGGGAGGAAAAAAAAAAAAACCTTGCTCGACAAAGACCCATAAAGGATTCTTAGTTAAACAAAAGATCTTAGCCTTACTGCAGCAGTCAGATGAGGATGTCGTTTTCCCAGGCAAGATTTTCAAATAAACTTAAGATAGACTCTACTAATTTGAGAGAGGTGCGTGAGAATTAAAGATGCAGACGTAGTTACCAGTAGAGGGAAGTAACTTAGGGTCAATGAACTCAGGAGCTGACATGTTTCTTACTGAGTTGGATTCCCGAATAAACCACGAGCTGGCCCCCAAAGGGTTATGTCTGGAAAACAACCATCAGGGCTCCATACACAGGAGCAGGAAGTGACTTAGAGCCTACCCGGGACTGTGCGGTGCTCCTTACGCCACACAAATAACCCCCTTTGACTTGGATTTAATTGCCTCTAGCTTCTTCAAGATTATCACCCCCTTCTCCTTTAATTTCCTGTATCATTAATCTCTCCCCGTCTACTGGTGTGGTAGGCTGAATAATGGTCCCTAAGATGTCCATGATCTAATCCTCCGACCTGTGAATATGCCACCTTACACAGCAAAAGAACTTTGCAGATGCGATCAAGCTAAAAACCTTGAGATGGGGAGATTGCTTTGTATTATCTGGGTGGACCTGCATGATCACAAGGGTCCGTATAAGAAGACAGAACTGTTAAACAAAAAAGAACCAGGACTTGATGACTTGGGAAATTCTCAGCCTGTCCAGATTGCAAAAGATATTAAAATGAGGAAATTCACTGTCCAGAAAGCATATTCTGACAAGAAAGCCAAGAGTTTGGCTGGATGACCTTTGGCTAGTGCCTTGAAAAGATCAAAAGAGGAATCAAGCACACGGGGCGCTTCTGAAGAGGGGAACATGTGACCCCTGCGTCCCTCCAGCCTTCTCAGTAAAAGGCAGGATTTACGTAGGATTTTCAGGAAAGACTTGTTCAATGGAGTGAATCCCTGTGAGTGCACAGGAGACCCACAAGGTACCTAAGAACATTCGATCAGCAGAAGCACTGCCAGGTTGCGCTGAAAGGGACAGAGAAATGCAAAAGGCTGCAGGACTGGCAGAATTCTGTAGGCAGGCAACCATCTGTTAGACTACTCGGCTGCAAACATGTGCTAGCTTTCGTTCAAAAGGAAGGATATATCCAAGAGAAGAACCTCAAGCCCAAAGGGCAGAGCCCAGAGCCACAAAGCATTGTTTCCAAGCCTTGAAATCTGATGGTGTTTGCCTTTCTGGATTTTTTTATTTCTTGGGACCCACAAGTGCCCTTTTTTTCCCTTCCATTTTCTTCCTTTTTGAACAGGGATGTTTATAACGGGTACCCTATCCCTGTCCCAACACTCTATTTTGGGAGCACATAACTTGCTTTCTAGCTTCCAAGCTACATTGATGGAGAGGAATTTTGTCTGAGGGTGGTTCATATGCAGTCTCACCCATACCTGATTTAAATAATTTAGGTGATGGGATTTGGATCTTTTGAGCTGATGAGATTTAGATGAAATTTTTGGAAGTGAGTTGAGGCTTTGGGAGACTTTGGAATGGGGTGAATGTATTTTGCACATAAAATAGATGAGAGGGGCTTCCCTGGTGGCGCAGTGGTTGAGAGTCCACCAGCCGATGCAGGGGACACGGGTTCGTGCCCCGGTCCGGGAAGATCCCACATGCCGCGGAGCAGCTAGCTGGGCCCGTGAGCCATGGCCGCTGAGCCTGCGCGTCCGGAGCCTGTGCTCCGCAACGGGAGAGGCCACAACAGTGAGAGGCCCGCGTACCGCAAAAAAAAAAAAAAAAAAAAAAGGATAAAATAGATGAGAGTCTTCGGGGACAGAGGGTGGACTGTGGTAGACAAATAAATGACCCCCAAAATGTCCATATCCTAATCCCCAGAACCTGTGAATGTTACCTTATGTGGCAAAAAGAACTTGCATATGTGATTGATTTAAGGATTTTGAGATGCGAGGTTATCCTGGATTATCCAGGGGGCCCGATGTGATTTCAAGAATCCTTATAAGGGAGAGGCAGGAGGTCAGAGGGGTGAGAAGTACCATGCTGCTGCCTTACAGATGGAGGGCCAGGGGGCAGAGGACAGGTGATACAGACACCTCTGTAAGCTGGAGAACACAAGGAAGCAGATGTCCCTCCCGAAGCCCCCAGGTGTAACACAGCCCTGCTAACGCCTTGATTTGAGACTTTTGACTTTCAGAATTGAAAGAGAACAAATTTGTGTGCTTTAAGCCAGTAAGTTTGTGGTGATTTGTTACAGCAGCAACAAGAATTCAGTACAACTGGCATTTACCATCAATTCCGTTAAAATAATCAAGTCACTCCCATCCTTGAAACACAGGTAAGAATGAGCCCCTGCCCTGTTTCACCGCTTCTCTTTCCGCGTGGAAACTCGTAGGGTGTACACGCACCATCTCTACTTCTTCCCCTTCAAACTCCTAAAGATGATTGAGCTGACCTACCATTAGACCGGAGTCTGCCCTTCAGCCCCTCTGCCAAACGTCACCAACCTTGAGCTACTGATTGCCAAATCCAAACAGCGCTGTTTAGTGCTTATTGACCTCTTGGCAATATTTGAGATTTTCATGCCATCTTTTCTTTGAGAGGGCCTCTTCTCCCTTGATTTCAGCTATACTGTTCCCTTCCAAATCTACTCTTCTTACATCCCTAGTCGGGATTAATGGCTCCATCATCTATTTCTAGCTGCTTAAGTAAGAAACCTGGAAGCCGCTGCTGGGTCCTCGCTCTGTTCAGCCCCCAGTGGATTCTGGCTCATGCACAGCTGAATTCTACTCTCCTTTTGTATCACCTCTTCCCCTGATGAGAATGAGTTCTGTATTCTGTCATCTGGTTCATGTCATCTGTTCTCTCCTTTTCTTTTTCCACTCTGCTGCCTGTGTAATTCCTCCAACATACAAGCCTAATTATGTCACTCCCTGGTTTAAAATCCATTAACATTGCTTTCAGATTAGATCTGCCTGTTTACACTTCATCCCTTTTTGGCTCTCCTGAACACCATAGCTTCACAGTGACAAATGAGTATTTTGATTCTGATGATCTATCTCATACCAGTCCCCCGTCATGTTAGCTCCAAGATAGCGGGTGAGTCAGGGAACTGGCCTCAATTTCTCATCTATGAAGTCGATCTAGATAACACGGCCCAACTCACGGAGGTGTTAAAGGATTGAATGAATTAGTTCTTGTAAAGAGGCCAAGCACAAAGCAATAGGATGCAGGTATTATTATTATTATCATCATTATTGTTATTGTTATTATTATTCTCCTCAGGAAACCTGAATGGGGCACTGGATTGCAGGTCCTTCCCTGAGTTGTGAGGCAAATGCAAGCCTTAAACTCCTTGGGTTGAGCGGTAACAGTAGCATCAGACCAATTGCACCCAAACGTCATATTTTCAAGGCCTCCCTTTCTAGGCCTTTATTGAGGACCTACTATGTCCCAGGCACTTGTTATACATAGATGATGGAAAAGTAAACAAAATTTAAAAACCCCTCCTTTAGAGCTTATGTTCTGGTGGAAAATATAAATAATAATAAGAGAAGCAAGAAGAACATTGTGTTAGCTAAACAAGAGAATAAGCGCACAGGGATCAGGGGTTACAAAGCACAGAAGGAGAACGGAGGTTAGATTGTAGATGGGTGGACAGAAAAGCCAGCTAAGAGCTTGACTTTTGACGAAAGATGTGAAGGGAGGGTCCAGCGTATTCTGTTCTCTGGGAGGTGCCGCGTCTGACTGAGGGACAGCCCAGCCCTGAGGCAGCGTGACGGTCCAGGGACAGCAGAAAGGTCTGTGTGCCTGAACGGAAAGACCAGGGTGACCGTGGAACCAGGGGAAACCACCAAGAGAAAGCTAGGAAGCAGACCCCAGGCACCCCAGGAGGACATCGGCTCTCACTCTGAACATGATAGGAAGGCTCGGCCCCGTAAATATGTTGGACATTTTGGCCTTATTTGTTTCCTTGTCTTTACTGAAAATGTGAATAATTCATATACGCATTTCTTTGGCTTTGGAAAAAATTTCTTCAAAACAATCAAGAAATGAAACAGTATAAAAATAGTATAAGAAATTAAACTCTTCAAGTGTTTGACAATCTAACATTCTACATATGCTTTTTTCCCCTCTAATACCGATATGACCATTGGCTTTCCGACCAAGGGCTTTTCTGACAATTTGCTCGTGAGATAAAATTAAGTCAAGAGAGTTTAATATGTTTTAGGATGAAAATATCAACACCCTTTCTTTGAAAAGGTCATCCTGAATCACATTCATGTACGTTTCAGTCGTGCATTCATGAGTATAATTTTCAATTTATAAATCAGAAATAAACATGGTATTAACAAAAGCATAGTCTGTGTCTAAGGACAAGCAATTGCCCATAAGTGTTATAAATAGTTGGCTTGGCTTTTCTCCTGCAGAAAGACTCCTGGATAAGAAACGATACGCTCCAGCCAAACTACAGTAAGAGTGACAGGCGTCAGATGAGCCCCCGGGTCCGCACCATTTCTGCCGCAGGCTTCTGCAACACCTGCTCCTCCGTTCGTCAGAAGAAACCTCGGGGCTGAAGGCGCACCAGCTCGGAGCAAATTCCTTCCCAGAACGGCAAGCGCTGAGAAACAGCGAGTCCAGCAGAAGCAGGCGAGGGCAGACCCGGAATTTCCGTGCCACAGCAACTGTCCTCCACGCTGGCGTTTTTTCAGCGTCTAAATCCTTCTTTGCTCCAACAGCTGGTTTCCCCCTTGGTCACATTCTTCCTTCCTTTCTGCTTTCCCGGGAGTGACAGCCGTATGGTCCAGGGCAGGCTCCTCGGGGGCCGGCCCCTGAAGCTGGGGGCAGCTGTCCCCCTGTCCCCGCCTGTCCTGTGCAAGTCTGATGCTCCCCCGCCCCGAGACTCCCTGAGGCAGAGAACATGCCAACTTTAGGAGAAACAGGGGCGGTCCATGGTGGTTTACATCAAAGAAGTCTCAAAGCCACTTTTTAAATATCGTATTATCCTGGTAGATCTGCCTTTCCCCTCTAATGGAGAAAAAACAAATCAAATGGCCTCATACAGTTTAGGGAAGGCTTTACTTTTTTAAAAAATACCAAACCATTTCCATGTCAACCATCAGAACTTTCAGCCATGCAAAGATTCTTAAGCTTTAATTTACATTCAAACTGTAAAAACTATTGGTTTCCTTCCTGTTTTCCTTTTTTCTAAATAATGCAAACACTTCAAAAAGTCACTTTTTATGGCCCCTTCAAAATTCCCTGAGTTTGCTAAACTGTTCCATAAATTGTATCAAAGTTGCTTCAGTTTTCTGCTACTATAAGTGATGTGGAATTGTTACGTGTTTTTGAGTAAAGCTCTTCCTGTAGTTGACATTGTGTCCTCGGAACAGACCTGGGACTGAGTGGGTCAAAAGACGTGCCATTTTGACGTCAGCCAGGCGAAGAGGATGGTTCACAGACGCAGCACACGGCCCACTGTGCTCGGATCCGACAGAGGCCAGTCCACAGGCCAGGGCCACCCCGCAGCAGAAGGGCTCTGGTTTAAGGTACTAAAATCAGTGAAGTTTATTTGTAATTCTCTGAATTGAAACATACTGAATTCAGAATCTCTTGAATTGATTCTTCTCTATTTTGTACCCAAACGACTTCAAAATTTTTTACTCTCATAGGTTCGTCGGTCAAGAAACGACGTTGAAAGGTTAAAATGACTTTAGCTCAGTGTGTGGGTAACCTTTTGGGCTTCATTTTTTTTTTTTTTTTTTGATGGTGAGTGTAATGCAAGCACACAAATTTCAGATATAAAAAGGGGAAAAAAAGGATTGAAAGTTTTCTTTAATCTCACCCTCCAGGTAGAATAACCAAGATGCAACGTGCCTGTTTCCCTTAACAGTACATTTGGGACACCTTTTCCGTTTCACTTCTTGGTATGTTAAAAAGTACATGTTAAAAATTATTATGATAAATTAGGGAAAGAATAAGGAGGAAGAACAGTTATAGTCAAGATAATCTCTGATGCCATTTTTAGAAGTAACACTGCACAGCCACCTTGGGGCCATGTCCCGCCCAGCCCTGCTCACACCCGGTCAGAGGGCACTCGCTCCCAGGTTGCCCAATGTCACCCTCCAGGAAAACTTTAAAATGTGTCATTTATGTGCCAGAAAAGAGAGAGAAATAACAGACATCAGTATAGATTTACAGATATATATATACATACATATATTATATACATATATAATGATGATCCTACAAACACTGAAATGTACATTATTTTTATCCTAATCCTGTCTTGAATATAGTCCTGTAACCGCATACTTATTCACCCATCCCGCATCCTTTTTTCCCCCCAGTTTGCGTGAGCCTAACGAACTTTCATTTTGCTGCAGGAAGCGAGTGGGCCTCCAGCTCTTTAAACTGCAATGGGGCCAGGTCAGTGGATTTCGATGAGAACAAGAAACGGATGTAGTTATTGAATATGTGCTGTCATTTTGATGTAATGTGCTTCTTGTACGAGAAAAGATCTGTCATCGCATTCAAGCCATCATCCCATCCCTGTTTTCCATAAGGAGCTGGTGTGCACACCAGCAGTCTCGAAGGGCTGCTACCCATCCAGTCCTGTCCCTTTTCTCACAATCTTCCTGTTTATTTTGCCACGTTAATTCCTTCAGACAAACCCACATCACTGTATCAAGTTACACACACACACACAAAAATGCTGTTTTCATTGAGGTTCTATAACATTTGTATAATATTTTTATGGAGAATTGTTTATGCTACAAAATCAGTTCTTCCCATAGCATTCCATTTATTCCCGTACTCTGTTCCCTCCTTTTCCTCAGAATAGGTTAAGGCGTGCATTCTACGGTTTGTGTTCCTTGGGGTTTTATCTTGTGTCACTACGTGTTGCATCTTAGGTGTGTGTGAATAAATGTGTGTATGACCACAACTGGACCACATACACATATGCTTTAATATAATTAATGTATTACGTTACAGTAGACCCCTTCCCTCCCCACCCCACTAAGGTATTTTTTAACTGAGAATGGATCTTAAATTGTGTCCAAAGGCTCATGAATAATCTATGGAGATATTCACAGAGCTTTTCTCTTTTGACTTATCAATATGGAGAATTAAGTATTAGATCTTTGGGTGTTAATTAAACCAACCTTTATAACTTGGATAAAACCCAGTTGTCCATGGTGTATTCTTCTATTACCAATAATTTTTCCAGATTTTATGTTACTATTCCAAACACCAATCTGCACTTTTCTCTCTTTATTCAACTCGATATCCATGTTATTCTTTATAAAGAAATGTTAAACATATTTTGCTTGAATTCAATAAAAAATGCCTTGAAATTAATGTTACTGGCTTTTAAGCCCAGAAGAATAAAACTTCTCTACAGCCAGGCCCTAAGAACCAAGCTGAAAATGATATTATTTCTGCTTAAGATCATAATTACTAACCGTGCCCCAATAGCCATTTATAACGTGCATGGAGAAATCTATTCTCAATGTCAACTCTCCATTTATTGCTATTGTGATAATATTCTATTCATTTTTGTGCACATACAAAAATTGGCAAACATCCCAAGTAGCAGAAGCCTATGATCAAAAGACCACCCACAGGCTTAGGCTACACGTACACAGCAGATTTAACCACAGTTCATAAAATAGGGACAAATGAGGGACAAATCTGAAGTTCGCTGCTGTGTACAGATGAACATAACAACATGTTTAATCAAACAAGGCTTTGGGGCACTCCTGATTCTGTGGCATGCGTCCAAGCCACGTACAAAGTAAGAGGAAGAAGTAGGAAGACTGGCCATGGTTTGCAGGACACTTGTTCCCAGAATCACCAAATGGGCCAATAAGTGGCTCATTAGGACAATTCTGCAAGCATTTTATGCCTCTAATTTTATTTGTTTCCTGATCAGGTTTCTCAGTTAACTATTTTTTGTGCTGCCCTATGATCCCTGTTTGCTGGTAGCCCATGCCAGGAATGAAGGGGGAAGGAAAGTGTCCAGAAGGGGTAAGGGGACCAGCTCCTGGAGAATCAGAGGATTTTCAGAGATTCCTGGGCCCCCAGGGTGAGAAAAGATCAAAGAAGGATGAAGGGGCAGGTCTGCACACTCCTTTTCACACCCCTTCCATCACAGAAGCTTTGATTACTTTTGCCTAATGTTTGTCTGAACAACCAAGGTTCTCACCTTCTAAACGGAAGTTTGTATACCTGTGCACCAAAATATGCCATGTCGTTACTCAGCCTGAAACTGTAAAGCGGATAGATGGGGAATATGGAAATAGACTGACCACAGCCTAGAAATCTCGGTGACAAAGAAACATCAGTGAGAGCCCTCAAGGATGGAAGTTTCTGCTTAAATACTGAGATGCTTGAATTTGCAGTTTTCAAAAGGGAGCATGTCCAGGTGCGGCCAATGGAATAAAGGTGTGGTGGACAGCCTCCAACAAGACCACGGATGATCTCGCCTGTTCGTAGCCACACCCCTGTGGAGCCCCCTCGCACAGGGAGCAGTGTGACTTGTGTAACCAGGGATGCTGCAGACAGGAAGGAATGTGACCTCAAGGCCGAGTCATAAATGACATGGGGGCTTGGACCTTGCCCTTTCTTGAGTCACTCACTCTAGGTGAATCCGGCTGCCTCAGAGTCCCAAGTCCAGTCCTGCTTTCAGAGGAAAGGAGCCTTGGGCAATGTCTGCACGTCAATGTCACTATACCCTGACCCGGAATCACCAGGCTCAGACCCTACTGCATTCCTGACACACAGAAACGCTGTGAGATGATTAACATTTATTGTTCTGAGACATGAATTTTTTCAATAATTTGCTATGAAGCAGGATGAGAGAGGGGGAGCGGTCCCCCTAGGTCATCTGTAAAGAGAAAGGAGATGAAGATATCTAGAGCTAGGCAGGTAGAATACACATGGGTGTGGAGGAAATAGACAAACAGGCTGACGTCACCAGGGCACGGGAGGCACCTGGAGTGGAGAGAAGCAGGAGCTCAACCAGAGCCCAAGTCTTAATTGAAAACATGTGGAAGGAGGGTGGGGCCCTCAATGCAGGTCTCGGAGAGAGCAGGAATTTTTATACAAAGAAGAGGAAGTAACCATTTGGAAGATGAACTAAGATCCAGTGGAGGGGTCACAGCCCCACCCTGCCCTCGGTGCTCACAGAAATGGGCTCTGGGGGTAAATAAAAGTGGACCACACACCATACACCTGCGTATGCACAGGTCTCATCCATAACATCCCCAGAACCTTCCCGTAATAACTTAAGAGCCTTGATCAAGAATCTCTTCTAAGGAAAAGAACTTTTGTGTTCAGATTCTTATAATACTTGTTAAACAAGCATGGTTTGCTGCATGTTCGTATTAGTCAAGAAAAGTCACTTTTCTTTGTCTTTTTGAATAAAATCATATCTATCTTTGAGGCTTCTCAGGACACAGCTACCGTTTTATTTCTTTTTTCTTTATTCTTCTCAAAGCTTCATCACTTCCCGGGTGTTACCCCAGGCTTTGGGAACTGGGCAATCCACGGACATGAGGGCGAGGCCTCTCTGGTCCGTGAACCAGCATGCTCACCACCGAGATTCATGGTGACACAATGTTCTGGCCCTGTGGCCTTTAGCACACAGAGGCTCCCACCGCTGTCACTCAGCCCCCCCAGGCCACCGTGCCTAATGCTCAGTGCCCAGGCGTCCACGGTCAAACCTCGCTCTGATGAGCCCCTGTTCTATCCTGCACGAACCCCCTACCTCTGTGTCCCTCCAGGCTCCAAAATCCCTGCTCTCTCCTGGGCTGGGGCCAGCATCTCTCCCAGAAGCACCAACCCCCATATCCCTGTAGACAACACAACAGCGTTGTTTCCATCATACACACCAATCAATGTCTTTATGACGGTTTTCACACCTGCAACTTTCAACTTTTTATTTCTACAAAAAGGTGTGAATTTTCTCCTGTGACCAAGACACAGTAAACATAATATAACTTGACTACTCTTCCTGGAAAGAGGAACGGGAAGCGTCCTGTCACTGGTTTGGGAATGACTCCACAACAGAAAAGGATGAGTCCCTAGTTTACCAATAACAGATTATGATTCTTTTTGTCACTCTGTGCAGTGAACATTCACTGGGTTGCATTCCCATCTCTTTCTGGAAACTGCAAGGATGTGCCTCTTCCTGGCAGTGTCTTCATAGGAGATGTTAGTATGAGTGTGCAGGTCCTCAACACACACTTTAGGTCGGCTTGTAAAAATGAACCCCGGGACTTACAAAAGTTATTGCCTAGGTGCAGTCTGCTGCAGAGGGAAGAAATGCCTAGTGGCTCCTGCATAATTTACTATTAATACAACAATAAAATCTGTTAAGACATTTAGGGGAAGCTTGGGTCATACGGTTAGCATCCATTTACCTTAAAATGAAGAAGGGGGAGGGGCGGGGGAGGAGGGGGAGATTATTCATTGTCTAGTGGCATTTGTAACCACTTGTGTCCTTGCTCTCAGCGACTCTTTCCTTAACTAAGGTAACAACTAAGGTAACATCATGGAACGGTCACAACATTTTGATTCCTATAATCTCTTCCACCTGCACTTTGCCTCAGACCACAACAGAGGTTTTTGTTTAACTTTTTTTTTTTTTTTTTTTTTGCGGTACGCGGGCCTCTCACTGTTGTGGCCTCTCCCGCTGCGGAGCACAGGCTCCGGACGCGCAGGCTCAGCGGCCATGGCTCACGGGCCCAGCCGCTCCGCGGCATGTGGGATCCTCCCGGACCGGGGCACGAACCCGCGCCCCCTGCATCGGCAGGCGGACTCTCAACCACTGTGCCACCAGGGAACACCTTTGTTTAACTTTTGATCATGACATTTTCTAACGCCAAAGGTACAGATATTAATGTCACAGACACAACGATGCCAAGCTGTATCAAATGTTACTGTTTTTCCACATTCCCATCACTCCTCTGTTCTAGAAATACGGCACTAGTCCAAGCCTCTGTTTCCTCCCCCCACCCAGCTCCCAGAAATGACTTTCCGGGCCTCACCCTTTCCGTCCGCTGTGTCCACGGCCCTGGTCCTGGACACCGTCTTATACTCCAGAGAACAAGGTGCCTGTCTTCTGCGAGGGTGACGGGTGGTGTGCAGGACGTGGAAACGCGCGGCAGTTCTGACTGCTCGCTTGGGGCTCTTTCAGCCAATGCCCTGTCTCAGCACCGGCCTCACCAAACTTGCCAGTTAGAATGAGCTTCAGGAAGAGGCCAGGTGCCTCCAATTCCAGCCTTTCTGTGACTCGGGGCGATCACTGCTTCCCACGGGCACCTCCCCCTCCAGCCACTTACTTTCCAGTTTAATTAGACCACTCGTCTTTCTGTTAACCATTTCCCATCCATTTTGTCCATTTCTGGAGTCTTTTACTGCCTTCGCTCCGAATTTTTATCCTTTTGGGTTTTTACTCTTATCTTAAGGGTTTTAGTAAGAAGAAGACATAAGCGCATTTTTTTTTTACCAGCCAGAGGGGTTTCTCCTCCCCATAAGCAGTGAAACAGCCCACGAATGTATCTATCGGTATTTTCAAGAAGGACCGATTATAAAGGAGCAGCGTTGCCTGTAAAGTTTCAGAGGAGCCCTTCCTAAGTGGTCCACCACGAGAAAACACTTCTTTAGGTAAGAACCTGCATCGACTAGAACGATATTATCCAGACGAAGAAAGACTAGGCACTTCATTTCCAAATTTACTGCACCAGGAAGTTTTGCGTGATTATTTTCTGCCACTTATATTTGGCTCCGCTGTCTGACCTTGGAACAGAAGAATTTTTGTGTTTTGTTATTTGGAAGTTCAAAATATTAGAATATGTTATAACGAGATGCTACAGAATAAGTAATGAGACGGTTGTGAGACTTTGTTTTTTTTTACAGCTGTGAAAGGGTTCATATTGTCCTGAACAGTATTCGTTCCACATTTATTTATTTCATCCACAAATATTTGCTGGATGGTCAGGATGTGCTAAACCTTGGGCTGACAGCTCGGCATTGCAATGTGTGGAAGATTCAGGCCCTGTGTGTGCATGTCTATTTAATCACACGATGGACAATGTCCTCAACCCACACAAAGTCATATCATAATTGTTAATTAACAAATGGAAGTGAGAGACCAGTGGGGCTCTCCACTCAATTTGACAGGTGGCTTAATTTTTAAATAGTTACTGGATATTTTCGGATAATCTACCACGTGACTAAGTTAAATGCACAGAGCAGAAGATTATAGTTAGAAGAGCCTTCTTTAGGAGTGCGGCTTTTTCTTCTCAGAGTCACACACTGAGCATTTAATTGATTAAGAATACATTTAAAAGACAGGTGGGGATTTCCCGTCACAAGGTCAGAGAGTAGAGGAACATGTGTCAATCCCATGTTTATTAGATCCACAAATATAGTTCTCTCTACTCTAAGTGCTTTTAATTTTCTAAGAACCCAGCCCTTAGAGCTGGCTTCTGGAATCTCTGGCCAGGGCCGTTTGGGGAAACATGAGTTCAGTTACCAAATATAGTTGAGTGGAGGAAGAGGACAGATGGGGTCTGAGCCCAGAGCTGCCTCAAAGTGACCACGGACCAAGTAGTGTGTCATGAATAAACAAGGCCACCTTCACTCCCCCAGAAAAGAAGAAACGCTCCTCTGAAATCCATCACCTTTTGGGAGTCTTCAAAGTAACCAAGGATTGAAAAGGTCTGTAAAATATATCTTAATATACTAACTAGTAAAACAACATTTTTAAAGCTCTTTATTAAAAGCTAAAAAATACAATAGGAGTTTGCTAGAAGATGTAACACTGTTTAGAAGATGTCTTGATTTTTCTTTTATTTGGAGAGGAAAAGTAATGGGAATTTTGCAGTCCTTCCCAAAACAGAAAGTACATGAAATTTACCTGCAGGGTTTTATTTCTACCTATGCTGTCAGAGAGCTGCCTTTTCTATTAAAATCTTAAAACTAAATTGGGGCTATTAATTCCAAAAGGATTAAATGTACTGATGGAGCCCACATTTGTCAAGATCATGTCTATGTTTTATAGAAAATAAGAATGCAGCTAACTCAAACCTTGCCTATACTTAAGCTAAATACCGATGGGTTAAAATGATATACTTTCGGTTTTAGTAACATTTTTAAGTTGTTAATTACACTTTCAAAGAATTTTTTAAATGAGTTGAGAGTAAAGGCAGACATTTTAAATCCTAACTATGCATAAAGTTTGCATATTTTTTTAAAAGATAAAACGTCCTAAGGGAAACTATGGTCCAGTCAAATTGAAAACTTACAGTATAATTCTACATCACATGGCTGTAAGTTACACATGAAATTGTCTTGAATCCAGTAGATGAGGTTGATACAGAATGACTTCAGGCTTATGTTACTTTTTCAACATTTGCTAAAAATACTAATTACCTTCTAGTATGAGTAATGTGTCGACATCCGGAGCCCATTGCCTGACAATATAACACTGACCAAGTCCGTTCAGTCATGAATGTGCAGAAATTACATCCTTATTACAGAACAGATATACTTTCCAATATACTTTTTCCTCTAAGACAGAACTTGAATGCTCACCTCCGTTATCCAGATTTTAAAAATCAGAGTCTATCTGACAAATTATTGCTAACAGTAGACAAGGCCTAAGAGACTTATCAAGGCAATATGTATGCTGTGAATATATGATTGCATATACCCAGAATACAAATCTGTCCTTCTGCATTCCTGTGTCCGATGTGGATTAGGGGCCCCGTGTCAGTTCTCTGTCTGAGCTGCTGTTAGTTGATAAAACTGAAAATTAAAAGGGTCATAGCATACTTTACAATATAATAGAGATCTGGATTACACGGGACAATTACAATCACTTTGATTTCTTTACCTCCTTTTTTTTTAAAATGCAGAGGGTAGCATTAGTCAAGTTTCAAAATAAATCTGACACGTTCTTAAAGAGATACCACCTGAAATCTCCAAGGCCACGACAAGAGTCTACACTTTGCTAATGTGTGTGTGTGTGTGTGTGTGTGTGTGTGTATAAGACATCAAAGGGAATTGTGTTATCTGACCTCCAGCCAGGAGTTCAGGCATGGAGGCGATGGCCGAGTCCTGGTTAAATTCCAGCAAAGGAAATAAAGACTGAGCAGAGCAGCTCTGACTTGGATGTGTTATATCATATGAGAGCACACAGATACAAGTTTGGTAAATAGGCTTTGAATTTAGGTGAGGGAATGAAGGCCAGAATAAGGACAGTGGCAGTAGACATGGATGGTCTGGAAGTAAAATCTAGAATGGATTCAATATGGTGAATAAAGATAGTATACAAAGAGGACACCAGTAACTCCAAATACTCTCTCTGGAAACACTTTATATGGCTGTTGTTGGCATGAAATCAGCTATTATGTTATGTCTCTGCAATTGAGATACAATATACCGTCTGGGGAGAATTTAAAAACTGAAGTAAAAATATGCCATGCCTCCCTGTAATGACAATTTACTTAAAGATTAGGAAAGAGTGGAATCCACATGTATTTATTAAGCAGTGGATTATAAAATTATTGTGCATCTTTTTGCATCAAAAAGGGTTTAATAAATTTTTCATATTTGACTTTAGCCCTATAGGGAGGGAAGGAGGGAGGGAAGGAAGGAAGGAAGGAAGGAAGGAAGGAAGGAAGGAAGGATTTTAAAATGATGATTAAAGAAGACAATTTAGGTGATACAAACACACTTTGTTTAACCCTTCATGAAGTGGACAGTCTCTTTTGGAAGAGCCTCACCATGAAGAGGAAGACAGGAAGCTTTTATAGGATAAAGAACAAGGGAGAGAGAAATAGAAAGTACTTGATTAGCTGGGGCTGCAGACTCACCTTTCTGTGGTGAGATGGAGGAAGCAGGTAAGTAAGGAAACTGATGCTGGTCTGGCTTGGGGCTGGCTGACTGGATGCATGAGTTTCTGTTCAAGCAGAGTGTTCATAGGGACACAAAAGTTCCCTAAGCTTCAGGTTGCTGACATGGCTCCCAGGCAGGAGCAGCTCCATCTTGGACCTAAAAAGTTATTTCAACAGAAGGAAGAAATTTCGTCTAGGAATTGCATGTGCTTCCAGAACAAGGAAAAAAGAAGTTTTAAAGCTTTTTCAAGTTTGGTTTTCATAGTTTGGGTTTTATTTTAAAATATTTTTAGTCTTGAATCCTTGTACCCATAGTTTTTATTACTTTTAGTAATTGTTTAAATATGAAAATAGGGCTTCCCTGGTGGCACAGTGGTTGAGAGTCCGCCTGCCGATGCAGTGGACACAGGTTCGTGCCCCAGTCCGGGAAGATCCCACATGCCGCAGAGCGGCTGGGCCCGTGAGCCGTGGCTGCTGAGCCTGCGCGTCCGGAGCCTGTGCTCCGCAACAGGAGAGGCCACAACAGTGAGAGGCCCCCGTACCGCAAAAAAAAAAAAAAAAAAAACGAAAAGAAACAGAAACAAAATGCTAAGTTCAATATTAAAATCACTCAGAATTTCCACTTTTTTTCCCAAAGAATGTGAAAACAGCAACCAAAGATTCCCCTAACAACCCCATCCTCAACCCACCGCAGACGTAATCAGCACCCACTGCTTGACGCACCATCTTCCAACCTTCCTCCTGTATTTATCTCTAACTGTATACACATCTTAAACGCCTAGTGAAATGTTGCTACCCCTGTCTGCACTCTCTAAAGCACCTGGCCCGTGTGGTTTGGGATACTGAATGATCCTTGGTGCCTGTCAGTCTTTTTCTAACATCAAAGATTTTTCCTTTCAAAATTGTAGCAGCTCATCAAAGTCTCTGCAAAGGATTCCATAAACTATTGCAAAAGTCCTCCCCTTGTTTAAATTATTCAAGTAAATACACCAAGTGCGGAAAAGACAACGTGGCAGTTCCATGCCAATTTCAACCATGTCTACCATTTCCTGGTTCAACTTTGGCTAAACAATTGAATGTTTTATGCTGTAGGTTGGGTAATCAAAATAATAAAAAAAAAATAGTGTTCCCCCCATCTATTATTCTCAGGATCCAATGGTTCACTACAGATCTTCCTGAGCTCATGATGGGGCTCCCTCCTGGCAGACGTATCGCACGTTGAAAATGCACTGAATACACCTCACTTACCTACCGAAGGTCACAGCTTAGCCCAGCCCACCTTTGTTACCAACCAGGGCTCTTGGCCTCCTTAATCAATAGAAATTGATAAGAGGCCAGACGAGAAATTCAGGCAAGGCTTTATGGGGGCCCCTGCTGCAACAGGGGAAGCGAAACAAGAAACAGGTGCCCTTGCTCGCGTGCTGATGGCGGGGCAGGATGGTTCCTCATAGGGGGTGAGGGTAGGAGTGTGTCCGGGGTCATCAGGAGGGGTGGCTTAGGTGTTTCGCCCATCCCTGTGGTGGTGCTGTGTGCAGGGGGCATGCGCAGGACCCTGCTTTTGCTCCCGACACCCCGCTTTTGCTCTGGGCTCTTCAGAAGTGGCAGTTGGGTTTTTTGGTCTTTTTGTATCTTCTGTCCAGAATTTGCCCCAGCTGCGCATGCACGCAGTTATTTTTAGTCCCTTACAGTTTCCTTGTATTTCATTGCTTGAGGAGAGGTGCAAGCACTGCAGCAAAGGGTCCCAGGTCCCAGCCTGTCTCACCTTCAAGGTGCCCAGAACACTTCCATCAGTCTGCAGTTGGGCGAAATCATCTAACACAAAGCCCGTTTTCTAACAAAACGTTGAATATTCCATGTAATTGATTGCATACCGTGATGACAGTGAAAAGCAGAGTGGTTGTCTGGGTCCAGAGGGTTGTAAGTACATCGGTTGTTTACCCTCGTGATCGCGAAGCTGGCTGGGCACTGCGGCCGCTGCCCAGCATCTCGAGAGAGGATCAGACTGCACATCACTGGCCTGGGAAAAGATAAAAGCTCAAAATTCCAAGTACGGATTCTACCAAAGGCCTATCACTTTCACATCGTCGTAAAGTTGATTAGTCTAACCATCACAAGTCGGATCATCTTTATAGGAAAGCCTGCAGCTCAAAACTTGGAAATCAAGACTTTTGTCGTTTGCAACTGAATTATTCTTCCTCCTGGACTCTGCTGCTTCTCATGAGGTGCCTTGTCTTCCCCAACCTCCTCTCAAGTGGGGGAGTTTTTTTACATTTCAACAGCCTGTGTTCCTTGCCACTGGGGACGGTGCAGGGGGTGTCCCACAAGTATTTTCTGACCGACAAAATAGAAGGTTGTCCTCGATAGCACAGATCTTTTTTTCAGATAATTATCCTCCAAAGTCAGCAACTCTAAAAACAAATGTTATTCATAATTTTAAAAATTTGCCTATTTTTTTCTATTATTTGTATACGTATCTGAATCATATGGATATATATGTCTACTACATATTCAGGAGCTCAAAAACAAATGTTTTCCCAAATACCAAGATCATAATGCCAAGACAATTTAAGAGGATAAAATTGCTTATGTCAGAATGTGTGATATATGAAACATCAAATGTTCAGTGAAAACTTACACGCTCTATATTTCATAGTGGAATATGGGTCCAACAGAATTCAGATAATGTGAACTTAGGGCAAAGCTGAGAACCGTAAAATCAACCATGAGAAATAACCTATCAACTAAATGGCATAAAATTCCATGAGAATGGATGAAGTATGCACAGGGATGTAATGACGTAGGTGACCATGGGAGCTGACGTCTGATAGCAACATTTCCTTGGGATACGCCAGACACTGATAGGTCTGCTGAAGGTCAAGGTGGGCGGGCAGCTATAACGCCTCCCACTATTTGCAGACCCTCCCAAGCCTGTGCTTTACCACATGTTTGCTAATGCCTGAGGGTTTGGCACCATCACCTGCTGGAGGGGTCTGCCTTCAGAGAATCCCCAGGGCGCCCGCAGTTCCTTCACTGCACAGTCCCAGAGTCTGAGGCACCGCTGGCCTGAAGTGTCCTCCTGCTGTTACCGTCAGCCCCGCCCACCCACAGCGAGCTGTCCGGAACTGCTACGGTCTATGGACACCGATGGGAGCCCGCAAGCATCCGTCCATCCCGTCCCATCCCACTTGTACCCTAACAACTCTGAAAGATGATCTGAGGGATAAAAGCACAGTACAGTTTCCCAAAATCAACTAACAAAAGATTTGAGACCAAAACAAGTATAAGAAAATCAGAACCTGACATTTCCTTGGTTTCCTACTTTTGTCTTTTTTCCTGTTAAAATGGCAGCTTCTTAGGGCAGAGAAGCCCATCTTCCTCACGGCCGTGTCCCCAGCCTGCAGAAGAGGCGCCTAGCACATAGCCGGCACTCAACGAATCGATGCTGATGAATAAGACAACAGAGGACGTAAGCCAGAAACATGATTTGTATTGGGTTGGCCAAAAAGTTGGTTACAGAAAAACCTGAATGAACTTTTGGGCCAACCCAATATTTCTATGACTCAGAATTTAACCCTGAGCTCACCGGTATCCACACGTCGAAGAGTGTCAACATTTAGAGAATTCCCGACGTCTAATAGCAGGGATGCCAGAAAACAAATGTCATTCCGGCTCTGAATTTTTTCATGACAAACTTTCTTTGAGGGTAATGAAAACCATACAAATCACTGTCTACTTTTTTTTTGTAACGTGGTGTCAGAACTACCACCATTTTGTACTGGTACAAGGACATGTAATGTGTATTTTATGTGTATTCATTAGCAGCTATGAACATGCAGCACTGATTACTTTATCAAGTTCTTCTCAGAAAGCAGAGCCCCGGCGATGAGTGACCATTGAAAAGACAGGTGACAAAGCTGCACAAAGAGCAGAACAATTCCTCACCGAAGACAGCCTGTCCCAGGGAGGTGTTACGGGGCCTGGGGCTGAGTGAGTGGAGGGGACAGGAGTGGCCTCCAGGACAGGAGGGGACAAGATACCTGCAGAGTGTCCCGTGTCTGCTGTGGATGCGTGGCTCCCTCTCCTGTCAATTCCCACCCAGGGCTCAAAACTGGTTCAAACACTAGGTGTGGTTTTCTCCCTCACCTGCCACGATCGTGACCCAGACACTGCCAGGCGTCCAGCACAGAAAGGCTATCAGGCAACACCTGCTTTCCCGGCCTTCACAGGGTTCTTAACTAATCTTTATAGTTCAACAAAATGAATGTTACAACAAAATACCTGCAGAGTGTCATGTTCAAAAAAAGGAGTGAATTGTATTGACTGCAGGATCGTAGAAAGTAACCAACAAGAAGTGAAATTAAGGAGTTTTCAAGGATGAGCTGGAGTTGGAAAAACAGAACAGACAGGAAAGGCGAAAGAAACCACCTACGCAAAGCTCAGGGACGTGAAAGAAGACGATGTTCAGAGCGGGAGCAGGTGGCTGGGTGTGGGTGCAGCGCCTGTCACAGTGATCGTGGGGGACGAGGCCTGAGACTTCACATCTCGCTGACCGTCCAGGAGCGCACAGGTAACCTGCCTGCCCCGTTTGGACCTTCTCTTATTAGCCGGGGGACCACCGGCAAAAAAAGCAGCAAAGGAATGGCACCGCCAAATTCGTAAGTGTGATTTCTCTCACCATCCGATCTCATATATATATATTTTTTCCGATCTCCTATTTTAACAGGAATCATCATTTTCCTCCTTGTCTTTGGGTCATTCTTGACTCTTGCCTAATCCCTCCTCCTGGATTGTAAGATGGTTACAGAAGAGACCATGCCTGGCTCATCTTCGCCCTCCTGGAAGCTTCCCTTGTGCATAGTAAGTGGAATTCATGGTCAATTTATCATTCCGGTAAAGGAAGAGTGACTAAACTGGGAAGGACCATTTCTCCACACGAAGAAGCTGGACCCGCAAGAAGCCAAAGAAAACAGAAAATAGTTGCAGCTTACGGGAGTTTTAGGGGAAACGACAACTAAACCAAACTAACAAGGAAGCGATGAAGGAGACGCAGAGGAGAAGAGGGAATTTCCAGGCAATTCGACTTCCTTCAGAAAAGAGGACAGAGGCAGGCGGCAATGAGTTATAGACACTTTATGCCTCACTTTCCAATCGTCAACCCTGCTTGTGCAGTGGCCACTGACCTCACCCCTTCTTTACTCCTTTTTACACATTAGTTCTTTTTTAGTGTGTTGCATTTTCTTTTCTTTTCTTTTTCTCATAAAGTTGCTTTATTTAGATTCCAAACAAACCAAAGGAGAGAGAAGAGATGACCCCGAGTCAACCCGTCCACTCACGAGGCGGGACCCTGAGTCTCTGGCTGCAGCCCACGCGGGGCCCAGGGCCTCTAGGGCGGCGGCCTCCCTGGAGGCGGAGGCGGAGGAGACGTGGGCTGGGGGACCCCGGGCCGCTTGGCGCCCGGAGGTGGTGGCGGCGGCAGACAGGCGGGTGGCTGAGGTAAGATGCGGTGTCAGGGCTTCTCGGTGCCCAAGTCCTGCGAGTCGTCCCAGAAGCAGCGGTCGGCCTCGGCCTCGCCGTCCTCGTGGAGGAGCTCTGTGTCCCCGCGGGCGCCGGGGTCCCGGTCTTCACGCAGGACCCGGCCGGCGTGGGGGGCACCTGCACGCCGCCCCGCTCCGCGTGCGCCGTCGTCCCCGGGACCTGCTTCCGGTTGCTGTCCGTGTACTCGCGATACTAGCCTTTGCTCTCTTCCCGCTTCCCGTGCATCACGTAGGCGCCCCCGTGGGCGGGAGAGGTGTTGGGTCTGAGGGGGAGGGAGACGACGCTCTGGAGCGGCGTCCTGACGTTCTGGGCGGGGCTCCGCCTCTCTGAGGGCGTCATGGACTGGCGTGGGCGGAGGACGGCGACGCACACGTCCCCAGTCCCGTAGATGTCGGGGTGCTACATCTTGGTCAGGGACTAACAGGCCGGTGGTCGTCGAGGGGGCTCTCGAGGCGCCTTGAAGTAGCCGCCCTCGTCGTAGGTGTCAGGGCTGAAGATGGCCACCGCCCAGGTAGGCAGGCGGCCCTCGTCCACCGGGCTCAGCGAGACGCCCTCCACCGGCTCCTGCTGCAGCCCCTTGAGCTCCAGCAGAAGCGCCTCCTGCGAGCTGGGCACCAGCGACCCGGCCATGGCGGCGGCGGGGGCCGGGGGCGCGTGGGAGCCACGGGACGTCTGCCGCCCGGAGCCCCCGGGCCCTCCACTAGCTCTGCGCCGCTGCCAGTGTGTTGCATTTTCTGTATGGATGTCACCAGCACGGAATTGCCGGAAGCGCTGTGTGAAATAACACATGAAATCTCAGGGCAATAACGGAAATGTTTGCAGTTGTATCTCTTTGGTTACGACCTTTTAATGTGAAGGTTGAATAACACGGACATCTCTGAAGCATAATTTTCTGGTGAGTTTGGGCCACGTGGAAATCTCCCCTTTCATCCATGCTATGAGCGCTTTCCCGAGCCCACGTGCATGTTCTAGCGGCGATGTCGGGGTTGCAGATTAAACCCGGACCACATATACCTTCCTGCTATTGTTTTCTTTTTCACTGTGCAAGTGGTTTCTAAGCTACACCTAATCTGGACAACTGGATCCTGTCAGATGGTGCCTCTTTAAAACCAAAATATAAATTCATAAACAGGTGATTTAATCTGCCTCCGGCAAACACTCCCTATTTTTTAAAAAAAAGAATTTAAAGTTGTTGCACCATTCAGAAGTGTGCTCTCCAGCTTCCTCGGACAGTGCTTTTTGTGAGGTTTTAAAATCTATCATGTTATTTTCACTTTGCACTAAATATCCTTAATAGCAGAACTCTGATTTCTGACCCACGTTTTCTTAGTCGGATCCATTGCTGGGACCTCGGCTGTGAAACGATAATATGATGGTAGGGAAGCATATGGCGAAGGCGTGGGCTCTGGGGTCGTCGTCTGGGCTCTTCTTCTCACATCCTCTGGCTCAGTTTTTCCCTTTCTAAACTGGGGCTGCCAGTTGTGAGGGTTTTAAGTGAAATAATCTGCAGAGTGCTGTCGGCACAATGCCCCCTCATGCTGAGTGGTCTGGGGTCATCTGCCCATTTGTGGGGAAGTTTGCCAACCCCTGGTCTAGAGCGCAGCTGTCCCTCTGCACCTGAAATTCAGTAAGCGATTTCAACTCTGCCTTGAATTAACTAGTGAATGAATGAATGTGAATACACATGTCTGGACACCAGGAAAAGAAAAGGTTTCAAAAATTTCACCGAAAACTAAAAACCAGTGAAAATTGGAATCGAAATGCATTTCGTGGTTTAGGGTGACATAAGCAGTGTCAGATTTGCTTAAAATATCAGCAAACTCCTGTTCTCATAACATCAATGAAATTAGAGGTGTAAGGGGGGGAGGCGGGAGGGGGGAGGGAAGGGGGCCCTGGTCCACTCACAGCACCCACGGCAGGCGTGGCCCTCCTGAGTTATTTAATGATGCTTAGTGAGATGATTAGTATTCACTCACAGGGCAAATACCGAATTAAAATGATAAACACAAGTGTGCTTGACGTTTCTTCCAATTTATAGGGGAAAATGACTTAAAAAGCATATTTGTTTGTCTTACTGTTTCTCCCAGCTTGTGGATGAGCAGTATTGTGATCACACACACACACACACACACACCACTCGCTCCTACTAACTGCAGTTGTGTCTCTTGTCCTTCAGAGCTGGTTTCCAGGCCCCAGCCTTCCTGTCCAAATCAGACAGAGTGCATGAGCGTCTCTTGACTATGTCCGACATGTCCTCCCGTGACTCCTTCTACGACTCCCTGTCAGACGTGGCGGAAGATGGCGAGAACGCAGACTTCTTGCCCGGCCTGTCGGCCTTCCTCAGCCAGGAGGAGATAAACAAGAGTCTGGACCTGGCCCGCAGAGCCATAGCCAACTCAGAGACAGAGGACTGCGACTCGGAAAGGGAGGACTCACAGATTTTCAGCCCCTCTCCTGGGAGCCTCTGGGGGTCGCCTCCCCCTCAGGGGGCCAGGCCGGGTGAGCACCTGTCCCCAGGGACGCCTGGCGCACACAAGCCCACACCTGTCCCGCCGCTGCCAGCAGAACGAGCCGAGCGCATCTCCTCGCCTGCGTCCAGGAGGAAGCCCGGCGTCTCGCCCCTGCTGGCCCGGCCCAGCTACATCCGGAGTCTCCGCAGGGCAGGGCAACACGGTGCCAAAGCCCCCAGCGCCAGTGCCAAGCCCAGAGCCACGCATGGGGGCAGGGCCGGGCCCCAGAGCCCGCTGTGCAACAAGGCGGCCACCCTCATCGAGGAGCTGACGGCCATCTTCAGGGAAACCTCCAAGCCGAGAACCAGGAACCCCAACGGAGAGTCCTCATCCCCGGACAGCGGGTACCTGTCCCCTAAGAACCAGCTGTCAGCTCCGATGAGCGCCTCGGCCAGCCGGAGCCCAACCGGGGACCAGCAGGAGGTGGAAGCCGGGGCCGAGCCCCTGGAGCCCGGGCATCACCCCGCGGCGGCCCGGGACGTGGTCCAGCCCAGCCGGAGCCCCTCTCCCCCGGCTGCCCGCCACCTGCTGGCCGCTCCCCGGTTCATCCAGAAGCTGCGGAGCCAAGAGGTGGCAGAAGGAAGTCGGGTGTACCTCGAGTGCAGAGTCGCCGGGAACCCACCTCCTCGGGTCAGGTACGACTCTTTGCTTGTGGAGATGCTATGAGATGATGCGCGTGGTCTTTTGGCTTTACTTTAATGTGAAAGAAGAGATTTCTGTTACCCAGCAAGGGCTGGCTCCCGGAAGGGCATAGAAGCGAATATTATGGCCCCGGGTTTGTTTTTTGGTTTTTTTTGTTTTTTGTTTTACTCTTTCAGGCTGTGCTGGGTCATAGTTGCTGCATGCTGTCTTCCTTGGTGGTCCAGTGGGTAAACCTCTGCGCTCTCAATGCAGGGGACCCGGTTGGATCCCTGGTGGGGAAACTAGATCCCGCATGCCTAAACTAAGATGGGTGGCCCCGTCTTTTGTAAAAAGAAAAAGCTTCATTGTGAGGTCGACCAGCAAGGAGACAGGAGGCCTGGCTCAAATCCATCTCCCGACCGGAATTTAAGGGTTTAGGGAATTTCAGGCTTGGAAGCTGCCTTGCTAATCAGTCCAAGAAAGCTCCTCGTGCTGTTGGGGTCATCCTGGAGACGCCCGTACCCGTCTTGCACATGCGCAGGGCTGTCTCTGTAAAATAACTTCAGGTTTGCGCAATGAACGTACTTAAGGGGGCAAACGAGCTTAAGCTGGGCGATGTTTTACCTGCGTCTCCTTTGTGCGTTCCTCGGTCTGGAGGGAAGTAGGGGCGAGGACCCGGCTAGCTGCTTTCAGCTGATGAGGGGCATGGATCTTTATGAGAGGAAAGAAATTGTTTTGCACTTACTTGTCACCATTCCCGAGTCCTGCCTTGAACTCTGAAGTCTTGGGCAGTCATCCTGCGAGTGGGGGAGAGGACTTTTTAAAAATACAAGATGGACCACGAGGACAAATTTGATGAGTAAAGAGAGTTTGGCCCTAAGATACACAGAACTGCGACTTTGGGAATCCGTGAAAACATGTTATTTTTAACATTTTAGTGATTGAACTTGGATTCACGTAGGCCTGGTCCAGACTCTTGGGCAGAAACAGGCTACTGTCGAGACATCATTGTCTTCTCGTCACAGCCAGGTGGAGTCTTAGCTGTTCTGTTTCCTTCTGAAAAGTGATTTAAGATTTCTGGGAGTAGGAGACCCAAGGCTTGACTCTTTTTAGCTTTACTGGAGGATATGTAACCAGAAGGACGTCATAGGAGCCGTTCCACACGGGCTTCACTGGTCCGCAGGCTGTGGGTTTGTCCAGGTTCAAGAAGGACCCAGTCCCTGGGCTTGTGCAATGCGGGGGGACGTCCGTGGGAAGCATTAACGGACTAGATGCTTTTTATGTATAGAAGATACGACACCACTGAGAGACTGTACACATTTTATCAAATCTAATTCTGTTACCACATGAGACCTTGAGGGAGGTCTCCCAGAGAACATCGCATAAGGGCTCAATTGAAGCTTGCTTCTAGGGGCCACTCTGACCCTCAGCAGGGCAGCTGGTAAGACCTTATCCCAAGTCACGTTGGTTTCTTGGCCTATTTTGGTGCCTGTCTCTTTCAAGGAATGATTCATCGTTTCAGTCCTCCCCGTAGACTGAGGTCTCCAGGAAGCATGAAATTCCATCGTGTTCCGAGGGCCCCAGACACCTTTGAGTCACCTTGGCTATGAAAGCTCCTCTGTTGCCACTTTGAATTGAAAGATGTGACCCCAAATGAGGGATCATTTCTTTGAGGAAGGCCTTTGTTACCTAGGAAGCATTCTCTGTCCTGCGTGGAGAAGCTTTGCCCCGGTGTGCAGGGGCATCACCAACACCAGCAGATATCTACAATGTTCCCTGATTCTTGGCCTAACAGTAAAGTCTGTTTACCAGTCATCCCCTGGTTCTGTCCCTCGGGTTTGCACCCCTTTTATCATCAGGGGTGGCCCAGTTTTAGGATTGTTTCCGGTGCAGATCAGGCAATTTTGTGTTACCTTTTGGATGGTCGTTTGCATTTATAGACCAACAATAAACTTGTGCAGCCCTCCCATGATGGTACCTTGATGTAGGTGAGTAATCGTTAATGCAGGTGAGCATGGGTACCTTAATGTAGGTGAGCATGCATCACATGCTCATGTATAAGCTCATTATAAACCCAGCCTCTGCGGTTGTTTGGTCCTGATCAGCGTCTAAGTCTCGGGAGTCAGCATGAAATCCCCATGCGTCTGCTCTCTCGAGATCCATTTCCAGATCTGAGGCTTAAACAGGGACAGGTCCACACTTGGAATGAGTGCTGAAGCCTTAGGATCTGGGTTTTTCGTTCTGGCTGCCTGTTTTGTAGTCTGATCAGCCTAATTTCCATTAGTTATATAACGATCAGTCTTTGGGTGGCCCAGGCAATGTCCTATGGCTACTTATTCCAGCATCTATACATATAAATACGTGTGTATATATATAAAACAGCATCTAATAAGGCTGGTGTCTCCTCTGCATGTTGAATTTCTTTCCTCCTGATGTCAGTAGACCAGTCTTTCCAGGTGGCCCCGTGTGCACGTAGGACAGAGAAGGCAAACTTGGAATTGGTATAGATCGTCACCTTTTCCTTAGCTCCAAGGCTCAGGGGTCTGTGCGGGCTGTGAGCTCGGCCTTCTGGGCAGACGGACCTGGACGGGGGCTTCTGCTTCTAGGGCTTCCTGATGAGCTACAACCGTACACCCAGCCTTTCCAAGCCCCGCCTCGTCCGTGAAGCTGCTCACGTCCGTGAATATTTCCATTTCCAGATTTTCTAAAGGCTGATCAGTCAGGTTGTATTCAGTTATTTGTATACAGTCGTGAGCGGGCTCTCCTGTCGTCCTGGGGAGCAGAGTGGCTGGGTTTAGAGTGGATACCACCTGTAATGTGACATTTGGGGTGTCAAGTGGTGTGGCCGGGTATTTGCCCAGCCTCTCCGAAGTAAGCCTACATCCGCCGTTTCGTTCAAGTAAAGGTAGCACACTGCGCGGGGCATGCACAGTGGCCGGCTGGCTCAGGGTACGTTTTTCAGCCTCCTGTGAAAGGTCATAGGTTGCAGCCACAGCCCAGAGGCAAACTGGCCATACTTGACGTACACGCTGAATTGTTGGACTCAAGAAAAGTAAACTACTGGCCTTCTGGAGGTACCTAAACGTTGAGTTTGCGTTCCAAGACTCACGCCCTGTCTTTCAGACACAAAATGCTTGGGCGACCAAGTGCTGGGCTGTGAAGAGCTTCTCCGTGATGGTGTGGAACTCATTATGGCATCTCGGAGTCCAGCTTAATGGCGTATTGTCACTTCCTTTAAGAGCCTCATATTGTCGCAGAGTTCAAAGTTAGGAATCCAAGGACGACAAAACCCAGCAATTCCTAAGAATCCTCAAGAATGCCTTCTGGTAGTGGCTATAGTCACCATAACTATTGCTTCTCTTCCATCTGTCAATGTTTCTTTGTCCTTTGGATACCTCAAATCCTCAATATTTTAGAGTTGGTTGAGAAATTTCTGCTTTTCCCTTGCAGTATTTTGGTCCTAACGCTTCCTTAGTTCTACGAGCAGTTAGTATACCATCCACATATTGAAGTAAGACTCCCTCATTTAATTGGAGATCCCTTCAATCCGTGGCTAAGGCTTCCCCGAAGATGGTGGGGTCCTGCTTCAATCCTTGTGGGAGTCCCATCCAGCAGTATCATTGTTTTACGTCAGACTCTGGGTCATCCCATTCAAAGGCAAACCCCTGGGTCTCAGGACTTAGGGGTATGCAGTAAAGGGCATCTTTTAACTCCAGAACTGTAAACCAGCAAAAGTCTCCGGATAAAGTTGTAAGTAAAGTATAAAGATTTGGCATCACCAGATGTATATCCTCTACAGTTTGGTTAACAGCCCTCAAACCCTGTGTAAAAGTCATCGCTGGTCCCGGGTTTTTGAACCTACAGGATGGGAGTGTTACATGAGGATTGACAAGGTCAGAATAATTGGCATTTAAGAAAGGTGGTCGTCGGAGGCTTTATACCTTCTTTCAAATGCCTCTTTAAATGCCTGTTGCTTCACATTCGGAGTCTTGGCCTCTGGACGGAGTTTTACTACTACTAGGTAAGCCGTCTTGTCTCTTCCCGGCCTCCCGTCAGCCCAAACATCCACGCTTACCTTTTGCAGAATTTCTTCAGGGGCCTCTGGGGGAGGCTTGGTCTCCCGATCACAATGGGGCAGCTTGTGGGGCAGAGGCTTGATGTGGGAGTGCATTTAATTTTCCCAAAAAGGGAACAGGGCATGTGAGCAGTTACAGCTGGGTGTTCGAGATCCAGAGCAGCGTATCATCTGTAAGCCTCAAAAACCCCCTCGAGGAAGGTGGATGGGTTCTCCTGGGGTCCTTGCCGTACTTCCTGGATCTTATTCAAGCTCTGCCGTTTGGTTGCTCCTGTTGAAGTCTGGTTATTAAACATCCCTTATGATGATTCAGGCTTGCTCAGTTCCCTTGGGTCTTTCGGGTCCCAGCATCCTGGTTCAGCTCCAGGTGTGGCCTGTGCCGCCGGAGTCCTGATTGGATGATTTGGTTGTGATTCAGGGAAACTTCCAGCTTCCTGGCAGCGTTTTCTAATACCATCCTATGCTCTTCCACAGTTGGGTATTCATGAGGGCCTGTATGTCAGCCCAGTTAGGGTGATGAGTAGCAAAACGGATTAAAGAGATTCTCCATTTTCTGAGGCTCATCTCAGTAAGATGGCTTATTATTTCTCCAGTTGTATAAATCCAAGGCTGATACAGGAGAATCCCCTGGGTTGGCCTTGGTCATCTAAGCCTGCTGGGACCTGTCTTAACGGAAATGCCCTGCCTGAGGTAGAGTGTTCCCTGGGCCAAACTGAATACCCTGGTGGGTATGGGGAAGAAAGAGTGTTCCTTTGTGACCATCTGGTATGGGCAGTACAGAGCCGGACCAGCAGCCCTAGGAGGGCTGGTAGGACCCTTTGCACTGACTACAGGCAGACCTCCTTCATAAGACAGGGAAACCACAAGAGGGGCTGACGGAGGGACTGGATGTAGTAGGTCAGGATCATGGTTTGGTTTTGACTCAATTGAAACAGGCTTTTTCTGAGGTTCTTCCCTCTGAACCACAATTTTACATCTCTTCTGCAAATTCTTATTCTGATATAAGGACATAAATGACTGTGCAATGGGATTTCATCCCAGTTTTCCTCTCTCTAACAAAACAAATCGAATTATAAGATAGTATCATAGTTCAAAGACCCATTCTCCAGCCATTTCCCCCCGATTCCAGCTGATACTGGGGCCAGGCAGTGTCACAGAGAAAATCATTGTCTTCTTTTCCATCGGCTCATAGCTAAACATTGACCAGTTTTGAAGAATACATCCCAAAGGACTACAGTCAGGTATACTATTAATGTTCCTCATTTGAAAGGTTCCTCTCAGGATGACCAGAGCAAAATGACACCAAGGAGGTGTTTTGGTTGGAAATGCCTTTAACCCAGGCATGGGGTATGTTCTTCTGGGGCGGGTTCCTGTGAAGCCACTGCACATCATGGGGGAAAACCCCCGACACTTCCATGAGGCAGGGTTTCCAGTCAGGGAGCAAAGTCTTCTATCTCCTGAGTCGGGGACCTTCGTTAAATCAGGTTTAATAAAGTTTTGCTACAGACATCCAAGGGCCTCCCCCTATTGGCCAATCCTAACGAATTCAACAGACTTAGACCAACCTGGACAGACAAAGAAATCCAAGACTCTGGGACTTGAACCCAGGGTTCAGGACTCTAACCTGAACTACTTTTTAAAAATTTTATTGGAGGATAGTTGATTTACAATGTTGTGTTAGTTTCAAGTGTACAGCAAAGTGATTCCGTTATACATATACATATACATATATTCATTCTTTATCAGATACTTTTCCCGTATAGGTTATTACAGAATACTGAGTAGAGCTCCCTGTGCCATACAGTAGGTCCTTGTTAGTTATCCATTCTATATATAGTAGCATGTATATGTCAATCCCAATCTCCTGATTTATCCCTCCCCCACCCACATTTCCCCTTTGGTAACCATAAGTTTGTTTTTGAAATCGGTGAGTTTATTTCTGTTTTGTAAATAAGTTCATTTGTATCATTTTTAAAAATTAGATTCCACATATGAGTGATATATGATATTTGTCTTTGTCTGAGTTACTTCACTTAGTATAATAATCTCTAGGTCTATCCACGTTGCTGGAAAAGGTATAATAATCTTAGTATAATATAGTATAATAATCTCTAGGTCTTAGTATAATAAGATTTATAATAATAATAATAGTAATTAGTATAATAATTATACTTAGTATAATAATCTCTAGGTCTATCCATGTTGCTGGAAATGGGTGTTGCTGCAGTATTTTGTTCTTTTTATGGTTGAGTAATATATACAATTCCATGGTATATATGTACCATGTCTTCTTTATCCATTCCTCTGTCGATGGACATTTAGGTTGCTTCCTTGTCTTGGCTATTGTAAAGAGTGCTGCAGTGAATATTGAGGTGCGAGTATCTTTTCGAATTATGGTTTTCCCTGTATATATGCCGAGGAGTGGGGTTGCTGAGTCATATGGTAGTTCTATTTTTAGTTTTTTAAGGAACCTCCAAACTGTTCTCCATAGTGGCTGTATCAATTTACATTCCCACCAACAGTGCAGAAGGGTTTCCTTTTCTCCACACCCTCTCCAGCATTTACTGTTTGTAGACTTTTTTTTTTTTTTTTTTGGTGATACGTGGGCCTCTCACTGTTGTGGCCTCTCCTGTTGCAGAGCACAGGCTCTGGACACTCAGGCTCAGGGGCCATGGCTCATAGGCGCAGCCGCTCCACAGCATGTGGGATCCTTCCAGACCGGGGCACGAACCCGTGTCCCCTGCATCGGCAGGCGGACTCTCAACCACTGCGCCACCAGGGAAGCCCTGTTTGTAGACTTTTTGATGACGGCCATTCTAACCGCTGTGAGGTGGTACCTCATTGTAGTTTTGATCTGCATTTCTCTGATAATTAGTGATGTTGAGCATCTTTTCATGTGCTTTTTGGCCATCTGTATGTCTTCTTTGGAGAAATATCTATTTAGATCTTCTGCCCATCTTTTGACTGGGTTGTTTTTTTGACATAGAGCTCCATGAGCTGTTTGTATATTTTGGAGATTAATTCCTTGGTGTTTGCTTCATTTGGAAATATTTTCTCCCATTCTGTGGGTTGTCTTTTCGTTTTGTTTATGGTTTCCTTTGCTGTACAAAAGCTTTGAAGTTTAATTAGGTCCCATTTGTTTATTTTTGTTTTTATTTTCATTACTCTAGGAGGTGGGTCAAAAAAGATACTGCTGCGATTTATGTCTAACCTGAACTTTTGAGGACCTTTCATATTTCCCCCCAGGGTGGGACTCTAACCCATGATCCTGATGAGGTTTTTAGACAATTTAGGCACAGGCATGTTTTAACAAGGTTACTCACCCAAAAGACATCTGATCCAGGAGCACTTTCTTTTGTCAAAGGTGAAAGTAGCCTGAGGAGCCTGGAGTCCCATGGTGGGAAAGCAAGAACCTGAAACCCCACCCTCTGGACACGGGCAGTCTAGGTGGCCACTCAGGATCAGTGGTGAAGGCCCACACACCCCGGGGGCTTCAGAGCCACGGACAGTTGGTCACAAGACATGGGTCCCTTCGTGGTCACCAAAAATTGTTACCGAGCAAGGGCTGGCTGCTGGACACACATAGGAGCCAATACAATGGCCCCAGCTTTTGAGGGAAAAAAGTGCGTTATTGTGAGGTCCACCAGCAAGGAGACAGGAGACACAGCTCAAATCTGTCTCCCTGATCCAGGAATCAGGGCATAATTTAAGGGGTTCAGGGAATTTCAAACTTGAAGCTGACTTGCTAATCATTTGGTGTTAGCTCCTCGTGCCGGGAGCCTGGTTTTACTCCTTGGGGGATGCCTTGATTCATAAAGGGCTCTGATGGCAACGTTTCTATTCTTTGGGTTCCGCAGACTGAAGATTCTTGGTTCCAGGTCATCCTGGAAACATGGGTTCCTCTCTTACATATGAGCAGTGCTGTCTCTGTAAAGTAACTCAAGGTTTGATCAGTCCACAGCCTATTTAAGGAGGCAAACGAATTCAAGCCCGTCAGTGTTTTACGTGCTGTTTCATTTCCTGTAGAGTCAGCCCTCTGGAGCCCGAGGTCGTATTTTCCAAGTACTTGCAAGGCAGAGGCAACCTGGAATGGCAAGTAGTAGCTGTGCTGGTTGTCCCTGGTGGGTTGGATCTGTCGTCATGAACCGGTGCTGCTGGCTAAGCGGGGAACTTAGGATGCCCAACTGATATATTCAGGTGCTGTGCATAACTTGAATATGAGTTGATGGAGATTGTTGAAAGTGTGCCGGAAGCCAGAAGTTGTCTGGCAGATGAAAAGCACAGGTATGTGCGGCCAATCAGGAGGGCGGCCCCGGATGTGTCTGGTCTGAGGCATGGGCTCCACTGGCAGATGCTCCTATGCTGAGCGCACCACACCTTCAACGTGGCAGAACTTTCCCACAAGACAGAGATAGATACCAGGCTGGGCGTGGACAGGCCTGTTGTCCCTGCCCAGGCTCCGGCCACGAGAGGGTGGACAGCAGACAAACAGCAGGCTGGGAGTGTGCCGTCAGTAGCCACTGTAATTTCTCTACATTCTTCCTCCGTAAATGCAGCATTTGTACCTTCTGTGCAAAGAGCTTAAGAGGAGAGACCCTGGGGTCAGATTCCAGGGTTTCCCATCACGGCTTCACCTTTCACCAAATGCATCCGTCGACAAGTTATTTTGTGACTCAGTTTATTCACCTGTGAAATGGGAATTATAATACCCACCGCCCCCATTCTATTTTATGACTAAATAAAATAATATGTGGAAAAAATAAAACAGTGCCTTGCACCTAGTAACTGCCACTTTGCTGTTACCTATTATTGTTAGTATTTCTCATTTCTTAATTTCATACGCCAAAATGAAAATAACAGTTCAAGTCAGGATTATACTACAGAAAATAAGCCATTAATGCATTTATCTGGAAGGTTTTGCTTTTATTAATGAAGAGTGTTTTGCCTAAATTATGTAAATATGCAAAAGTAAATTCAAAATTAAGAAATTTGGCGCAAAGTTAAGGAAGACATCATTGACTACGAATTGCAAGGCTGATAATTTCTTATTAATGTAGCATCTCCCAAATCACAAACTTTACCACTCACTGTACATCCACTGACACACACTTTGCTGGAGCTGGTTCCTTGGGCTGACAGATCACTACACAGAGACGTGAAGTAAATCAGCATTACTGGCTGGAAAGTGGTGGAATTAGGGGCAGGGAATTTTTTTCAAACCGGTTTGTTCAACTAATCCACCCTGCGTCCGTTTTTACAGTAAGTCTACTATATTTCTTTTAGAAACTGACAGCAGAGGGCAGTACGAAACTTCCTAATGCATTCATGTAATTAAATACGTCATCCTAAATTCTGCATTTACGTGTATTTTACATAAAGATTTTTTCTTATCGTTTTTCCTGTGATAGAAATGAAATTGAGTATTTCTTCTGGATTCTGTTTAGATTTTTTTTTTAACCCACTAATCTGGGGAACAAGTAAATTCTTCGTTCGAAATACACTCACGTGTCACTCAAAAGAGTTCCACAGGTTTTCAAACTACATACGGCCCCGCTTAGGTTTACTCCCAAAATAGGCCTGTTCCAAATGTATTCTGTGCGCACCACACCCTTGCAAAAACCACAAAAGGTGACCCATTTACCATCAAAGGATTAATTCAGGTGAGCAGATCCTAACTCCTGTGTTACAGTTCATTTAACCATTTCGTAACTTGGGGGCCATCAAGGTCATGCTTCTGCCTCTCTTCTTCTTACAGTGGGAGGGGAGGACTAATTTAGTGAGTAGCTACAGGATTATTAACTAGTTTCTCTTGTCATCTCCCAGTCTACCAAGGCCCGTGAGCAGTGTTCCTTAGTCATTACAAATTGTGCTCTTCTAGAGAAATTAAGCTTCTGATGAGACTGTGCCGTTGTTTAAAGTTAGCTGGCCGTTTTTGTATCCTTTGAGGGTTTTTTTAGGGGGAAATGTATAAACGTACATTAAATTTTTCTTAATATCTGTTCCAAAGATCTTGGCTTCTCTGCCATGCATTGGTAAATGTACCAAATGCCTAAGAACTTTGAGCTTCTTTTCCACGTGAGACCTAGGAGAGGCCAAAGAGGAAATCTTTAAAGGGAATTTTGTATATGGAAGAAAACCTTTAGGACAGAGTTGCCTGCACTGGGGCATTTTAGAACCTAGCTCCCACCGAGTCGGTCCGGGAGGCTCAGGACCCAAGACTGGGAAGGCCTGGTGATCGATGGGCCACCTCCCAGGGCCCCGGGAGCAGGTGACAGGACTCGTGGAGAGCAGGGGTGCGGGGGTACCTGGAACCAGCAACGGACAGAGGCCGGGAGACCCGAGGTGCTGGCAGGAGGCAGCAGGTCCGGAGGAGAGGAGGTGGCAGACCCAGGCGTAGGTAGAGGCATGTGCCCCAGGAAAGCGGGATGATGGGTACCAGGGTCCAGATACAGGGATGGGGCACAGGGAGCAGATCTGCCATTCAAGACTCAAGTCACGGAGACAAAGAGTCAGACGGGACTGAGTGAGGGACACATCCCTGACCAACTTGCGCGGGGTCCAGATGGGGGCCAATGGCCAGACTGACGTGTGGGCCACGAAGTTGCGGGCCTGGAGCTTCTTACGTTTGGCCCAAGTAGCAGCCATCTGGACCGGGGCAGGAGGCAGATGAAGTAGCCCAGCTGAAGTGGGACTGATGGGAACACGGTTCAAGGCATTTCCACCTTATATCCAGTCACTTTACCCCCCGCCCCGCCCAAGTGTAACTGGCACAAATACCAATTATAACCACAACCAGGACTGAAAAAATCCCGTTTTCCTTCACTTTTGCATGATTCCACCAAAACCCCAGCAAAGCAGAGACAAGCTGATGGAACTAAAGCTTCTGTTCAATCATTAAAGTTACATACAATTTACAACACAACTTACATGCAAATTACTTGTTACCAATTTGAATTATTGCATAAAACCAGATCACATCAGATGTTCCCTGTTTCTCTTGCACGGCTTGACAACAGGACAAAGACATGTTTCCTCACCCCCCTCACCTCCCCTTCTCTCCACTCTCAACTTTTGGGAGTTGGTGAAAAATTCATGAAGAATTCTAATCCAGAAGTACCTCTGGTATGATAAAAATGAGGCCTCACTGGGCTTCCCTGGTGGCCCAGTGGTTGAGAGTCAGCCTGCCGATGCAGGGGACATGGGTTTGTGCCCCGGTCCGGGAGGATCCCACATGCCACGGAGCAGCTGGGCCCGTGAGCCGTGGCTGCTGAGCCTGTGCGTGCGGAGCCTCTGCTCCCCAGCAGGAGAGGCCACAACAGTGAGAGGCCTGCGTACTGCAAAAAAATAAATAAATAAAAATAAGGTGACCATATGTGTGTGGGTTCATCTCTGGGCTCTCTATCCTGTTCCATTGATCTATATTTCTTTTTTTTTTTTTTTTTTTTTGCCAGTACCATACTGTCTTGATTACTGTAGCTTTGTAGTATAGTCTGAAGTCAGGGAGCCTGATTCCTCCAGCTCCGTTTTTCGTTCTCAAGATTACTTTGGCTATTCGGGGTCTTTTGTGTTTCCATACACATTGTGAAATTTTTTGTTCTAGTTCTGTGAAAAATGCCAGTGGTAGGTTGATAGGGATTGCATTGAATCTGTAGATTGCTTTAGGTAGTACAGTCATGTTTACAGTGTTGATTCTTCCAATCTAAGAACGTGGTATATCTCTCCATCTGTTTGTATCATCTTTAATTTCTTTCATCAGTGTCTTATAGTTTTCTGCATACAGGTCTTTTGTCTCCTTAGGTAGGTTTATTCCTAGGTATTTTATTCTTTTTGTTGCAAGGGTAAATGGGAGTATGTCCTTAATTTCTCTTTCAGATTTTTCATCATTAATGTATAGGAATGTCAGAGATTTCTGTGCATTAATTTTGTATCCTGCTACTTTACCAAATTCATTGATTAGCTCTAGTAATTTTCTGGTAGCATCTTAGGATTCTCTATGTATAGTATCATGTCATCTGCAAATAGTGACAGCTTTACTTCTTCTTTTCCGATTTGGATTCCTTTTATTTCTTTCTCTTCCCCGAGTGCTGTGGCTAAAACTTCCAAAACTATGTTGAATAATAGTGGTGAGGGTGGACAACCTTGTCTTGTTCCTGATCTTAGTGGCAGTGGTTTCAGTTTTTCACCATTGGGAACGATGTTGGCTGTGGAAAAACCACTTTTAAACACCCACTTACTGCAGTAAAAGTGGAGTCCACCAATGGTCCAGGCATCTTTAATCTTTTAGTACAATGACTCATACCTACACATAATCATAAGATGGCTATTAGGTCATCATTATTAGCCTAATAAAATTTCAATTAATATATGTAATTGAAAGTAATTAAATTCCTTCTTTTTATAATCAAACCCCAGCACCTGCAAGGCCTCTAATTAGTTTATATTAGTGACGCTTTGATCACCATCAAAAGCCAAAACAAGAGGATTAGCCCTATGAGACCTGTGCAATGCTGTCGGTAGAAATTTCCATCTCCTCAAAAGAAAACAGACATGGAAACAAGCCACCGACCCGCTTTTCTCACTCAGGGGATCAGGGTGTGGTGTGTCCTGTTTCGTAGCCGCATCGGTTCATGAGAGCGTGGCCAGTAGGTAGTGAAGCTGCCACACTTGTAAAAACACGATCCAGATGGCTTAGCCCAGCAGCGCTGCTTTTCTTGAAGAGGGTTATCAACACTGACAGCAGACAGTAGCCTCAGAGGAGCCGTATGACAACTGACAGCACAGGTGTCGCTGCAGCATCACATGTGAGTAGGTACAAACAACGTGGGAACAGTGCTGGGATACACAGGAAATTAAAGACGTGCATTCTCTGAACTTTGTGTGGTACCCAGTTGTCTACTTGGGTCTCTGCTTGGGTACCTAACAGGTGCATCCAGTGTAATGTCTCCAAAAGTGAGTCCCTGAGTCTCCTGTCCTCCGAAACCCTGTCTTCCTAACTCTTCCCCAGGCCAACAAATGACAGCCCTCCTGCCAGCCGTTCATGGACAAAACCTCGACCTCTGTTTCCCTCAACCTGACCGCCTCATGCCTCCTCCATGAGTGCGGCTCTGGTCCCCGCCGCCAGCATCTTCCCCTGGGTGTCTGCACCACCTGCCTTAATCCATACCCTGTTTCCACCCCGACCCCTCACAGTCCACACCACACCCGGCACAGTTCTTTTCCATGAAATTGTGATCACAGCCCAGTGCAAAGCTGTCCAGGGCCTACTGGTTGCTCTCAGAGAGAAACCTGTAGTCCTGTAAACAGTGAAAAGGCCCTGTCTCTCTGATGCCACCCCTGATTCGCAGCCCTGCCACTGTACCATAGATGTGTCCTTGCTGGACCCTGCATGCCCAGGGTCTCCACACCTGCTGTTCCCTCCACCTGGGCTTCATCTTCCCCAGATCCACGCAGTCCTGGACCCTCCATCTCTCTCCTTGGATGTCCCATCAAAGCCAGGCTTCCATGACTGCCCTGCGGAAAAGAACAGGGCCTGCTCACTCCACTCTCTTGTTTTGTTTTAATTGAAGTAGAGTTGATTTACAATGTTGTGTTACTTTCAGGTGTACAGTAAAGTGATTCAGTTATACATACACATGTATCTATTCTTTTACAGATTCTTTTCCATTATGGGTTACTAGAAGATACTGAGTGTAGTTCCCTGTGTTTTACAGTAAACCCTTGTTGTTTATCTGTTTTATACATAGTAATGTGTATATGTCAATCCCAAGTTCCTAATTTAACCCTCCCCCTCTTTCCCCTTTGGGAACCATAAGTTTGTTTCCTGTGTCTGTGAGTTTATTTCTGTTTTGTAAATAAGGTCATTTATATCATTTTTTAGGCTCCATTTTGGTTTTCCCCTAGAACTTACTGATATACTCTACAGTGGCTTCATTTATTTTACTGTCTCCCTCAGTAAAATATGAACCCCGCGAGTGTCGAGACCTCCAGCTGATTTTTGCCGTTGTGTCCCTGGGCCTATAATGGTGCCTGTAGGTAACAGGTGCCCCGTAGGCATGTGCTGAGTAAATTAATGAATGAGTCCCGCTCCCAGATGTGTGTTTATACCTGGAGGAGGTAACCATGTGGACAGGGATGCATGGACACGCATGGTCATAGCAGCATTGTTTCCAAAACTGGAAAGGACCTAAATGGTCATCAGAAAGAAAGTGCACGTCTCTATGAGAGAGTGATTTCATTTCTTTCAGATAAATACCAGGAGTGGCAATATCAAACAAACAAACAACCCAATCAAAAGATGAGTGGAACATTTATGATAAAAACCCTCCAGAAAGTAGACATAGAGGGAACTTCCCTCAACATAATAAAGGCCATATATGACAAACCCACAGCCAACATCGTCCTCAATGGTGAAAAACTGAAAGCATTTCCACTAAGATCAGGAAAAAGACAAGGTTGCCCACTCTCACCACTCTTATTCAACATAGTTTTGGAAGTTTTAGCCACAGCAATCAGAGAAGAAAAGGAAATAAAAGGAATCCAAATCGGAAAAGAAGAAGTAAAGCTGTCACTGTTTGCAGATGACATGATACTATACATCGAGAATCCTAAGATGCTACCAGGAAACTACTAGAGCTAATCAATGAATTTGGTAAAGTAGCAGGATACAAAATTAATGCACAGAAATCCCTGGCATTCCTATACACTAATGATGAAAAATCTGAAAGTGAAATCAAGAAAACACTCCCATTTACCATTGCAACAAAAAGAATAAAATATCTAGGAATAGACCTACCTAAGGAGACAAAAGACCTGTATGCAGAAAACTATAAGACACTGATGAAAGAAATTAAAGATGATACAAATAGATGGAGAGATATACCATGTTCTTGGATTGGAAGAATCAACACTGTGAACATGACTGTACTACCCAAAGCAACCTACAGATTCAATGCAATCCCTATCAAACTACCACTGGCATTTTTCACAGAACTAGAACAAAAAATTTCACAATTTGTATGGAAACACAAAAGACCCCGAATAGCCAAAGCAATCTTGAGAAAGAAAAATGGAGCTGGAGGAATCAGGCTCCCTGACTTCAGACTCTACTACAAAGCTGCAGTAATCAAGACAGTATGGTACTGGCACAGAAACAGAAACATAGATCAATGGACCAGGATAGAAAGCCCAGACATAAACCCACGCACATATGGTCACCTTATCTTTGATAAAGGAGGCAGGAATGTACAGTGGAGAAAGGACAGCCTCTTCAATAAGTGGTGCTGGGAAAACTGGACAGGTACGTGTAAAAGTATGAGATTAGAACACTCCCTAACACCATACACAAAGATAGCTCAAAATGGATTAAAGACCTAAATGTAAGGCCAGAAACTATCAAACTCTTAGAGGAAAACATAGGCAGAACACTCTACGACATAAATCACAGCAAGATCCTTTTTGACCCACCTCCTAGAGAAATGGAAATAAAAACAAAAATAAACAAATGGGACCTAATGAAACTTCAAAGCTTTTGCACAGCAAAGGAAACCATAAACAAGACCAAAAGACAACACTCAGAATGGGAGAAAATATTTGCAAATGAAGCAACTGAGAAAGGATTAATCTCCAAAATTTACAAGCAGCTCATGCAGCTCAATAACAAAAAAACAAACAACCCAATCCAAAAATGGGCAGAAGACCTAAACAGACATTTCTCCAAAGAAGATATACAGACTGCCAACAAATACATGAAAGAATTCTCAACATCATTAGAGAAATGCAAATCAAAACCACAATGAGATATCATCTCACACCAGTCAGACTGGCCATCATCAAAAAATCTAGGAACAATAAATGCTGGAGAGGGTGTGGAGAAAAGGGAACCCTCTTGCACTGCTGGTGGGAATGTGAATTGATACAGCCACTATGGAGAACAGTATGGAGGTTCCTTAAAAAACTACCAATAGAACTACCGTATGACCCAGTAATCCCACTGCTGGGCATATACCCTGAGAAAAGCATAATTCAAAAAGAGTCATGTACCAAAATGTTCATTGCAGCTCTATTTACAATAGCCAGGAGATGGAAACAACCTATGTGTCCATCATCGGATGAATGGATAAAGAAGATGTGGCACACATGGAATATTACTCAGCCATAAAAAGAAACGAAATTGAGTTATTTGTAGCGAGGTGGATGGACCTAGAGTCTGTCATACAGAGTGAAGTAAGTCAGAAAGAGAAAGACAAGTACCGTACGCTAACACATATATATGGAATCTAAGAAAAAATTGCTATGAAGAACCTAGGGGTAAGACAGGAATAAAGACACAGACCTACTAGAGAATGGACTTGAGGATATTGGGTGGGGGAAGGGTAAGCTGTGACAAAGTGAAAGAGTGGCATGGACATATATACACTACCAAACGTAAAATAGATAGCTAGTGGGAAGCAGCTGCATAGCACAGGGAGATCAGCTCGGTGCTTTGTGACCACCTGGAAGGGTGGGATAGGGAAGGTGGGAGGGAGGGAGATGCAAGAGGGAAGAGATATGGGAACATATGTATATGTATAACTGATTCACTTTGTTATAAAGCAGAAACTAACACACCATTGTAAAGCAATTATACTCCAATAAAGATGTAAAAAATAAAATAAAATAAAAAATGGGTGGAAGACCTAAATAGACAGTTCTCCAAAAGAAGACATACAGATGGCCAAAGAACACATGAAAAGATGCTCAACATCACTAAGTATTAGAGAAATGCAAATCAAGACTACAATGAAGTATCACCTCACACCGTTCAGAACGGCCATCATCAAAAAATGTACAAACAATAAATGCTGGAGAGGGGGTGGAGGAAAGGGAACCCTCATGCATTGTTGGTAGGAATGTAAATTGATACAACCACTATGGAGAACAGTATGGAGGTTCCTTAAAAAACCAAAAATAGAATTACCCTATGACCCAGCAATCCCACTACTGGTCATATACCCAGAGAAAACCATAATTCAAAAAGACACATTCACCCCAGTGTTCATTGCAGCTCTATTTACAGTAGCCAGGACATGGAAGCAACCTAAGTGTCCATCGACAGATGAATGGATAAAGAAGATGTGGTACATATATACAATGGAATATTACTCAGCCATAAAAAAGAATGAAATATTGCCATTTGCAGCAACATGAGTGGACCTAGAGACTGTCATACGGGGTGAAGTAAGTCAGAAAGAGAAAAACAAATATCGTGTATTAACGCATAAATGTGAAACCTGGAAAAATTGGTATAGACTGTCTTATTTACAAAGCAGAAAGAGACACATGTAGGGAACAAACGTATGGATACCAAGGCAGGGGGGTGGGATGAATTGGGAGATTAGGATTCACAAATATACACTATTGATACTATATATAAAATAGATAACTAATGAGAACCTACTGTATACCACAGGGAACTTTACTCAGTGCTCTCTGGTGACCTAAGTGGGAAGGAAATCCAAAAAAGAGGGCATATATGTATATGTATAGCTGATTCACTTTGCTGTACAGTATAAACTAATACAATGTTGTAAAGCAACTATACTCCAAAAAAAAAAAAATACCAGGAGTGGGATTGCTGGATTGTGTCGTTGTCCTATTTTTTCCTTTTCTGAGACACCTCCACACTGCTTCATGTTGCAGAGAATGTGGTCAGTAGGGAAGGCACAGGGGCTGCAACCGCGCTGGCAATGTGTCACATCTTAAGATGGGCAGTGGAGACACAGGTGTAAATTATCTTATTATTTACTAATTGAAAATTATTGACTTTTTATTTCCCTCTACCAGCCCAAGTATGTATTTGGTACTTTCTATAGCAGTGTTTCTAATGAATGGCATGTTTGACCCATAAACACATCCAGAAAATGTCTCAGTGTTAAACAGTGAGAATGAACTCAGTTGGCCCTTACACTTTTGCCCTCATGAGTCTTAAGTTAATCCATTTTCTGGCTTGTTTTAGTTATATTTCAGAGCATTTATTTATTTATTTACCTCATTATTGGAGTATAATTGCTTTATAATGGTGTGTTAGTTTCTGCTTAATAACAAAGCGAATCAGCTATACGTATACATACATCCCCATATCTCCTCCCTCTGGTGTCTCCCTCCCTCCCTGCCTATCCCACCCCTCTAGGTGGTCCCAAAGCACCGAGCTGATCTCCCTGTGCTCTGCGGCTGCTTCCCACTAGCTATTTTACATTTGGTAGTGTATATAAGTCCATGCCGCTCTCTCACTTCGTCCCAGCTTATTACCCTTGCCCTTCCTTGTGTCCTCACGTCCATTCTCTATGTCTGTGTCTTTATTCCTGTCCTGCCCCTAGGTTCTTCAGAACCTTTTTTTTTTTTTTAGATTCCATATATATGTGTTAGCATACGGTATTTGTTTTTCTCCTTCTGACTTACTTCACTCTGTATGACAGACTCTACAAATAACTCAATTTCGTTTCTTTTTATGGCTGAGTAATATTCCATTGTATATATGTGCCACATCTTTATCCATTCATCTGGCAGTGGACACTTAGGTTGCTTCTATGTCCTGGCTATTGTAAACATAGCTGCAATGAACACTGTGGTACATGACTCTTTGAATTATGGTTTTCTCAGGGTATATGAATATGCCCAGTAGTGGGATTGCTGGGTCGTATGGTAGTTGTATTTGTAGTTTTTTAAGGAACCTCCATACTGTTCTCCATAGTGGCTGTATCAGTTTACATTTCCACCAACAGTGCAAGAGGGTTCCCTTTTCTCCACACCCTCTCCAGTATTTATTGTTTGTAAATATTTTGATGATGGCCATTCTGACTGGTGTGAGATGATACCTCACTGTAGTTTTGATTTGCATTTCTCTAATGATTAGTGATGTTGAGCATCCTTTCATGTGTTTGTTGGCAATGTGTATTTCTTATTTGGAGAAATGTCTATTTAGGGCTTCTGACCATTTTTTGATTGGGTTGTTTGCTTTTTGATATTGAGCTGCATGAGCTGCTTGTATATTTTGGAGATTAATCCTTTGTCAGTTGTTTCGTTTGCAAATATTTTCTCCCATTCTGAGGGCTGTCATTTCATCTTGTTTATGGTTGCCTTTGCTGTGCAAAAGTTTTTGTTTCATTAGGTCCCATTTGTTTATTTTTGCTTTCATTTCCATTTCTCTAGCAGGTGTGTCAAAAAGGATCTTGCTGTGATTTATGGCAAAGAGTGTTCTGCCTCTGTTTTCCTCTAAGAGTTTTATAGTGTCTGGCCTTACAGTTAGGTCTTTAATCCGTTTGGAGTTTATTTTTTTGAGCTTTTAAAATTGTTCTTATTTTACATTCATGGTGTTCTTCCTAGAACACTACATGTATTTTGTCCTGTGCCAAAGATCTTTTATGGTGTCATCTACTCAGTTTCTTGGCTGCCGAGGGTACAAAAACTTGTCTGTAGGACTCTCATTCTTAAGAAGGAATGTCCATATTTAGACACACAGACATATACACATGCAAATACACACACATACGTGGTACCTTTTTAAAATTAGCAAACGTGGGTTTCCCTGGTGGCGCAGTGGTTGAGAGTGCACCTGCTGATGCAGGGGATGCGGGTTCGTGCCCCGGTCTGGGAGGATCCTACATGCCGCGGAGTGGCTGGGCCCGTGAGCTGTGGCTACTGAGCCTGCGCGTCCGGAGCCTGTGCTCCGCAACGGGAGAGGCCACAACAGTGAGAGGCTCGCGTACCGCAAAAAAAATAAAAATAAAAAAAATAAAATTAGCAAACGTTTGAAGATTACTGAGAGTGGCATATCAGCAGCTCACCAAAACAGCTCAGCCCCACCCCCATCATCATGTTTGTGTGACAAGAGCAAGCCAAATGGGACAGAATCCAAGGGAAATGACACCACTTAATTTTATAGTTTCCTACTCATACTTAAGTATCATTTCCTTTAATTCATTAAAAACATTTTTTTCTTTCTCTGTACGTTTGCACTGAGTTGAAAAACTGAGTCTTTTATATTTTACAATAAATGTTCTCTTAAACCTCCAATGAACCAGAAGCCAGAAGAGGTGAAGCAACAGGGTGGTACCTTCATTTTCACTGCAGTGAAGATACAGGCTAATGTCTGATTCCTCCACAAGGTTGCTTTCTGGGAGTTAATTAAGTAACAGGATACAACCAATCACACTGTTTGGCCTCTTCCCCACCCTTTGCCTTCCTTCTCAATCCCTGTTTCCCCCCAGTATCTGCCCCCTTGTAAATCTCACTTGAAAAGTTGGTCCTATCTCTACAACAGTTCCACCGCCTAAAGCCATCGGCACTGATGCTTTTGTGGACCCATGAGAGAAGTGGGACCAGTATCAGCTCCTGAGCCCAGGAAGCATTGCCCCTGTTGTATGAAGCGGCTGTTCCATGGTTTGAACATTACAGAGTGACAGCAGCTGCCTGTTACCACTCCCTGGTCAACCCACGACCCACAGTGCTGTGACAGGCCCGCTGCACTTCGTGTGATGATGCTACACATCTGATATCTCCATGAACCAAGAAGGACATTTGATGTCCAAGGCAAATGTCGGGTGTTGCTCTGGCCAGAAATTTGAATCCATTATAAGTCATCGGTCTCTAGCCATGAAGTAGCAGTAGCCAAATTAGACAGTAGCACTTGTTCTAAAGAATTGATTCCATCATTTCCGGGACCACCTCAATGGCCAAGTTTCTGGATTTAACAAGAAAAGCAATCTGTAAACAAACACTAACGTAAATTTTCCTAAGAAATAAAGGTAGTCACAGAGAATCCCTTTAGAATTAAAAATATGTTTGTGGGGCTTCCCTGGTGGCACAGTGGTTGAGAGTCCGCCTGCCGATGCAGGGGACGCGGGTGTGTGTCCCAGTCCAGGAAGATCCCACATGCTGCAGAGCGGCTGGGCCCGTGAGCCACGGCCCCTGAGCCTGCGCGTCCGGAGCCTGTGCTCCGCAACGGGAGAGGCCACAACAGTGAGAGGACCGCATACCGCAAAAAAAAAAAAAAAAAGCTTGTGCATAAAGTGTGTGTGTGTGTGTGTGTGTATATATATATATATATGTGTGTGTGTATATATATATTCACTTGTGGAACAAAGCGCGAAAGAGCTAGTGTCTGACAGTCAGCTTCTGGAACAAGAGTGTGACTCTCAGGTCACCTTGGCAAGTCATTTACCCTTTCTGTGCCACAGTTTCCTTGTTGGTAAAATGGGAATAACAAAAGTACCTACCTCTGGGGTTATGATGAGCGTTACGTCAATGAACACAGGGAAAGAGTTTAAAACTGTGCCAGACACATAGTAGCATCTTAATAAATATTAAGGTATTATTAAATTATGACTTATTACAAAGCATTCGCTTTATTGTTTATTGTCATTGATTTGGTGTAAACTCCCCGTGTGCTGGCTTCTCAAAAATCTTTGGATCTGTTTCATTTCTTCAAAGTCTTCATGCTGCAGCTCTCTTTTGTACTGCGAAGTACTCACGATGGTATCGTTTATGGCAAGGGAACATTTCAGCATTACAGGCTAAACAGATGATTGTTAAGGAGTACAGTATGTCTTGGAGGTGTCTCTCTACTCCTCCCTCGCACAGCTGATTATCTCCCCATCCTCTGTTTCCAAATGTCAGCCTTTTTACGCATTACTGTCAGCTTGGACAGTCTTCCAAAAGTCAGATCTCTTCAACTATTGTTTTCTTGCTGCTTTTTAAACTGTTTAACAGTTTTCCTGAGTTTACTTCACGGTTCCTTGTTAAATATTTGCTAAAGCCTGTTGAAAAGGGTTCCCTTACGATTCAGCCACTCCCTGTTTTTGTATTCCAGTAATTTCAGCAGGAAGAAAACTCCAAAGGCAATTTAGGTAACAAAGGCAGGCTATTCCCCCAGCTACATAAATTGGCTTTGGGTTTGTAATTTCTTCCTGCTGAGTATTCTACCATACGGCAAAGCTCTCACAAGGAAAAGCATGTGGTTTTTGGAAGTTTCATTGACTCTTATGCAGACTACTGTGAAACAATTGTTTGGAAAGAATTTGACTCAAGTTTCAGATACTTTCACCTCAAAACTGCTCAGCCTCTGGACTCCTTTCTGCAGAGTTGTTCTAAGGACCCCTGCAGTTTCTTCATTTGCCTGGGGCCACGCCCACGTGGACCCCTGAGTCTGTTTAGGCATAATCACAGGAATTCTCCAACTCTGCTTGGAAGCTGCATTCTTTTGATGAAGTTACTTTATAAGCACAACTGTAGCAAATACAATGATAAGTCTGCAAGTTGATACGGCTCTTGTCGTACCAGTTGGTGTGTAGCAATAGACATGACTCTTTCCTATTTAATTTTAGTTTCTGTGAGAGCTTTTGGAGACAGGATGGTGGATAGAAGGACCTGAGCTCACCTCCTCTCACGGGAACACCAAAATCACAACTAACTGCTGAGCAGCCGTCGATTAAAAAAAAGACTGGAACCTACTTGCAGTTTCTTTGAGCCAAGTAGTGTCCTATTTAATATCTGCTGGAATAGGAGTAAACTGCTAGTCACCTGAGTATTGATAAACCCAATCAACATGGTTCCTGGCAGAAAAATTACTAGTTGCAAGTGGAAACTTGGTTATGAGCTCTAACAGTGAAGTCTGGTTCTGTGTACCAGAATGTGGTAAACTAGGCCACAGAAACGAGTTTCCAGTCACTGGTTATATAATCCGCATGTGGGCCAGAAGCCCTAAATAAAATAAAGTCGGGATTTTTTTCCCTAAGGTAACAGCTTTTAGCCTTGATTGCTGGAATGGAGACGTATTTTTTAATGGAAAAATAGAAAACAAGTGTGGGGTAAGGATTTCCAAGTAATGGAGGAGAATCTTTGAAGAAGCAGGAGAAGAAAGAAAAAGGAAGGGCAGGGGAGGGGGGGGAGAAGAAAATTCACATTTGGAGGTCGTTGGTTCTTCCTTTAAAAGCCAGAAAGATCTTCAAAGTCATTTTTGCCATCACAGAAGTTATCACAGACCAGTTGCATTATCAGAGAATGTTCCAGTTGTGCTTCTGCATAGAAAGGGCGATAGACGTGAAGTCTGGGAGGTGAGGTAGCAAATGCTTCTGTTTCAGTTTTGGGTTTTAAACCACCACCGACAGAGATTAAGAATTCTCCACATCATTGCATGAATTTGGTGATGATGAAAGGGACCAATACGGACCAGCAGGACTCCTAGAATAACAGCACTGACACGAGGACTAGGTCAAGGGTAAGGGCTTTGCTCGGCCCACTCACACCTGTCCAGGGCCTGGCCATCCCCTGATTAGGAGACTTTGAAAGTCAACACAGAGACCGACTGGCGTGTGACCAGCACCATGTGTGTCTCTGCATCCTTATGCAGAGTCACCAGAGTGTAGGGAGCTGATGCTACGATGTCACTTTATCCTTCTCAGCCCTTTGCTTCTCATTCTCAGCCCCATGTTATCATGTGCTTATAACTCCTCTTTATGTTTCTTACAGAGCTACTGACGTTGAAACCTCATGAAAGTTGAAGTCATCCCCCAGTAATCATAATAAATATACTCCCATTAACAGCCAACATTTCTTGAGTACTTAGCATGTGCCAGACACCCCTAAGAGGTTTTTATTTATAAACTCACTGCATCCTAGATGCTACCTTATTTCTTGGCTTCTAAGATGCATTTTGTCACATTTTCTCGTCTCTGTAATCGGAAGGCATCTTGCAGTAAAGGGCGTCTTACAGTCACTGTCAGACCACAGTCGTGATGTGGTTCCTTTGCGTGTGCACACACAAACTTGGTCAGAGCTGTTTATTTTGCTGTTGTTTTAGTTATCTGCACCGTAGTTACTACATGCTGTTGTTTTCTTTCTTCATGATTTACAAAATAACGGTGCCTTACAGTGAGTGGCATGTTAAGTCCAATGAACTGCAATATTATTATCTCCATTTTCAAAACAAGGAACTAATGTTACCGAGTTCAAGCTCGTACTGCTTGCTGCAGGACAGGCCATTAAATCGAGAGACCCGTTGTTGGGGCAAAGAATAGTGACTCTTTCAGAAAGCCAGCAGATGGAGAAGATGGACCAGTGTCCCAAAGAACCCTCTTCTCTGAGTTAGAATTCAGGCTTCTTTTATACTAAAAGGGGAAGACCGTGACTGGTCGTTGCAGACTTCTTGGTGTCGGAATCCTTTGTTCCCGCATCCCTCCACGCAGGTCAGGTCGTGATGTTCCTGTAAACCTCCAGCAAGACAAATGTTATTCTCTGTTCTGCAACTTTTTATCTCTATACGAATGGAATAGTGTTATGCCTTTAAAGGTCAGAGGCTTGAGAATGGGTTTCCTATATATTTCAGGCTATAGGCAGCATTCTTTTAGGGATTAGCTTGTAGCAAAGGCAATAGAATACAAAGGTGAAAGTAAAAGAGACAAGATCCAATACGGAGTCAGATTTGTTCTTCCCTCTTACACTAAGACATGAATAGTTGAGGAAAATTGCCCAATTGTCCACACAATTCTGCCACAGAAAGCAGAGTGAGGTGTACAGCCCTTCTTACACAACGGCACCCCCAACAGAGAGGTGAGCCCCAGTTTACCATTACAAACGCCCAACACAGGAGTCACCATTTCTCTAAAAGCAAAATGCTGGTGAATGGCTTCTTTTCATTGCCCCAGACAAGATTAAGGAAACCTGGAAAGGGAAAGGATCACTGGTCCTCCTAAGGAAACAGTGCATGGTGTCCACTCCCAGCCCATCACGGTGTGGACGTGGGCAGGGGCGTCAGCATCTTTGCGCTGACGCAGCTTATGCGGGGTGGACCGTAACCTCCCCTGGCAAAGCCGCTTAGCCTGGTCTCTCGGGTAAACAGGGCAGTACTCCCAAGCAGCACATACAGATATGCTTTGTAGTCCACTGAGGTACTATTTAATCTGTGTGTTTAGTGGCCAGCATTTTAATTAAGAATGTATTGGTGGCCAGAATCCGACACACAGGGCCACCCCTCTCCAAGAGCAAGGACACATCTTCGCTGCCTGAGGTAAAGGGGGAACAGGCCCCAAGAACACCAGCCTGTTAGTGTAATTGATTTCAGGTAGATCTTTTCTAAAAAAGGCCACTGTAACTTAAAACACAATGGATACCTTTTCATAGAATAAAACTTTGAACAGGCGGCTATTAAGAGGGAAGTATCCTTACTGAAGAAATTAGATGGGCTTCTGGGCAACACATAGGATGAGCGTCGTGATGGCATGAAAGGTCCACGTGAACAGTCAAATGGCAGATACGCCTCAGCCCAGCAAAAAAACCCCAGGGGCCGTGTGGTGTGTGGACCCAGGGGGGCGGGTGATACCTGTGAAGCTGGGAATTCTCCGGGAAAATGCCAACTTTTCCTCAGGTTTGGGTCAATTTCACTTGCAGGAAGTACGGGTTACCTTGTTGTATTCGCTCCATTCCACAGACATCTTGGCCAATGCACTTCTATCCTAGGTCCTAAAATTTGAGAAAACAAGTTTCATTGGAGGGAATTGGAGCATCTGTTTTAAGTGCCCCATTCGTTCTACTATTTGTTAAGGGAAAAAGGCAACGTGTTACCTCAAATCGGAGATGGCACTGTTCTCAGTTAAATAACAGCTACACCACAGGAAAACAACCTGTAGAACCACTCTGGTATGAGAACTGTTGGGCTTGGATTGTGTTTCTTTCCAATTCCTAACAGGCCAATGCAGGTAGAAAGATGAATCCGTTAACAAGGTGTGTCTCTCCCACCCCAAATCAAAGTACCCTTACTGACACCGTATAATAGACAATGTATACCCGTGATACTTATGTTGGCAATTAAAAAATTACTCACCCAGTCCCTTTCATCTGTAAATCTTAAGATCTTAGCATGCATTCATCCAGCGTGCTGTGTAAAATGGCTTTAGCCCTTTGGAATTTAAAGGTGTGTCTTCGGAGGAGACCTGTAGGCCGCCCATTGCCTTCCAGCTCGGGATCCAGCTGCCCACACCTCCTGGGCTCCCCAAGAGCGCAGCTGCCCTCTCGGCCACCCTGGGGACCTCAGCGGTCCCTGACTTCACAGGTCTTCCTCAAGTTCTCAACTGTCACACATGTTTCTCTTCTCCTTTTGATGGTTTTCCGGCTTTCGGATTGTGACAAATCAGAAAGAGATCAAACCCAGGCAAAACCTGTCTTTCATTACCGTTTGCTCGGGTTGAAATGTTATTTTCTCCCATCTATGGAATCAGAGTAAATTAGGACCCAAGCTGAAGCAGGAGTTGGGTCCATCTTCCCTCGCACGCCCACCTTGCAGATCAGCTCTGTCTTTCATCCCCTGGCCTCCCTTGGGTCTAGGAGGCCGGCGTGCCCCTCGGGTGCATCTACAGAAACACGACTTGGTTTCCTCTCAGCATCAGACACAGCCCACGGCTGCGCCCATGCCCGCCACTTCATGCTGAGGGTGATGGGGGATGTGTACTGGAGACCGCCCAGGGCTCTGGCCTGGAGAGTGGCCCTCAGACCCTCACTCACGGCTGTTGAGTCCACCAGACACGGTCCATGGAGCTTGGATTATCAGAGCAGTGAGCAAACTTAAAGTCAGGTTAAAAAACCTACAGAGGCAAATGAAGACTCCAAAAAGAGAATCGGAAAGAGGCATCAGAAGCTGCTCCAAGAAGAAAAGCCAGCGCTGGAGAGAGTGGCGTGCTGGGGGCCATCAGGACAGCCAGAGGCCAGCTGCTTCCAGATAAGACAGGGGCTGATCAGACAGGTCCGTTAACAAGCGAGCCTCCCCCTGCTGCCCAGCTGTGGCTTTGGGAGCTGTTCCCCACAGCCCTTGACCGCAGTGCTTCCCAAGTGATGGAGCGATGCCCACATTTGGTCCTGATGGCCTAGAGCCCAGGGCCCAGGGACGCGGAGAGGGGCCCCCTTGGGGTCCCTGTGCCTTCACAGAGTCTCCTTCGTGGATCAGAAAAGAAACCTGCAAATATCCCTTTGGTCCAAGCTGCCACAAAATTGCAGTGAGGTTATAAAAATACAAGTATTTCAACAAGAGGATCCGTTAGTCTGCTCCTGGCACTTTTGACCCGGGTATCGGGCCTTCCTTCCACTCCTTCACCCAACTCTCCTGCCCTGTGACCTGCCTGGACCACAACAGACTCCAGGCTCTGGCTGGGTGCAGCTCCCAGCTGGGGAGCCCTGGCAGAGGAAAGAAGGAGAGGAATTCCAGGTACTTAGACCCCTGGCTTCCGCCTTAGGTGTTTAACCTCCATCCAGTGAAGGTCCCCGTTAAGGAGGCTGCTTCTCCCTGCAGCCCTCGGGTGACGTGTTATCCCTGGGCTTTCCTGAAACCCTGATGACATCTTTCAATCCGTCCTTTCAAGAAATCCTCCTTGTGTTATTTGGGATGTGGTGAGTCCTCGCTTCCTAGCTTGGACCACACGGACACACCCTCCGTCTGATCGCCCATTCCTTTCTGAGAAGATGACCCATAGTCCTCGTAACCCAGATGTGGCAGCATGACTGGGTCCTGAAGCCCTTTACCCTGAAATTGCTAAGGTGAATGCTGGGCTACTCACGGCTGAGAAGTTATTTTTTCAGCTCTTTGCTCCCTTTCATGTCTCACTGTTTTAGGCTTTTTTTTTTTTTTTTTGCGGTACGAGGGCCTCTCACTGCTGTGGCCTCTCCCGTTGCGGAGCACAGGCTCCGGACGCGCAGGCTCAGCGGCCATGGCTCACGGGCCCAGCCGCTCTGCGGCATGTGGGATCTTCCCGGACTGGGGCACGAACCCGCGTCCCCTGCATCGGCAGGCAGACTCTCAACCACTGCGCCACCAAGGAAGCCCATGTTTTGGGCTTTTTAATTAAACTTGAACTCCAATTTGGTAAAAAAGAACCACATTGATGTGAAGGTGCAAAACACATTTGATGTCATTCACGGAATGTCCTTGTTTGTGCATTCTCTGTCAGTGAGCAAAAGAATGAGTAACGCCGAACTGAGCATTACACACACCCGGCATTTCCCTAAGGATTTCACATCCATTCTCTCCTCCAGTCCTCACAAGAGCTCTCTGGGGTGGGTTCCATCATTCTTGTATCACCATTTTACACGGAGGAAACCGAGACTCAAAGAGGTGAGGAATTACCCAAAGCCGTAAACCTGGTTAATGGTGTATCAGGGATTACTAAGGCCAGGGGTTGGCTATTTGACGGCCTTGCTGATCCTTGGTGGTTCATGTATTTGAAGTGGTTTTCTGCACACCTAATGGTGCGTAACAAACCGCCCCAAAGCTCAGTAACCTAAAGCAACCATTATTATCTTCTTCCACTTTCTAGTCCGCTTGAGGACTTGCACCACAGGTGTATCTTAGACATTGGTTCCGCGCCTGTTATCCTGCACGGAGTGGACTCCAGTGTGAGTACAGGACACGGGGTGTCATGGGGTGGGGGTGAGGGGTGGTACAGCAGGGTTATAGTTTGAACCAGGAAGACGAGTGCAGATCAAGGATAAGGAGGAAGTGCCCAGCATGAGAAGCAGGAACGCCTTGGAGTTCTGTGCTCTGCCCTCCAGAGCTTGACCCCTCCTCAGTTACGTGAGTCGAAGCCCAGTCCAAGCGCGGGTGTGAGGCCAGAAGGAGGGCAGGACACACACAGTTACGAGGGGCCCTCAGACTCCAACGACCAAGACGCAGATAGAGAGACCACAGCTAGCTTTCCCCTCCAGAAAATTAACCTGATAAATTGCTCCTTTTAACTTGCATCTGATTTATTAAAACGAAAGACTTATTTAATATGAAAAAAAATGAGACATTTCATGTTCAAAAACTACCTAAGATGCAGGCCAACCAAAGCTTCTCTGGTGGAAGGTCTCAGGGTACGGTCACAGACAATCACAAAACCAAAGGAAGTGGGTGCAATTTTAAGTCAAATAATTACAAACTAAATGACTGAGTATTAACATTTTTGTTTTTCAAAATAAAAGCCCGGTTAAATAAATGAAAATAAATATTTAAAGAAATCAAAGCAAAATATATACCTCCTTCACCTAAAATATTGGCCCAGGCGTTTATTTTCATTTTAATGAAAACTGACTTCCATACAGTATGTGTACTTTTCAAAGTAGGTTCACGTTTCTCAACCATTTTAAAAATATTTTATTTCACCAAGTGCTGTGGTCCTCAGGTTCTGTGTAAGAATAATTACACATCGAAAGAATTGAACGACATCCTTGATGACGATTTACTCTCCAGAAGAGCAGATAAATCTATTCTGACAGAAGTGGAATAACAATAGTTAACGCTAATTTATCCACTGCAGTCGGCAGCGGAGGACAGCTCACTAAGAACTCAAAGACGGGGGGGGGTGGGGGGGGGGGTGGGGGGGGGGTCCAGTATTTTAACCAGTAATCTCAACCTTCTCCCTAAATGAAGACTTCATTGCAGGTGGCCCTCTGCCTTTCCACTCATGTTGTTACCGAAGGTCTGTCACATGGATTTGGAATGTGTTATTCAGGGGGTGAACCTTGACAAACACGCCCCAACGGTCAAATTCTGTCAGGCGTCAGAGGTACAAGGATGTGGTCCATCATCCAGGAAACGTGGAATTTCAGGAGGGAGGCAGACAACACAGTCACTTGTAATTGGAGGCTCCTGCCTCTCAGGAGGGAGACATAATCGTCTCCCGCTCTTGCCAGTTGCAGCGTTTAAGAAAGTCCAGAGCGCACCCTAGGGTTTCCTTGGTCTCTCTCTCCTCACCCCCGGGGCTCCTGTCCCTGCACCTGCTGCTCCCAGGGGCTCAGGGGTGGGAATTCAGCATCTCCCCAAGTTCCACGTTTGAAATGTTTTCATTCGTGAGCCTGATCATCTTCACGAAACTGGTGTGAAAGCAAACAGATGAGAGATCACAGGAACACCGCAGTGTATGTGAGCTAAGAGGGCGGATAAGCTGGGGACGAAACACCACGGTAAGCGTCACCGGATCTGCCCGCTCCTGGCCCCTCCGCATCTTGCTGTCACCTCTCTGACCCTCACTGCTCAACCTGCTTCTCACTTGGGCACCATTAGAAGCTCTGATTGATTTTCCTCTAATAGATGGCACAACATTCCCCTCCTCTGAAGCTTTGGTACCATCTTTGTTTTTTAACTGGAATATAATTGATTTACAGTGTTGTGTTAATTTCTGCTCTACAGCAAAGCGATTCAGTTATACATAAATATGTATATGTACTTCATATATCTATTCTTTTTCAGATTCTTTTCCCTTATAGGTTATTACAATATATTGACTATAGTTCCCTGTGCTCTACAGTAGCTCCTTGTTGGTTATTTTTTATATAGCAGTGTGTGTGTGTTAATCCCAAACTCCTAATTTATCCCTCCCCCCCTTTCCCCTTTGGTAACCATAAGTTTGTTTTCTATGTCTGTAAGTCTGCTTCTGTTTTGTAAGTAAGTTCATTTGTGTCACGTTTTTAGATTCCACATATAAGTGATATCATATGATATTTGTCTTTGTCTGACTTACTTCACTTAGTGTGATGATCTCTAGGTCCATCTGTGTTGCTACAAATGGCATTATTTCATTCTTTTTTATGGCTGAGTAGTATTCCATTGTATATATGTACCACATCTTCTTTATCCATTCCTCTGTTGATGGACACTTAGGTTGCTTCCACGTCTTGACTATTGTAAATAGTGCTGCTATGAACATTGGGGTGCAGGTATCTTTTCGAATTATAGTTTTCATCTTTTCTGGATATCTGACACCTAGATATTTCCCACTGAGAATTCTCTACTTAAAATAAATTCTTGTATAAACTAGAAATCGTATTTTAAAATAGTTTCCCTCGTATCACATACCCCTACTTCAAGGTATGAGTAATAAAAAAATATTTTATTATTAGTGATTGGTTATAGTAATGAAATTTATTGATTTTACATTTATGGATATGTATATATATACATGAATATGTATAATTGGGGGACTATGGGATGACTTTTTTCTTCTTCTACCATTTGTTGCAATACTTGGTAATAAGGCTGTTTGAGAATAACAAACAACATTGCTTAGGAAGACGATATAATTTTTAAGCTGCTGGTGATGAATCTGAAATTAATGGTTAGGCCCAGGACCTTATGATTATTTTGCTTGAACAAGTTACCGGGAATGAAGGCTGCGCCTCCAAGTCTCTGGAGAGAATGTGGATGTCACTCCCCCTAAAGCAGAGCAATGACAAAGCACCACCTGCTGACCTGGAGCAAAGCTGCAGAGTCAGGAGTGATGTGGGTGTGACTCTGGGTGGTGACACTCCCCCGCCTTCTGACTCAGCTCCAGTGAACGTGGCCTAAGAGCCTCAGGATGTAAAGGTTAGAGATGAACCCAAAGAGCCCAGCTACACTTCAGAAATACTCACTGAAACCTTAAGACGCTGATGGAAAGTCCTCTCTCCACTTAATGCTGATGCAAGGCAGATACAGGGCGGATGCAGCGCTGTCTGCATAGACATGGCGTGGGCATCACATCCACAGAAACAGCTGCCCTCCTGAGGGCGTGTCCAACAGAAAAGCCCTATATCCCTGGGGTAAATCCTTTCCTGCCTTGATGTTTTGAAGGTGGGATAGGGCGTCTTCCAGGGGAATCTTCCCATCCGTAGGCCCTACTCTTATTGCAAAGAACCCACAGGGAAATAAGGTCTTTACTGCTGCAGGGGAAACAGCGCATTACTCGTGCCAGCAATCCTAGGCCTTGATTCATTAGAATGATCTAACCACCAAGAATAGCCATGCATTATAGGAAGATAAATAGCATGAAAGAACTTTACTTCTCTCTGCTCATCAGGATGAACAAATAGGATGATCGCAAGAAGCAGCTAAGGTAGCTTAAGAACAAATTTTAAGGAGTTTTTTTTTTTTCCTAGTTAACAATAAGAAGATACAGCACTGGTAAAATAAAAATGTGTTGTCTGGAGGAAAGAAAAAAACAAGACATGGGGAAATTTAAAATAGAATTACAAAAATAAAAATTTCAGTGGGTCGTGTGAATAATCAAAGGAGAAGACTAATTATCTTATAAGGAAGGAAAAGTTTTGAAAGTTCTGAGAACGTAGAGCACAAAGAAAAAGAGATGATAAATGCGGGCAAAAGGATAGAAACCCGAGGGAGAGTCATGAGGCCAAGGTCCGTCCAGCAGGTTAAGGAGAAGAAAGAGAAGATGTAGGGGAAGGAAAACACCAAGGGAAATAATAGAAGAAGATTAGTCTTTGCTGAAGAAACACAGGCGTCTTCAGACAGAACTTGGGCAGAATGAATGTTAAAAGACTTACAGAGCTCTTGAGGCAATCTCAAGATGAAGGGAAAATGCTGAAAGCTTCTCAAGAATCAAAATAGGTTACCCAAAGGAAGACTCAGGTTCACCCCCAACCTTTCAACAGAACCCTGAGGGCAGTCGTGTTTCTGTGCATATGTTTTAGAACGATGTCTGGAAGAATACCCGTCAGACCTTTGGGAGCTCAGGGAACTCAAGAGAAGACTCACTTTTTCCTTTATACCCTGCTGTTGTTTGAATTTTTACAATAATCTTTTATTACTTCTTAATTCATTATTGTAAAAGAAAACATTACCTCTGGCAGCAGTGAATAGAATTAATTGCTGGGGAAAGAGATCCGGGGCTGTTAAATCAATTAGAAGGTTATCACAAGAGTTGCAGCAAGAAACTGGGAGAAAAAAGCTGGCGTGATAGAAAGGAGAGGCCAGATTCAGGGAACATTTTGAAGATAGGTTTGATGATTTGGTGAGTTATTGAAACTAAGAATAAAACAGAAACGATAAAGACGATTCCTAAAATTCCTAGTCTGAATGGCTAGGTGAAGGATTATGCAGACGTATTGTGGACGTTAGGGACAAGGCAATCATATGTTTATCTTGACTCTGAGCTCCAGGTAGAACATTCGCCCGAAAGGTCTCGCCTAGTCTGACAGGGAGGTGGTAGCTGGGGATGGTGTCGGGTACAGAGAGACAGCCGGGCCCTGGGAGGGGTGGGCCAGGGTCACAAATCCTGGTGCGTGCGCCTCGTGGGAAGCCCCCCCCACTTAGGGCCGAGGGGCCAGTGGCAGGAGAGGTCAAAGGGGGACGAATACAGGGAGCTCGGTGTCAAGGCTAAAGACGGGCCTTCTCAACAGTGGGGAAGGGTTTGCCCCATGAGAAGGCAGAGGAGAATAGAAATGCAAGTGTGGGCCGCTGACAATGAGAAATTTCAGATGAATAAATATGTGAATGGTCAAATAATTTTATGTAATATATTAAATGGTTCATCAGGGCTTCCCTGGTGGCGCAGTGGTTGAGTGTCCGCCTGCTGATGCAGGGGACGCGGGTTCGTGCCCCGGTACGGGAAGATTCCACATGCCGCAGAGCGGCTGGGCCCGTGAGCCATGGCCGCTGAGCCTGCGCGTCCGGAGCCTGTGCTCCGCAATGGGAGAGGCCACAACAGTGAGAGGCCCGCATACCGCAAAAAAAAAAAAAAAAAAAAAAAAAAAAAAAGGTTCGTCAGGCTGTTCGAATACGGGCATCTCTTCACGGCTGAGCGTCTTTAAACATCTTAGGAAAGACAGGGGTAGAAATCTCTTTCCAGCTCGCACATTCACCAGATTTCAGTCAGAGGCAGACCCTTAGGGGTGGGTCTCCAGGGTTCCCGGTTGAGGTCAGACCACATCCAAGGGTGCCCAGTCCAAGGGGAGGGCTGGGCCGGGTGCCAGGGCACAGGGACCGAAGCCAGCAGGAAAGGACCAGGGCCAGAGAGAGGGCACCAGGGGTCAGAGGACATCGTAGCTGCTGCCCTAAGGAGTTCTCACAGCCGTCCTCTGTCTTCCTAAAATGAGTTGTCACCCGCTAGTATTTCCCACAGACGACAGTTTTAATCATTTATATTCCCAAGATCTACGACCTATAAAAAATTTATATAGAGAAGATTGAGACTTTTCTATTTGTATTATGATGAAAGAGAACCGTGCATCTCAAACAGTCTAACGGGGGAGGTGTTTCCTTCTCAATTTTTAGGTTTTCCCATCTTCCATTAAACAAGTTTTCTCTATTAAACTTCTCTAGTACGTGTTGCTAACATCACATACATGGTTCTAATCATTTACTATCTCTGTGTTGTCATCTTTTTGACCATATACATTTATCTTTTCCTCTGGAGTATAAGATACACACATATGATCCATGCCTTATTCTGCTTTTAATCCTCTACAGCCCCTAGAACAGTGTCTAAAACATAGTAAGTACTTTCTTGCTAATTGATTATCATCTACTTCATTACCCAAAGATAAAGACTGCTGAGGAATAGTCATAGTATTTCCCTATATAGATTTCTATACATATTTTTAAAGCATTTTAATGTACACAAGAGCTCTTGATTGTCATAAGAATTTCTTCACTAGGAGAGAAAGTTTATTACCATTTAACAGATGGGTAAATTGAGGTTCAAGGAATTCAGTGATTTTTTTCCCCAAAAGATTCAGTATTAACACTTCAGTCCCGATTTCTTGAGTCCTCATTGGGTTCTCCTTCTACTATCTGCACTGCTGTTCATTTTCTGTAGTAATTGGGATTCAGAGAACTAAACGTCATATCGTAGGCTGGTGGTTCTCAGGGGGTGGTAGCGGGGGTGGGGTGGTGTTGGAGCGTGAGTGCATATACCCTCTGTAAGCAGCGGGTGGAAAGGGGAGGGTTATCCCGCTGTGGGTCATCCCAACGGAGAGATGTTTGTGGTGCTTGGGGTGGAACAGCGTGCCGCACTGGAAGCAGGACAGTGAGAACTAACCCACCCGAGTATCAATGGAGAGACTCCACGAGGCTAGGCAAGCAAAGGGGGTTACAGTCGCCCTGCAACTGTCTGATAAATGATCTTCGCTTATGACAGCTGTATCAAAAATATACAAAATAATCATTCCACACTTTTAGCCATTATTCTCGTTCTTAATTGACGTATAGTTGAATTACAATGTTGTGTTAATTTCTGCTGTACAGCAAAGTGACTCAGTTATACGTGAGGGTGTGTGTGTGTGTGTGTGTGTATATATATATATATAATATATATATGCACATTCTTTTTCATATTCTTTTCCATTATGGTTTATCACAGGATATTGAATATAGTTCCCTGTGCTCTACAGTACAACCTTGTTGTTTTAGCCGTTATTCTTAAAAAGAAAGTAAACATACGAAAGGCAAGTGTCCAAAAACTAGTCTCAGAGGATATAAGTCAGTTACAGGAGGTGACAGAGCAAAGGCAGGGACTCAGCCCACAGTCCAGGCTCATGTTCTTTCTACAGAAAAACATAACCATTGCACCATCCCGTAAATAATCCCATAAGCAACATGTGTGTAATTTACAAGAGTTAAAGGTGTCTAAGCACCTTTAATAATAAAGATGTCTTAATAAAAAGGAGAGTTAAGTAGAGCTGCCCTGAACCTTTTCTTAAGAGTAGAAGGTTTCTGCTCCTCTTTTTTGGAATATTAGGTTCAATCCTCGAATTTCCCCAAACCGACGACTCTCTTCTGCTTCTCAGAACTTTCACAAAACACCCTTGATTTCTGTCTGTCCTTTAGCCCAGTTGAATGCCCTCTGCCCTTTCAGCAAAACAAAAGAAAAGGAAATGACAGGCTATGGAGGCTTTTTTACCCCCTCAGGTTGCAGCAAACTTTGTGGCAAGTTATTCCCCATGCAGATCAAGTCCTCTTGGCATTTAAGGCGTGAAACCACCCATCTCCCATTTCCTCTTCCATTGTTACCCCCCTGTATTAACTTTTAAAATGCTTAGCATTGACAAATACTTCCTAGACTTTATCTCTGTGACAACCAACAACTGTTTTACTCCATCAATCAATAAAATCTTTTCAAACACCGGACCAGTTATTCTACATAACTGTCACTTAGCAGTTCTGAGAACGTGTTAATTTGTTTTCTGCTTGTCTGGTTTACAGAGCAAATTGTTTAGCTCAGATGCTTTATAAACCAACACGTATCACTTTGTATTTCCAATTAATTTCAATTAAGAAACCATATAATTATCTTCTGTCAACCAGCCAAGAACAGAAATACCTATTGAATCCTGCTGACACTAATACTGAGACCCTCAAGGTTTGGCATTACTGTTCACCTCAGATAGGTGGCCAAAAATGGTGATGATCACCCAGACTCTCTAAACATCTTGAGTCTGCAGAATTTGGCTGGCAATCTTGTGGGAACGAGCTTTTTTCGCAAGATCCCAGGATGTCTTCTTCAATTCCTGGCTCAGACTCAGACTAAAAAGGCAGTTGAAAATGGGGGAGAAAATTTTATCCACATATATCAGAGCTTCAAAATGGGTGAAAGTTCACCAGAAGGAAAAGTTTGTTTTCTTTAAAACCAGTTCAACATAATTTACGCCTATTGCCACATTCATGCGTAACCCGTTTCTATTGTCATAAATCCCTTTAAAGTGACGCTAAACATTCAAGACACTTTCTGCAAGATATTTTATATTCTTGGATCCCTTCCATGTTTTAACACATGAGAGTGGCAATACCAAAGCTAGCTGTGTCTTTTATTTGAATTGTTCTAATATAGAGACATTATAAGTAAATACTCAGTGAAGTATTTACTTAAACAAGTAGGGTATTAAGTAAGATAAAGATATATGTGAGTTGAAGCAAAATGGGAATGATTGTGGATAACGTACACAATTATGAAATGTGCCTCCTGATAGGAAGCATAGAACCAATTATTCTGAGTCAGTTAACAATCCTCTCCCTCTTTTCTACCTGGAATATAGTCAAATGTGCTAAAGCCCTCGCCTCTAAAATGAAAAGGTGAGTCTGCAAAGAGAATCTGAAGATTTAACAGAATGAGAAAAAACAAGTCATGACATTCCTCGTTCAGGTCAAATTTATTTTAAATTTAAATAAAATTATGAAATTAAATTAATTTTAGACCTAGACCCTGTCTTTGAAATGGCCCATGTTTCAGTCCTACCTGCACTGTCCTGTTACAGCTTGTTCTTTTTTTTTTTTTTTTTTTTTGCTGTACGCGGGCCTCTCACTGTTGTGGCCCCTCACGTTGCGGAGCACAGGCGCCGGACGCGCAGGCTCAGCGGCCATGGCTCACGGGCCCAGCTGCTCCGCGGCATGTGGAATCTTCCCGGACCGGGGCACGAACCCGTGTCCCCTGTATCAGCAGGCGGACTCAACCGCTGCACCACCAGGGAAGCCCTTCAGCTTGTTCTTGATCTGTAGAACAGAGGCTGTCACACAAAGGTGAACACAAAATCTTGGTTTCCTATGGAATTTCAAATTACACCGGGAACACTTTTGGAATAATTCCAGTCCTTTGGAAAAAAATCTTCACAATGTTAAGTCTCTCCTGTGTCTCTGCAACGTCTCCCGAGTTTCAGATGGGGTGACGTCTTGCTCCCGTGGTCAGGCTGTAGCCCTCCCTCCAACCCCACCAAAAAAGGCTCATCTTATGGAGTGTACGAAAATAGACCTTTGCCACAGATCTCGGTAAGTGTATAATGTGCAACAAAGCTCGCTTCCAGAATTGTAATTTGGGATTTATTTCTTAAGCATGCCGAGCCCCTACTACATGGGGGATGAATTTTACTGGCATCATTTATTTCATTTAATCCTCACAATAGCTGTGCTGTCCCTTTTTACCGATGAGGAAAACCAAGGCTCAGGGAAAGAAGTGACTTGTCAGCATGTGTCAGGTAGGAAAGCGAAAGTCTGTTGTTTCACTGTCGCAGTTTAAGTCCGGAGGCATCGGAGAACCTGCGGGGTCGGCAGCGGCCCCTCACGTCCTCTGCGGAGTCAGCGGACGGGACGCGGGCGCTCGGGCTCCTTCCCGAGCCCCGGCTGCCTCTTCTGGACTAAGGCACGGCTGCACAGACTCAGGGCTGTCATCCTTTATGCGGAGGCAACCCGCCTGCAACCAAGAATCTGATGGCCGTTTGAGGCCGGGAAGGCGCATTTCCGGTGGCCGCGTCAGCCCCAGGCCCCTCGAGGCTTGGGACGGGGACCTGAGCCCCAGGCTTTCCTCGTCCGCAGAACCTTCCGCTGCCCCCCTCGCCCCGCGCCCAGCTGTGCGCGCGCGGGCGGGGCTCCGAGGGAAACGCTCCCCCCAGGGGTCAGCTTGCCCTGCGCCCTCCCCGCGGAGGCGGCCTGACCGTGTCCCCGCCCCGCACGGGCGTCGGGAGGCCGGGGCCCGGCCAAGGGTGAGCGGGCCCGGAGTTCCGGCTGGAGACACAGGAACGGTTTGGAAAGAGTTCCAGCCCGCCCTTGGTTGTGCATGTTTCAGAGAAGAACAGAGGTGTTTGTATTTTTTCACGTCTTCCGGCTCTACCTTTTAAAGACTCCTTAAGATTGAAAGGGGATAGCCCCTCCCTCACCAGGACGCACGGTGGGAGCTGCGCATGCGCCTGTGTCCCCAGGGGCTCTGAGCTTCCCGCGGGTGGGAGGAGCTTTCTCTGTGGGAGGAGCTTCCTGTCGGTGGGAGGGGCTTCCCGCCCGAGGAGGATGCAGGGCATTGGCCCCGGAATAATACGGAATCCGCGGCGGGGAGCTGGAGTTTTTATTCGGTCCTGCTCCTCTTCCCACCCCGCCCTCCTCCCCCGTTGCACGTTTGTCCTAGAAACTGTTGACTTGCCGTGGAGACTGTAGTTGTCTCTGAATTCCCTGGGCGCAAAGCTGATGCATGGCGCGGTCTCCCTCCCAGTGAGTGCAGTTCATTTCAATGACATTTACACTGAAAACAATGGAAAATGTGGCACAAACACACCGCAGCGTTTATGCAGGTATGCGGACTCGTTGCTTAGGATGCGGTAAATGGAGAGGTTCGGTCCTGAATTCAGCAGGAATTAAGCGTCGTCAATGTGTCTGCTGTTTGGGTTTTTACTTTTTTCTCTAGTTTTTGCTTTTCTGTCATTGTTCAGATGAGCATTTCCAACAGCGAAATCCAGAGACCTATCGTACAGCTAAAGCATGACTTTTAGGCATACATGGCTCCTACTAACCCGATCCCGAGAGCGTGAGCCCTTATTTGAGGGGTGTCTCCCCACCTGACAAGCTGGGGAAAGGCACCGGCCGCACACACCCCACAGGCGCCCTCCAGCCTTTCAAGCCGTGGTGACAAACCCAGAGTCTGCAGATGTGCTTCATGGCCGACGACCCCCGGACTGCAGCTCTCAGCAGACACATCAGCACCTCTCAGGCATCCCCGGGGGCTGGAGGGCAAAAGCGACTTCACATCTCTGGAACTGTTCGGGCACAAACACCCCACATGCGCCTATAAACGGCTGCCACCCAGCCCGGCAGAGGCCCGTGTCATCTGGCCAAATGCAAGTCTGGTCTCGCAGGTCGGCCCCTCCAGGCCTTGGACAAACAGCCTGTGAAAGGGAAGCAAATGGTGTTCTCCAGAAACAACCCACTGCTCGGACTGTTTTCGCCAGGAGCTTTTTTCTTTTTTTCTTTATTTTCATCCTCTCTGGTTTCCAAAACTCAGATTCCTTTCCTAGAGTCTAAAGCCTGAGTCCCCAGCCCTAAGTGACTATCTCCTTTACTTCCTTTTAATTGAACTCAAGATTCTCTGTTTCTCTTCTGCTACTTCCAGCTCAGACGTAGCCGATCTTTTACAAGCTTTCGGTCACCTTTCCCTCCATTTCAGCCCGAGTCTCTTGTGAATCGTGTTCCTACAGCTGACCCAGATCCATCCCATGGGTACGGTCTTGCGCTGTTCTTTCCTGATCTCAAAGATTGTATTGTTGTAAACCCCCCAACCAGTATTCATTTGTTATGGCAAAACAACCGAGTTCACATAAGATGCATTTTCTACAGTCAGAATGAAGAACAGTTTCTATTCATATGTGATTACGATGGGGGATGGGGAATGTTCCCTCACACAGCAATTTGAAATGAGCTAATTGCTTGAAATGAGTTAAACATACATGCTAGGAAGCTGCCATTTTCAAACCCTTCATTTCCCTGGCTTAACAGAGGAATAAAGTGACACTTCAATGCACAAGTCCATTCTAGAGAGAATGGCTCCTGCTAGGTGACGAGCAGGGCGGGGCTGGGGGGACGCTTTGGCGTCGCCCAGCGTGGGAACAGACTCGTTCGTGCACAGGTTGGCGGGGCCGAGCTGGGAGCCGGGCTGGAGCACGGTGGGCCGCCGTGGGCGGTGATGGGAGAAACACATGGGGCCCCGCGGGAAATCGAGAGGAAGTGCGGGGAGCACAGAGAGCAGTCTGCAGACGGGAGGAATTCCCAGAGGCAGGCTGGCCGGATAAACGGTTCTAAGAAGAGGGATGTCTGCTTTTCAGTTTAAAAGGTTTATTGCTCCTGCTGCATCAACCTTCCTTGTCGCCCCAAACTATCAGCAAAACATCTTAGCACGAAAGAGCCTCGTGCCAGTGGGATCCTGTGGTAGCTCGGAACAAGAAGCCAAGCTCGCTGGGTCTGCGGGGAAGAGACCAGGAAGAGCCCGGCAGGACCCCGGGATACAACTTGAAAGAAACAGGAGCTCAGAGCCGGACGTTTCCAAGAAAGTTAAGCCCCTGCGAACTCACAGATGTTTCTTAAGGTCATTAAACTCTCCGGAGGTGCTGGGATGGGAGCGGGTGGTCCAGGAGGACCCGGGTTTTGAAGATGCCATTTGATGTGTGGGTGACAGTGGTCCCCCTCCTCCAAACAAACACCAGTTTGGTCACTGTCCTCTCAAACATGGTGGCTACAGCAGAGCATGAAACGTTGACGGCTAACGTGCAGCGCAGAGAAGCAGTGGGACCCCTCGCTCCTCCTGGAATGACCTCTACTCCCATCAATGCTCTGAAAGCCGCCTAAGCATTTCCATTCATCACGAGCTTAGCTCACAGTCATAGACTGGTTTCACGTGAACAGGCTAGGGCACCTCTTCCCCTCCCAAATCTGCACTTCTGAATTTGGTTTTATAATCTGAATCTAGGACCTTATCTTTTCCCCATTAAATTTCATCTTTGGGGTTTTCTTGTCCATTATTCCAACCTGTTGAGATATTTTAGAGTTCTGATTCCACCATCCCTTGGGCCAGCTGCAGATTTGATCCACAGGCCCTCACCCTGCGAGGGGGTGTAGGTGTTGTGAAGGAGGGAGGGGACAGGGCTGTCAGGCAGGGATGTCCACCCACACTGGCCCGGAGCTGGTGTCCCTGCGCTGGGGTGCTCACCGCACCATCCTGCGCCAGTTTCCCCACTTGTGAAATGGAGAAACCAACCTCTGGTAAATTTGCCTGGGAGTATTGTGAAAACCAAGTACACGCACACACACACACACACACACACTTGCAAAATCGGCTTTTTCAGCTAAAATAATTGTTACGTAAATTGTAAATGTCTGTACTACTGGCAAGCTTAGCACCCCCTATTCTGGGAGAACAAGAGAACAAGAGAACAAGAGGCTGCAGAGAGAGTGAGGCCCTTGCAGGGGCCCAGAAACCTCTTCCCCGCACCTGCTATTGCTTCCCGAGCACCTACTTGCCCCCAGACCAACTGCACCAGGCGCTCGACGTACAAAAACTAATGAGACACACGCATCTTCCCTGCAGCCACTGATGAGAAATTTAAAGACGAAAGCGGATGGGAGAGTTCAACCCCTACGAGCTGATATTTACTATTATTGCTCAGATTCAAAGAGGGAAAGAGATGTTTCTCTGCTCTTATCAGATAAAAAATGGGAAAAGGGATCATTTCCTTCTGACGCAGGGGGGAAAAAAAAAACGGAAAAACTCGTGCTCTCAGCAGATCTTATTTTTTATACTTCTTTGTTTTCTGGTGTATCCAGAGAAAAGAAGTGATCATTTGAGAAGATTTTTGAAGACTACATTCTTCCTAGTGATTCGTTTGATCTGAAGAGAGTCCCCAAGTTGAGTCTCAGAAGAGGCTGCTGTGTGACCCCCAACCGACGGACTCCGATTGAAATGGTCTGGGTGGGACCCAGCATCATCGGGGGATCCAACTGGGTGGGCCCAGTTGGGAGTCACTGTAGGAGAGACAAAGCCCGGCAAAAGTCTAAGGTGAAAGCTCTGTGCGGGAGAGCCCTAGGAAACAATACTGGATACTAAAGGTACAGGGAAGTCGCTATAAAGTACTGTCCTACGTGTTGGCTTCTTTTAAAGGTTCTTTGAAATTATTACCTTAAATATCTCTATTCTTGAAGTTAACTATTGAAATACAATTTGGAGAAGGTGTAGATAAAATGAAAGTTGCTATTAAAGCTAAAGGAGAAAATATCTCAGAAAACAAAAACACGCACCAGATGATTTAAACCTGGTGAATGTCACCCACTGTTTAATTAAACTGCCACGTACTCTACTTTTAGAGTGAATTTATTTTCTTTTACAAAGATATTCCTGTAATAATTGTTAAGTGACTGCAATATCACACCTCTTTTTAAAAACGTCAGTGTTACAGCATCTAAGCCCAAAGCACAGGGCAGTCAATGGAAGACAGATGTGCATCCTGGCGGGTGCGCAAACCATTTTTTTAAATCAGATGTCTCCATATAAGTGTTTTTACAGTCTCAAAACACAGATTTGAGCTAACAGTTTATATATCTAAATGCTTGTTTGAAATGATAATGTCAATTAGGTAAACAACATACTGTTAAAGTCAACTACTTGATTAATTTACCTCATCTATCCTTTATTCCCATGGAATCTTCCAACGTCTAGTACTACAGGATCTTGACATTTTTAACCTGGTCCAATCCCTCCCTCTTATTAAGACTTCACCCAACTATTAAAAAAATAAAAGGGAGGTATCCTATTTCTAGGGAAAATATATCCCACAATTTATTTCAATATTCTGGTGAGAGATGCAAAACCAAAGATGTCCATCAAATGGTTATTCAGTTTTAGAGAAGGTACCCATTAGACATTTGTGGCCATGTGTTCAAGGGAGAAAAATGAGAGTTGGAACTTAAAAACCAACTCTCTAACCCTTAGGAAACCAAGAGGTTTTAAAATATCTTATTTTATAGTAATATTTGTCAAAAGACAAAGAAATCCTATCCCCAAAATGAAGAAGGTGGCTATGATGCTGATAGTAATCCGTGTGTGTAGAATTATACTATTTCCAAAAGACTTTCATACCCTTTTTCCTCCCGACTTTCTTGTGTAAGCATCTCATAAAGAGAGAAAATAAATCAGAGTAATTAAATAACTTATGCATTAGCCAGAGAGAATACAAAACATTGGGGATTAAAGTCCCCAATTTTCTCTCAAAGCACGGTGCGTTTCCCTGGTACCCAGACATCCCGTTAAATGCCCAGGATAGATGTGGGGCTGGGATTTGAGAGGGCTTGGGAAAAGGGCACGATCGTAAAAGGGAAAGAGGGGGTCCTCAGGAACAATCCTCACCTAAAAGGGATGACTCTCCTGTGTCTGAGTCAACGTCAAACCACAAAATCTTCATCAAAATAGAAAACAAACAAAAAAGAGCTAAGTACTCCAATCATACCACCCACCGGAGAGAATTCCCACACCCAAGTCACCTGAGCTTCCTCAGCCTCAAATATCTTAAGTTATTCTAGCTCCTCGGGGATAAAATAGAATGAAAACTTTTCAAGACACAGGGAAAGCCAAATGTGGAATTGAAGCAAAATTGACTTCTTTGGCAAATCGATAAAACACAGTAAGTCCCTAAAACCAACGTGGACTTCAAGGTGGAGACGTTTATGAGCATCTGAGGGTCTCTGCACCAGACGCTTGGACTTCTGAGATTGGACTCATCACCCACTAGTCGGTTCACTCGGCTGTGGGTTTGCTAATCATTCTGGGCTCTCAAAATCAAATCTGTGCTCTGCAGATTATCCTCTCTTACAGGAGAAGGTCAGTATTTAGTTGTGTCTGCTTAGGGGTGCGTGTCATGAATTCTTCAATTATTAATTTAGCTTTGCTTTTCAGTTTGATATTCTCTCCCAAATTCATGTTCTTTCATTGACCTGTAATGTTTCACTTCCATGCCACCATTACTTTGTGGGCCAAAAAAATAAGTGGTCTCTAACCAAGTATCTTGTTTCTAGGGCTGAAGTGCACATTTTGAGTTACTGGAGAATTTGCCAACGCTGGTGTGTAGCCACTACAAAGTCCTCAGATGCTTCAAGAAGTTTTACATTTGATAAATTCAGTGACAAAAGTTTAGAGTTATCTCTGCTCTATAATTTGTGGCTTTGTTCTATAGTATAAATTTTTTGTACCTCTCGTAAACTTATTGCAAACACTGTTTTCCAAAAGGTTATTCAAATGTATCCTTATACCAGCCAATTCAGGAGAAAATTGAATCATTGTATTCTTGCCTGAATTGAAGAATCTACTTTTTTTCAGTCTCTGTTAATTTAATGGATAAAAAGTAAATCTATTTTTATTTGCATTCTTTGAATATTAACTACATTTTAAAATGTTTATCCATCTTCTGATTTTTCTCTTTTGTGAATTGTTTGCTCAGATTTTACCTGTCATGTCAGTAATTTAAAGAAACTCAAGGCTAAAATTAGGGAGTTGTTAACTACCTTTTTTTTTTTTTTTGCGGTACGCGGGCCTCTCACTGCTGTGGCCTCTCCCGTTGCGGAGCACAGGCTCCGGACGCGCAGGCTCAGCGGCCATGGCTCACGGGCCCAGCCGCTCCGCGGCACGTGGGATCTTCCCGGACCGGGGCACGAACCCGTGTCCCCTGCATCGGCAGGCGGACTCTCAACCACTGCGCCACCAGGGAAGCCCATAACTACCTTTTTTTAACTGGCAATGTGGCCTCATTCATAAGAAGGTTCCATGACTATACCTCAAACTATAAATCAGGAGTCACAATTTTTTGTGTACAAGTAGAATTCTTGAGTACTTTGTACATTAGTTATTAAGAGAAATCCAGTAGGAAAATTTGAGAAAGAGTAACTGTGATTGAATAACTGGTTATCTACTCTTTGAGGGAGGAGGTGTACAAAACTGGAGATAAATTTATTAAGACCTTCAAAAGCCTGGACTGCAGCTCCGAATAACAAGGGTAGTACTTTGCTTTGCACTGCTTGGTTTTCTTGTCTTTTAATTGGATTGGGAAGCTGTTGGCCACATTTTGTAACTTGCTGAAAAACAGTCTGTATGAACCGTGGGCTTAAAGCAGCCTTTCCACAGATAGTGAACTGGTTTGGAGGTAGGAAACCAAGGACAGATATACGTTAAATGAAGGAGATTAAGCAGTAGTGTTCCCTCATGACCAGTGCCGGAAACAGAGGACTTTAATGCTGCAGTAATGCTTCGGAGAGGAAGTGGGCAGTGACATTTCCAATGTGCAAATAACATTAAGCTGCCCTGAGTTTTCTTTTTTGTGGTGGGAAGAGATGGGAAGTTTGGTCGGTTTGGTTTTTCACGTTAGCAAAAAAGAGGGAGACAGATTTAAATGTGGACAAGTGTGAGATTATATGTTTAAAGAAGTTTAATACTGGGAGGTTATGAATTCCTGGAACCCAAGAGCTATCTCACCCCACCCATGTGGTGCAGGAGCTCTGAGTACTTACTCGCCAGCAGAAATCAAGCCAGTTCATCCGCTCAGTTTTCCTGTTTGGAAACTCAATGGTGAATGTTATCCCACCTGGTACAAAATCACAACACACCATAGTAAGAAAGCTGTGGAAATATTAAGGGAAATTTTAAAAGCTAACACTCATTATGTATTTAATAGGTGTTAGACCTCATGCTAAAACCTTGCAAATTGTGTGGAATTTATTAAAGCAGCACAACAACCTTAGGAGCTAAATCTCTGGTATCATTGGCCCATTTAATTAATTAATTAATTTTTATTGCAGTGTAGTTGATGTCCAGTAATATTATAGGTTACAGGTGTATGATATATTGATTCACAATTTTTAAAGATTGTACTCCATTTATAGTTATTGTAAAATGTTGGCTGTGTCTCTCGTGTTGTACAGTATGTCCTTGTAACTTATTTTATACCTAATAGTTTGTACCTCCTACTCTCCTATCACTGTCTTGCCCCTCCCCCCTTCCCTCTCCCCACTGGTAACCACTAGCTTGTCCTCTGTATCTGTGAGTCTGCTTCTTTTTTGTTATATGCACTAGTTTGTTGTATTTTTTAGATTCCACATTTGAGTGATACCATACAGAATTTGCCTTTCTCTGTCTGACTTATTTCACTTAGCATAATGCCATTTTAAAGATGTGAAAACTAAGTCTCAGAGGTATAGGTAGTCACCCACGATTACCCAGCCTGTAAGTGAGGAGTTTGGAATTGAGACCAGTGTAACTGAGAGACTACCCTTTCCTGCTCCCAAATATGATCAAAGGAGGAAGCACAGCCATGAAGGGACTTGAGCGGCTGTGAGGAAGGCAGGTCAGTCTGGAAAGAGAAAGCCTGCTAGGTTCCTGGGAAAACCCACAAGAGGTAGAGACAGATAAAGTTAAAGCCAGTAGAGTTACCAACTCCAGCAGAAGGTAATCCCTTATAGAAGTCATTAACGCCAGTGATGCAACCATTGAAGATGTTGAAAATGCAAATGTTCAGGGCACATCCCTAGTGGCACAGTGGCTAAGAATCCGCCTGCCAGTGCACGGGGACATGGATTCAAGCCCTGGTCCGGGAAGATCCCACATGCCGCGGAGCAACTAAGCCTGCACGCCACAACTACTGAAGCCCGTGAGGCACAACTACTGAGCCTGCGTGCCACAACTACTGAAGCCCACGTGCCTAGAGCCCGTGCTCTGCAACAAGAGAAGCCACTGCAATGAGAAGCCCGCGCACCACAACGAAGAGTAGCCCCCATTCGCTGCAACTAGAGAAAGCCCGTGCGCAGCAACAAAGACCCAATGCAGCCAAAAATAAATATATATAAATTAATTTTTAAAAAAAGAATATGCAGATGTTCAGATAGACTGATAAAGAACATGTCTGTGATCAGTGGAGTAAGGAAAGCAGATTACTTGGGGGGAATATTTCAGCGCTTGGGTTGGCACTAAAGAACGAGGACTATGTCTGCCTGCAGCAGAGCCCTCACTGTAGCTGTCAGGAAAAAGGACTGGGGTCCATCAGACTAAGTCTGTGCGATAAATCTCCATCTACACTTCTTAAAAATGTGTGGAATCTTAAAAAATGATACGAACAAACTCATTTACAAAACAGAAATAGAGTCACAGATATAGAAAACAATCTTATGGTTACCAGGCAGGAAAGTGGGGGAGGGGTAAACTGGGAGATTGGGACTGACATATACACACTACTGTATATAAAATAGATAACTAATGAGGACCTACTCTACAGCACAGGAGACTCTACTCAATACTCTGTAATGGCCTATATGGGAGAAGAATCTAAAAAAGAGTGGAGATATGTTTATGTATAACTGATAGACTTTGCTGTACAGCAGAAACTAACACAACATTGTAAATCAACTATACTCCAATAAAAATTTTAAAAAAATCACTAGGTAATTTACTCAGCTGTTTCCACCTGGCCTGCCTTTGTTTTGGGTTTTTGTTTTCTTATAGCTAACTTAGATCCCTAAGTGCCCAAAGCTGCTTCCCGGGAGGTGGGGGGAGGGCGCGGGGGGGGGGGGGGCAGGGCGGGGCCGGAATGCGCATTTCCCTCTGCCTGGAATGCCCCCTCCTCCCCACCAACTACCACTCAGGGGAAAGGCATTGTGGGAAGGGCGGGGCATCCTGTACCTTTACTTGCTAAACCAGGCAGCCCTAAATTCTGGGAGGACTCTCTGTTGCATGTATTGCTCCTTCTGGTATCTATGACCGCAGTGATTTTTTTTTTTTTTTTTTTTTTTGCGGTACGCGGGCCTCTCCCTGTTGTGGCCCCTCCCGTGTGGAGCACAGGCTCCGGACGCGCAGGCTCACGGGGCCAGCTGCTCCGCGGCACGTGGGATCTTCCCGGACCGGGGCACGAACCCGTGTCCCCTGCATCGGCAGGCGGACTCTCAACCACTGCGCCACCAGGGAAGCCCCCACAGTGATTTTTAAAACTATCCATTGAACGTGTCTGCCTGTGAGTTCCGGCAACCACAGCACAGGGAGCACAGGGTGACACATGTGCACCATCTCAGGGTCCCCGTTCAATGTAAGAAACCCTTCTGCTCACAGATGAGGCCAACGGGCTCCGTTTTAGGGGACGGGAACCATCTGGCCACGGTCCTTTACGAAATATCTGGTATTCGAAAAATGGTTATTGGGTCATGCCGCGTTCCTTGCTTTTATTTGTGTGAGTTTCTCCTCTGTACCAAGAGAGGGTTGCTTCTGGTAGCCCGAGTGGTTAGGAGAGCTGACTCAGTTTTCGCTTTCTACAGTCAGCGCGGAAATCCACCAACATGCAGCAAAGGCACTGTCCCCAGCTCAGCATGGAGACGTTGTGGAGTTATAAACCCTCAGCAGAACCCTCAGAGACCCTGGGTCCCCTGTTGTACTATCACACAGACATTCAGCCTTATAGCAACGCGTGACACCTGTATCTTCAGAGTTTTTTAAAGTAAAAATAACCATTATTAATTAACCAAACCGTAAAGCAGCCTTGATGATTTGTGATTACAATTCTGCTGCAAAACTTTTTCTACGTGTATGGGGTGAGAAGAGTATAAATAGAGTGAGCTCTTTAAGACTAAGCCCTTAATTAATTATTTTAAAGATTTGTATTATGAAGCAATCTGACAGTCCTCAATATTCCATACGTAAAGAAATTTTTTCATATTTTGCTCTTATGTTTTTTCTAATAATTATCCTGGTTTCAGAAAGTACCTGAATTTAATCCTTGAGCTTCTCAAAATAAATCATCAACTTTCAGGTTATCTCAAGAGCTCACTGATATTGCATTGGCCAAAAAGTTCGTTCGGGTTTCTCATAGGAGGTACATAAACCCGAACGAACTTTTTGGCCAACCCAATATTTAAAGGACAAACCTATCACCGGCATCACCTATTCATGCCGTATGATTTCCGTCAAGTAAAATATAAGTGACACCAAGTGGAGGAAAATACATCAAAATGAAAACAGTTTCTGCCTCTGGGTAGCATGATTTTTCTGTATATGTTTCAGAATTTTTAAATTATATGCAATGAGGTACATTTATCATCAGGCAGAAAATGTAAATAATAAAGGTATTTAGTTTATTTCACTGGCGTCTAGTCTTCTAATGAGATGTGAAAGATAAGTGTGTGAAATGGAAGGCCACCGTGATTGAGGATTGCCCCCATTTTTTTTTTCCAGTGAATTGAACTTGCTAATAAGTTCTGAACACCTGCAGGGGTTGATGAGTGAGTATATATCACTGGATATATGGATATATGTCATATAGGAAGAGAGCGTAGAGAATGGACCCCAAACTGCTCCTGAAGGTTGAGTCCCAGGAAGAAGCCCCACGGGCTTGCGGCCCTTCCCAGCTAAGGGGGAGAAGCCGGGACCTGCCTGTGGGTGGATGCTCGCAGGGCTGGAGCCCCCTTATTCAGACCCGAGCGCTGAGCCACCTGCTGGGATGACTTGCTTCGCCCTGGGTTAGTTCCAGATCTGCCGCTAGGCTCCGCCCACATGGCTTAGACGTCTGGATCTGAGTAATAGCAGGAGGGACTTGATATAAGCAGATCCATTATCCCCTTCCTCTGCTCTCTGTTCCACAGAGAAGCCAGCGTGAGGTCAGTCACCACCCGAGGGGGCCGGCCCACCGCTCCTTTTCTGAGCAGAGCTGCAAAGTGTAACGGATTTGGAAATAGATGCAGTTCATTCCAAGGCCGTTGACTGCATCCCTCTTGTATTCATTACCGTGACCTGTCTTGACGCCTTAGTAATCGTTTATTCCAAAGCTTAGCTTTGTCCAGCATAGTCGTTAAGAGGTAGGGATCCACTCGAAAAGACAGGATCAATCCCAGATGAAAACGGGGTGTGACTCAAGACGTTATTTAACCGTCTCAAACTTCATTTTCTCTTTTGTGAAATGTGGATAGAACAACGTGAAGGTCAGTCCTGTAATTTTTTAAATTTTATTATTTTTTTAAATTTTTGGCTGCGTTGGGTCTTCGCTGCTGTGCACGGGCTTTCTCTAGTTGTGGCAAGTGGGGACTACTCTTCGTTGCAGTGCACAGGCTTCTCATTGCGGTGGCTTCTCTTGTTGCAGAGCACGGGCTCAAAGCGCGTGTGCTTCAGTAATTGTGGCACGTGGGCCCTAAGGCACGGGCTCAGTAGTTGTGGCTCGCAGGCTCTAGAGCCCAGGCTCGGTAGTTGTGGCGCGTGGGCTTAGTTGCTCTGCGGCATGTGGGATCTTCCCAGACCAGGGCTTGAACCCGTGTCCCTTGCATTGGCAGGTGGATTCTTAACCACTGCACCACTAGGCAAGTCCCCAAGTCCTATAGATTAGAGAGAAAGCGCTTACAGCCTTTTAACACAGTTCCCAGCACGTACTTTGTGCTCATATGATGGGTGTCTCTTAAAAAGGGGAACTTCTAAGAAGGTAAAGCATTTTCCTCTTCTGTCCACATGCATTTTCCATTTCTTAAAAATGGGCCTTCTGGGGCTTCCCTGGTGGCGCAGTGGTTGAGAGTCCGCCTGCCGATGCAGGGGACGCAGGTTCGTGCCCCGGTCCGGGAAGATCCCACATGCCGCAGAGCGGCTGGGCCCGTGAGCCATGGCCGCTGAGCCTGCGCGTCCGGAGCCTGTGCTCCGCAACGAGAGAGGCCACAGCAGTGAGAGGCCCGCATACCGCAAAAAAATAATAATAAATAAATAAATAAATAATTTAAAAAAGGGCCTTCTGGAAGCAGAGTACCCAGATGAGCAGAGCACAGCAGGATGCTGTTGGTGTGTGCACGTGAATCTCTTCGGTAGCCCGACCTGAAAAAGCCAGAAATATCCATCCCACACTCAAGCCTGTGTGACCCTCTGAGTCCTGTAAGTCACAGCTAAGAAGAACAGCATTATTAACAGCAGTCTCATGTCATCACATCCTAAGTCAAAGTTGTTCAACAAGGACTGAGGAAATAGGAGAGAACGAAAATCAGTGCTGGAGAGAAGGCGTGAGGAATAGTGTCAAAGTGCAGGGCACTGCCCTGATGCTCTCGTGCCCCTGAAGGATGGGTGCTGCATCCTCTCCTGTGACCATGGCAAAAGGTCTACAAGAAACGAGCCACTTGGCCTGCAGTTTGCAGACCTGCTTCGTCCGGCAGGCGCTTCCCTTGGGGATGTGAGGGCAGCCGGACAGGCGTTACTGGGTCACCGTCCCGGAGGCAGCGCTACCCCTCGGGCCCTGCGCTCCTGTTTCCATGGCTATGTGCTCACTGCGTTGCCCTATGGAGGTCCTTCGTCTGAGAGTGTTCTGGGAGGCCCGAGGCCATTCCAGACCACATCACTCCCAGCTCTCGAGGTCGTGTTTCTCCGTCTGAGTACTGAGCTATGGCATCAGCTCTGCAGCACAGGTCAGGCACCGATCCTCTGTGTGTCCCGTGTGTGAGCAGCATGTTTCCAAGCTCTAGAGGTGGCCCTTTCCCCCCCACCAAGGGCGACACACCTGGCGATGGTTCTGCCAGGTCAACCCCTCAACCGTCTTTCCTCTCTCCAAACTCTGACCACTGTTCATAGTCTTTGCCACTGGGAGGGCCCGAGAGTCTTGAAATGGCTCTTACCTATTTTCTTTGAACACCCAGATTATGTGCATTTGTGTCACACAGGCATGGGGACCTGACGTCTACCACTCTTGTGCTTCAGTTGAAGCAGGAGCCTAACATCCTGTTACATAAGTGAACATGGTACTTCTCTGGAATGGCATGCATTGTCACGGCGCCAGGTGTTCATCATCATCAGTGTTACAGAGGAAATACCAAAGGAAGCAATAATGTTTTGCCCTGTATTGTAAAACGTGACTCAGGTGTGTCTTCTTTCTGTGTCTGAAATGGCAAGGTTCACAGTGTAACTTTCCACGGGGCAAATCACAGGCTAAGAGGTTCCTGCAGGGCCAGGTAGAATGGATGGATTATCCTTGTGATTTGATCTGCTGTAAAAGAACTCCTCCGGTTCTAGCAGGATGCTGGAAATCCTCCTTTTGATTCACCTGAAATCACAAATGCCTTTAACAAAAGCAGAAATTTGTTCTCCAGGAAGACACAGTGGAGTGCAAAAGAAACCCTGGATTTTGAGCCATAACAAGTTTTTCACACTTTATAGTTTCCCATAAAGTACCTGTCTTAAGGTTCTTTTCATACCGAGTCTTTAATCTCTGAAAACTCAGGTCAGTGTAACAGGTTTAGCAAGCCGATGCCATAGCAAGATGACAAGAAAATGGAGACAGGACGGTTTTTCTGAAAAGAGGGGTCAGTAGGGTACAGAGCATGGGGTATTAGCCCAACCCTTCTGAAAAATGATGCAAAAACTGTTTGCTTTTGAATGGGGTAAACGATGGCCCCACCCTGACACTGGATTTTGTTCACTAGAAAGTAGAATTATATCAAAATTCAAAGAGGTGAAACTTTTTTTTTTTTTTTTTTTTGCGGTATGCGGGCCTCTCACTGCCATGGCCTCACCCGTTGCGGAGCACAGGCTCCGGACGCGCAGGCTCAGCGGCCATGGCTCACGGGCCCAGCTGCTCTGCGGCATGTGGGATCTTCCCGGACCGGGGCACGAACCCATGTCCCCTGCATCGGCAGGCGGATTCCCAACCACTGTGCCACCAGGTAAGCCCCAGAGGTGAAACATTTTAAGATAACTTGCTTAGGGACTTCCCTGGTGGTCCGGTGGTTAAGACTTCACCTTCCAATGCAGGGGGTGCAGGTTCAACCCCTGGTTGGGGAGCTAAGATCCCACCTGCCTCACTGCCAAAAAACTAAAATATAAAACAGAAGGAATATTGTAAGAAATTCAATAAAGACTTCAAAAATGGTCCACATAAAAAAAATCTTAAAAAAGATAACGCCTATATGTGCATGTTTCTCATGAAGGGGCTTTATTGCTGTGACAATCTTAAGAGCTGCTTGAAGGGAAATTTTGAGTCTCTTAAAGAAAACAATAGATAAGCATCTTACCTGATACTTATTTTAAAAATAGTTGAGTCCATATGAATTTTAAATGGCATCTTTTAGAGATTTCAACATATATTTTAATGAAGCTGATACAAGATGCCCTTAAAATATAATGTCAGGTGGCATTTGAAGGAGAGTGGTTATCAACGCAGTAACTTCCAGACAGGTGACCTGAAACAGGTCATAGAATATTCTTTCGAAGACCAGCAACGAGACGTGTAGCTTGCTTTGAAGCGGGATGGTTGAGGGATCCTCAATGGATCAGATTCACACAAAATCCCAAAGAGACAGATTTCTTCTGAAACTTCCTCTGAAAGGTTTTCCTTACGCTGCAAGCCAGAGAGTACAATTAGCAGGACAGAAATTATTCTGAGTAATCAAAATAAATGAAAAACACTAAAATGGTTTAAGTCAGTCATAGTACCTTCCCGAGGAGTATCTGTTGCCATGATACCTGTTTCTGTGATCTAGCCTTCGGGAGATGAAGGGAGAATCTCACTGAACCATTCAGACCTTCATCCAGTGACCATTTACTGAACATCTAGTAAGGGCCAGGTGTGTAGTAAAGACCAGGTGTGTCAGCTTTGAGGAAGGCAGACCCAATTCTATCCTCAGGGAGCTTTACCCTTAAATACCTTTTCACAGAAAGCACATTCGCCATTTGGATATCCAAGCTAGAAATGGACGAAGGTTTTATTCTGTTGAAAAACGCATACACCCGTATAATAGCACAACTAGGCTGTTGCTTGCTGTGATGGTTAATTTTTTGTGTCGACTTGGCCGGGCTAAAGGAGGCCCAGAGAGCTGGTAAGACATCATTTCTGGGCGTGGCTCCTGAGGGCGTTTCCAGAGGAGACCAGCACTGAATCCGTAGGCTCAATAAGGAAAACCCACCCTCCCCAGGGTGGGAGGCAACATCCAATCTTGAGGCCTGAACGGAACAGAAAGGCCAAGGAAGGATGGGCTCTCTCCCTGTCTTTCCTCATGAGCTGGACGTCCATCTTCTCCCATCCTTGGACATCAGAGCTCCTGGCCCTCGGGCTGATGATGGCATATGGTGGCATGTCTCGGCATCCATAATTGCATAAAGCATTTTGCATAATAAATCTCCTCTTTAGATAGATAGAGATAGATAGATGGGGCCTGGACAGATAGGTATGGGCATAGATAGATAGATCTAGTTATAGCCTACTGGCTCTGTTTCTCTGGAAGACTCTGACGAATATATACAGAGGGCTATGAACTGAATGTTTGTGTCTCCCCACCATTCATGTGCTGCAAACCTCATGCCCAAGGGGATGCTGTGAGCAGGTGGGGCCTGTGGAGGTGATGAGATCATGAAGGCAGAGCCCTTCCGGTGGCATTAGTGCCCTTATGAAACAGGCCCTCCGCGCCACGCCCCCCCCCCCCCCCCAGAGAGCTCCCTCGCCCCTCACGTGGTGAGGACACAGGGAGAAGTCGGCATCTGCAGCCTGGAAGAGGGCCTTCCCCAGCACCCGACCAGGCTGGCACCCTGGTCTTGGATGTCCCAGCTCCAGAGCAGTGGGAAACGAGTGTGCGTTGTCTATAAGCCTCCCAGCCTGTGGTATTTTTGTTACAGCCGCCCAGTCGGACTAAGACCGTCATGACTGGTCTGCTTGGGGAAGCAGAGTTGCCTGCGGGAGCCTAGGACGGCTGTCAGTGGGGGAACAGGAGGACGCAGCTGGGGGCATCTGTGTCCAGCATCCGCGGACCCGGGCCTCAGGGTGCAGCCGCGGAGGAGCTGGGTTGCAGGAGCCCCGCTCCCAAAGCTTCCCCAGGAGGAAGCTGGGGAAGGGGCTTGTGAGCAGCGAGCCACCGGGTCAGGGCAGGTGAGCAAGTGACCGGTTTTCCAAAGTCGTTTTTAAGTTAGAAAGAGGACGTTCAAAACATTTCCATAAGCTTCTCTCTTAGTCACTGAAAACTCGCGTCCCTACTCACCACTCGCAGAGCCGTCCTCCTTCTTCACGGAGGTCCCCAAGCTTCCCGCCTTGACCGACAGGAGATCCAGCCATCCGCGTGCATGCGCCGGTCCATCTGGAGTGGGGTTAGTTTTGAGATTCCAGACTATTTCAAGGGAAAAGTCAGTGGAAAGAATCAGGTACCTCAGCCCCTCCCGTCATGATCGACAGACTGTCCCACAGAATATCAGTATTTCGCTTCCAAGCCTGCTCAGCGCTTCACCAACATCACCTAAGCTCTGTCCTCCTCACAGCCGGGTTATTATTTTATAGATGAAGAAAGCAAGCCTTAGGGAAGCTGAACATGGGCTCCCGAGTCACGGAGACAGTAACATAAACAGGAACTCAGGCCATACCTCCAAGCACCTCTTCCTGTGCCAGGTCGCCCCCCAGTGCGTGCTGAGTGCGGGAAGGACATCTTCCTACAGACACACCAGACCTCGCTTCAGGTGCTTTATGTTTCTGACGCTGCACTGGGTGATTTAATGCATCATCTCTGACCCTGCAACACGCAAGGTAGGAGCCAGAAGCCGGAGAAGATGAGAAACGGCTGAGATTCTTTCATTCCTTCATCCATCACTAAAGCGGGTGGGGGCTGCAGGGTAAGCCAGGGTCCAGGGCACCCGGGGGTCGTGAGGAACGGGACAGGTCAAGTTCCTGCCTTCAAGAAGTTGTCCTCCGGCAGGAGGACAGAGTCCGCAAAGCAATGCATAAGTAAGGAGCATCATTTCAAACGGCGCTAACGCTTGAGGAAGAGAAGGATGCTGCCGGTGAGCAGAGCCGGGATGCAGGTCCCTCACGTGGTGCGTGCGGTCCGGGGGGACGTCCCGAGGTGCACGGCTCAGCAGAGAGGGGGTCCTGGCTGGGGTGAGACGGGCGGGGAGAGAGCCGGACCCTGCGTGGAGCCGGTGCTCTTGTTTGGTTTCCGTGGGAGGCCACGAGGGGGTGCTGAGACAGAAGGGGACCTGAGTTTCGCTGTCGGGGGAGGCTGAGGACGGACTGCGCGAGAGGACGTGCGGGAGAGCGGGAGCCCGCCGTGGCCGTGGAGGCCGGGAGAGGAGCGCTCCCTGCGGTTTCTGCAGGCAGAGCCCGGAGGACTTGCTGAGCGCGGGGCAGTGGGTAATGGGGGCCGCGCGGCGAGCGGGCGGCCGGCCTGGGGGCGGGAACGGGGCCCAGGATTTCTGTGCAGATGGGAGGTGGCGGATTCCTACTGGTGACCTAGGCCGAGATCCCTGGGACTCAGGACAGAAGAGCCTGCAGCTCAGCCCGAAGTGTGGAGCCGGGCCAAGGGTCGGGAGGTGGCCATACAGGCGCTCGGAGCCCTGGAGCCACGGGGTCCACATGCTGGGAAACAAACTGCACGTCCCGCGGGGCGTCTGTCCTGAGGGACACACTGATCACAGGCTGAGGCGCCGGGACGTCAGCCAACTTCCCCCCGCATCTCAGTGATGGAAGCCACACCTCATCACAAGCGAGCACGCTCAGAACCCCCAGGTCCCCCCAGTAGAAGACGGTGGGTTCATTTTCTCCCTCGGCTTTTCTTTAAGTTAGTCATTTTTTAACACGCGCGTCCTTCAAGCGACTGTAGATTTCAAGGCGTGAAGTCCTAGTGAGAAAAGCCTCTTCTTCCTCAGTTAAGATGCCTGTGAGGACACGCGGGCTCCCCGTTTATAGATCGCACGCGGGAAGGGTTGCCTCCTGTGAGGGAATTACAAGCCAGGACCTCCCCGGAGGGATCGAGACAGCTCCCGCGGTCCAGTCTCTTGGCCAGGGCTCTGATGTTCAGTCTGCGTCCTACGGCAGCAACTCCAGACGCACCTGGCAGGCGGGCTTGCCTGGGTTTCACAGGACAGGAGGATGAGCGTGGTCCTTCCTGGGGCGGCATCGTCCTTCACGTCTCCAGCTGTGACTCCCAGGCATTCAGGGCGCTTCTACCGAGACACCCGAGTGAGCATGCCCAGGCCTCCCGTTCCAAAGTGAACACAGCCGGCGTTTCTTACGAAGGTGAGATTCCATAAGGCCAGTAGAGGCCAATGCAACCCGTGTCCCAAGTGAGGTGACCTGGTCCAACCTTGTCTACTGTGCATTTTAACAGTCTCCTTATAATTCTTCCTGTAAAAATGTAACAGCTTTTTATTCATTCGTCTGTCTGCTTTGTGGGGATCTGGGGAGTCTCTAGCGGAACCCTGTGCTTGGCTGTTCAAGGGCTCGTTAGAAAAGATGAAATCTCACGTCGCGGAGACACAACAAGATATAATCTGTATGTGGCCTGTGAGAGAATATACAACGGCCGGTCACATTCTTGATGGAGGCTAGCCACAGAAATCCATGGAGGAATTAGAAGTTTGGGGGCTGAACCCAGGAATGGAAACAATGAGAACAATAAGCTAGATAACGTTGTCTATGACATCTCTCCACGATTCCGCAGGGATTTATGTAAGTACTAACTGGAGGTCTGCATCTCCGTGTTTTTAGAGAAAATCACTCCAGATTAGAATTAAGTCCTAGGGCTCTGGACTGATCAAAAGCAGATCCACTCTCATGACCTTTGCTCCCCAAAGAAGCCACGTGTTTCCCTAAAGTCAGTATTTTATTGCCCAGGAGAAAACTCTGGTCCTTTAGGGTTTTTTTTTTCTGACCAGTGCCACCAACATAACATCTAGTCCTGTCCAAACTCTTGTTCCTTAAACAAATACCTATTGAGGGTTTACCATGCACCAGCTGGGCGTTGTCACAGGCTCTAAGGATGTGGCAGGGGACATTGGGAGCCCGTTCCTGCCCTTCGCATACAAGTAACGACGCATGTGGTGTGCAATACAAGAAGGAAACCCTGAGGGCTCCGGCAGGATAGACCAGGGGGCCGTGCACACGCCGGCTGAGACCTGGGGGCCTGGAGAGGAGTCAAGGAGAGAAGCACGGAAGGCAGGTGTTTCAGCTTCAGGCCACAGGAGTCACGTGTGTGAAAGCCGGAGTCCGGGGCATTCATTCCAAAACCAGTCCAACTGGCCTGCAGCAGGCGAGCTCCAGAGAGGGACAGGGTGAGGCTGGAGAGGGCGGGTGGCCAGTTCCGAAGTCAGCCGGAGGACAAGGGAGCCACGGCTTCAAGCAGGAAAGTGCACGGTGAGGTTTACACTCCGAAAAGACCATTCCCAGATGCAAGAGTCTGTTGTTTCACAGCATTTCTAGTTTGTTACTGAATCATGTACTTTACCTTGTCCCCGTCACCCTGCCGTGGGAAAAAAACAAAGAACTCATAAAAGAGGATCTGTTTTGAATTGAAAGGAAGAGCTCCCATAATCGAGAAGCTGATTCCTTGCTGTCTGTTTATATGCTGCATGAAACTTTACAGCTTTGAGAAACTTCTGTCTTCTAAATGTAGCCAAATAATGCTGGTGCCTGTTGCACAATTAGTGTGGTTTACTTTGTAGAGTGCTTCTTTTTTTCTTTCATAAAATACCCATAGAGCTTTTGACCTGCCTTGTGACCAAATTCTGGACACAGAAGGGGTGTGTTGATTATAATAGTGTGAAATAGATGAGAGATAATGTAAGAAAAAGGGTCTGGCATTTAGCTAATCTCTTTGGCCATCATCCAACAGAAAACTTTCTCTGGGATTGCCAGAGTAACAGTTACTAAAAAGTAATATATCTTTAGAGACACCAACTTCAGCTCACACTCTTTTCTAGATTTAGACTTTGCTATAAACGATACAATCTTTCCAGTTTTTATAGGGAGATACCTATCATGACCAAATCTAAGTACCTGTATTTTGGAAGTTGTCTTGACACGTGAATCTATGAAAATATATTGTGTTTAATAAACACGGTTCTTTCCGTGGGCACAGGAGGATGGTAATCTCGATCTTTCCTTCTAGCCCTAGTCTTAACCAGGTGTTGCAGGGGCGTGCCGAGCAAGCGTCGTATATTTTTTTTTAATTGAAGCCTAGTTGATTTACGATGTTGTATTAATTTCTGCTGTACAGCACAGTGAGTCATTTATACATGTATCAATACATACAGTCTTTTTTATATTCTTTTCCATTGTGGTTTATCACAGGATACTGAACGTAGTTCCCTGTGCTCTACAGTAGGGCCTTGCTTATCCATTCTCTAGATACTAGTTTGCATCTGCGAACCCCAAACTCCCAGGCCATCCCTCCCCACCCACACCCTTGGCAACCACAAGTCTGTTCTCCGTGTCAGTGAGTCTGTTTCTGTTTCGTAGATAAGATTTGTGTTGTATTTTAGATTCCACATATAAGTGATATCATATGATATTTGTCTTTCTTTTTCTGACTTACTTCACTTAATATGATAATCTCCAAGTCCATCTGTGTTGCTGCAAACAGCATTATTTCATTCTTTTTTACGGCTGAGTAATATTCCATGGTATATATGTACCACATCTTCTTTATCCATTCCTCTGTCGATGGACATTCAGGTTGCTTCCATGTCTTGGCTGTTGTGAATAGTGCTGCCATGAACATTGGGGTGCATGTATCTTTTCGAGTCAGAGTTTTGTCCAGATATATGTCCGGGACTGAGATTGCTGGATCACATGTTTTTTAGTTTTTTGAGGAACCTCTGTACTGTTCTCCGTAGTGGCTGCACCAACTTACATTCCCACCAACAGTGTAGGAGGGCTCCCTTTTAACAGAGTTGTATGTTGATAGAAACATTGGGTTCATTTTGGGTGTGTTTTTCATGCCCACAGAATGAAGGGTCTCCACGTAGCTTGCACTGGCCAGGCTCAGCAGAGGTCAGCAAATGTACTGTGGCTGGGGATGCACCAGAATGTTCCTTGGAGAATCCTAACCGGGGAGGCAACTCAGGAAGACGCTGGAGTCACAGCCACAGCCTCCTTGCTAGCTACGAGCATTAGTTCCTCGCTTGCCCTGTCGCTGTCCCTGTAGTTCCTTTTTAGAATAGCCACATTTTAGTAGCCTCACTGAGTCCTCATATGTTTGAGCTCAAGAGTTTTCTTTTTTATTCCAGAAACTTCACCTTTTGGGTTGTCCACGAAGTTTCTTTTCAATTATCTGAAAACGTTCTCATTTTAATTTTGAAGAATACCCAGGATGCAAGTTGAAGTTCCTCAGTATTCTAATGCAGAACTTAAAGCACCACGGTCCCTTCTGGTTCTATGAGAAAGTTTATTAATCTGTTATGAACCTATTTATTAGTTTTTATTTCTATTAATAACCAATAAGCAAATATATAGCAAAAAAAATGCGTCGTGCTTTACTTCACTAGTGATAAAGAGCAAATTAGAGATACATAGATAACATCATAGTGAATGATCTTTTCGAGGAATTTTACAGCTGAGCGCTAAAAAGCTAAAATGCTTGTTAAGAAAAAGAATTGATTCCATTTTTCTCTTAGTATTTGGCACGCAGAGATCATTACCGAAAATTATTTGTTAAAGAACTTCTGGGCTTCCCTGGTGGCGCAGTGGTTGAGAGTCCGCCTGCCGATGCAGGGGATACGGGTTCGTGCCCCGGTCCGGGAGGATCCCGCATGCCGCGGAGCGGCTGGGCCCGTGAGCCATGGCCGCTAAGCGTGTGCATCCGGAGCCCGTGCTCCGCAACGGGAGAGGCCACGACAGTGAGAGGCCCGCGTACCGCAAAAAAAAAAAAAAAAAAAAAAAAGAATTTCTAATGTGCTTGTTTTCCTGTGCCTGTGTTCATTATATGAACTTCAATTCAGGGTCTAAACAGTCTTCACACAATCCCACAAAAATGCACTCACACTCAGTACAAGTTGAAAAAAATAGTAGGATGTTTCTCTAAATGCAAAAAGAAAAACATCTGCCTTTGAACTTTTAAAATCCTGCCTAAATTAGCATGTGCTTTACATTAGCCCTGTGTTGCTGAAACTTGCACGCATGTGTGTGCATTATGTGTGCTCACATGGTTTGGGGATGGGGGTGTGTGTGTGTGTGTATACCTGTTAAGTCCAAACTGCTGCCCTTGAAATTTGGGGAAATTTTCCTAATGTAAACCTCCACTAAATAATAATAATAATAAATATATAATGTATATAATTATATATATACACACACATATATAAAGGTACCATGGAATGATTTAATTATATTTTAATGGGTTCTCAGAGTTGGGGTGGGTGAATTCTTCCAAATATATTTCAGGTATAGTGTCCTTTGTAAGAAAGCACTTAGGTGTGATCTTTTCAGTTGTGCATTCCTGAAAGGGCAAAGTCTAACTAAACAAAGAAAAGAAGAAGTCATCCCTTGGCTTACTTTTTGCACCAGCTGTTCGGACTTAGACAGTGGCAGAGAAATGTCCAAAGCAGCTGCATGGTTTGGCATAAAAGAAAAGTCTCTCTTTCCCCTTCGTGGGTGAGCGTCTTATCAGCAGACACATTCAGTGGAGCGGTAAGGGCTCTTATCTGCAGAGGCCAGGCTGGGGCTGAGTGCAGGAGCTGGCAGCCGCCTTCTCCACATAGCAACGGGCAAATATTGTTCCTGACGCGCAGGGACCAGCGAGCGGCCGGGTGGTGCCGGGAGGCTTTGCAGCACCAGGAGTGCTGATGTGAACAATCCCTCGCCCTCCTTCCCCTCGTGTCTGATCTTGACCATTTCACGCTATGATCTCATCTGCAGACTGTAAATTCTCGGGGACTTTTCTGAAGGGAAAGTATTACCGAGTGCTGACGCTGTGCTCCCAGAGCAGCCTGGGTAGGCACTCACTGCAGCCCCTGGCATTTGTCCATGTTGTGGAGTCTGAAAAGCACTGCGGTGCGCGCCTATTCTTTGTGGGTATTTCTAAATGCCGGGGTGCGAATCCATCATAGTGATAACTTCTGTGATTCTAGAAAGATCTAGAACGACTGAAATGACACAGAGTGAATGCTCCTGATCACTTAATGAACAGACCGGGCACCTGGTTCCGAGCCCCGGGCAGCAGCTGGCAGCCTGATTGTCACTGGAAATTTGTGTGCAGGGACCTCGCCCTTTGTTGCTTTTTGGGGGCAGAAGAGGAAAATCCATGAAAGGGCGAATTGAGAGGAACTCAGAGAGGAGCCACTGGGGGCTGGTTTGTCCTTGTCATTCCAAAGGAAATGCCCTGATTTCATCCCGCCCAGCATCGCCCACCCTGTTCCCTGTGTCTGTCCCCTCCTCGGGCTTTGCACCTTGTTTTAGGATGCTGGCAGGCACACTCGCCGCTCTGCCCTGCCTCAGTGTGTATTGTTGCAGCTCGACAGGCACTCTGGGCTTCACAACACCTCTTCCAGGTGCAGTCATTTGGTTATTTACTGAGGGCAAGGTAAACAACGTACTTTCACGTCCAAGCTTTAATGCCATATGTCACATGGTTTACTATAGGAAAAAACATTCAGTGACTGTCTCCCTAGTTAGCTGATGGGTTTTATTTCCAACCAAATGGATACCGACTTTATAAATGCTGAGATGTTTGTGGGGTTTTTTTTGAGCCCAGAAGAACATTCCCACAAATGCAAACTCGTTCTGGCCACCTAAGGATTTTGTCATAGAAGCAGCGTGCTTTCTTTCCCTTGTGGGTTTTGAAACTTGGCCACGTGGTATTTTTAAGCTGGCAGCGGAATACCTTTCAGACAGAGCTGAGGGTTCTGCTTAATTGAGTACAGCGGGATAACAAAAGTGCCAATGTTCCTTAAAAACAAACCCCCAAATGCTCTGTGGACCTAATCCTAAATAGTAGATTAAGTTGCCAGTTGCATTTTTCCATGTTTATCTTCTGAGATAGGAATACAATTAAAGTGTGTTACCATAGCAGCATCTGTAACATTTTATGAGACAAAAGATCCTTTTTCCACACAGGGATCCAAACCAGAAGCATTATCCATTAAGGAAAGCAAATAAGGCTAGCGGGACGTATTTTTTACAATCATATTATGGAAGTACTAAACATCCAATGTCCCGAGGTCAGACTGTGGAACACAGCTGTTCACACGCATCTCTGTCCTGGGTTCACACTTTCCTTAATTCCTGAATATTGATCAGTCCTTTCCCGACAACATACCTCAAAATGGAGAACTTTCCTCCCATCACATTTTACGGATAACAAGGAGGTGGATAGAACGTAGGCCTTCTGGAGCGTTATTTAGGCTTTCTGCCTGGCTCCGTTTTGTCATATTTTTTTTTTTTTGCGGTACGCGGGCCTCTCACTGCTGTGGCCTCTCCCGTTGCGGAGCACAGGCTCCGGACGCGCAGGCTCAGCGGCCATGGCCCACGGGCCCAGCCGCTCCGCAGCAGGTGGGATCCTCCCGGACCGGGGCACGAACCCGTGTCCCCCGCATCGGCAGGCGGACTCCCAACCACTGCGCCACCAGGGAAGCCCCCGTTTTGTCATCTTGATCGTTGTTCTCTGGACCATAGCCTTTGCTCTCTTCTTTAAAAATAACGGCAGGCTTCTGGTCTGAAGAAAGAAGCACAGAGATCTCAGACCTTTGGCTGGACTCCCCTCCCCGTGGCCCTGCCCCCTCCCGTCTTCCCTGTTCCTTCCTCACCTTTCCCTTCCTCTGCCATTTACCATTGCCTTCTCCTCAGCCTCATTTATCCTGTGGCCCACGCTCCACCCTCACCAGCCCAGCTGTCTGTTCCACGTGGAATCCTGTGAACTCCAAGCAGAAGACTCTCCCCGGGTTCATCCTGTAACAAGAGAAGTTGTCTTTTCTCTAAATTTATGCATACTCTCCAAGTTCTCTATCAGGTTCACCCACTTCAACAGTCGGTTTGCTACCATAAACACAAGGTTAATATTGATATAACGTCTCAACCAGTTAGTAGTTTAAGGTGTATCTAAGGAAAAAATTTGAATGGCAATCCTTGACTTCATTTAAATTCCAGTTGACTCCAAAAATGAAAGGTACTTTCCATAGACCCAGAACTTCGACTACTAGACAAGACACGTCACTCTGTTCTCTTTATTCTCCTCGTCATCCATAGACAGTTGTTAGCATTTTTAGAAGTCCGGTTTTGTGTGGCAGAACGCAAGACTGAGGCAAACTTCGTGCCACATACAACAGCAGCCTTGAAAAATTGCTTACCGAGTGGATTGCTGGACGAAAGGGTCTTAACGTTTCCTGTGTGGATTGTACACCTGGAGAGAAGTTTATGTTCTGAACAATTCTATTGTCTCTTGAGAAAACTGCAAACACTGATGGAGGCATGGACATTCGTGGATAAACACCACCAGTGCCAGTGTGAGCAAGCACTTGCGAGATATTTGTTCAGAGAGAAAATGAGTAAATGAATTAATAGGTAACTGAATATTTATACCGCCTCATAAGTCCTCCAGTACAGCACAGCTGTCTTCAGAGCAGCCTTACTCACAGTAACCAAAAGGTAGAAGCAACCCAAGTGCCCACAGGCAGGTAAAGAGGCAGACGTGATGTGGTCGATACACGCAAAGGAGTAGGATCCCTAGGGCTAGGGTCAGGGTCAGGGTTAGGGTTAAGGTTAGGGCTAGGGTTAGGGTCAGGGTCAGGGTTAGGGTTAGGATTAGGGCTAGGGTTAGGGTTAGGGTTAGGCAACGGGTACGGTTTAGGCTACAGGTTAGGGTACGACAACGGGTTAGGGTTAGGGTTAGGGTACATGTTAGGGTATGGGTTAGTGTTAGTGTACGGGTTAGGATTAGGGTACGGGTTAGGGTAAGGCTTTGGGTAAGGGTTAGGGTTAGGGTACGGTTTAGGGTACGACAACGGGTTAAGGTTAGGGTACGTGTTAGGGTACGGGTTAGTGTTAGTGGATGGGTTAGGATTAGGGTATGGGTTAGGGTTAGGGTCAGAGTTAGGGTTAGAGCTAGTACTAGGGTTAGGGTTAGAGTTAGGGTTAGAGCTAGTACTAGGGTTCGGGCTAGTGCTAGGATTGGGGTTAGGATTAGGGTTAGAGTTAGGGTTAGCATTAGGGTTAGGGTTAGGGTTAGAGCTAGTGACAGGGTTAGGGCTAGTGCTAGGATTGGGGTTAGGGTTAGATTTACAGGAACTGGACCCTGACACACGCTGCAACACGGATGAATCTTTCGGTCGTTGTACTCAGTGAAATGTCAATCACAAAGGACAAATCCTGTTTGATTCCACTTATATGAGGTCCCTGGGGGAGTCAGTTCATACAGGCAGAAAGGAGGGTAGTGGGTGCTGTCTCTGGGTGAGTGAGACCTTGTAAAATGGCTACAGAGTCTCAGTTTTAGAAGATGAAAGTATTTCTGGAAATGGATGGTGGTGACGCATCCACAACAATGTGAATGTATTTCATGCCACTGAACTGACAGTTAAGTGTGGTTATAATGTACATTTTTTGTTATGTATATTACAGTAAAATTTTTAAAAGTCTCCTATACAAAAAAAAAAAAACTAGAACATTTTATTCATGATCAGGGGAACAGCTTACACAAACAGTAGGTCACTTGGGCAAGAGGCTCTTGAGACCTGAAAATAGTGAAACGTAAAGCACCTGCTCACCGAGAACTCGCCTCCCCTCCTGCTGGATGCAGATCCCGGGGCAGTGGACACAGCCCTCCCCTCGCCCGTGAAGCAGCCCCTGCACTGTCCCAGTGACACATCCACCCCACACGACCCGGTTCTCAGGTTGGGGCGTCATGGCCCCACACTCACTGTGATCCGACGTCTCAGTACACGCGTCGTCTACACAATCTAATTTCTTTTTTTTAAAATTAATTTTTATTGGTGTATAATTGCTTTACAATTATTGTGTTAGTTTCTGCTGTACAGCAAAGTGAATCAGCTATACGTATACATATATCCCCTCTTTTTTGGATTTCCTTCCCATTTAGGTCACCACAGAGCACTGAGTAGAGTTCCCTGTAGGTTCTCATTAGTTATCTATTTTATACATAGTATCAAATAGTGTATATCTCCCAATTCATCTCTCTCCCCTGCCCCCCTTGGTGACCATAAGTTTGTTCTCTACGTCTATGACTCTATTTCTGCTTTGCAAATAAGTTCATCTGTATCATTTTTCTAGATTCCACATGTAATCGATACTATACAGTATTTGTTTTTTTCTTTCTGACTTACTTCACTCAGTATGACAATCTATAGGTCCATCCACGTTGTTGCAAGTCGCATTATTTCATTCTTTTCTATGGCTGAGTAATATTCCATTGTATATATATGTGCCACATCTTCTTTATCCAGTTCTCTGTCGATGGACATCTAGGTTGCTTCCATGTCCTGGCTATTGTAAAGAGTGCTGCAGTGAACATTGCGGTGCATGTAGGTTTTGGAATTATGGTTTTCTCCAGGTATGTGCCCAGGAGTGGAATATCTAATTTCAACTTCACCACTATCCCTAGGGTCTGTATTTGCCAGATAGGAAAACAGAGACTCAAGGAGGGTAGTGATCCGCGGTGGCAGGTCCGATTCGCTAAGAAATCTGGGCTGCAGACTCAGGTCCGTCTCCTCCAAAGGCCGGGATCCTAACCATGTTTGTGTAGTGACAGGAAAATATTGGGAGGACTCTCCCCCATTGGGTTTGTCCTGGTTCTAGAGCCCTTCTGGGAGCTCTGGATGTGTAGTGGTCCTTCAAACCCATTTGTCCACACATGAACACCTGCTTGGACGTCAAATGGGTGGAGGGGCTCAAAAGGTATAAACTTCTAGTTGATGTCATGTACAGCATGTGATTGTAGTTAACAGTACTTCATTATGTCGATATATTTCACAGTTGCTAAGATAGTAGACCTTTAAAGTTCTCATCACAGGTAAAAAATGTTTGTGCCTAGGTGAGGTGATGGATGGTAACTGGACTTCTTGTAGTGGTCATTTCACAATGCATACAAGTATCGAATCATTATGTCATATGCCAGAAATTAATATAATGTTATAAGCCAATGATACCTCAATAAAAAAGAGTCACAAAGAAATCTTGTTCCATTCAGTAGTTGTTTATTTTTTTTAAACATCATTATTGGATTATAATTGCTTTACAATGGTGTGCTAGTTTCTGCTTTATAACAGAGTGAAGCAGCTATACATATACATATATCCCCATATCTCCTCCCTCTTGCATCTCCCTCCCTCCCACCCTCCCTATCCCGCCCCTCTAGGTGGTCACAAAGCACTGAGCTGATCTCCCTGTGCTATGCGGCTGCTTCCCACTAGCTATCTATTTTACATTTGGTAGTGTATATATGTCCACGCCACTCTCTCACTTCGTCCCAGCTTACCCTTCCCCCCCCGCCGTGTCCTCAAGTCCATTCTGTACATCTGTGTCTTTATCCTTGTCCTGCCCCTAGGTTCTTAAGAACCATTTTCTTTTTTTAGATTCCATATATATGTGTTAGCATATGGTATTTGCTTTTCTCTTTCTGACATACTTCACTCTGCATGACAGACTCTAAGTCCATCCACCTCACTACAAATAACTCAATTTCATTTCTTTTTATGGCTGAGTAATATTCCATTGTATATATGTGCCACATCTTCTTTATCTGGTCATCTGTCGATGGACACTTAGGTTGCTTCCATGTCCTGGCTACTGTAAATAGAGCTGCAACTTACTCTTTTTGAATTATGGTTTTCTCAGGGTACATGCCCAGTAGTGGGACTGCTGGATCATATGGTAATTCTATTTTTAGTTTTTTAAGGAACCTCCATACTGTTCTCCATAGTGACTGTAACAGTTCACATTCCCACCAGCAGTGCAAGAGGGTTCCCTTTTCTCCACCCCCTCTCCAGCATTTATTGTTTGTAGATTTTTTGATGATGGCCATTCTGACCGGTGTGAGGTGACACCTCATTGTAGTTGTTATTTGCATTTCTCTAATGATTAGTGATGTTGAGCATCCTTTCATGTGTTTGTTGGCAATGTGCATATCTTCTTTGGAGAAATGTCTATTGAGGTCTTCTGCACATTTTTGGATTGGGTTGTTTGTTTTTCTGATATTGAGCTGCATGAGATGCTTGTAAATTTCGGAGATTAATCCTTTGTCAGTTGCTTCATTTACAAGTATTTTCTCCCATTCTGAGGGTTGTCTTTTCGTCTTGTTTATTATTCAGTAGTTTTATTGCTAGCAATGATACTAGCACTGTTATCTTGAAACCATTCGTGCTGTATTGTAGGAAGAACAAATGATTGTGCCCTTAGGAACCAAGATTTTCTGTGTCGTAGAAAACGTATGCGAAGTTAAAACTCCATAAACTGAAGCTTCAGTTGGAAAAGCCTCATGATATTCTTTCTCTTACAAAACGGCCCATGCTTCCTAGTTCTGTCCACTTTAAAGGCCTGGGAGCAATGGCGTCCCAAAAGTAATAGGCACCCCCCAGCACCTCAAATCAAGGTTTCTGAATACCAGTTGCCACAGAAGGACTCAAGCCTTTTGGAGAAACTACTGCTTTTAATCCTGGGGCAGGAAGGGGACAAGTCAAGCTTAGGATATCTTTTGTGCTAGAAAGGAGGAAAGCTGTCAGAGAACAGTGGGGTCATCTCAAAAGGACACAGAGCCAACTGAAGAGGCCCCTGCTGGGCTAAGAGGGGACAATTTGAGTGTTAAAATACAACGACCCCAGTGGTTGAAACACACCAACTGTATAAAATACATGGTTCTTAATGAAAAGAAAGCAAGCAAGCCTAGGAGCGTTCTTCTTCGAATGTATGAAGCAGCGTAAGGTCATTGCTGTGGAATGTGAACGCTGACACTCTCTCTGAATGCAGGAGACACGGTCACTGTGCTCATTTATCCTTGGAATATCACCTCTTACTTTTGGATCTTTTAGTCAGAGGGAAAACGGTTTCTGGGAAACATCTCTCTTTCTTGTAAGGTTTATCCCTGGTGTGCCAGGATAAACCCTCCATTTTTTGGATGCTGTGTACCGTGTCTAGCTCTCTGATTCTTATTGGTGTTGTCACGGCGCTTAATTAAGCATGCTATTGGCATAAACAGGGTAGTCACAGAATGCTAGACACAATAAAAAGGGTGTGTCGAGAAGCAGCAGACATTTATTGGAGAGTTTAAAATATGATGTTTAAGGGGCTTCCCTGGTGGCGCAGTGGTTGAGAGTCCGCCTGCCGATGCAGGGACGCGGGTTCGTGCCCCGGTCCGGGAGGATCCCACATGCCGCGGAGCGGCTGGGCCCGTGAGCCATGGCCGCTGAGCCTGCGCGTCCGGAGCCTGTGCTCCGCAACGGGAGAGGCCACAGCAGTGAGAGGCCCGCGTACCGCAAAAAAAAAAAAAAAAAAAAAAAAAAAAATATATATATATATATATATATATATATATGATGTTTATGAAACATTCCAAAGTCAGAGATTTTTATAAGAATGATTTTGAATCACCTGAGTCACTTCTTAGCCCCTGCAAGCGCAGTGGATGCATCGCTGGTTGTAAGTCGTTGTGTTTAGAAGACGCTTGTATGAACGTCCCTTCCACATTTTGTTACTGCCCAGCGTCCTGCTTTAAACTCTTACAGTAGTTTTTCCTGATCTTCTCCTTGCTAGTCTCACCATCCTCAAATCTTCAAACTGCTGTTTGGCCAGTGGTTATAATAAACGATCCTTTCATGCCTTCAGTATACAGTGCATCGTATTGTAGTGAAATTGTTTATTGCTGTGTCTGTCTCCCTAATAGACTGTGTGCTCCTTGAAGGAAGAAGCTGCCCTTTTATCTTGAATTCTTAGCATCCATTCTTAGCGGATGCTAAGAATGGCCCGAATGATGAATCATTCCCCAGACCCTTCACAGCATCAACGCCCTCCTTTATGTAAGTGGGGAAAGGAATTGTTCAGGACCTACTCGTTCACCCTGAATTTCAGCTGGAGGTTGGCAGCATTTGTAAGTAGAACTTTTTAGATTCTACAGAGAACTCGTAATTAGATGGTTTTGTCAACAGATGCTTTGAAGCGTCAGGGGAAAAAAATGCTAAGGCCAAAGATGAAAGCTGGAAAGATTCCTCAGGCTTAGAGCGTATTTATCACGCTCTGACTCACTTAAAAATGAGAGCTGGACATTCACCAGTATTTGACTACCTGTCTTTCCCGTTTGTTATATCTGCTATTATTTGAACATCTGGGATTAAAGGCTTACGTAGCCCTTGAGATGCTGGTTAATGCCTCTTAATCACCATGACTGCAAAACAGGTCCCTGCGCCCAGCCTGATCCCTTTGCCTTGAGTTACCTGGAGCTCTTGTCATCGGGTGTGTCCAAGGAAAGCCTGGGTGACAGCAGGGGTTCCCCACTTTATCATGCATCAGAATAACCTGGAGGCTTATTAAAACACAGGTAAAGGGCTTCCCTGGTGGCGCAGTGGTTGAGAGTCCGCCTGCCGATGCAGGGGACACGGGTTCGTGCCCTGGTCCGGGAAGATCCCACATGCCGTGGAGCGGCTGGGCCCGTGAGCCATGGCGGCTGAGCCTGCACGTCCGGAGCTTGTGCTCCGCAACGGGAGAGGCCACAGCAGAGACAGGCCCGCGTACCGCAAAAAAACAAACAAACAAAAAAACACAGGTAACTTGGGCTCCACCCCGCCCCATCCCCCAAGTTTCTGAATGGTGTCTGGGTGGAGGCTTAAGAATCTGCATTTCTAACAAGGCCCTGGTGATGCTGCTGCGGGCCCAGAAGCCACTCTTGCAGAGCCCGGGGTGTGAGGCCCTCCTGGCTTCGATGCACCTGTGATCACGGAGGCGTGTGGGTAATATGCATATTTGGCTGCAGCGTGCCTGGGCTGGCGGTTGAGGTTCTGTATTTCTAAGAAGCGCCCAAGTGATGCCATTGCTATTGGTCTGGGACCACTTTTAAGTTCTCCTCTCTGGCTGATTATTAGAATCATCTGAAAAGCTTTAAAAACTCGTGCTACCCAGATCCCGCCACAAGATTCTGCTCTACTAGGCCTGCACCGGGGCCCAGAAATCTGTCTTTTTTTTTTTTTTTTTGCCACGATATGCGGCATGTGGGATCTTAGCTCCCCCACCAGGGATTGACCCCGCGCCCTCTGCATTGGAAGCAGGGAGTCTTAACCACTGGACCGCCAGGGAAGTCCCAGAAATCCGTCTTTTTAATGAGCAGCCCCAGGTGATTCTATTATAGACGATCCGTGGTCCACCTTGGAAGGAAAACTGGTCTAGAAAGAACGAAATCATTTGTGGAATTTTTGTATAACTACAACTGTCTGAAAAATATAAGTTACATAGAGAATATATAAGAGAATACTAGTATGTTTCATTGTCTCAAGATGCACTTTTTTCATATTTTAACATCTCTAGAACTGGAAGACCTCTAGCCACCCATGGTACTTACAGCAGTCACTGGCAGCATTTTAGTTCTCTGTGGAACGTAAGACGACTGGTAGATAAAGTATGGACGGTCTTACTTTCTATGAGATTTGGTTTATTCATTTTAAATGATGTGAAGAGACACAAATAAACAGGCCTTATTCACAATAGAGCAGTGCTTTTCGGTGCCGTTTAATTCAGGCTTTCATTATATGAGAAGGTATTTAAATATATCCAAAGCGTTTGCAATTTCCCTTCTCTTTCTGCGGAAGAGGGTGCCTGTTGTGTGAGGGACAGGTGTGAAGATGGAGAGGCAATTTGGGAAAAGAAAGGGGTGAAGCTGATCTTCGCTAAAGGAGACACCCCTGGAAGGCCCTGGAGTAAGAGACAAGGAAGTGAAGTTTGAAAACCAGCGCGGGGTGCTGGGCATGAATCCTCTTTCTTGGATCTCAACCCCAAATCATTATTTTGTGTTTTGTCATCTTTTCATTTAGATTTCAACTTAATCCTTTATTAGAATACGTGTTAACCCTCTTCATTTGTATGATTTGCTTAATGAAAAGTGGGGCATAGAAAATAGTCACTTTAAAAGCATCTAAAGGATTGTTTTCTATCCAGTCGCCAGAGCCTGTCAGAGACGTGGTCTGAATGTCTTCTGCTGCAGTCTGGGCTTTGTTTCTGCCATCCAGAAATGAGTAAACTTTAGGAACATCCAGCTGTGTTTCAGGATACAAACGTTCAAATGTGGAGCGTGTGTGATGGAAACTTCCTGACGGCTGAGAACATGGGTGGATTTGGGGCAAGTGGTTTGATGGAAAGTTATTGTATATTTTCATTCATTTATTTAGCAAACATTTGTTCTGGACCAGGTACTACAAGTCTGGCAGTGAAGAAAACGTTCCCTCAACAGAGTACCACACACACATGCGCGTGCACACACACACATGCACACACAAAGGAAGTACATCTATTTGGAATGTCTACTGCAGTCTTTTTCACTCTATTCGCTATTTTATACCAATTCTGATATAACTGTTTTTTATGGTGAAAATGGTAATTAGCTCATATGATAGACATTCTAATTGACAAGAAAACGTGTTTGTTTTAGAAAAAAATTCTATTTGATCACAGAGGTAACAGCATCGCCGGTATATTGAGAAACCTCGTAAAGATGTGAGGACCCCAGGACATACTGTCTGTGACGCACAATGACTATAAGAGCTTTGAGTTTGTAGCACCTGAGGTTCATCAAGCAGTTTCATGACCAATGTCTAGTCCATTTCTCCTGACGTCCTTGTGAGTGGTGTGTGTGTGAGCGTGAGAATGTGTGTGTGTCCGTGCGGGGCTTGGGGGTGGAAGGAGAGAGAGACGTTATTCGCCCATTTCACGGATGAGGACAGTGGAGGTGTGACAGCAGTGAACCTGCAGCGTGTGGGTGGGTCCTAGAAAGGGGACCTGAAACCAGCCTGGTGGTCCCCATCGCTTCTCTCCCCCAGCCCAGCCCCTGTACGACCCCCTGTGAGGCAGAGGTCAGACCCATCCTGTGGTCCCCTGCGCAGTGACGGCTGCACGAGAGCACACACTTTGGGCGAAGACCCCATGCAGGCGCCTTGTGTGCCCCTGATCCCAGCACTTTAATTCCAAGGGCTCGGGGCCGGTCTGCTGAACACCTGTTGTTTTCTGGGACAACAGGGAGGGAGCATGTGGATGGGGTACCTGATGAGAGCTTCTGGCCCCAGGTGGAACCAAGCCGCCTTCCCACTGCAGAGATGAGCTGGGTTCCCAGAACAATGAGAGAGGTGACTCGGGGAATCCTCTGAACTCCTTTAGGAGACCAGATCTGTGATTTTCACACCATGACAGACTGTTTAAAATTTTCGATCTGGAGTCTCTTCCGTGACAGAATGGCAGGAAAGCAGCGTTGGTGAGATAAACTCCCTTCCCTGAAGCCCAGTGACGTCGATGACGACTACAGGTCTACCTGCATTAAAGCTGTGCTTGGATGTTACCAGCTGGCCGATATTCTGACACTTTGGCCTGAGATTGGAAGAACTGTCTCTGAAATGTTTTGGTTTAGCCTGAATATTTGAGCGCTTCCAATGGCCACCGACCAGCAGCCACATCATCTCCCCGGGTCCCCAGAGACCTGAACGTCCAAGCCGTGCCTGTCAGCCCCGCCAAAGAGAAAGCGGAGACCCTCCATCCCTGGATTCCAGTGGTCCTCAAAGTCATGGCAAGCCGGAAGGGACCAGAAACGACCCTAACTGGCATGGCGGCGCCCTTCACGAGGACACAGCACATTTGTACCCACCTCATGACTCCTAGGTACTCCGTCCGCCAGCACAGCTCAGAATGGACCGTTGCCTGGGCGCTGGCCGCGTTAACCCAGGGATTGTGGAGAGGGGCGAGGGGACCAAAGATTCATAGCCTTGTACTCTCACGTGCAAGTTGAATCAATGCCCAAGCGTGGGTCAGAATCCAGAATTGGGTTGTACTTATCAGTCCAATGTCTGGCCATCAGCCAGCCCAGGGACCCTAACAGCAGAGTTTGCTGTTTCCTGGGTTCAACGGGGTTCTGCTTTTGAGGGTGTTTTTGGAACAGGCCTAATTTAAACACCAGGGCTCTTAAAGAAAAACTCTAATAGACTAAATTATCAGTTCGCCTCTCACTTCTCCATTAATTCCTTTTTAGAATTGAAAGACATTCTCTCCTGGATTTTTTTTCTAAAAAATCCAAAGTTCCTTCTGGGCCAGGAGATATGGCCAGGGACACTTGTGACGAGAGAGTGAAAAGAAAGATGGCAGCGTCCCGGCCAGTGTGTGTGTGGAACATGGGGTGCTTCTCAGTGCGAGGGGATTTTGCCCCCAGGAGACACTCGTCGCTGTCTGGAGAGGTTTTTGGTCCTGAGAACTGGGAGAGCAAACATGTAATTCACCGGGAAGCTCCCCCAGTAGAGAATCATCCATCCCCAGCGTCAGCAGTGCCCAGTGGAGAAATCTGGGGCGTAGAGATAGACACCTTTCGAGTGATGGCCCCTGGGAAGGTCTCCAAGAGTCCAGGCATGTGGGGGTGAGAGTACATCACCAGAGGAGAAGGTGTTTGAAGGTGCATCTGGTCACGCCGGCATACACATGGAAATGTTCCTCACCTTCCTCTCGGTTTGCTGGAACACATCCTTTGCCTGCAAGGAGGGAACTGCTCGCATCACCCAGTAGCAGCCCGGCTTAGCCGAGGCAGCAGGGTTCCCGGGAAGGACTGCTCAGTGTGGGCCCTGCCGGGCTACTCGGGCGCACGGCAGCCTCGGCGCCGGGCAGGGTGGGCACGAGGGCCGCCCCCAGGTGGTGTTGCGGGACGGCCCCACTTCTCCATTGCGTTCCCAAACCTCGGACTGCCTTGTGCTAAGGCTGGGGTTAACCCTGTACTCCCTCTTCTGCTCCCCACCCAGCATGCGGGGAGTCAGAATGTCACTGCCCCCCATGTCCTGCACCCTGAAACCCTCCTGCCCTCCTCAGTAGCAGGGAGCAGCGTCCCCACCTGGCCTGGGAGCCCTCAGGTGACTCGTGCAAGGCAGCGGAAAGTGTGGGAAGGGTGTGGGGAGATTCAAAGGGGAAGGTGAGCCTGCGGGTGGGAGAAAAGAGAGCAGGAAGGCTGGTGGGGCGTCTCAGAAGTCACCCCCGTGCCTTTCTCCCGAGAGCCACGTGCGTTTAGCCAGCAGCTCGGTTGGGTCATTCCTGGGATGAGGCTGGCGCTGACGGGCCCTGCTGGGCCGGCCGAGTCTTGAGTGTGGTCTGAGAGGCTGTGGAAGGTCATCCGTCTCAGCGGTGATCTCGTAAGTTCATCCCTGGTTTGCTTTTTTCTCCCCGACCCCATTCCCAGGCTCCTAGCAGGGTCGTTGGCAGCTCTGGGAGTGTGGATTTTTGAAACCCCTTAAGCTCTGAAATTATTCTGAGAAGGTGGAAGAATGTGGGCCAGAGAGAGATGGGAGCCTCCTAAGGCCTCTTCACCACCCGGTCACCCCAGTGGGCTGTGTGTAGACTTTTCTACGAACAGGAAGTAGCTTCAGATACTTTTGCAGCAGACTCTGGTTAACAGTTCTTCTCCGGTTACTTCACCAAATCAAAAAACTGTTAATGGAGAAAGAGCGAGATATTTTGATGAGTGGCCTTATTCGATCTCCATCAAAAACCCCTTCAGGTAAAATGCTTTCCCTTCAGCCGATTTCTTCTTTCAAGCGTTCCTTTCACCCTCAGATGAAATCAATTTCTCAGTTTGTGAAAACTTCATGTGTTCGTTGACAGCACATTTTCCTGTTTGGATCGAAACTCGAACCGGAAGCGAGGGTTTCTGGAAAGCACTGAACGCTAGGACGTTTGTAGGGCAAAGCCAGCTCTCGTCAAACACGACGTCACTGGCTCTCAGATCTGGCCCCCTCAGAAGTGCTTCCTTGTGAAAGCGCTCTCGTGTGCCCTGCTGTGTCATTCCTGGTAGAAGGAGGTGGTAAGCTGTGCCCCTCAGAAGTGATCTCCCTGGTCCCTGTCTGATGTAACGGGAGCAGCTGCAGGCAGGGTTCTCACCAGCTCATCCCCTCGGCGCCAAACAGGTGTGGCCTGAGCCCCTGTCCCCCAGGGAAAGCCCGGGTGCTTCAGGAAGCTTCAGGATGAGATCACAACTTGTCCCGGGTCCCTCGGAGTCAGAATTCTGAGTCACGGCTTTAAAGGCAATTTGTTACTCATTTCCTCCTGGGACCACAGGAGGGTCCTGTAGCCCTGAGATGTTTCCTGGGCAAAGCCCGTTCCATCTCCTTACATCCCACCACCACCAAGATGGGGCCAAGTCTGTCTGTTCATCTTTGAAAGTTCAAAAGTGAAGGGAACAAGCTGAAATTTCTATTCACTATTGACACTTCACGTGAAATACAGGAAACAGAAGTTCAGGGAGCCGTTCCGGAGAAGAGGCTTCGTTGCCAAATTGTACGGTAATCCGGACCTTAGCTGAGCCTTCTTGCTGCTGAGACGATCACACCTCACGGGCTCCAGGTGCCAAGCCTGGGGAGACTTACCCCCTTGAAGGTACCCCCGCTGCTTTTTCTTCCACGATCCCCTTACTTCTGTCCTGCACGCGTGCGTGCTTCCTCTGTTTGGCCCCGTGTCAACCCAGGTGTAAAACGCAGCCTTTCATCAGTGTTTACAAGGACGTCCATGTGCACCAAATCCCACCTGGGGAGAGAATTTGCTGAGCCCTCGGGACTGGCGCACGTCCCTCCAGGTTCTTTCCCCAAGTTGGCCAGAAGTCTTAACCCTCCCAGCAAGTCTTTGTGTCAGCTGGTCTCCAGTGTATATTTTAAGTTTTTCCAACAAATAACACTCTTCCTCAGAGAAATTCTGAGGCCACGTAGAACCATCCTGTTACACTATCATTAGAGATCCACAGGATAGCACTGCCTTTCTATACAGTAATGGCACAACGCTAATTCATATCATCTCTTTAACGATCACGTCTTTAGTGCCTTCTAAGTATCAGGGCATGTGGTTTTAAGTTATTTTCCCAGGAGCAGTAAGGGAGGTTGCCTGGTGACTACCCCAGGCCACCAGGACAGGATGGCAAGGGACCGGCTGGGCTTGTAGCATGTGTTGGTAGCACACTGTGGTGTTGGTGATAACTGATCCAGTTGCTAACTAAGCAAACCCACGCTTCAGTGCAGGAGGACAGCGCACCATGGAGCAAAGAGTGGGGCCAAGTGGACGATGAAGGGCATTTTCTCTTCACCCGAAGGGGGTCTAGAAAGGGTATACTTTCTGCCACATTTGCCAGCTGAGCTATCGCAATGCCACCTCCACACAATGGCATTAGAGAGATTGCAGTAATAGCCTGAGTCTGCACCAGGGTACAGACAGCACGGCATTTTGTAGTCGGGTGATGAGTTCAAATCCCAGTGAGCCAGACACCCAGCATTTAATTCTAAGTGGGTCCCTATTCTCTCTAAGCCAGGATTTCCCAATTTATGAAGAGAGCGCATAACATCTCCCTACAAAATTGGGCTGAGAATTAGGGATACAGGTTATGGTATAGCTTGGGATATAGCAGACACTCCGTAGAAGGTAGTCACAATTTTTACTACTGTAGCATCTTTCTCATCAGCAGTGCAAGCAACCTTTCACGAAAACTCACCTCCAGCCCTGAGTATAACCTGGGAAATTCATTCAATAATACCAACTCTACACTTGTGTATGATCACTTCCATTTCTATATAATATTGGTGTATCTTTTTAAACTGTGTTTTGAGAAAATCCAAAATATGGTATGATTTCTGATGTAAAAGTCCTGGCCTGAAATGGTATTACATCTTCTCCCTTAAAAGAATTTAACTAAAGTAATAACAATATTCTCCTAAAAAGTCATTTGTTTATTGGAGAGATAATTTCCAAAATACAAATGAATGAAATAAGCCATGGAAAAAATACCACTTGTAATACTACTGTGGATTATTATAGACTCAAAAAGGCCATGAAGAAGACTCCCAAAAATGCCATAGGAAATGCATAAAAGGGAACGAAGTGTCCAGCGGGGGAAAAAAACACTGTTGTTCTAAAAACAAGATAAACGATTCAGAACCTAAGTATCTGGAAGTGTTTTTATTTTGGGACCTCAAAAACGAAGTCATACTGAGATGTGTTTCAAAAGCCAGTTGTTAGAAAAGGAATATACAATTTAATAAATTGATCTGTTCCAAAATTCAGGAACTCCACTGCATGGAGATGGCCCAGTTGCAGCAAAAAATCAAGTTAAAATCTCTTACTCGATTTTGCCATTTGACAATAACTCTTCTATGGTGGCTTATTCCTTAGACATCAGATCACTATTGTCGAAGAAGAAATTGGAGGTAGTTTTTTTTTTTATTTTTGGCTGACTTGGGTCTTCATTGCTGTGTGTGGGCTTTCTCTAGTTGCAGTGAGCGGGGGCTACTCTTCGTTGTGGTACGTGGGCTTCTCATTGCGGTGGCTTCTCTGGTGGAGCACGGGCTCTAGGTGCACAGGCTTCAGTAGTTGTGGCACTCAGGCTCAGTAGTTGTGGCATGCAGGCTCAGTAGTTGTGACACTCAGGCTCAGTAGTTGTGGCACGTGGGCTCAGTAGTTGTGGCTCTTGGGCTCTAGAGCGCAGGCTCAGTAGTTGTGGCAGTTGGGCTTAGTTGCTCCGCGACATGTGGGATCTTCCTGGACGTGGGCTCAAACCCATGTCCCCTGCATTGGCAGGCAGACTCTTAACCATTGCACCACCAGGGGCCCCCTGGAGGTAGTGTATTAAAGCTCATTTTTACCCACAACGTGTGTCTTTTCTAACTTGGCCTCATCTGTCTCAAAGCCAAGGGATAAAAGAATAGTGCTGGTGCGGCATGTGGGGCAGTGCCCTGCAGGACCAGACTTGGACAGGAATCAAGGTCCTTGTCATGACGGAGCTGAGCTGTGCAATTCAGAAGACATCTCCATGTCTAGAGCCATGCCACCCGGTCGCAGGAATGAAGGCTCGGCTTTTGAGATTTACAGTTGAGTAAAAGGCATTATCATTGACCCCGTCCTTTAAAAAGTAGTCACTAATGCAGAAATTACTACAAGAGACTCAACAAAGTATAATACACTGTGATGACCGCCTCCCAGATAATCTTCTCTGTAACGTTTATTTTATAGTCTCTGCTGGATTTTTACAAATCATGATATACATTGTTTAAATGTTTATGGTTGATGGAATCTCATACCTTCATAAGGTTTTCCCTCTCCACGCTAGTAAATCCTCATCTTGTAACTAAGCTATTTTCCAACGACAGTTGAAGGTTCCTGGATTCTTTCAAACACCGGGGCTCCTCACTCCAAGCTCCCCTCGCTCGGTCTGTTCGAAGTCCCAGGAGGGAGAGGACAGCTGAGTGCTCCCTCCTCAGGATAATCCTGCTCAGTCAAGGAAAGTGCTCTGTTTAAGAAAGAGGTTAGGGCTTCCCTGGTGGCGCAGTGGTTGAGAGTCCGCCTGCCGATGCAGGGGACACGGGTTCGAGCCCCGGTCCGGGAAGATCCCACATGCCGCGGAGCGGCTGGGCCCGTGAGCCATGGCCGCTGAGCCTGCGCGTCCGGAGCCCGTGCTCCGCGGCGGGAGAGGCCACAACAGTGAGAGGCCTGCGTACCGCAAAAAAAAAAAAAAGTCGTCCACAGACAGACAAAACGCAAACGTGCATCTCTACTGAAACAGAACACAAGGGGCCCCCCATATTCAAACGCGGTGTGTCACAGCTTACTGGCCAGTCGGTTGTTTGGAACCAGAATACATTTTCTATTAGAAATCATGTTTACGGAGCTGGCGCACCACGAAACCCCACCTGATTGGGTATTGTGTGGCCTCTGTGGGCATGTGAGCTTGAAGTGAAAAAGTAGAAGGAACCAACACAGCTGCAGGGAGAGGCACGAAGACTGTAAGACATAAAAGGGGCTTTTTATTATTATTTTTCAGAAGTGCTGAGCTTCTGGGAAGACGTTGAGTCAGATGGGTTTACGGGCTGTCTGGGCAGGTGCAGAGCTCGGGGTGTTCGCGGCCCCCGGTTTTAAGTGGCTTGTTCTTGGCTCTCTTACCCTTCTCGGTCACGGGGGGAAACTGGTGGAGTGACAGGTCAAAACCTAGAAGAAGGTTACAGGAAGAGGGGCTGTGTGTTTATTGTTAAAGGACTGGGAAAGCTTTGAAAAAGAGCAGGAAAGGAAGGAGTTACTTGATGACAGGGTGAGTGGGAGAGAAGAAAGTCTCCGGGTATAAGCAAGGCAGGTGGAAACAGGGAGAGGGACCAACCCCTTACCCTGGTCCCCAGGTGACGCCTCATTCCTGGCTGTTCAGTTACTGCACAGGGCAAGCAGGGTAGTGTTTAAGGAGTGACCTTGAAAAGCAGGGGTTTGTGAGGGGAGGTAGGGTCCTATAAACTACCCACAGATGTCGGCAACACAGGAAGTAGTGAAACCAGCAGAGTGGGAAGAGCATGCACTGGGGGTCCAACCAGCCTGGATTTGAATTCGGGCTCTGTTCTGTAACCTCGGATGAATGGATTAACCGCTCTGGTCCTCAGGCGGGTTATATTACAGATGAGCACACTGTGTCACCGGGAGGGTATCATGCACAGCTGGTGTCGACTGGACATTCAGTAACTGACACTTAGTAGGTTTTTGAAATCTGCCGGTAACACCTTACAGGTTATGTGTCCGGTGATATGTCTGCGGTGTTTGAAGCTGTCCCATTTTCAGTGGATACTGTTAATCTCCAGTACATGCAAATTTATAGTAGATCGAGAACAGGGTAAACCTAACTAACTCTTCGTAGAAACTTTGCTGGACTTAGGACCTTCAAAGAGGAATCCTAATGAACAGAATCTTCTTAGAGAGCTATCCATTCCAAGCACACGAATTGTCTGTGTTACGGCTAAAAGTCAAATGCATTTGAACTAGTCACAGCGGGACTCATTTCCCCACGTGAATGATAACGCGCAGAAGGCCGTGGATTAGATACAGGGACGAGAATCCGTTAAAGAACCAGTGAGTCTCTCCCTGTGCCTGGTCTGCACGGAGAGGATCCTGAGGTAATCTCCTCTCTTCCTGGAATCGGGAATTTGGATTCCTCAGCAACACCTGTCATGGGGCAGGTATAGAACCAAGTAAGTAGCAGGCTATTTTAACTCCTCCAACTCTGCTGCACTTTGGCAAGGATAAATGAGAAACTTACACCTCGAAAGCTCAAGGATTTACTGAGAAGGTCTGTACTGCGTAATAAACAGGTGGGATGACGCCAGAAGCACGTGGTGTGGCGCCGTCCACTCACCTCCACCCCTCCTGCCACAAGGATGTGCTTTCAGCTACAGATCACATCATTTACCATAAATGGTTCAAAGGCTTTGAAGCCTTAGTCCAAGACATTTACTATGTGTAATCGTATCAGTGAGTACTTTTTAAAATAAATCTATTTATTTTTGGCTGCATTGGGCCTTCGTTGCTGCACGTGGGCTTTCTCTAGTTGCGGCGAGCGGGGGCTACTCTTTGTTGCAGTGCACGGGCTTTTCACTGCGGTGGCTTCTCTTGTTGCGGAGCACGGGCTCCAGTTGTGCAGGCTTCAGTAGTTGTGGCACACGGGCTTAGCTGCTCCGCGGCATGTGGGATCTTCCCAGACCAGGGTTCGAACCCGTGACCCCAGCATTGGCAGGCGGATTCTTAACCGCTGTGCCACCAGGGAGGCCCCGTATCAGTGAGTATTTACTGAAGTAAGTGTACTGTCACTTTGATGCCAAAATTATGCCTCTCTGGGTGTTAGCAGTCTCACCTAACGTAAAGGGTGATTGTATCAGAGTAAACGCGTTGAGCGTGATGCAAGCCCGTGTCTCCACCCGCCATGCGGGGCATGTCCTTGAGCAGGACAGTGAATGGGTGCCCTTAGGCTCGGGGCGCAGGTCTGAGACCCCTGAGCATGAAAGTCTGCCCCTGCAGGCTTTACTTCTACCCACTCAACAGAGCATCCTATGATCACTCATCACCAAATAACTACCCACGCCCACTTATGCTGTGATAAACATCCTGTAATAAGATTTCCTTGTGGTTTGGTGCACTACTTCACCTTCCCTTTAAATCGTATTTTAAGGTCTTGTGCCCACGCCTTAAGAATGTCCTGTTAGTGCCAGACCCCATGCTGGGCTCTCTGGATTTGAAGGTGGACGAGACACAGCCCAACCTACAGAAGCTCCTGGTCTAACGTGGAGGAGGAATCGTGCACAGAACACATTATGCTGTAATGTTGTGTCACGTGCTGCGGGGATACTATGACCGAATGTGGGGGACTCAACAGTGAGAGGGAGGTTCACGGCTCCGTGGGAAGCCTTTGAAGTGGGACTTAGGGGTGAGAAGGGGCTTGCCAGTCAGTCTAAAAGGCCTCTACCAATGTCACTTAAAATGGCATACTCCCAACTCACCTTCCTGTAAGCCTGACCCCCAATGCCCAGCAGCCCCTCTAACTCCGCCTGGCAGGTATGACGGCAGAAGGGTCACTTACAGAGACCCTCATCACAGGTGATTATAGTTTAAACATCTCCCTGTGCTAATTTCACAAAAATATTAGAAACATCTACACGTTTCAAGGCCCCAGGCCTTGGGAGAAGCCCGTGGAAGTGAGGGGATCTGAAGCTGAAGACTGATCAGCTCACCATAGATAGAAAGGCTAGTCACGGGGCTTCCCTGGTGGCGCAGTGGTTGAGAGGCCGCCTGCCGATGCAGGGGACACGGGTTCGTGCCCCGGTCCGGGAAGATCCCACATGCCGCGGAGCGGCTGGGCCCGTGAGCCTATGGCCGCTGAGCCTGCGCGTCTGGAGCCTGTGCTCCGCAGCGGGAGAGGCCCGCGAACTGCAAAAAAAAAAAAAGAAAGAAAGGCTAGTCACGTATTCAGAGGAGAATTTGGCAGGACCTACGAAAGTTTATAATCACGCCTCCTTGGAGCCTACATTTCCACTCCCAGTAATTCACTCGGCAGGTGGACTCTCACAGGTGGACGGAAATTTATATATAAGAATGGGACAGAGGATAAAATGGAAACACTCCAAGTGCTAATAAAGGACTAGTAAAAATAGTTATGGATATCTGTACCATGATCAGAGTAAGTTATAGGCATGTAGATAGGTACAGAGATACAGGTAGACAGATACATAGGTAGATAACTGGGTAGATAGATAGATGGATATAGAGGTAGATACAGAGGTAAACATACAACTTTTTGAATGGAAAAAGTCAGTTGTGAAGTAGTATATGTAACTCAGCCGCGACTGAGTTCATATATTGTATAATTACATTTATGTAGACAATTTCTGCATAAGCACGCATTGTCCTATTTATAGTGGCCACTTCTGGAGCTTGTACTAAGGGGACAGAGGACTTCCACTTATAAATATTTGTATATTTTTATACTATTTCCTCCCTTTGTAAAACAAAACGTTTGATTTTTATAATAAAAATGTTTTAAACCTCTGCTCAAAAACTATTTCTGTGACTTCTCATGCACAAATTACTACTTTCTACCTTTAAACACATCTTTTTTTCTTTAATTTTTATTGGAGTGTAGTTGCTTTACAATATGTGTTAGTTTCTGCTGCACAGCAAAGTGATTCAGTTATATGTATACATATATCGCCTCCTTTTTGGATTTCCTTCCCATTTAGGTCACCACAGAGCACTGAGTAGAGTTCCCTGAGGTATACAGCAGGTCCTCATTAGTTATCTTGTTTTATACATAGTAGTGTATATATGTCAATCCCAATCTCCCAATTCATCCCACCACCACCCCCGCCTTTCCCCCCTTGGTGTCCATACATTTGTTTTATACATCTGTGTCTCTATTTCTGCTTTGCAAATAAGTTCACCTGTACCATTTTTCTAGATTCCACATATAAGCAATATTATACAATATTTGTTTTTCTCTTTCTGACTTACTTCACTCTATATGACCGTCTCTAGGTCCATCCACACCTCTGCAAACGGCACTATTTCATTCCTTTTTATGGCTAATATTCCATCGTATATATGTACAGACACATCTTTCTTAAACGTTAAATAAAAGCACATCCCCTAGAGAACAGCCGACACCCCTTCTCACTATTCTCTGTTATTTGGGTTTTTTTCTCTGATTGCTCTGTATTCATCTCAATCTCATGACCAAACTTTAGGACAAAAGTAAACCCAGAATTTGTCAGGACCCCTTGAATAATGCCTTTAGAGTAAAGTGCCACGATGACTGGGTGGTCAGGACGATGTAAGGCCTTTTGTTCTGAAACCAGAGCAGTTATTACGTTGAGGGGCGGGTATTATGATCCAGCAGGGGATATAAGGAAATTCCGCCCTGTAAGTGGTGGCTGTCAGGGGACAAGAGGCTGGAAAACTTGGAGTCGTCTCAGGAGGGTAGTGGGTGTATTCTAGAACATTTGCAGGGGGGTCTTCCTTGAAAAGAAGAAAGTAACTCCTGAATAAGGGTGCAACATCCAGGATGCAGTGTCAGCCCTGCCAGGGAGAGGCTGGCTGGGAGCGTCCTTCCTAGACTCAGATTCTAACTGGTGCAAGGATGTTGAGAAATCCATCATTTAGCACTATTTCCTTTGTCTCACTGTTTTCCTTTCTGCAAGTTTGGATTTGCCATGGACCATTTCTTTCCTTTTTTCTTTTTCTTTCTTTCTTTTTCTTTCTTTCTTTCTTTCTTCCTTCCTTCCTTCCTCCCTCCCTCCCTCCCTCCCTCCCTCCCTCCCTCCCTCTCTCTCTCTCTCTCTCTCTCTCTCTCTCCCCCTCCTTCCCTCCCTCTTTTTCTTTCTTTCTTTCTTTTTTAAAAAATATTCTTACCTAGTTACAACCTGGGTCCAAAAATTCTAGCTTTTTGACAAACCATTTATTTAAAAAGAAAAAAAAAGATCCAATACATAATGAATCTATAGCCTAAAAGAATGGAGCAGACTGAACGGCTTGTTTCAAAGCAGACCTGTTTGGGCACCAGTGACCCCAGGTCAGTGAGACGGGTTGTAGCCACTTGAGGGCATTAGCTCAGTCCATGTGCGTTAGAGCAGTGACTCTTTCTTTCTTTTTTTTTTTTTTACCAGTACGCGGGCCTCTCACTGTTGCGGCCTCTCCCATTGCGGAGCACAGGCTCTGGATGCACAGGCTCAGCGGCCATGGCTCTCGGGCCTAGCCATGCCGCGGCATGTGGGATCCTCCCGGACCGGGGCACGAACCCGTGTCCCCTGCATCGGCAGGCAGACTCTCAACCACTGCGCCACCAGGGAAGCCCACTCTTTCTTTTTTTATATATTGGAGTATAGCTGATTTACAATGTTGTATTAGTTTCAGGTGTACAGCAAAGTGATTCAGTTATACATATATACATAATTTTTCAGATTCTTTTCCATTATAGGTTATTACAAGGCATTGAGTATAGTTCCCTGTGCTGTACAGTTGGTCCTTGTTGATTATCTATTTTATATATAATAGTGTGTATATGTTAATCCCACACTCCTAATTTATCCCTCCCCCGCCTTCCCCTTTGGTAACCATAAGTTTGTTTTCGAAATATGTGAGTCTATTTCTCTTTTGTAAATAAGTTCATTTATATCAGTTTTTTGGATTCCACATGTAAGTGATATCATTTGATATTTGTCTTTCTGTCTGACTTACTTCACTTAGTGTGACAATCTGTAGGTCCATCCATGTTGCTGCCAATGGTGTTATTTTGTTCTTTTTTATGGCTGAGTAATATTCCATTGTATATATGGACCACATCGTCTTTATCCATTCATCTGTCAATGGACATTTAGGTTGCTTCCATGTCTTAGATATTGTAAATAGTGCTGCAGTGAACATAGGGCTGCATGTATCTTTTCGAATGAGAGTTTTCGGTTTTTTCTGGATATTTGCCCAAGAGTGGGCTCGCTGGGTCATATGGTGGTTCTAGTTTTAGTTTTTTCAGGAACCTCCATACTGTTCTCCACAGTGGCTGCACCAGTTTACCTTGCCACCAACAGTGCAGGAGGGTTCCCTTCTCTCCTCACCCTGCAGAGCTGTGGCTCTTCCCTCTTGTACTCCTTGTGTGTAGCAAGGCCACGCCCAGCTCATTAGGAAGACCCAGGCCCCAGCACCGCCTGCACTGACTGGGGGCCCCACTGAGAGACCCTCGCCCCAAGAGCTGGAGGCCTGCCTGGGAGAAAGGCTGCCCTCACAGAGCTGTCCCTACCCCGTCCCTCAGCTGCCTGATCTGAACAAAAAGGAGGAAGAGTTCTTTGCCTGGTAACCGAACAAGCTTCGGTCGCATGATCAAGAGAAGGTTAATAGGAGGACACAGGGATGTGTAGGAAAGCAAGGCCTTGGCCGCTGCACAGCCTGCTCTGGGGATGTGCGCGTTCCCTTCGCGCTCGAAGAGGGCCCGGCTCAGCGCCCGTGGCACAGTCACCTGCTGTCTGCAGGCCCTCTGGGCCTCCAGGCCCTCTGTCCTCTCTCCTTTCTGCCCACGTGCCTCCCACGAGGCCAGGAGGGGCAGGCCAGGACGGAGCGTCCTTGTGGCCATGGCGAGCCTGCAGGTGTCCGGATGGTGGTTCTGGCCGTCAGGGCAAGAGTGGCCGAGTCACAGGCACAGAGCCCGGCGCCTAAGCCTCGAGGAGCCTTGGGGGTGTGACTCTGGGAGGGACAGGCCTCCGTGCAGCACGGGCAGACCCTCACTCGCTCGGCCATCCAGCCGTCGGGGAACGCCTGTCCGTGTTCACACAGGCTGCACAGTGAACACAGGTTAACACACAGCCTCCGACCGCAGGCCCTTAGCCTCCAGTGTGGGCGACGGGCAGGTGCACACACAGGTGTCGTCCACGTGACAAGTACTGTGAGGGACACGCGTGCCGCAGCCAGAGAAGCGAGACTCTGGCTTCTGGGGGAGTGTCTGGGGGCCGTGAACTTGGAGCTGCTCCACCAATTAGGGGAAGCAAAGCGGGGAGGGAAGCCCCCGCTCAGAAGGGGCCCCGGGAGCGAAGGCCCAGGTGGGTCACCCGTGGGCTCAACCCCAGTGGCTCAGCTCTGCCCACCTCAGCCGCGTTCATGGGCCTCAGCGTCCAGATCTCTTTTCGGTCATCTCGGATGCTGGGAGAGAAATTGAAGTAAGGGACTGTTATTACCTGTGGAACTGCAGAAAAATGTGGCTCCTGGAAGGCAGCTTTGGGGGAAGTAGGTTAAAACCGTGCCGTGATGCCCTGGCTCTGGATGAAGCGCCCTCAGTAGGAATTCTGTTCCTCTCAAGTCCAGGCTGGCCTCTAATTTGTGCACTGACTGTGGAGGATTTGAAGCCTGTGCAGCCCAGAGCCACCTGGAAACTTCTAGTGTTCATCCACACTCTCATAGACCAAACATTCCTGACCTGGCTAAGTTATAGTTCACAATGTCTCAGGATTTATTTTCCTGAGGAAAAAAAATGCAGCAGTCTTTTCTTCATCGAAGAATATTTATGTAGTAAATTTTATATCCTGAAGTATTTTTAAGGTTATCGGTTTGCTCCTGAGTAGACATGCAGGAGAGTAATTGTCTGTCCTTCAGATGAAAATGTGCCCAGTTAATTTCAAATGTACAATTTTATCAAAAGCATTCTATTACAGCTCATCACCAATTATAGGAAAGAACTTGTGTTTTCAGAATAGAAAACATCTCCATGTTAACTAACTCTTTAGGTTTGCCATTGTGTTTTCCTCAGGGTGTTTCTCATTATTTTTAGGGTAATTCTCAGGTTACAAGTTGTTCTCACGAGCTGGTAGGGACACGTATTATTCCTTTACTAGAAATGAGGCAGGTGGGTTGTACCAGGTTACGGGGCTTGCCCAGTGTGGTAGAGCTGGTCTCCTGCAGCACTTCCCCAAAGGTCCCAGGGTGCCAAAAAGGGTTCTAGCGTCAAAGTAGTTTGGGAAACATAAAGAGTTTTTGGGTTTTTCAATTACTGACATTTCAGAGAACGGGTCTATGCTGATGTGCTCTGTAAAGCTCCAAGAAGAGAGGTAGTGTCTGCAGCATTTCCCAAACATCCTTGAGCACGGAATCTTTGATATCCAGAAGCACCTTGTGGGGTTAATCATGGAACACAGTCTGGTAAATGCTACCCTACATTGGGTGCCTTACCTTAGAGTAATTCAAGAAAATACGTCTGAAAACCCTCCTTTAGAAATGAGGTCATGAGAGTTGTGATGGGAAACAAGGAGGGCAGAAAAGTTAAGGCAGCTGACAAGGTCCACGGGAGCTGAGGGCTGGACGGTAATCCCCGGTGCGCCAGCTAAACCCAGATGGGCAAAGGCGCTTCCAGACCCCAAGCCAGATCGAGTGCCTCTTGATACAGGAGCGTCACAGGGACCAGAGCAAACCCTACATCCATCATCATTATTTTTCTGAGTTCTAATTTAGTTTAAACAAGATCGGCGGCCAGTCAAAGGAGGTGTCTCAACACGGGGAGGAATCTCATAAAATCTTATAAATGGAGAGCGTCACATGGCCAGCTTAACGATAAGCCCCACCATCTGAAAAAATGATGGAGTAGCGTCGGAGTCTGAACATCTCTAGACATAAGAAAAGAAGAGCTACGTTCGTAGACTCACCATGCCTGATGGAGGCGCAGAGAACTTGGAGGGAACAGAGAACGTATTTCTTTAAAGTGTAATTTAATGATGTTGCCGTATGAATATTAAGAGTGCGTGTGATTAATAGGGAAGAGGGTGAACAAAGTGCGTGTCTCAGCATTCCTGCTGTGACCCGTGGGGAGGGCTTTCGTGGGGCAGCGCCTGCTACCCAGCAGTGCCCTTGGTGGTGATGAGCCGACATGGATGCCTGGTAAACAGAGGGCAAGACGGAGCTCTCGGCTGATTCCTTTCTGCAATGCTCTGCTCTTCCCACACGTGTGACACAGCCTCTCGCTGTCCATGTGACCGCCAGTGACCACTTTGGTCCCTGGAAGGAAGAAAAGCACCACAGTTTCATTTTTAATTGAAATCCTTCATTCGGATGCCTTCTGAAACTAAAGATGTTTGTGTCGAGAACTTTTATCCCAGTTCAGGAGCAGTATCGGGCAGGTCACGACCCACCCTACGGGACGTCTGGCGGTCACTGCGAGCCCTTCCGGAATCTCACCCGTGCTCCGACCTGGGCCCTGTTCTCAGCCCCTGTGGCTGAAGTCCTCAGGCCTGGCCACCCATTGGATTTATTTGGGAGATTTAACACTACCCATGCCTGTACCCGACCTGGACCAGAGTTAGAATCTCCGGGGATGGAATCTGTATCTGTTAAAAGTTCTCCAGGTGATTCTAAATGAAGCCTCCCCAAATTGATATTCCACCAGGACTCGTAAGTGGGTAGGCTGTCTGCTCTCCAGTGAGGACCCAAACGTCCAGGGAGCTAAGTATGAAGACGAAGCTCCCGGCCAGGGCTCCAGCCAGCATCGGGTGGTGGGGAGGCGAGGGACCTGAAAGCTGGGAGGTGAAGGTTAGTCCACAGCATCTAAGAAAATGACCCGCAGATGAGGCAAGGAAGCTGGACCAAGGATGGGCCCTGCAGAGTGTTCTGGGGGCTGGGCTGGTGACCCCTGGGCCCACAGTGCCAGTCTGTCCCCCCACCAACCCCACCCCGTCTCTGTGGCTGCTACCACATGACTCTCAGCACCACCATCACCCCCAAAATTAAAACAAAATCTTTTTCATCTCATGAAAAATTGTAGGTTGCATAAAATATATTAAAAAGGAATTCTTGCCACCAGAGGAACTTACTGCATATAGTTTGGTGTTGAGACTTTGCTGTGCAAATGGACATACAGGTTTGGTACATGTTTGAAAGTTTGCCTAATTATTTTCTTAGGACAAGTTTCTAGAAATGTAATTTTTTTTCAATCAAAGGGTAGATACGTTTTAAATTCCTATAGTAATTGCCAAAGGGCCTTCCATGAGAAGTGTATTAGTTCTAACTGCTGGAAGCAAGGCTCTTTCTCCATGTTCTTGCCTCTAAAGTGCAAGTTGCCTGAATCCTTACCAGTATGAGAGGCAGAGATGAACACTTGTTGTTTTAATTTGCATTTCTTTGACTATCAGGATAGACACGCTGGGTAGACTATTCTTGGTTTTAGGGTTTGTTTCCTTCCATCACTTTAACTATATTGTGACGCTCCCTTGCGGCCTGCAGAGTTTCTGCTGGAAAGTCAGCTGAGAACCTTACGGGGGTTCCCTGATATGTGACTCTTTGTTTTTTATTGCTGCATTTAAAATTCTCTCTGTAACTTTTGCCATTTTAATTGTAGTACATCTTGGTGAACACCCCTTTGAGTTTCTCTTGTTTGGGACTCTCTGTGCCTTCTATATCTGCATGTCTGTTTGCATCCCCCAGTTGGGGAAGTTTTCAGCCATTATTGCATCACATATGTTCTCAGCGCCCTTCCTTCTCTCTGCTCCTTTGGGAACCCCTGTCATGCTAATGTGAGCTGTTAATGTCGTCTCAGAGGCCCTTAACTGTCCTCACTGTTTCTAATTATGTTTTTCTTCCTGCTGTTGTGATCGGGTGATTTCCACTAGCCTATCTTCCAGATCACTGATTAGTTCTTCTGTATCATCTACTCTGCTGTTGATTCCCTGTGGCCTGTTTTTCATTTCAGTGATTGTATTCTTCAGCTCTCATTGGTTCTTTTTTGTATTTTTTGAGTCTTTGTTGAAGTTCTCACTGTGTTCCTCTATTCTCCCAAGTTCAGTGAGCAATTTTATGATTGTTGCTTTGAACTTTTTATCAGGTCAGTTACCTCCATCGCACTAGGGTTTTTTCTGGGGTTTTATCCTGTTCTTTCATTTGGAACGTATTCCTCAGTCCTCTCATTTTATTTGACTTTCTCTGTTTGTCTCTGTGACTAGGTGAAACAGTTACCTCTGCCTGTCCTGAAAGTGTGTCCTTGTGAAGGAGGATCCCTGTGCCGACTGCATGTGCTGCTGGCTTTGGTGGGGGGCTGGAGCTGAAGCAAGGGCAGGCTGTGGATTTTTCAGGCCACTGCCCCGGGGGGGGCAGGCAGAGCTGGAGCCCAGCGGGGCACGTGTTTCTCCCAGGGCACGTCAGAGGCTGCCGCCTTGGTGGTATTGGGAGGGTGCTGAAGCCGAAGCCTGTCACAGGCCAGGGCTTCTCTCAGGCGCATCGGGGGCCACCTGGGTGGGGACGGGTGGTTCGCTGGAGCAGAGGGGTGCCAGCTGCCTCTCCTCCCGCTGCCTCTGTGCAGGGACTCAGAGGAAGGGAGTTGGTGCGCCTGACCTTTAAGAGTAAAGTCTTGGTTTCCCACCACCCTCTGGCTCTCAAGCCCTGCTGATTTTCACACCCAGTTAAGGGGGCTCACCTTCCCAGGACAGGTAGGTCCCCAGGGCAGGGGTGCCCAGCGTGGGGCTTGAACCCCTCACTTCTCAGGGAGAGCTCTGCACGTGTGATGTCCCCTCCCACCGTGCGTCGCCTGCCGGGGTCCTGACCGGGTCACGTCTCTGCCCCGCCTACCCGTCTGCGTGTGGTTTTTCCTTTACATCCTTGGTGGTAGAAGAGCCGTGCTGCCCGTCTTCAGGTCGTTCTCAGGGGGAGTTGTTCCATGTGTGGTCGTGGCTCTGGTGTGTCCACGAGAGGAGGTGAGCTCGGGGTCTTCCCAGTCTGTCCTCTTCATCGCACCTCCCCATTTGTGAGTGTTTCGAGAGAACTCTCTTGGTTCTGAGAACATAAAATCAACGTATGCTGGCATGAGTGAAATAAAATCGTACTGCTCGGGTAAGAGAGCCCGAGGACAGGGATGTGACGGGGATTCTGCCTGCTCAACTCTGACGCCTCGTCCGTCTCCTGGGCCGTGGCGTGGAGAGCACGGCCACTGGCTGCCCCCTCCTGTGGCCATTGTAGGTCCCGCCCCTTGAAGAGCCGACACCCTCTCCGTGGGTCTCACCTGCACAATTCCAGAGAGAATTCCGACCGGTCCATGTGGCCGGGTGCCATCCCTCCACTGAAGAACCAGCTTGGCCCTTAGCGCAGGGTCCCCTCGGGAGCAGCAGCTGACAGTACGTGGTCGGGATGGAGAGGCCCACAAGGGGACAAATAGCACGTGACCAACTCCATGCCGTGTAACCAAAGTGGCCCAGATGCTCCCGGGGACACCCACCTGAAGCGTGCCCACAGCCTCAGCTAATACGTCTGCTTCTCGGGCTGGTGTAACCTTCTCCCAAACGCTGGGACGTTCCTGAAACATTAGAGTGTTCGTCTTCCCGAGACTGAGACGTCACGACCTCTATCGGCATGGTCTTGCTTCGCGAGGAAACGCAAACCCACGGCCAAAGCCCTTGAACGACAACGTACGTGCTCAGGGGAGTTTCTGGCAGCGGCGTGGGCAGGCGTGAGGTCATAGAAAAATCCTCACCAGATGTTTCTCCTCTTCTGCCCCAGACCCCGCTTTTGTCTGTGAGCTCTTCTCCCACCTCCAGAGCTGGTGGTGGTTGTGCGTTTTGCGTTTTTTGTTCGGATGGTTTTGTTCTGCGCCCCAACTTATACGACTTGCTCTGGCCCTTTTGGGTGTCTTCCCTCCCGCTGCCATGATCTATATGCCAGGCATTAGAGGATGAGGAAGGGGCAGCCTTACCAAATTTCATCTTCCTGAAACCCTCGTAGTTTCCACCAAGCAGGGACCGTCCTCACGGGGCACCCAGGGTTTCTCCCATCCTGTCCCAACGCCCACCCCGACTTCCCTCCTGTCTTCCGCTGAGCCAAGTGGGACTCCTTCTGAGGTGCTGAGAGCAGGGCCTCTCCGTAAAGCTGGGGCATCGAGAAAGATCCTGAGGCTGAACCTTCAGCAGCGGGACTGAGCTGCATCTCGCGGTGAGATGTGGATTCACCAGAATTATGTCCATCTGTGAGTAACAGAAAACCCAGCTGGCAGTGGCTTTACTCAGCAGGGGGTGTTTTTTCATATACCATGGAGTCTGGCCTCAGAGAGCTGCAGATGTGGGTCCAGGGCCCAACTCATCCAACAGTGGTCCCAGGAGACAGGAAGGTAGGAAAGCGGACGTGAACACGGGTAGAAGGGAGGATTCCCAGGTGCACGGCGAGGTGCGGGACCCCTTGGGCGCTTCAGAACCTCCGCGCACAGGTGAGTGGAGCGTGCTCACGCACCAGTCCCACGCGCACTGGACAGGGGCACCTGAGCTGTGGGCGGCACCTCGACGCTTCCCGAGCCGGGCACTGCGTGGGCACCCCCAGCCTCGCATCCCAGGAACCTGGGGGCAGTGGCTACGGGAAGGGTGCGATGTAGATGCAGACCTGCTGAATCGGACATCTTTACATGCTTCCTTCATTAGGGGAAACTCTGTTACTTTTTCTTATAAACGTCACCCCTCAGTTTATTCTCTGCTCTTCTGGGATGATGGCTTCTGGGTCTGCATGGGTGACATGATCCCCCATAGGCGTAGTTTCCTTTTACAGAGTCTGTTTCCTGGTCCCTTTCCGATTCCTTTGGAGCAATCCAGCGCCCAGGCTTCCTGCACGCCGACTCATTTTTTGCTTTCCTGCGCCCAGCCTGTCGTTCGATTCTTGTACAGCATCTACTCCCACGAGTCCGCCTCCCCCCGTGACCCCTCCAGTCGGGTCCCTGTGATGCTCGCTGCTGTTCCCCATCTCCAGCACGTCCCCTCACCTCTTGGGCCATCAGGTGTGTTTCCCCTGGGTCAGCTGTCCCGCTCGGGGTACCTCTTTACTCTCCCCTGAGGAGCTTATTCTCCTGACGGCACCGTGGTGACGGAGGGTCTCTGGGAAGAGGTGGAAGCTCTCCCCAGGGGCCCTCCTTAGGGCCAGGATCCCAGAAGCATGTGTTCAGCACCCTCTGCCCGCACCAGGGCCCTGTGCCTTGGGGACGCTCCCTGAGGGGAGGATGGTGGGGTCGGCGATGCCTGGGGGTCCAGGCGGCCTGGAGGTCTGGTTGTCAGCTTCCCGCCCACCAAGGGGTCCTCCCCCGCCCATCGTGCAGACCCCGGGGCAGAGACACGACTGCCCCCAGCCCAGGCCCCTCCTGAGATCCAGCCCTCCTCCACTTTGTCCACATTTTCACATGTACTTTCTGACCCAGCTACCTCTGTCTCCTTGGGGGTCTCTCCCAGCTCTTGAGCTGACTCTGGGTCTGAGAGCCTCCCCCCATCAATGCCCCCCAAGTCGGGCTCACGAGTGGCACCAGCAGCTCCGTCAGTAAGGACGGGACACGCGCGTTAATGGTGTCCTTTCATCCACGGGCACAGATGACCCCCGCCACAAGGAAGGCGCCGGGTGTGGGACTCGGTCCCCACAAACCATGTGCGGTCTCCACCCGCGGACATCAGCCCCTGAGCCGTGTGTGCTGAGCCCTGGAAGCAAATCCTGATGCTCCCCACGACTCCAGCTGGACCCTCGGTCGTCAGGGCCAGGCCCCTGCTGTCTGGATCTGGTAACAGCAAACAGTTACTTTCGGGCTCTCAGGTTCGCTCCAAGAGCTGAGACCAGACTCCACCGTGATCCTGTTTCCCTCCTTCCCTCTGATGAGCGCCCCCGGTAGAGGAAACCAGGCCACTCCAGCAGTGTCGGGGGAAGGCCAGGCTTGTCCCGGAACCCTCTGCTGTGATCCCTCCCCTCGAGCCTGAGGGGGGCGTCTCTGATCCTATAAAACGTCCCATCCCCCCTGCCGGGGCAGCTGCCAGAGTCTCGAAGCCCAAACACACAAGGAGGGCCTGTCTCCCCACTCCTGCTGACGTGTGACAAAACAACAGAGCAAATAAACTAAAACCCTCCACACGGGAGCCCCGTCCACTCTTCTCCTGGGCGGGTATCCCCTCCGGGACTGTTAGACTATCTGTGACCAGCACTGAGGCCGTGAGGTCTTATGCTGTGGACAGCCCTAATGAGAGAGCCTGCAGGCGACACCGAACTTCTGGCGTCTGTCTTGAGGCTGTGCCTTTCTGGCACCTCTTTAAAGCACACTTCCCTGGAGCCTGGTCTCACATTCTCTGCAAATGTTTCTAGTTTCTGGGAGCGCGTGCCCTTCACCACGGTTTCTATGAAGGAAAGGAGACAGGCCGGTCCCAACACGACCACACTGATTCCTCCGCTTCCTGAAATGGCTGCATCTTGTTAAGAAATAAGCGGGGGTGGGGGGGTGTCTGTCTCGGTCAGCTCCGGCCGCTGTGACAACGCACCACAGACGGGGGGGCTTAAAGCACAGAACTTACTCCCCACCGTCTGGAGGCTGGAGGCCTGAGATCTGCATGCCAGGGTGATCGGTGCCTGGTTTGCAGGTGGCCACCTCCTCGCTGTGTTCTCACATGGCGGGGGGAGGGGGCAGAGAGAGAGAAAAGTGGGGGGAAGCAAGCCCGTATCCCTCTTTATCAAGGCTCTGGTCCCATCATGAAGCTTTCACCTCTGCATCCTGAGTACCCCCTCAGAGGCCCCACCTCCAAATGCCATCCCCTCAGGGTTAGGGTTTCAACCTCTGAATTTAGTGGGGACACAAGTGTTCAGTCCAGAGCAGTGTCTTTGAAATCTGGGTTTAAAAAAACACTCAGCCTATGATTTCTCAGATCGTCTCCTCAACGCCTTCTAATTCGGGGAACTCATATGTCACCGTCTACACGTGGCAGTTCATGTGGTCCATCCATCCTCAGCATACACCTTTCTCATGATAATGGTGGGAATTTGACCCCAGGGAAATCTCCACAGTCTTCTCTGATTTGAAGATGATGCTCTAAGGACCATCACAGCTTGTGGCCAGTTGAGCCCTTGCTCTGTATTTCTAGCAGCTGAGCAATGGTGCAAGTATTTCTCCACTGCGTTCTGAGGCAATGATTTTATCCAGGGTGCAGCTGTGCATGAGTCTTTGCCTCCAAAATCCAAGGCATTTGCCCCCCAATGTAAGCTGAATTAAACCAGACTCCCTTTTCCCTGCTTCCAAGTCTGTCTCAACAGGGCGACCCATCCAAGAGAAACAGAAGCATGTCACCAAAAATATCTTAAGGAAAAAGTGATTTTCCTGTTTTACTGGAGGTTGAGGGGAGGGATGACACAGCGCTTCCTAGAGCTGAACTCCCGGAAAATCTCCTGCTCGGGCCCGGCAGTCGGACAGCACAGCACAGAACCCTCTGTAGAAGGAGAAGGTGTGGGAGGACAGTGGGGGCTTACACTGAGGATGGGGGTCCCTGAAACCATGAAGTCAAAAGGCTGTCTGCGCTGTGTCCTCAGAATGACCCAGCTTACACCACGAAGAAGTCCATCTGGCTAGTGTAATGGTTGAAGGTTCCACTTTTTTTTTTTTTTTTTTTGCAGTACGCGGGCCTCTCACTGTTGTGGCCTCTCCCGCTGCGGAGCACAGGCTCCGGACGCGCAGGCTCAGCGGCCGTGGCTCACGGGCCCAGCCGCTCCGCGGCATGTGGGATCCTCCCGGACCAGGGCACGAACCCGTGTCCCCTGCATCGGCAGGCGGACTCTCAACCACTGTGCCACCAGGGAAGCCCGGTTCCACTTTCTGACTGCCTCTTCTTTGCCATCTTCCTTCAGTAACAAGTGGAGAATAACGGAAATGTCCTGGGAGAAGGCACCACAGAAAAACTAATTTTAATGTCGCTCTTTGAAGTGCATTGCCTGCGTTCACATCTCAAATGCCTATGTTCCTTGGAGGGTAACCACACATCCCGATTTTGACTAGAACTGAGGGGTCTCCTGGGATGCAGGACGTTCAGTGCCGAAACCAAGAAAGTTCGGGACAAACGTGGACGAGTTGGTCACCCTAGTTCCACACCCGAGATGAACAGAGTCACTGCAGTATTGCCAAGATCAGCATCTTGACCAAGGCACCAGAGGTTTTGGATGGCTGCAGTACATCAGAGCACATCTACCGTAATTCTTTTCAGAATCCCCAGCCTTCGTCTTTACCTATCCACATAATCTTCTCCTCACCTTTGGATACGTGTCAGTGCTCTCCCAAGTTAATTGTGCTGCACCCTGAATTCCAGATAACGGTGACAGAAATGGATGCAGGCTTTAGGGTTTGGCTGCCAGGGTCTGGTTGTGAAACATACATAGTTATATTCGAGAGGAAAGTGGTGGAGAGAAGACCCCTCCCTCCCTTTGGGGGGTTTGGGGAGTGAGCACAGCACCGCGCATTCGGATATGAAGTCGTTAGAAGTGATGAGGCTCTGGGATGACCCCAAGATCTGTCCTCCAAGATATGCTGAGTGTCAGTGTGCCCCCGGTCACGCAGGCTCTGAACATGAGGACTCATTAGGGATAAAAGCGGGAGAGCCAGATTGAACTAATTCATGGGCAGAGGTCCAAACATTATTTTAAAACACGGTACTGGTACCACCTAAACTATACGCGGATCCCACAAAGTCATGCCGGCGTTGTGCAAAAAAGCGGAGTCGCGTAGCTCCGATCCCGCGGCCCTGAAGACCTAACAGTGCGAGTCTCCTGGTTTGTAGCTGGGAATTCATTTAAGGGCTGGAGAATTTGGAGAATTTGGTTTCAGCTGTTCTTTCCCTGCTTAAGGAACGTCATAAGTAATGTCCATCAGATACAACTGTGAGGATGGTGCCCCGCGTATGCTGCCGAGAATCTCCGGTCTCTTGAAGGAACTGCAACGTCTCTTTACCTCTTGGCTGTCGTCTTTTTGGGGGGATCATGTGACACTACGTTGGTCTGAATCGCTTTTTCTTAAAAGTCCTGGACTTCGCTATTATTAGAAAAAGACATTGTGGACTCTGTTACTCATGTTTAAAAAGTAATCACAGCAATAAACTCATGGGACAGTAACAGTGCTGCCCGAGGGAGGGCCCTGAAGCCGCCACATGGCCCCTACCGAGGGGCAGGGCAGCCACCCTGGGGCTGCAAGTAGGTTTCTGCCAAAGATCTCTCCTCTGGAACCAGCTCATGTGTGTATCATCCATGTCTGAAATCTCTGTCTAATCCGGAAAACCATAAAGCAGCAATAAACAAATGGAACTCTGGCGAAAGAAGCTTCGTACGTCCCATGCATGCTCTTACAAGTGTTTATTTATTGAACGGTCTCATCTTGCGTTCGTTTTGTGGGTGACCTTCCCGGTTCAACCCCACTTCCAGATGTGGCCAGGCCCCCATTCTGTCCACTGGCTATGGTTTATGGTTCACTATTCATTATTTTTTTACAAAGATCATAAGAAAAGACCCTAATGCTGGAAAAGGAGCCAGGAGGATAATGAATTGAACTGGATCCTAACGACAAGGGCCCGTCTTCTTTCCAAAAGCCTGTCCCTCTGCAGCCCTGCAGGGTGGGCCCCGTCCCGGTGGGCAGTGCCATTTCAAGGACCTATTGGGATCCTCCAAAACAGAACACCGGGATGAAAACAGCAGGAGTGATATTCTGAAAGGCTCTAGGTATTTAAGACACGATGGCAGCAAGATTCCTTCACCCAGGCGTAGCTGGGCCCATAGGTGCTGATGCCCGGATGGAAGAGGCTGCTGGATTGGAGTCTCATGGTCAAGGGAGCAGCTAAGAGAGTGGACTGCTGTGTATGGGGTTTGGCCCATCCTTCTTGCAAGGCATCTTTTGAGGACTTTTGCCCTAATTCCTAGGGAGGATGCTAAATTAAAAAGGAAAAAGCAGGCTTTATAAACCATTACTTTTAAAATGCATATGAAAGACATTGAGAATAAATATCATATTCATGTTTCAGTTTCACACACTTTCTGTCCAAACATCATGAAAATAGATACATGATTTTTATTCTTTTAAAGCTACTTTGTGGGCTTCCCTGGTGGTGGTGCAGTGGTTAAGAATCCACCTGCCAATGCAGGGCACACGCGTTCGAGCCCTGGTCCAGGAAGATCCCACATGCCGCGGAGCAACTAAGCCCGTGCGCCACAACTACTGAGCCTGCACTCTAGAGCCCACGAGCCACAACTACTGAGCCCGCGTGCCACAACTACTGAGCCCGCATTGCCTGGAGCCCGGGCTCCACAACAAGAGAAGCCACTGCAATGAGTAGCCCGCGCACCGCAAGGAAGAATACGCCCCGCTCGCCGCCACTAGAGAAAGCCCACATGCGTCAACGAAGACACAATACAGCCAAAATAAATCAAATAAATAAATAAAAAATAAAAAAGCTACTTTGCGGCCTGTACCCCAGGGCTGGGGTACCAGGCAAGGAGAACATGATTCATCCTGATTACAATCTAGCCACACACACTTTGGGGTCATGAAGACCATCTCCTCACATTTCACAAGGAAAACAGCAGAGCAGGGGCTCCGAGGGTCGGCGTCCGGCCTGAGCCCATTCAGTGGAACAGGAATTGTGAAGTTCTGACCATACATTTCAGCGGGCACAGAGGCTGGGCTTACATTCTTCCCGGGCTGAGGTTTTGCTTTTTATGTTCACTCTCTTGAGATAATCAGAAGCACACCTCGCAGCTCACCGGTGGTGGCCTGGACGCCGTCCCCAGGGGGAACCTCAGGGCTGAGGGTGGTGACATCTGAAGGCCCCGTGGCTGCAGCCAGCGGGCGGGGGGAGGGGACTCGTGATTCCTCTCATGGTATCCTTGACGTATCAGCCTCCAAAGCGATGGACATCAGTCGTTCTGAACCCCGCCAGGGACTTGCTCTGAAAAACTCATCAGCAGGAGCCTTTGTGTTTAAATAATCGCTGCCTTGTGGTCAAGCAGGGGAAGAATATATCGCAGTCAATTTATGAGGGCTCTGCCTCGAGCCTGTGGATGGAAAGCGTTTGTTGCTGGCTGGGAGAGGCTGTATATGATGTGATTGTTCAGGAGGGAATGATAGTGGTACCATTTTTCCTCTCTTTTTTTTTTTTTTTTTTGAAACAGTCCTTGGGTTTTGAGGACGGTTACAGTATTTTTTGCCTTTTCTTTACATATGCCTTTTGGCTGTGAATTTGAACCGGGCTGTATTTCAAGGAGTCAGCCTTAATTTTGTGACCAAAGAATCTGTCATCATAGACACCGTGCCTTCATGCTGTACACTCCCTGCCCTCTTTTCTTTCTAACTTGGTGTATTTTAAATCATGGGGAGAAGGGATCCTGATGGCCGCGTGAGTCTTTTTTTTTTGTGTGCCCCCGTCCGGGAAGATCTCACATGCCGCAGAGCGACTGGGCCCGTGAGCCATGGCCGCTGGGCCTGCGCGTCCGGAGCCTGTGCTCCGCAACGGGAGAGGCCACAGCAGTGAGAGGCCCGCGTACCGCCAAAAAAAAAAAAAAAAAAAAAGGTAAGTGGTCCAAGTTGGGGAACTGGGTTTGGACTGTGTGTGACTTTCTTCCAACCTGAGCAATAAATACTGTGAGAGGTTGAGTTTTGGAAGGAGAGAGATGTTTAAATAGGACCCTGAAGTCCCTGCTATTGCAACATAAAAAGACATCAGCAAAGTCCTATATTGTTCTTAGGGAAGAAAATGAAGTGATTGTAGACAGAACAAGAGAGGGGATGAGAAGTAGCTGCAGAAGGGGGGCACACTGGCTGATTTGTGTGGGGGGGTGATCCCAGCCAAGCCACTCCCTCCCTCAGCCTCAGTTTCCTTCCTGAAGGATGGAGACCCTAGCGTCTGCCTCCCAGGGCAGTTGGGATGACCGAGTGGCATAACATGGTGAGTGAGTCATAAAGGGCGGATGGTTTACTGCATATCCAGGCTCCGTGCTGCACCCCTGCGGGAGCGGGGCCTCCGAAGCAGCAGCTGTGCTAGTAAACGCTGCTCAGGGGGGATGGGGAACAGAAGCTGTGGGTGTTTCCTCCTCCGGGTGCTGGCTTTCCAAGGCTGTCCTGGCCACATCCTTACAGGTGATCCACCAAATGCGTCAACTCATCTCAAAAATATTGCAGTTGCCACCCCTCTTCATCGCTATCTAACCCCTTTCCTTGTGAAAAAAGAAAGAATTTTGAAAGACCAGCCATCCTGGAGTATTAGGAGGACCGGCAGAAATCTCTCCTGAGTGTAGCGTGGGTATGGCAGGGGCTGTACCCATTACCCCGTGGTCGAGGCTCCCAGGTGATGTCAGGGGTCAAAATGCTACCTGCCGCCCAGGCCGGCCCCAGGGGAGTTCTTCCCTCCAAGGCAAACCCTGGGAATGTGACTATGGATGTGTTTACTCCCAAGACTCACTCGGCTGAATGCCTGCAGTGCACCATCCGCTAGGTCTTCCTAAATCCTTGGGTAGAAAATCCTTTGCACACGTTTTCCCAGGGGTGTGCCCTCCCACGTTCATTTTCAGGTTTCTGGAAGGCGCAATAATGTAGATCACATATGTCTGGCAACACCCAGCACAGCTGGATGTGCATGGTCCCGGGTCGGAGCTCGTACTGCTCACCGCACGACGGGCCGATAATTGAGAGCTGAGGTGTTGGGGCCAGGAATAGCCACTTTATCCGGAAAGCCGGCAGACCGGGAAGATGGTGGGCTCGTGCCCCAAAGAACCATTTGCCTGAGACAGAATTCAGGGTCCTTTTTTTTTGTTGTTGTTGTTGGTACGCGGGCCTCTCACTGCTGTGGCCTCTCCCGTTGCGGAGCACAGGCTCTGGACGCGCAGGCTCAGCGGCCATGGCTCACGGGCCCAGCCGCTCCGCGGCACGTGGGATCTTCCCGGACCGGGGCACGAACCCGCGTCCCCTGCATCGGCAGGCGGACTCTCAACCACTGCGCCACCAGGGAAGCCCTCAGACTCCTTTTATACTAAAAGGGGAGGGCGTGAAGCCAAGCACTTCCTGGTTCCCGTCAGCCTCCGGAGGGGAGGTGTTAATTTCTCCTTCCCGCCCTCATTCACAGGTGGGCCTGGTCGGGAGGTTTCCTGGGAGCTAATCACAGGTATTTTAGCCGAATGCTCGTTACCTGGGAGGCAGGGTCCCCAGAGACAGACCGTTATGTGGAATTTAAGCTTCTAGGCCACATCCCTTTGTGATGAGCTTGCGATCGAATACAAAAGGCTCTTCCTCACTACGCTCAGTGCCCTGCACGTGGGTCTCAGGGAGGTGGAGGCCCAGACGTGGCCAGGCCTGGCTGCCCTCCCCCGGGGCCGGGGACGGGCTGGGGGTCGGCCTCGGGTGGGAACCTGCCCCTCACTCAGAGCTGCCGGGCGTCTTCGCTGGGTGGTGGCAAAGCAGAGTCCACTTTCCGGGCAGGTAGAAGACTTAGGAGCTACGCCTGGCGGGGTGGGGAGAAGCTGGTGCCGAGGCCCTGGCGGGAAGGGGCCGATGGAGACCGAGAGCTGGAAGGAGGAAGGAAGCGGAACTGGAGAAGCAGCAGTGCATCCCCACGTCCCGTGAGCCTCGAAGAGACTTCGTTTTCAGTCTCACCGCAACGGGCAGCTGCCTTCTTGTCGGAACCGGGGCCGACCCGACACCACCCGCGACTTGTCTGGGGCGCAGGGCGGGCTGGCGACGGCCGAGTCGGAGGGCTTTGGCTTCTGCTGTTTCTCACGCTGCGATGGGGATCTTTCCGCAGAACCCGCTCGGATCAGCGGGGCCTTAACGGGGGGATGAGAGTAACTGAGGAATGTCTTTATAATTTATGACGAGCTCTGGGGTTATCTCACACACGATGTCTGATCAGGATCGAGCTGACACCGCGGAATCTTCTCGCTGCTAATGGATTCCTTAAAAGAACAGAGTCCACGAATTTGGGCCACCCCAGGCCTCTCCTGCCAGCCCTCTCAAACCTGAGCTTCACCTGTAACCAAACTGAGTCGTAAACAAGACCACAGGGTCTGGGGATGAAGAGCTCAGGTCTGACCAGCCCTGGCAGGGTGCGTGCTCTCAGCTCTCCCAGGGGTGGTGATGCGCCCCTGCCCTGCCCACCCGTCCTCACACTCCCCTGCTTTAGGACGACCAGCGGGTGAAACGCACAGCTGCCATGGAACAGGACGAAATCCGTGGAATCCGAGTCACAGAGCACCCCAGCTCACGATGCAGTCAGCGCGCGTGATTAACGATGCTTCATTTCTCTGTTGCATGAATGGCAGTTCCAAAGCAACTGTCCTTCATCGGACAAAACATCAGGGAACCCAACCAAAAAGATGTCTGAGTGACACTGCTCAGTGAAAACAGGAGCCTCATAAGGATACATCGTGCAGTGCCACGGTCAGGTCTGCAGCTACTGGGTAGCTTTGGGAGTGGCACGGAGGCTGGCCCAGGGCACGTGGCGGGGACAGGCTCGCCTACCCAGGGACGCCGTCTCCTGCTCACCCAGACGCCCTCCCACCTCAGCAAGAGCACACGCCCCTCAGGAGCGCAGTCTAGACTTCAGCTGCTGACCCTGACCAGATTCCCGGCTCCACTGTAGACACCTGCCCCCGAGTCTTCCTCAGAATTAAATGACAGGTGTGTGCAAACACTCCGGGTAGTAAGAACTCGACCAGGGTTACTCCCCTCCCACTTCTTCTGTAATAAAGTCATAGCACGCTCTAGACCAGTGATTCGCAGAGTAGGCGTTGAGGCTCGTTGCCATCAACTCACTGAGGATACTGCTTTAAAACCCAAATCCCCCGGCCCTGCCCTCTGAGGCCCAGTAGCAGGGCCCAGGAATCTGCATTTCTTCAAGACCCTTTGATTCGGATGCACACGACTTGAAAACCACATTAAAGACCAGCACAGACAGACTGAATTATTCTGCAGCTGCTTCAATGCACATTGGTTCGTTTTGCTGTGTTTCTCCTCTTCCCCAGCCCTGCCTAAACCTCTGAAAGTCAAGGGCTGGGTTTTCCTTCAGATGAGCCAGCAGAGGCTGGGTTCCATATAAAGAAAGAATAAATGATGGATGACCTAACAGCGCGCAGATGACGCTGTCCTTTGAGTCTTCCCTCATCACTACGAGACTCGCGGATTGCTCACCCACCATTGCCATTGTCCTCTAAATCCCTGTCTGAAGCTTATTTCTGGGGAGAGGGAGGGATTTCTTAGCCTCCAGGTAAAGAGCTACGGACCCACTTGGGGCAGCGGCTCAACACAGACCTGAACGAAGGGGGCAGGATGCCTGGCCCCTGCTGCATCCTCCTGGCCTTCCTACCCTCCGCCCTCCACCCCAGGCTTGAGATGTGGGTACAAGAAATTGTTCTCTTGTGTACTTACTTCATGCTTTGCTGTTTACGGAAACATGTCTTTTTGTCTGGAACTCAGGTCCCATTTTAGCAAGTCTGCAAAGACCGTATTCCCAGATGCCCTTTTCGCTGTGTAAGTCCCTGTCCCAAATGTATAAACATCGCATGACATGTGGTGAAAGGAATGTCTCTTTTGCCACCTGACAACCCCTTGCTTGGCAAGTGCGGCCCCCGGGCTCTGTCATCTTGTGAGGTGCTGGGTGAGTGGCCTGGGCTGGGAATTCCAGTAACCTCTGACCTGCCTGTGCTTCTCGGGAGCGGACCATCCTGAACTGATGCTCCAGAGCCCCTTGCAGGCAAAGAGGAGGGATCCTGCAGGTCTGTGAACTCAAGCTCCGTGTGTCAACTTACGTGGGCGCCCAGGGCTTGGGGGGGCCAAAGGCAGAAGCCAAGCTCTCCTTGTGAGCAGACAAGAGCAGTAAAGGATGCTGCCTGTCGTCCCTCACCCTGGAGACCTGAGGAAGATTCTGCTCTAAAAACAAACAACCAGCCATCAGGCACGGCCCCTCCTGGTACCCACAGGCTCTCAGTGAATACTTGCACCCCACCCTCCTCATTCCTCACTCACCCCTCGTGCCCCAGCCTCTCCCCACGCCAAACTCTGCATTCCTCTGCCGTTGATACTATAAATATAAAACGCACAAACTCAATCCCAAATCACGAGGGGGCTTTTCTTTGTGTGACCACAATGTAAATGTCGCTCGTTTGGGGATTTTTATGGGGCCTCTAAGAATGTTCGGAATCCCAGTCCTGCTCAGACAATGTCTCCCTAGTCGATACGATTCAGAGGTTGAATCTTGGGACAACTCTGGAATTTCTGGTCAGAAGGGAACATAATCCTGAAGTGTCTCAATGTGAAAGATTTCCCTATATTTCCCCCCTTTACCTTTTTGCTTTCATCCCAGAAAAAGAAATGTGGAAATTCTTCTGTTTCCTTTAACACACGGCAGTCTGAAGTGGATTGTCACGTGCCCGTCCCTAACCCTGAAAGAGAGGTAGCATTATGATGCTGAGATTTGGTCCTGACTTCCATCTCTCCATGAGGTAGCATGTTGTTACACAGCCACTGGATGCTTTTAAATGAATATCATTGATTACCATCTCCTGACAGATCATACTTCTGGGGCCGAAGTTTGAAAACGACACATCTGGACCCTGAGATGTCCTATCTGAGCATCCGGAGCAAGGGGACCCTGGAGGTCACCCAGACCCCTGAGCCCCGGGGGCAGGACCACACTCACACCGCCCTCAAGAGATAAGGGTCTCTTTTCTTTTAAAGTTTCCCCGGAAAGGCAGATTCCAGTAAGAAACCCCTCCAGTGTTTGAACAACGTGAGCGTTTTCAGAAGAGAGCTAAACCTACGCTCACTCTACTTCTTATAATTTTGAAGCTCCGCCTTGGAGACCCTGGAAAGCATGTCTCCCCACATCCAGGCCTTTCCGTAGTGTACCTGACAGCTGAATCGTCTGACTGCTTGTGTGAGAAAGGATGAGGAAGTACAATACTGAGAAGCCTTACTTCACTCTCTCCCATCTGTATGATCAGGGTCCTCGCTCTGCAAACCCAGTGTGATGGGAAGGACCAAAAGGGATGGTGTGTCAGGCTGCCCAAGGGATGTGTTATTCGTACCACCCCCAAAACCATCATTCTAAGCTGAGTCTGAGAGCTGCTGTTTAAATTTACTCTATTATAGAAATAATGGGGACTCCTGAAAAACAATACCATAAATATAAGCCTAATCGACAGATACAAACATTTTGTTCACAAAACAGCATGTAGCTACTCAGGTAAGCAAACTAGCTGTTGAGATCCCACAAACACCAGGAAGAAGCTTCTCCCCCTGAAGAGGAGGGTCGTCTGAAGAGCTGAAGCAGAGAGCTACATCCCTTGTCTGGTGACAGCAGGCACAGGAGGCGGTCAGCAGAGTGGTGGCAGGAGAGGACATCGCAGATTGAAACCCTGTCCACGAGAGACACACACAGATCCAAGTGACTCAGGATGCAGAGTGAAACTGTAAGGAGAGACACACCAGGCAAGGGGAACAGAAAACAAAGGAAGGCTGTGACCCCACCATCCACTAAGGCAGAATGCAAGCCAATGAATAAACGTAACAAGAGAAAGGGCACCTTGTAACACCAAACGATACAACTCAAAATGAAACTGTGACAATTATGAATATATATTCACCAAATAACATAGCACCCACCTCATAAAGCAGAAATAACAACAGATGCAAGGAGAAATATACATAAATGAAAACTCTCTCAGTCTACTATAAATCAAGTCAAAATATCTGAAGTTCAAAGAAGACATAAATAACATCATTAATAAGATATATGTTATTCAAGTCTACATCCTGAAAATATAGACAACAGTGTTTTTTCAAGTGACCAAGGAACATACATAAAAATTGTCCATAAGTTAGGCCACACAGAAAGTCAATCGATCCCAATAGATAGAAACATTACAGATGATTTCTTTGATCACAATGCAATGACACAAAAATTTGTCAGAATCTCAGTCATGAATACCTATGGAAAAATTCTAAATAAAATATTAGTAAATAGCATCTATCAGCACATTAAAAAAATAATTACCATGACTAAGTGGAGTTTATTACAGGAATGCCGGGATAGTTCATTACTAGGAAATTTATTATATTCCATCAAATTAACAGATCTAAGGAGAAAAATTATATGATCATTTGTAAAGATACTTTAAAAAAAAGCATTTGGGTCAAAGCCAATAATCATACTTGACCCAAAAAAAAGCCCTCAATAAATTAAGAATAAATTAATATTCCCTTAGCATAACAAAATATATTGTTCTCAGCCAAAAGCCCATTCCGCACCTCTTGGGGAAACGCTGGAGGCATTTCCCCATTAAAATCAAATATAAGGCAAGAATGTCCACTATCACTACAGTTATTTAACGTTGTTCCTAATAGGCAATGAAATTAGAAGAGAGAAAAATTTAAAAATTGGAGAGCGGAGTTAATCTTTATTATTAGATGATGTTATTACGTAGTTAGGAATATAAGAGAAATATATATGAATAATAAGAGAATTTAGTAACATAGAATGGTACAAAATGAATACACTATAATTAGTTGATTATATTCAGTAAGAAGATGAAAGGAGGTAAAAGACCCCACTTATCCTAGCTTGGGGTTAGTAGATGCAAACTGTTACATACAGAATGAGTAAACAACAAGGTCCTACTGTATAGCACAGGGCACTATATTCAATACCCTTGGATAAACCATAATGGAAAAGAATATAAAAAAGAATGTATATATGTGTATGACTGAGTCACTTTGCTGTACAGTAGAAATGAACACAACATTGTAAATCAACTACACATCAATAAAAAAATAAATTAAAAAATTTTTTAAAAGACCGCATTTATAATAGTAATAAAAAGATAAAATACCTAGGAATAAATGTAACAAAAAGTGTGCAAGACACATATGAAGAAAACTATAAAACATTCCTAAAGGACACAAAATAAGTTTGAACAAATGGAACGACCTCTGTTTTTCTCAGCTAGGAAAACTTGATAACCAAAGATGTTGATTCTCTCTCTGTTAATTATGTAAATTTAATTCTAATAATGAAAATATTAAGGGTTCTATTATTATTATTTGTTTACTCCACAATTCATATGGGAAAATAAGAAGAACCTGGAAACCCTGAGAGGGAAGAGCAATGAGAGAATTAGCCTCACTGGATATTAAAAGCAAAAGCCTCAATAATTAACACAGTGGGGCAGTGACACTTGAACTAAGATCAACTACTGAAACAGAATAGGATGTTCAGAAATAAACCCAACTATATACAGGAATTTCATACATGATGAAAATGGCATCTCAAAACCGTAGGTAGAAGATTCCTATCACAAAGTGGTAGTGGAACAAAGCACAGGCAATGGAAACAAAAACAGACAAGCGGGACTACATCAAACTTCACAACTTCTGTGCATCGAAGGACACAACCCACAGGGTGAAAAGCCAGCCTATAAAATAGGAGAAAGTATTTGCAAATCATGTATCTGATGTGGGGTCAATATCCAGAATATATAAAGCATTCTTATGCTCAACAACAATAAAAATAACATGATTTTAAAATGGGAAAGGGGGATTTCCCTGGTGGCACAGTGGTTAAGGATCCGCCTGCCAATGCAGGGGACATGGGTTCGAGCCCTGGTCTGGGAAGATCCCATATGCCACGGAGCAACTAAGCCCGTGCGCCACAACTACGGAGCCTGAGCTATAGAGCCTGTGAGCCGCAACTACTGAAGCCCATGCACCTAGAGCCTGTGCTCCGCAACAAGAGAAGCCACCACAATGGGAAGCCTGCGCACCGCAACGAAGAGTAGCCCCCGCTCGCCGCAACTACAGAAAGCCCGCGCGCAGCAACGAAGACCGAAAGCAGCCAGAAATACATAAAATAAAAATTAAAAAATAAATAAATAAATTTTTTTAAATGGGAAAAGACTTGAGTAGATATTTCTCTAAAGATGATATTCAAGTAGCCAACTAGCATATGAAAAGATGTTCAACATCATTAATCGTTAGAGAAATTCAAATCAAAATCACAATGAGATGTCACCTCATACCCATTAGGATAGCCACTATCAAAAAACAAAACAAAACAAAATAGGGGACTTCCCTGGTGGTCCAGTGGTTAAGAATTGCCTTCCAATGCAGAGGACACGTGTTCGATCCCTGATTGGGGAACTAAGATCCCACATGCTGAGGGGCAACTAAGCCTGCACGCCACAGCTACTGAGCATGCGAGCCACAACTAGAGAGTCCACATGCTGCAACTAGAGAGAAGCCTGCCTGCAGCAACAAAGATCCTGAGTTCTGCAACTAAGACCCGATGCAGCCAAAATAAATAAATAAGTAAATAAATATTTAAAAACAAAACAAAAGTAGAAAATAACAAATGTTAATTTGTTAGGATGTGGAGAAATCGGAACCCATGTGCACTGTTGGTGGGAACATAAAATGGTACAGCTGTTGTGGAAAACAGCATATAGAGGTTCCTCAAAAAATTAAAAATTGGCAATCCCACTTCCGGGTATATATCCCAAAGAATTGAAAGCAGGATTTCAAATAGATATTTGTACACCCATGTTCACAGCAGCACTATTCACAATAGCCAAGAGGTGCAGGCAACACAGATGTCTGAGGACAGATGGAAGATAAAGAAAATGTGGTCCATCCATACAACGGAGAATTATTCAGCCTTTAAATGGAAGGAAATCCTGTCACATGCCACTCCATGGATGAACCTTGAGGACATTATGCTAAGTGAAGTAAGCCAGTCAGAAAAAGACAAATACTGTATGATTCCACTTATATGAAGGATCTAAAGTCGTCAAATTCATAGAGACAGAAAGTAGAGTGGTGGCTGCCGGGGGTGCAGGGAGGGGGAATAGGAAATTGTTGTTCAATGGGACGGTGTGTCAGGTTTTTTTTTTTTTTTAATATTTACTTATTTGGCTGTGTCAGGTCTTAGTTGCGGCACGTGGGCTCTCTAGTTGAGGCACCTGAGCTCAGTAGTTGTGGCGCATGGGCCTAATTGCTCCACGGCATGTGGGATCTTAGTTCCCTGACCAGGGATCAAACCCGCATCCCCTGAATTGGAAGGAGGATTCTTAACCACTGGACCACTAGGGAAGTCCCAAGCGTCAGTTTTATAAGATGAAGAATTTCTAGAGATGTTGCACAACAATGTGAATATACTTGAAGCTTCTGAACCGTACACTTAAAAATGGTTGAAGTGGTCAATTTTACATTATGTTTTTTTACCACAATTAAATATTTTTAAATTATTTTTTTAAGTGGTAGTGAGGCAACTGGTTTATTCCTTGGAGCAAAATAAAACAGAATCAGAGAAAGGCAGCCAGAACCACCTTTTTAAAATTTTTTAAAATTTCTTTTAACTTTTAAATTTTTATTGAAGTATAGTTGATTTACAATGTTGTGTTAGTTTCAGGTGTACAGCAAAGTGATTCAGTTATATATATATATATATATATATACACACACACATATATATGTATTCTTTTTCAGATTCTTTTCCATTATAGGTTATTACAGAATATTCAGTAGAGTTCCCTGGTCGATGCAGTAGGTCCTTGTTGGTTATCGATCAATATTTTATTTTTTAATTTATTTTTATTTACTTTTAAAATTTTTGGCTGCATTGGGTCTTTGTTGCTGCGTGGGCTTTCTCTAGTTGCAGTGAGTGGGGGCTACTCTTCATTGCGGTGCATGGGCTTCTCACTGTGGTGGCTTCTCTTGTTGTGGAGTGTGGGCTCTAGGCACGTGGGCTCAGTAGTTGTGGCTCGCGGCCTCTACAGCACAGGCTCAGTAGTTGTGGCGCACAGGCTTAGTTGCTCTGCGGCATGTGGCATCTTCCCAGACCAGGGCTCGAACCCGTGTCCCCTGCATTGGCAGGTGGGTTCTTAACCACTGCACCACCAGGGAAGCCGCCATCAATATTTTATATATCATAGTGTGTGTATGTTAATCCCAGTCTCCTAACTTATCACTTCCCCCATGTTTCCCCTTTGGTCACCATAAATTTGATTTCGATATCTGCGAATCTGCTTGAGACGTCACTTTTCACCCATCAGGCTGGTGGATGCCCTGACGTTTGCCGCTGTGCTCTGCCGGCAAGGCCGTGGGGAACAGGCACTGGTCAGCATTGTGTGTGCTGGCCAGGCTCTTTGAAGGGCAATGGGGCCATGTCCACCAGAACAAGGAATGCAACCCCCAGTAATCCTACTTGGGGGAACGAATACCTTAGATACACTTGCACAAGTGTAAAATGTCATGTGTAAAGCTTGTAACATTGTTTAATAGCAGCATATTGGAAACAACTCCAATGTCTGTCATCCTGGTCCTGCTTAAATAAATTGTGCTGCATCTGTCCTAGAGGATGCTACGAGACATTAAACGTGAGCGTAATATGCATCCTGCCTCTCCTCTTCCCAAGACCCTCCAACGGCTGCCCATCGCCCCCTGTTGCCCTCCGTGCTCCTTTGACATTCCACCTCGCTTTTCTCCAGCCACAAGGCCTTTTCCCTGTTCCTCAAACAGGCTAGTCAAACTCCCACCTCAGGGCCTTTGCAAGCGATGTTCCCTCTGCCTGGATCCCCATACTCCCCAAAGAATCGCAAAGCTCACTCCCTCGCCACCATTCACTCTTTGCTTAAATGTCGCTTTCTCAGTAAGGCCACCTCTGACCACTCCATTAAAAACTAAAATCTCCCACCTGACATTCCCAATCTCTACTATCTTGCTCTATTTTTTAAATTACTCTTCTCATATCGTAACACATGTATAACTTATATTTATCATCTGCTTTATCTGCCCCCCCCCAGATATAAATGCTGCGGGGCAGAAATTTTTATCAATTTTTTTGACTTCTGTATCCCTATAATATACAATAGTACTTGGCATATACAGTGGGTGCTTAATAATTGTTTGTTTCCAAATGAATGAATAATTGAGCATATGGTATAGAAAAGATCCAAAAGCATATTTAAGTGAAAGAGCACGTTAAAAGACAGTAATTGTTCTGCATATAGTATTTTTAAGAAATAGAGAAAGAGTATTTGCAGGTATGTGTATAAAGAAACTTAGAAGTATGCAGAAAAAAAATTAGTACTGGTGGGCTTCCCTGGTGGCGCAGTGGTTGAGAGTCCGCTTGCCGATGCAGGGGACATGGGTTCGTGCCCCGGTCCGGGAAGATCCCACATGCCGCGGAGCGGCTGGGCCCGTGAGCCATGGCCGCTGAGCCTGCGCGTCCGGAGCCTGTGCTCCGCAACGGGAGAGGCCACAACAGCGAGAGGCCCGCGTACCAAAAAAAAAAAAAAAAAAAAAATTAGTACTGGTGGTTACCTTCAGGGAGGGGTACGGACTGAACAGATGGGAACCTGGTAGGAAGAAGACTGGCTTGTATAGACCTTTATTTAAATTACGTGAATATTTCTTATTCAAAACATTCAATTATGCACACACACACAACACATGCACACACTGACATTAGAGCCCCCAGGCAGAAAGATCCTGATTTACGAGTTCTGAGCAGGGCCCAAGGAATCTGCATTTTCAGGAAGCTCCGCACCCCTCTTGGAGACTGGTGTGCTGCAGACCTCACCCTGAGAACACTCACCTCTCCCTCTCCCAGCCCAAGAAACTCAACAGACCATTCAGCGTTGGGAAAGGAGGGCAAGAGTCTCCAGGGACCTTTGGAACTGAGAGCCGCACCCACAGGTGGCCTCCTGGTGCGTACCGTGTGGAAGGACACGGGAAGTCCATCCGCGCCTCAGCCTCACCCACACTCGCGCACAGGACCCCCAGGGGGCGTCATCTTTGACTGAGGCAGTTCTAGCGGTGGGTGTCTCATGCACTTCAGGCTCCTAAACTCTCCACAGTGTGAGCAGAGGGGCTACAGATCATCTGTGATCCTGGTGACCACACGCTGAACGACCCCCTGCCTCACGCCCAACTGTTCCTCCTGCTTTAGCCCGGGCATCGTCATCAGTAAAGTGTTCCTCCTAATTCACAGAGGAAAGATCTTTTTAACTCCCCTTCCTGGAGATGAGGAAGGTGGTTAGGACCTGAAATGTATATTAGTGACACCCCTACCCACCCTAGCAAGGCCACCTGCTTCACCGGGATGCTTCCAGAGAAACCAAGTCTTTCCCTCTGTTATTCAGAGACTCGAGGAACAGGTGTAGGGGAAAAAAATAGAAGGACCTAATCACACACAAAAAGGGACTGAACCTGCCAAAATATTTCCCCTTTGAAAAGCAACCTTATCCTTATTAACTTTACTTTGATTCCCAAAGAAAGGGGGAAGATTTAATGAGAAAAACAAATCCAGTATTTCATGACCCGTCATTTCCTTAGGATATGAAAAATGAAGACATGAACTAGACTCTCAGCATTTTACTTTTATTTCAAAAAATGTTTTTTGCACTCTCTCTGTTTTGGACCTCTCAAGATGATTCTATTTCTGGAACACACTTTCTGATATGGTTTCTAATTGACTTCAAGAACCTGTCATGCCTTTGACATGTTATATGCTACATTTAAATTAATAGCTTCATGGGTCCCTTATGCATTTTTTCCTTAAATTTCCAAATACAATTCTGGCTTTCTGTCTCTCAGACTGACCAATCACAAGCAGTTCTGTGACTCAAAGATGGGAAACACTAGAAGTGGTGAAATAATCTTTGTAAAAGTTTAAAAATGAGGCTGTGTCTGCCAATCGCTTATAGTTGGTAAGTAGGTCTTTATTAAATGGTTTGTCCTGTCTGTCCTATTGTTTCCCCACAATATCCGACTGTGTGGTAGCTGAGTCACTATGACGTAAAGCTGCAGAGAAAGACAGCAGGATGACCAGACATACACACATCTTGCAGTCTTGGGTCTGTTCCCTAGTTGGGGTGGGAAGGCTTGATTAATGACAGACTTGTTCAACATAAAAAAGAACAAAGCCCACATTTATTCTTGGCATTCCTCTTCGTAGGGGCTTGGGGGGTAATGTAATTAATTTATAGCTTTGCAGTAAGGCAACATCAGAGAAGCAATTTAATTCATGAGAAGCAATGCAGATGGAGAGTGTTACTGAACATACCCCCGCATGGGAGGGTCTGTGAGGAAGGTGGACCAGAAGGTGATTTCTTCCACAAATAATACAGATTCACTACTAGTTACTACCTGGATTTCACCCCCCAGCCAAGGTGTCTTGAGAGGCGCGAAGCTGACTAACTGAACAGAGGTTTTTGGGACAGGCTTCCGAAACCGTGGGTGGAACTTACTTATTACCTGCTCCGCCGTGAGCGCTACCCCGGCCCAGGTGAAGGTCTCACCAGGTGTGCTGACGGCTTGGAGCCCCTGAGGCTCGCCTTCGGTCCCCTCAGCGTTCTTTCGAAAGTTAGCGGCTTTGCTCCCTAGTACACCCCCTCCGCCTCCCCTGCAGCCCCCAGGACGCACCCCACCCCCTCCCCTGCAGCCCTAGGACACACCCCGCCCCGTCCCCCGCCCAGCCTCAGGACACCCCTCCCACCTCCCCAGCGGCCCTAGGATACAACCCCACCCCCTCCCCTGCAGCCCCCAGGACACAACCCCGCCCCCTCCCTAGCAGCCTCAGGACACAACTCCGCCCCCTCCCCAGCAGCCCCCAGGACACAACCCCGCCCCCTCCCCCCTCCCCAGCAGCCTCAGGACACAACCCCGCCCCCTCCCCAGCAGCCCCCAGGACACAACCCCGCCCCCTCCCCAGCAGCCTCAGGACACACCCCCTCTCCCGTCCCCAGCAGCCCCCAGGACACAACCCCGCCCCCTCCCCAGTAGCCCCCAGGACACACCCCCGCCCCCGCCCCTGCCCCTCCCCAGCACGCAGGCCCCCTCCGCCCGAGGCCGCCAGGCCGACGACGCCAAGACGTCTTCCCGCCGCCCGTGCGCCGGGCTTCTGGTCGCGGGCTGCGGGCTCGTTTTGTGCGCGGCGCTCCGCCAACGAGACCGGATTCAGAGGTCGGGCTCTGCGAGCCGGGAAGGCTGAGCGCTGAGAGACCCGAGACGAGCTGGTTCAGGGGCCGAAGGTGTTCGCCGCTGGCTGGTGAGTGGACGCGGGGGCCCAGGTGCCGCCTTCCCGGCAGGTCCGCGCGTGCCCGGAGCCGTGCGCGCTCCCGGCGGGGGTTCGAGGCGGTCCCCGGCTCTTCTTCCCTGTCCGTCCGCTCGGGGGGTCGGGGAAGGGGGTCCCGCTCCCGAGACTTCCCTGCGGTTAGAGCTGGGGTGGGGGAGGGGAGAGAGGCAAGAGGCTGAACCTCTCCCGCTTAAAAAGTGACACTTTGACAGAGGCTCTTGCAAGCGTTTACGTGCCTGGAGCGGTTTGCGCCGGGTTTGTTTGTAGCCGGATTTCTTCTTTAATCTGTTCCATCCCTGGTTGAAGTCGAAGGAAGCTTTCCCAGGGCGAGCGATCTCTGACAGCCTAACTGCTGCTCAGCCGCTGAATGAGCTTCAGCTGGCTACACTTCACCGGATGTTTGGTGATGTTTCCCGCGAGAAATCTGGGCGCCTTCACAGTTGGTGCCCTTCAGCTGCCTGAAAGTTGTTTGTTTGCTTGTTTTCTTGGGTTTCACCCGACTGCAGTCCTTTGTCTAACAAAGTCAGATGATGGACGCTCGTCCTCCTGTTCCCCTGGAAGCCCCTTGGACTGGGTCCCCGTCTAGGTTAGCGTTCAGTTGGCTGTGGTCTCAGGGAACAAGTGGCGGGCAGAACACAATAGGGAAGAATGCATTCCTGATGACTCGTCTACCGTGGAAAGATTAAGCTGAAAATCTGACAGTTTTCATGGAAAGCGTTACTGTCGCTGTTTTATAAGTACTCAGTGTTGGTGAATTCTTGAAATCAGCTAACCCAGAGGTAACCAGCATGAGTTTGAAGGAGAGAATTCCCCCAATCTACCAGCACTAGGAGCGTAAAAACCCTGACACCTGGGCTACCAGGGATATTGAAGTCACCGCTCTCCTGACAGGCTGGAAGACTGTTGATGGAAGCGGTGAGGTGGTGTGTGGGAAGGCCGGGGCGGGGGGTGGTGGTGGTGGTGGGGGGACTACCTGAGGAGGGGGCTGGAGCTTGTTTTCAACTGCCTGATGAAGAAGAGAATCCTCAGGGTTCTTCAATGTCGTTTAACACCCTGGTAGGTTACCTTGAATTTCTCTCCACGTGATGAAAAGACTTTCCATGGCCCTTCTCACACTTCCAGGTGGAGCTCAGTGGGTGCTTGTTTATTTCTGCTGCTGATAAACCTGTGGGAAATCTCATGAACCCAGCGATTTCCAAACGCAGGTGGTAGCTCCTTAATTGCCCACACAATGGCAAACAGGTTATTTTCAGTAACCCAAGAGCCTCGCATTTTCTCCCGCCCGTTTAGAGGTTCCATGAAGATACTGTGAGCGCGCATTTGGGCCCTCCCCTCCCCCCTCCTGAAATGGACAGTTATCCTTGGGTGTCTGGTGAAGATTATTGCCAGATAGGTACCGGCTGTAAAGTAGCATGTTTCTGAAGAGACTGTAGGCACTAGACACTAGTGCGGCTAACGGCTGTGTAGTTTTCCACTGTCCCTTTAGGGAGGAGACTTGCTTCGATCAGCAGTGTTTTCATTTGTTGTTTGTTGTGTGCCTTTGCTGGGCCTTTTTTTCCTTCTTGTTATTGAAAATTTCCCTTCACTTATGTGAAATCACAAACCAGAATTAGCAGCAACCATTGCTCTCTGGGGCTAAAATTAGAAAAGCCAACGGAACTTTCCAGGCATATCCTTCTTGTCTCATAAAAGATTTCTGCAGTCTCTTTCCAAACTCCAACTTTAGCAATTATTGTAAGATGATGCTTAAGTACTCTTTAAAAGCGAATTTATATTTGGACCCATGTTTTTCCCTTGAGCTTTAATCATGCTTTACCAATGCCTGTTGAACTTTGTTCCTCTGAGGTGCCCAAAGGCACACCCAATACGTTTACCAGCCCTTCAGAGTCTATATACTTAACTCTTTAAATGGTTCCTTAAAAAAAAGAAATAAGCAAAAGCTCCAATGGCACTTGCAAAATACAACACTGGCTCCTCTGATGGGATGGCACAAGGCGGTCGCTGCAGCTTTGTTTATGCCCAGGACAAGCTGGGCGTCTCTTCAGTTAATCATGAACTGCATAATTGACGTCTCACACCTTGGGCTGCTCTTAATCTCCAGCTATAAAGTGAAGGATAGGTTACTCCTGAGGTCTGGTTCACTTGGAAACCCTTTCAAAGCCTATCCAGTGGTTCCACAGCTGGGGCGAATCAAGGCGTGACACAGACCGGGAATTGCGGTGACCAACCCACAGCTCTGCTGATTTCCCGTTCCCCATCTGGGCTCCGGTGAGCTCCCCAGTGGCTGGTCAGCTCCAAGCCCATGGGGCTGAAGATACAGTGGCTTTCTGTGAATGTAATTAAAACATGCCTCTGCCAGCTGCCTGTGGTATTGGCGAATGTTTTGCTAAGAAAGGCCGTTCCCGGCTTTATCTGCCTGCTGTGGTTTGCGGCCCTCGCAGCTCTTTCCTGGATGGCTGAGCTCTGATGTCATGCGCGCACTCAGCCTTGCGGGTTTGGGGGGCTCCCCCTGGGCGCCCCGGGTAGCGGCTGGTCCACTCCAGCACATTCCACTGCCTGGAGACCAAAGCCACCACGTGATTTGCGGTCGGGGTGATTTGGGGCTGGTTGGAGATGATTTAAAAGGAAGGTTATAGGCACATGAAGTGTAGGGTAAAGAAAATATATTTTACTACTTTATTGAGACCACATGGCTCCAACTTGCGCTTTTTATTTAACGTGGAAATTGTTGGCTGAACTGGCTCGCGGGATTTTCCCCATCTTTGCTTTTTTATTGCTTAGAGCAAGAAGAGCTATACTCTCTATTTCTTGTAGGCTTGACCTCAAAATTATTCCTGAAATTTGAAACATTCTTCCTGCTTCAGAAAACAGGGAAAATGGGACTTGTCTGCTGTGCTCTTCAAGGGCCGAAGACTGTTGCTAAAGAGGCTCAGCTCTCTCCAGTGTGAAGGGGGGCACCCCCGTGTCAAGTGTAGGGAGGCGTCAGTTAGGAAAGGGGCAGGTCCAGGCAGCCCCCATGGACTGGAGGGCTAGACTGTCAGCAGCTGCGGGATGTGTGCATCTCCTGATGATTGCGAGAGGGGTGCCGGCCCACCTCCTGAGAACTCATTGCGCCCTGTGGTCAGCGACGGGTTAGAGGAGCATGGTCGACCTTTTCAAGGCACCAGCAGTGATGGCAGGGCTCGGAGCCCTTCGTGGTCCACACGTCACCCCTGAGACTCGGCTGCCATCTTCTGCCTCTCCTCTGTGGCCGGCCACAGACTGGCAAGTCAACCACCTTTTACGGCTGAACGAGTTCCCAAATCTCTGTCCAGCGTGAACTTGGAGGCTCTATTATCGCTTCATCCTATCTTCTTCATCCTTCATCTATTATCCCTCATCCTATTCCAGTGTTCAAGCTGTAGCTTAATTAATAGTCCACTAAAAGCTACCAAATAGCCCTCTCCAGCATCCAGTCTGGAGCCATGAAACCAGTTAGAGAGGCTTGGGGAAAGCTCGCAGCCCGAGGTCTGAGGGCCGTGACCGTGAGGTAGCGGAAGCCTGTAGTCCCTCCAAGCCAGTCTGGATTCCCACAGTTTGAGTCTGTGTACCCAGGGGTTTAAAAGAAAGCATGTGGAGATCAAATTAGTGTGGTTTATGAGAAAATCTCCTAACGAGAGAATTGGCAAAACGTCAGGAAGGCAGCATCGTGTGATGGGAATTGAACGATACTGGTTCTACTACAGGGTGACCCTGAACAAGCCACTTCACCTTGCAGTGTATTGATAAAGCCCTTTGCAACATTTTCTCGTGACCTTTGTGGATGTGCTGTCATCTGATACTTAGGCCAAGGCTCGGAAGCAGGAAGAGTAGGGTGTCCTTCTGTTTTCCCTGCTCCAGGTGACACAGTGCGTGGCCAGCTGAGTCTGGCCTCACACACGGAGCTTCTAACTTCAAATCCCATGTTCTTTCCGTGGCAGAAAGTGGCCCCCATGATCCTTAACCTCCACGGACGTCACTCTCCTTGTTTGCAAAAATGAGACATTTGGCCCAGAATATAATGGTCCATTCCAGCTGAAAATTCTATGTCTGATGAATCACTGGCTGGAAGGGACTCTAAGAAATCATTTAGTCATATTCCTTGCTTCCAGCAGGAATCTATCTAAACTATTCTGAAAAGAAAATGTCACTCTCCCCACCCCCGCTTTATTATTATTATTATTATTTTTTAACATTCCCAGAGCAGGGGAGTGTGAGAGTGCGTTCTGGGGAGAGAAGGAAAAAAGAGGGCCTACGACCTGCTGTCGAGTCCCAGAAGCTGTGCATCTTCCCTCAGCAGACGGGAGTGTCCCGTCCTGGGATCCGCCCGTGAAGCAGGACAGGAGAGTCGCAGACACGCTTTGTGCCTGGAAGGGAATTCGGTGGGGAGAGGTCAGAGATGGTCACCCTGCCAAGAGGGAAAGAGAGCAGAGGGACTCAGGGACAGCCTTCAAGCTCATTATGGGCTCCTGGAGAGAGCCATGACTGCGCCTCAGGGGTCGTGGTTCCATTTAAAGACACAACAGAAGAGTCCTCTTCATCCAGGGACTTCCCTGGTGGCGCAGGGGTTACGAGTCCACCTGCCAATGCAGGGGACGCGGGTTCGAGCCCCGGTCCGGGAAGATCCCACATGCCGCGGAGCAGCTAAGCCCGTGCGCCACAACTACTGAGCCTGCGCTCTAGAGCCGGTGAGCCACAACTACTGAGCCCACATGCCACAGCTACTGAAGCCCGGGTGCCTAGAGCCCATGCTCCACAACAAGAGAAGCCACCATGGTTCCATTTAAAGGCACAACAGAAGAGTCCTCTTCATCCAGTGAGCGTGACGAACGGAAAGTTGGGCTGCCCTCGTCCTCCCTTTGTTTGGGGGCAGAGGGGGCTGGGAGGACAGCCTTGTCCCTGAGACGGTGCTGGGACCTTCCCGGTGTGAACTCCACCGTGTCCCCACCTCCCAGCTCCAGGTAGAGGCTCTGGCCGCCTTCCAAGATAAGGGTCAGGGTTAGGGTTAGGGTCAGCCTTCAGACGAATGACCAGTTCAGTCTCACATTCCAAGTTGTTCAACTCACTTGGTTGTCATTTTAAAACATGAATCTGTCTCCCATATTCTCCTTGTTTCTCTCCCATGAAGCAGAGGATAGGAAAAAGGGAAGACCTTTGGAGCCGGGTGGCTGAGTGACTGCCACAACTCGACAGTGTACTAACTGATCTCCATGAGGCGTCAGCTGTCCTGCCCCTCAGCATCTCCTCCCTGAAGTGGGGGAGTAAAAATAACCCCCTCTGGAAGTGTAACAGTGCTGAGGATCAGAGGAAGGGGCGTTGGGGAAGCCTCTCTGGAAGCAGCCCAGTCCCAGGTCTTTTCCATAAGCCACGAGTCACGGAGGTTTCTTCTGACTCTGCCTTGATTCCATCCCCAGGCCCACGTCAGAACGACAGTAGTTTTCCCGTACTTGCTAGGTGTCAGGCACATAATCATGTTTCATCCTCACGAAAACAGCATGGAGTGGGTCCATTACTCCCACTTTATTATGTGGAAATGGTGTTCCAACAAGAGCGAGCATCTTGCCCAGGATCCCAGGCTAATCAGTAGCAGAGACAAAATAAAGACCCCGCTGGCCTAGCCGCGTGTGAAGAACCGGGGCCTTCCCTACCGAACAGACCTGTCCTCTTGCCTTCAGGCTGCAGCTGGCCTCCTGCAGCCCCTGGAGTGGCCTCGTCAGCTGCCACGTCTGCATGGGATGCTCGGGCTTTGCTGGGTCCTCCTCTCCATCAGCTGCCCTGACCACAGACCGCCCTGCCCCCTCCTCAGTCCAAGCTGGCTCCTTGGCCTCCCTGTGATCCATTCCACTCGGGCCTGCCCCGCCCTCTTCTCTGACTGCCCCCCGGAAGCACATGACCCTCCGCAGGACCACGCAGCTCCTCACTCACTGTCCGGCCCAGGTCAGGCCTCCTCTCCCACTGCCCGGGTCCTGTCCTTGCTTCCTTGGAAGGAAACATTTAACGTGTTAAGTACAGCCACCATGTTCCCCCTGAACCCAATAAGGTGAATTTTGCGGGCTGAGGGGGACCCGGGAGGCCGTCCGGACTGTGACCTTTATTTTACAGATGTGGAAACTGAGGCCCTGAGAGGTTAACTGCTTGTCCCAAATCATAGCTCTGGGCCAGAGCTGGGGCTGATTCCAAATCCACTTGGTACTGTCTTTCCTTACAGTTCTCAAGATGGTTTGAATCAACGTTTCATCGCCTCCACCTGCCCAGGCTGGTGGGACCCCCTGGGCCGGTGTTGGGCAGCTGTCTTTCCTCTGCCGCAAGAGCCTGTGCAGACTCTGAACATTCAGGACAGACATTGTTTTCTTTTCCTTAACATACACCCTCCTGCCAAGCTCACCTCAGCAGGATGTGAAGAGCACCAGGCGCGCTGGGCTCTCCTTCAGGGACCAGAGACTTAGGTCTCCCCTCGGCTCTCTATCTCCGGGTTAAGTAATACCAGAGCTCTTTGCTTTCTCTGAGTTCTGCTCTCCAACAATTGCGTCATCTTTCTTCCTGTTTGTTGAACTGCGTCCAATGCTCCATGCCTCTCGAACTGTGAAGCCCAGAGCTGGATGGAGGCATCGCACAGGTGTGATAAACCGACCGTGACCTGACGCTGCTTCCGCCTGGGCTTCGGGGGTGCGGCCACCTCTCACTGTAAGCGCCAGCTGGGCCTCGCTGGGTCGTTTTGAGCCTCTTACCCTCCTTTGGCTGGACATGGCTCAGCCCGTGTTTGTGATAATAATCATTTCCCCCGTGGATCATGCAGAGTTTTTCCTACTGAGCTGTTTTTTCCTATGTTCCTCACCGTGTCTCCGATTCATCAGCTCATCCGGGACTCTCATCCTGCCCTTCCGCCTCTCAGTGCTCAACCCCGGCTACTGGCCCAAGGAGCTTAGCACATTCAATGTCCCTGGAATTCACCCACGTGGGAGCAGACCGCCGAGACTGCCAGCCCCTCAGAGCACTTCTCCCTGGTGACTCCAGGATTTGAAAAGCGTGGATCCATCTCTCAACATGGGGCCCTCAAACCGACCATCGGCCAGAGGGGAAAGTGCTGGATGAGGTAAGAGCCTGTTGGAGAGCCTTCCCGGAGACTTGTAGCCAGGGGCTATCCCCGTGGTCCATTCAGAGACGACCCAAACCCACAGCTGTCTTAGCCCCAGGGCTGGGAGTCTCTAGCATTTCGCTTGGGCTCAGAAACTCGATAATTACAAACCTTCGCATCGATAGATTGCACTTTGATACCCATCCGCTTAAACAACCCTTGTGAAGAAACGCATTGTCCCCACTTTACAGATGAAGAACTAAGGCTCCGTGAGGTCCAGTGACTTCCAAGGTCACACAGCCATGCTTAGAACTCGAGCTTCCTGCTTTATACATCAATGGTTTAAAACCTTAGAATTCCTAAAATCCCATCCGTGGGCCGTGGGGTTGCTTGTCAGAAATACGGATTCCGAGGCCCTGGCTCCAAATCACATTGATCCGTGAAGCCCGAGGGAAGCCTTGGAATCTGCATTTGCACGAGCACCCCCGAGGCTCCCGAGGTGTCAGCAGACCAGACTTGAAGAAACTCTCCGTATTTAAACTATACTTTCTAGAATAGACTCTTCAAATAGAGACGTCCGCCTCTGCCCTACGACAAAGCGGGCACGCAAAAGCTAGCCGCGGGCGTCCCCTCATCCAGGCACCCTGCCCCCTGGACCGTGACTGCTGCTTCCAGACCAGCCGCCCAGCCCTGGCTCCATCCTGCCCCTTCACTTTGCGTGTCGGTCTCCTGTCTCAAGGACCCTGCCTCGGATCCCCACTCAGCTCTTGGGGAAGCTCTGGCCCCCGATTCTGTCCGTCTCTGCAGCTCCAGGTCAGAAAACCAATCTCGCGGAAGCCTTTCCAGATGGAGCCACGTGGCTGACCTGGACTCTGGGTCACGAGAGGGCATCTGATGACTCTCCCTCCAGCAGGTTCCCCTGGGGACCCTCCAATCCCGTGCACCCCAGCCGGACATCACTTACAGACCTCTCTAAGGGAAAGGTCCCAGCCAACTCCCTCAAAAGAGATATCCTGGGTCCTGCAGTCCTGCTACTTAGAAAGCTCATACCCCCTTGTTCCTTGAAAACCTGGTGACTGCAGTGGAGCAGCGGGTGACCGGGCGGTGCGGCTGGCATCCATAAGGGACCCACAGCACGCCAGGCACCGCACTGGCTGCTTTCCGCGACGTGTATCTTACGGCCCTTCACTGATGAGAAGCGCGTCCAGGTGGTTACACCTGGGGCCCGTCTCCCATCTCAGGGCCCTTGGAGATTCTGTGCTCAGTGAATTACAAGTGCTGGCCCTGCCACCTGTGAGTCACTGAAGGCTTGCGGGTTCACCAAATCTGTGAGATTCCTGCCTGAATTCTTGTGTGCATGGTTTTTTAAAATAAATTTATTTATTTTATTTTTGGCTGCGTTGGGTCTTCGTCGCTGCACGCGGGCTTTCTCTAGTTGTGGCGAGCGGGGGCTACTCTTCGTTGCGGTGCACAGGCTTCTCATTGCGGCGGCTGCTCTTGTTGCGGAGCATGGGCTCTAGAGCACAGGCTCAGCACCTGTGGCTTGCAGGCTCAGTAGTTGTGGCCCACGGGCTCTAGAGCGCAGGCTTAGTAGTTGTGGCGCAGGGGCTTAGTTGCTCCGTGGCATGTGGGATCTTCCCGGACCAGGGCTCGAACCCGTGTCCTCTGCGTTGGCAGGCGGATTCTTAACCACTGCGCCACCAGGGAAGCCCCTTTTATGCTTGTTTAATTGAGGAAGTGCAGCCCTGAAGAAAAGAGTTTCTGGGGTCAAAGCAGATTTGTAGCTTGGTTGACTGTTTCTGTGGGACCCAGTGGCCTCCCAGGCTTGGGGGGCGCGTCCCACACGCTGTCCCTTTCATACTCCTGTTCCTGCCAAAGAGGCTAACTCTTCTGGCGCTTCTTAAGAAACATCCAGATTGTGATAGTGACACAGGAAGTAATAAGATGCTTTGACAATCAAGGGTGCAATGCGAAGACAGCATTCCCCCTCCCCACCATACCCCACACTTTGGTCCCGGCTATCTTGTGACACTCAGAAGGGAAATTTCCAGACATAAGCCTCCTGAGTGATTGTCAGGTGTGTGTGTTGCCTTATCGTGAGCAGATGTGAGAGCTCATTGAGGAGACAGCAGAGTATTGGGGGCTGCAGGGAGAGGGGAGTTTGGAACTTGGTGGAGCCCTGCCGTAGAGCCTTGGAATATTATCCGTGTGTGAAAGCTGAAGTTGTGCTGAAATAAGCAGTTCCCTTTTATATTATGACTTGGCTAGCTGCAGAAGGATACTTGTTAAAGGATCTCAGAGCATTATGGCAGAGTCTGCCGCCCTATCCTTGATTAGGTCAAATTAAACGAAAAAGGAAACGCAGTCTGGTTTGCTAACCGCAGGGAAAGTATTGCTTTTGGGTAGAGCTCATACCCAGATTGTCTGACTTGAGGATAATGCGCAGGAAACAGTTGGGTTTTTTTTTTTTTCTTTCTTTTGGTTTTGATAAGCTTCCAGGAACTTGCAACCCAGAAACTGTGTTTGTGGCGTTAGCGGTGATCGTGGCACACTGGCCAGAGCGTTCCTGTTCAGGCTCTTGCTCGGTGTATCATAAGGCGTGTGCACAGCAGGCCGGGTCCGGTTTCCGGTGCACACGTGCTGGTTATTATTACAACGTGGGGATCTCCTGAGCCACGCATCAAGGCAGCCGGCGCGCCCTGCCCGGGCACTTTGAAACTCTATCTGCTGAAAAAGCCACGTTTCCCTCCACGAATGAGCACGTTTAAGAAAGCAGGCTGGTTAGGAGTCGGAGGGAGCAGAGTGGCAGCTCAGGGGAAGGCCCATGTGCGATGGGGTGGTCTCATGGAGGCCGGGAGGGAAGCAGAGTGTCCACTGGAGTTTCTCCTCAAGATCTTCACGTTCGTGACAAGAGCCTTCACTAAGGTCTGATTGGCAGCCTCTGTGCGTGCGTTTTCTCCCTCAGTCTAATACTCCCGGGACAGAGGTACTGTTGTTATCCGCCTTTTGCAGGTGAGGGACCAAAGCTCAGAACTTGCCTGAGTTCCTGGAGGGAAAGACAGAGCCGGGGTTCTCGCCTGACACAGAACCCACCGTCTGAGGCCGTTCTTCTTTCAAAAGCCCTTGGAGCCTCCAGGGGGGGCAGTGGTTACAGCCATTTGCTTCAGGTGACAGCCAGGAGCTCTTTGGCCTTGGTGGAGCGCTGAGTCTGTCCCGGTTTTTAGACAGGGGCGTCCTCGAATCCTCTCCATGAGCAAATCGAGTAGGCTCTGGGGTCCCTGCTTTCCTGGTGCGTCGCCTCCTGTCCGCTCCCATCACCCAGCACGGCCTCTCTGGCCATGGGGTGACTTGTCATCTGTTTGGCCATGGTATATGAGAAGGGCTAGAGAAAAGCCGTTGGTGGTGCAGGACGGGACGCAGCAGTGTGAGAGTCCTGCTGTGGCTTTGGTGCTGGACGCCCTCGCTTATGGTCACGCTTCATCTCCTCCAGAGCTCACCTTTGTCTCAGAGGTAGTATTTCCTTCCACTAGATTAGGAGTGTCACCCGCAGATTCAGGAAAGTAGCATGTGCACTGCAAGCGGACAGATTTCTGCTCTCCTGGGGACTGTCCCACCAACATCACTATTCAAATTCCCGAGCCTCTGGGCTCCGAGGCGCCCTGTGCTGTGAAGTGGGAGCAGTTGCACCCGCCTTGGCTGTCCCTGCAGAGAGGGGGCGAGGGGACAGCACAGCCCCGGACTCACGGTCAGCCCTGCCCTTTCACTGTCCACTGCATCCCTCCTCTCAGCCCCCGCCCTGTTCTCTGCATCAGTAAGTTGAGCTTAACGTACAGACACAGTATGGAGTCTGTGTCCTGAGCTGTACCATCCACAGCGTGGCTCACGGGGGAGGGGCAGTGTGGACCAGTGGTCAAGTGTTTGATCCCTTTCAGCAGACGGATGGGGGTGAAATCCCTGCTCAGACACTCCCTGTGTGATGGGGGCGTGTTACCAAACCCCTGGGCCTCAGTTTCCTCTTCTTTAAAATGGGCCTGACGGTCGTCCTTCTCTCCTGGTGTTCGGGAGAGCCTCGTTAGTTACGTGGGAATACACACTTAGGAATGCCTGGCAGGGTGAGCGCGCATGAAGCGCGAGGGGCCCTTATTATCACTAATCATCATCACCTGTTATCTTTGTGGCCTCTTGGAAACCTTGTAAAAGAACAGGTCGTGGTGAGCTGTTGCAGAGAAGCCGAGAAGCAGATTCTCTCGGTGTGGACGGCGCAGCTCCCCGGGCGGGGAGGGCGGGTGCTGACCACGGCCCCGTTAGTGCCATGCCCCGCCCCGCCCAGGCGGGCGAACACACGGGAAAGCCTGACAGTCAGCTCTTGGGGGAGGAAAAAGGCGCTAAGCGAAGACAAGGAATTATTAACTAGGAGGTGACCCCACCAGGACACCAAGCACCGGGTGTCACTTGCTGTCCTAAGAGGACACGGGACAGGCAAGTCCATCAGCAGGGGATGGAGGGGGTCTGGGCTGCGCTCCAGGGACGGGGCGTGTAGCTTCACCTCAGCAGACCCCGGCCATGCATGCCCTCTTCCTGGCTCGTCCACGTAGACGACAGAGGATGCGGAGGCCGGGGTCCCAGGCCAGACACCAGGCCTGCGTAGCCCGGGGCTCCCTGCAGAGAGCTGGGGGGTGGCCTGAGTCAGAGCCCTGACCGTGAGCCCTTTGGTGCCAGGGGGGCCACCGCTGTCCACCTCCGCGCAGGACTTCAGCAGGTGTGGTGCCCAGGCCTTGATGAGCGTGAGAGACACAGCGACCCGTCGGCCCCTACGTAGACCTTTACCACCCACCCCTGGAACATTCCTCTCTCCGGAACCATCCTGACCCCATAACGAGATCTACTTAGAGGGGGCTCCAGGCACCTCTTGTGAAATGGTGGACACGGCCTTCCAAGGATGAATCCATACCTGGCCCTCTGCCTCCATGGCGCTGAAGGCCTCTGCTTTCCCCTTGATATCAGTGACGTAAGATTAATGTCCAGAGTTCCAAGCAGTGATTCTAGAAACAGCCACAAAATCAATAGTGTCTTAGCCATGAGGCTTACATTACAAAGTCTCAGGAGGTGAGAATAATGTGTGTGCGTGAGTCTCGTCATTCAGGAGTATAGCGCTACGTGACATGCAACGTGTATTTATACTTTTCTGGTAACAGTGCAATTTATAGTAAAAATACAGATACCTTCTGCACATGATGGTATAAATGTGACAGGATCTCAGTCCTCAAAACTACTTAAAATCGAAGGTATTTAGGTTAAGAGCACATAAAAGAATACTTACGCATAAAATATTATGAAAACATAGTTTGCTTCTCCATTTACATAGCAAAAATAGTGTGGGAAAGAAAAAACTGGAAAGCCCACCACTCAGGAATGTGTGGTGTCACTTGTTTCTTGAGAACCCTCCTTTCTTCAGGCAGCTCAGAGGTGCTCTGCTGATCATCAGATATAAAAGGAAATGAACATTGCAGTAGCCTTTTTTTTTCTTTTATTTAAATAAATTTATTTATTTTTGGCTGCGGTTGGGTCTTCGTTGCTGTGTGCGGGCTTTCTCTAGTTGCGGCGAGCAGGGGCTACTCTTTGTTGTGGTGCGTGGGCATCTCATTGTGGTGGCTTGTCACTGTGGAGCATGGGCTCTAGGTGCATGGGCTCAGTAGTTGTGGCACATGGGCTCAGTAGTTGTGGCACATGGGCTCAGGAGTTGTGGCTCGCGGACTTAGTTGCTCCACGGCATGTGCGATCTTCCCGGACCAGGGATTGAACCCATGTCCCCTGCATTGGCAGGCGGATTCTTAACCACTGCGCCACCACGGAAGCCCTACAGTAAGTAGCTTTTAAAAATTTTTTTATTTTATATTGAAGTACAGTTGATTAACGGTGTTGTATTCATTTCAGGCATATAGCAAAGTGATTTTTTCCAATTGCTGAAAAATACTACAAAATAAATGAAATTGCTGTGCAAATTAAAGTGATTGAAAAACATCATTCATTCTAAAAATTATTCTTCCTAACCCTTTAGGAAATGTGTGCTCTGGAGATATTCTTAAAGCCCAAAAATGTTTTGATATATAGAAAGTACATAGAGGTGAGAGAAATAATTCTCTAATCTTCTTACCAGGAATATTTGCAAGATGATTACATAATCAAAACAGTTTCTCAGACGTTCTGGGAGAAAATTCCTTTTAGCTGGAATTATATCTTACAGGTTAATTGATCAGATTTTTTGTTTGTTTTTTGTTTTGACGTTTAAAAAAATTTTTTTATATTGGAGTATAGCTGATTAACAATATTGTATTTTTTCGGGTGTACAGCAAAGTCATTTAGTTATATATACACACGTATCTATCCTTTTTCAAATTCTTTTCCCACTTAAGTTATTACAGAGTATTGAATATAGGTCCCTGTGCTGTATAGTAGGTCCTTGTTGGTTATCTGTTGTAAACATAGTAGTGTGCACAGGTCAATCCCAAACTCCCCATCTATCCCTCCCCCACACCCTTCCCCCTTGTAACCATAAGTTTGTTCTCTAAGTCTGTGAGTCTGTTTTGTAAATAAGTTTGTTTGTGTCATTTTTAATTAGATTCCATATATGCGTGATTTCATATGACATTTGTCTTTCTCTGTCTGACTTACTTCACTTAGTATGATCATCTCCAGGCCCATCTATGTTGCTGCAAATGGCATTACTTCATTCTTTTTTATGGCTGAGGAGTATTCCATTGTATATATGTGCCACATCTTCTTTATCCATTCCTCTATTGATGGACATTTAGGTTGCTTCCATGTCTTGGCTATTGTAGCTAGTGCTGCAGTGAACATTGGGCTGCATGTGTCCTTTAGAACCATGTTTTTATCTGGATATATGCCCAGTAGTGGGATTGCTGGGTCATATGGTAATTCTATTTTTAGTTTTTTTTAAGGAACCTCCATACTGTTCTCCATAGTGGCTGTATCAATTTACATTCCCACCAGCAGTGCAAGAGGGTTCCCTTTTCTCCACACCCTCTCCAGCATTTATTGTTCGTAGACTTTTTGATGATGGCCATCCTGACTGGTGTGAGGTGATACCTCATTGTAGTTTTGCTTTGCATTTCTTTAATAATTAGCGATGTTGAGCATCTTTTCATGTGTGTCTTGGCCATCTGTATGTCTTCTTTGGAAAAATGTCTATTTAGGTCTTCTGCCCATTTTTTTGCAGTGGCCTTTTAAAGCCATAAGAGGTCCTGGAAAAGGGTAAAGATTAGAATTAAAATATTTCCTTGGATACTTAGTTAATTTCTTCAGAAAGGTTTGGCTGACTGTGTTGACTACAATGCCGACGAGATTCTCTGGATCACTTTTTCCAGTGGAATATATTTATTCGTTTGTTTTTCTTCAGAATGCAGGATTAATTATTAAAATTTTACAGAAAAATGGGCTTCCCTGGTGGCGCAGTGGTTGAGAGTCCGCCTGCCGATGCAGGGGACGTGGGTTTGTGCCCCGGTCCAGGAGGATCCCACGTGCCGTGGAGCAACTGGGCCCGTGAGCCATGGCCGCTAAGCCTGCGCGTCCGGAGCCCGTGCTCCGCAACGGGAGAGGCCACAGCAGTGAGAGGCCTGCGTACGGCAAAAAAAAAAAAAAAAAAAAAAATTACAGAAAAAGATGTGTTTAAGGCTGCTGGGAAGACACATCGAAACAGTAGATTCCAGGAACAGTAAGAAGCCTTGTGGGAGGGGCTCTTGAACAGGTTGGGGGGTGGCATATGTGCACCCAAAAGTACTTGCCAAAAAGCCCCGCAGGCCTGCAGGACGTAACTAGTCTGTTCAGTGCACCCCTTGGGGAAACGACTCCCTCCCACGAACTGAATTGCACATTTTCCTTATTTATCCAAACTCTACACTTAGAACAAGGCTGTTCCACTTTGCTTTTTCCCTTCCCTGTTTCAATCCACTCAGACTGCTCTCTCGGGTTGCAACCGCTTCCGAAGGTGATGTGACATGAGCTGTTCCCTTTTTTCTGGTTTGTCTGCTTCCTGTAAAGAGCTAATGTGCTCCAGAGAGTTCCAGAATCAGCTCTCACTGGGAAGTCCCATAAGCTACTTTTTTTTCTTCTCTCACCCACCAGAGCCTCCGACATTCCAGACAAAGGAGAACACTGAGCAGTTTGCAGAGGCTGCTGGAGAAATGCTGCTAATTCAGTAATAGCAGCTTCAGTTTTGACATCTGTCTGTATTCATTAGAAGCAGCTATTTCACAGCCTGAGAGAGAAAAATCAGAACCCTGTGGCAGAAGAGAGGGAGAACGTGGGCCCTTGCACTGTAGAGGCAGACGCGAATTCTCCGTTAAGTCATAAGTGAAAGCTTCTTGGCCCTGATGGGTATAAATTATTAGAAGAGGATGCTCTCAGGAAACAAGGTGTAAATTCTGTTTGCCTAGAAAGTGAGAGGTTTGCCAGTTAGTCCTAATACATCCAAGGAGGGGAATTATTAGAGCATGTCTTGGGGAATTCCCTGGCGGTCCAGTGGTTAGGACGCCACCTGTCACTGTGGTGGCCCGGGTTCCATCCCTGGTCGGGCAACTAGGATCCCATAAGCTGTACAGCGCTGCCAAAAACAAACAAACAAAGAATCAATAGAGAATCGCTTGGCGTGAATACTTTTGCATCAAGCATCTACTTTCAAGGTCCCCTTACAGATGCTCCTTCCAGGTGCTGCTGCCTCTCTTCCTACACAAAGCACTATTTGCGCTGTTGTAGCTGGAAGCAACCTCACTAGTCCACAGCTACCTTCCTAACGTCCCTACAGTCGCGTGGCCGTGTCTGGAAACTTTATGTAGCCTGTGTGCTTGCAGCTCCTTGTCCAAACGCTACCCCCCGGAGTAAAGCTGTGTGTGAGCAGGGCCTCGGCTCGTCACAGCCGGGCCTGTGTTTGCTCCAGGGGGAGCTGATGCGTCCTCCCAGCTAGATCTTCACGGTCCAACCCAGGTCCCTGTGACCTCTGCAAGCATCACTCTGTGGTTAAAAGGCATCCTGTTCTTGGGACATTGACTCAGCAGAGCCAAGAATTTTCCTGTAAACTACTGCTTGGTCGTTAAGGAAACACAACAATTCAACCCTAACGTGCCACATTCTACAGATGCTCATTTCTGAGGCACTGGGTATTTTCACCCACTCCCGGAAGCAAGATGAGAGCATCCCCTGGCTGGTGTGAATTTTTTTTAGCATCTCTTTGCGTCACGAGATCCAGTCTCAGGACCGTCTACTTAAGTGTATAGGACAATATGCTAACATTCGTTTTCTTTAATCAAGTCTCTTTAATTCTTACCGGGACCATGTTTTTAGAAAGCACGCAGTGGCCCTCCTAGCAGTGGGAAGCTTCACAGACAAAGAATAAAGGCAAATATTTCAAGCACATTAGGATATAAGCCGGGTGTAGGTAGCTGACCTAGAGGACGTGCATTCCGTTGTGTTCACCCAGAGTCAGAGACTTTTCTTAACTTGTCTCCTGTGCCCCGACAATGGATGGTCCCCTTAGCTTTTGTCAGAAGTTGTATCAGCTGGCTAGCCTTTTTCGAGTACAGTGCATCCAGCCTCATACCAAAGGTTAGACATGCATTACCTTGTTTAAGCCTTCTAACAACCTCACGAGGTAGGGACAAGTAGAATACGGGTCGAAGACCACAAGAAGTTGACAAAACGATAATGTAAGTCCTTTAACAGGACATCATTGTCCTAAAAAGTATAGATTTCCTTTTCAGTTTTTAAAATGCTGTATAGATTGGATATTCTAATAGTGCCATGTTTTTTTTTTCTTTAGGGTCCTTTTTGTACATTTTTAATAAGCTTAATGTGTATAAGGAATATTTGCTTATGGTTAAAAAAAAATCATACAGGAAGCTCCCCAGTGAAAAGTGAAAAGGCCTCTGTCTTTGCTCAGCCTCAGTCCCTCCGCTCAGTATAACCGAAAAGCTACAGGTTTCTTGTCTGACCCCCCAGAGGTCTAGTCCCCTTCTCTACTCTTATGGTTTTACTGGACGATGCATTCTTTTTTAAAAACAAATTTATTTATTTTTGGCTGTGCTGGGTCTTTGTTGCTGCGCACAGGCTTTCTCTAGTTGCGGTGAGCGGGGGCTACTCTTCGTTGCGGTGCGCAGGCTTCTCATTGCGGCGGCTTCTCTCGTTGCAGAGCATGGGCTCTAGGCGCTCAGGCTTCAGTAGTCATGGCACGTGGGCTCTGTAGTTGTGGCGCACGGGCTTAGCTGCTCCACGGCTGGACGAGGCACTTTTGACAGCTTCATCTCACAGGATTTTTAAAGTCTGCATTGTGTGGGATGCCAAAATCGAACGGCCATTTCCTCTCTCAAGGACATTTGAGGAGAGATGAGTGTTTTCCTAATACTTAAAAAATGCTAAAACACACATCTATGTACATATATGTTTCATGTGTCCTGTGCCCTCGTGTGAACCTAACTTTCCAGAAATGAGACCAGTGGGTCAGATGCCTGGGTATCTAAATGCTCGTGTTGCCAAATTCTCTTCTTAAAAGGTTACACCAATTCCTAGTCCCATATTAGTTACAGTCATTTTCAATGCATAAGAGTGTTAGCTTATATTTTTATCATTTCCTTTTAGATGCTCAAACAGCTCCCAAGTGGGAAACTCCTGCCCCTGGCCTCCTCCACCTGCCCCCAAGAATCCTGCACACCCTACACACATCATATAACAGCACTTCCTGACTCTCCCCTTCTGTCCTCCTTCACGTGCAGTGTGTGCATTCTGATGATGTTATTTGCTAAATATATAAATGTACTTACAAACGGCTTTCCAAAGATGAAGTGATACAGTCCCAACTTTGGAAAACCGGATTCTGTCCCCCAGGAAGTGCGGTGGAGGCCTTCTCGGGATGATGATTTAGCCTAGCTAATTTACGATTCAGAGATTGATGCAAGAAGGCATAGAGTTCAAGAGTGAGGTCAATTTTTCCTGAAGTTAGGAATAAATCTGGGAATTCTGGTCTTACGAACCGCTGAAGAATTACTGTGCGGAGGTCAATAAATCACATGGGAAGCTGTGTGAGAAACGTTCCATCTCCTCAGCATGTTAGTTACAATTACGTTATTAGGCTCCAGAATGTTGGGCAAATTCATTCTTTTAACTTTGCAGCAATCGACCTGGCAACAGATTTAACATTTTCTTTAAATGTCTAAGTTTAACTCCTTAGTCACTGGCCAAAAACCTCTTTCTAATCCTACCAAAACTTCAGAGCTATTAAATACTTTAGTTCTTAGTCACTTAGAAATATAATGATGCTTTACAGGTAGAAGAGGGTAGGGAGAGGGAGAAATTCCTACTCCTCAGTGGCAGGGGGGTCGGTTCAGAAAGTGAGAGGTCGTGAGGATGAGTGTCTGCCTATTACGCATGTTGAGCACAAATATACATTTTGCATTGTATTCAGGAGAGTTACTTTTGAACAAAAGTGAAAATTTAGTGCTTCCCTGGTGGCGCAGTGGTTGAGAGTCCGCCTGCCGATGCAGGGGACACGGGTTCGTGCCCCGGTCCGGGAAGATCCCACATGCTGCGGAGCGGCTGGGCCCGTGGGCCATGGCCGCTGAGCCTGCGTGTCCGGAGCCTGTGCTCTGCGACAGGAGAGGCCACAACAGTGAGAGGCCCGCGTACCGCAAAAAAAAAAAAGTGAAAATTTAAAGATGAGTGATTCTGCACAATGCCCTAAAGGGCTGGTTTTGCTTTAGTTTTGTTTTCCGTCAGCACTGAGAATGGACAACACATGACAGGGCAGAGGCAGGTGGGAACTTCTGCACAGAAGCTAGAAGCCTGGGGGGTTGCAGTGCTGAGGGGGGGACAGAGCTTGTGAACACACCCACGCGCACGCGCACACACACACACACACACACACTCACACACTTCTGCAGAGAATACAGACGCCTCTGCTGGTGGTCGAATACCAAGCAGAAGTCGGGATTTTTCTTTCCTTTTGGGTGGTGTGATTCTTCTCCAAGAAGAGTGTTGGAAAAATAAGAATGACATAAAAAATGGGGGGAAGTGTAGGATATTCAGAAAACCATCAGAGTACATTTGCAAAATAAATTTCATGAAAATTATTCTTTAGTTAAATGACAAACATTAGTATGTCTCTTCAGAGCTCTCAAATGCACTTTTGAAAAATTAAGTGACACCATGTTGGATTTGAATTTGAGCATGTGATTTCCTAACAAACATGTTTAAAGTCTATGAAACAAAGCTCAAACATGGACCTCAGCAAAAGAAAATGGAAACTTTAGTACACATCAAATGAATAAGGAATATGACTAAATTTCAAAAGCCTTTCTTTTAGAGGAAATACTCTAATTGACCCAGGTTTTTGTACAAAGTGTGAAATCGTTTGTTAAAAGATATTGTGTGATACAAACTGTTTAGAAACGAGGAAACGTTGTAGCAGTCTGTGTGGTGAGTATAAGTTCCATTTAACAGTTAATACATCCCTAATAAACCATCCTAATTAAAAAGCCCCCAGAAAGTTCATTATCTTGATTAAATTAGGCTAATCTCATCAGTGCATCATAGTTAAGAGGATTGTGCCTTTCTTTTTTTTGAGTTTTATTTATTTTTTTTATACAGCAGGTTCTTATTAGTTCAGTATTCAGTGCAGCAGGCTTAGATCTTTTGTCCCACTTTAATTCATCAGCTGCTTGTTGTTTGCTAAGAGAAAGGCCAGAGCCCGAGGCGTCCTAGTCTCCCAACCAATTATCCATGCAGTTCTTGGATCCTTTCTACAGGACCTGCCATCTGTTCTTCCACCTTCAGTAGATCTCGTGACAAGGAACTCAGGAGCTCATTTCTATCTGTTTCAGCTCTGGGTGTAGGGAATCATTTTAGCCATAAGAAACCTCAGGGAACTTTTTTAGATCCTTCAAAATTGATCTGACGTAGTACACGGGCAAATGTTTTTAAGCCTAGATTCATATAACCTGGAAAAACTGGACCAACGAAACATTAAGATCAGAGGGAGACTGATAATTCTTAGCAAAGGAATTGAGAAAAGGCATGAGTGTGAAACAGCGTTCAGGTGTAGCTCGGACCCTGCACCTTTGTTGAGAGCAGAGTAAACTCTTACCTCCCCAGCCGATGAACTGCCAGAATGATAGGTAGTGAGGAAAGGCTTTCTCACAAGGTGCACAGACTTGAAAGGACTGAGTGAGATACTGGTCACTCTTCCTCTTCCCAAGCGACGCTTAGGAGCCCCAAAGAGGGGCGGCCGAGGCAGAGCTCATAGGCTCTGGACATCCCCAGACACATATTGGGCTGTGGGAATCAGAATCCTCCACAAGACAAATTTCGAGTATATTGTTCTTTTCCTGCACAGGACACACATGGAGGCCTTCTCAGTAGGGACATTTTTAAAATGCAAAAAGCACATATTTTTCTTTGCTATCCAAGCAGAGGAACTGTTAACCGTTTTCTGTAACTAGTAAATAGCGTTTGCTAAAGGCTTGCCCCTTGCCCCGCGAGGGCTTCAGAGTTTTTTGTCTTGTTTTGTCTTATCTTATGCCAAGTCTTCAAGTCCCTCTGAAGTTCACAAGCTGTGTGTTGTGTGATCACAGTAGCTTCGGGGCGTGCAGAATATAAGCTTTAAATAATGGCATGCAGGTGGGGGTCAGAAAGGAGAGCTTTCTCATCATGGAAGTCTATACATTTTTCAAAGAAAAGGGTTTAAGTCTGCATCCGATTGTAACATTAATTTTAACACTTTTTAGAAATGTAGCCTGTTGGGATGAAATACCTGCTGTAGGTAATTTGCTCAGAAAAGCCCACTGCAGCGGAACCTGCCACTTTGTTTGTTGTTCAAACAGCCAAATAAAACGAGGTGCGGTCGGTCGACCCGCCCTGCTCACACCCGCGGCCCCTCCCGCCCTGGTGCAGGTCCTCCAGTCTCGGAGCAGGGCCGGTGGCTGTCCCCGGAAAACAGCTCACTTTTCTGCACATGCAAGAGTCTGTATTCACTCCAGGTTGTTGGGAGGAAGGGGACAGCTGCTGCTGTGGACCACCTGTGTGGCTGTAGTCAGAAAGGTAACTGCAAACAGCATCTCCAGGGTGTGTGAGGCTCTTCCCGGAACTTGATTCCAGGCGTGAGTCAGACCTTGAATCCAGGGGTGTGTGTGTGGGGGGTTGTGGCCGTGTGTGTATGTATGTGGTTGTGTGTGTGTGTGTGTGTGTGTGTATGTGTGGTGTGTGTGTGGTTGTGTGTGTATGGTTGTGTGTCTGTGTGTGTGTGGTTGTGGCTGTATGTGGTTGTGTGTGTGGTGTGTTTGTGTGTATGGTTGTGTGTTGTGTTTGTGTGTATGTGTGGTATGTGTGTGTTTGTGTGGTTGTGTGTGTGTGGTTGTGGCTCTATGTGGTTGTGTGTGTATGGTTGTGTGTGTGTGTGTGGTGGTGTGTGTATAGTTTGTGTGTGTGGTTGTGTGTGTGGTTGTGGCTGTATTATGTGTGTGTGGTTGTGTGTGTGTGGCTGTGTGTACTGCACGTGCGGAAGGCACTCTGTGTCTAGTTGCTGCTGATGGGAGCAGACCCCCTGCCAGCAGTGAGCTTCCTTCCACCCCTGACCCTTCTGTGATCGAATAGTCTCCTTGGAAAGCTGGCGTCTGCACACGCGGCTGGAAGGCACACAGAGTGGGCTCAAGGGATGGCGTTGGGATGGGGTGGCTTTGCTGGGGGTCCCCTGGGAAAAACTTACCTTGGAGCCCCATGTGTGCACAGGGTCCCTGAGCAGGCCGGCATGCACGTGAACTTCACACACGCGCGCTCTGCTTTCCACGTGTCTGGTTCCTCAGCGCCCACGTCAGCTTCACGGAGGCTGGGGAGGCTGGGCTCGTGAGGTTCAAGGTACGGGAGGTCCTGAGGCCCCAGCCTCTGCCGAGGAGCCGCCTGCCCCGGGCTGCCTCTCATTCCCCTGCGGCTGCAGCTCCCTGGGGATGAGACGGGAGACAGAGAAGGAAGCCCTTTCAACCCTAAAAGGTGCAGCTTTTCCAGAAAGGGGTGCCCCTGCGTCTTCTGCCCCTCAGCACCGTCAAGGCCGGAAACCGGGGGCCAGCTCACACACTGGGAAGAGTGGGAGGTGAGGCCTCCTGGACCTTGCTTTGAGGAGGGGTGTTCGCCTGCCGAGGGGAAAGCCGTCTTCAGTGTCGTGGTTTGTCACACGCAGTTAACTCTGGGGCTTTGCAGGAGTCAGAGCAGAACTGTTCTGTGTGTGTTTCCACCCATCCGTGGGGTCGAGGAAGCAGGAGGGCCCGCTGCCCCGTCCCTGCCTTCGTTTTAGTCCCTTTGGGATTTCCTAATTCCGAGGCAATCATTGTATGGAATGGACAAGTTCCGGAAGCACAGAAGGCTGTGTTTCTAATAAACCACCTCCCACTTTATCCCCTTTGGAGTGCAGCTGGAGCTGCAACAATAGCTAATGATTACATGCTGTACCTGCAGCAACAACGTGGCTGAAATCGCACCTCTGCTGTCTGGTGAAGCCGTCTCCTCCAGGTTCCCAGGCTTGGAAGGTTTGGAAACATCCAGCATGTTTTCATCTTGCAGGTAGCTTTGAAGCGACTTGTCAGGTCAAGCTGACTGAGTTTTGTGCTTGCATAGATGATCAGTGAGGATGAACCTACTTTTTAACCTGGGAATTGGTGAATGAGCGACAGGAGGTTTGGGGACCTTTCTCCCCTCGTGTTTCGTGAGACTTGCTTTTGTCCACTCGTGGGAATGAATCACATTTACAGAGTGAAAATAGCCACTAAAGCCAAAGCCACACTTTCACGTTGCTCTGGCAGTGAAGTCTACACGGCTTTGCTGGCCACAGTCCCTGTGTGCTCCTGTCATTTCACTCAGAAATGCCCTGACTTGGACATTATATTGTATGGTCACCTTGAGCATTTTCCAAAGGCAGGGAAAACCCAGTAACTTCATGTGCCATGGCAAAATGGCAGCTTGTCAGAAAAAAAAGGGGAAGGAAAATTCTTAGAGTTAATAGTCAGGGATAGTTGGGAGGTTAGCAATCAGCGTGTCACATTGACTCCTAAGAAAATGATGTTTAAACATAGCCTGTGAAATCAAGCATGGCAAATATGTCTCGATTCAGGTGCCAAGTCTAGCCAACTGGGAGTGGCTGCCCAGAGAAGGACTCAACCCGTTCTGGGGCTGGTGGAAAAAGAGGCATCTCACGCATGCCATCACGGGCACTGGAAGAGGCAGTCGTAAAGGGGAGGCAGGTATCAAATGTCACTGTCGTAGGGTTAGATGGGATCTGAGTGATGATTCAACCCAGTGTGTGTCCACATCACGCTAAATCTTCAACCTGATCCTCGAGGCACGTGTTCTGTGGTCCAGTAGGATTGAGAGTGATGCCTGCCATCTTTCTGTCTTGGAAATTCAGTGCACATTGGCACACAGTGCTAAAAAGTTATATAGTAAAAACAGATGTTTAACTTGGTTTCCCTGGTGTTCCATAAACCTATAGGCCGCAGAAGACTTTTTCAACGGTATCTGCCCACTGGCTGCAGAACTACTTTCTAGGGACACATTGGAGGAAACGGGGGTCTAGTTCATTCCTCACAAACAAGGAAGCTCAGCCCCAAAGAGAGAAGGACTGGGTCTTGTTCAGCTGGGCTGGTCTACGGACCAGGCAGAACCAGAACCGGACTGCAGACTCCCAGCCCTAATCCGCTAACTACCCTCTCAGTGTGGAACCGATTAGAAGCAGCCTGAGGTTTTCATAGCTTCTGGCAGCACACGGACTTGGTGTAAATTCCGCTTGCCTGTTTTTACAGTTGTGTGTTAGGGACAGTGATTAAATATTTTGCCTGTTCACAGTGTCCAGACATGAGGCGACCTCTCATGGTCAGAACAAAACAAGGTCAGATTATTTTTGAAGTTTCATTTTTTCTGGGCTACTTGATCCCCCGCTGCCACCCCACATCTTTTATCTTCCTGTCTTGGGAGATGAAGTGATGATTAGAGATTTGAATTGTTAGACGTGAGTCTGGTTTCAGTTCAAAATCTGTTTTATCATTTCCTGGGCTTTGAATTTCAAAACATCAATCTATTTATTGGTCTCTTTTGGACCATAAGGTTAAAGTACATCTGTTGTCCACACAGATTTAGCTGTTGGCCCTCCAGCTAAGCGGTCACGAAATTATAGCCATAGTAGATTTAGCCAAGGAATAACTTCACTTTGGTCTGCCTGTAAATCCACTCGACAGAATAAACATGGTGTGTCTTGTGCTTCATGGGAACACATGTAAAGAATTAAGAAATCTTTGGTGACAAGACAAAAACTGCTCCATAAAAATTAATTGGTGCTTAATTGAGGATGCGTGAAGTGAGATACTGGCGCACGGCCTGCCTGTGAGCGTAGGCATGAGCGGAGTTCGTGCTGGGCAGAGGTTGCCAGTTTCATGTTGGTGATTCTCCAGCTCAGGGCAGAGAGCTGCCCTTCCTTTGGGAGAAAGGGCACCTGGAACACGGAACCATTGCTGAACCACTCTTGTCCCTGGTGTTTTCTCTACCCTTTATTTCCATTATATTAGCATTAAAGAAGCCGGTTTCTTCCTTTGCTCCAAGCACAGGCTTGCATGAAGCCACGTGGCTGCTTGCGCTTTGGAGAAGGGGCCACTGTGGGCTGGATTTGCCTTTGTGCGATCACCACTGACACCCTTTGCAGATGACTTCTTCTGAGAAGTACGAATCAGTGGAGAAGCAAAGCAGAAAACTTTGACTGTAACTCGGTTTCCCCATGAGCGTAAGGAAACTGCCTTATGAGAGAGAATGAAAACTCAACTGTTTTTAAAGGCTTTCATTTCATAAGGCCTCCTTGTTTCAATTAACTGACTTCGGAGATTTACCGTTTTCCTTAGCAGCGTTGGAGAATATTAGCCATGCTCCACTGATGAAGCTTTGTAAGTTTTATAAGTCAGATTTGTTCGTTTTAAAAGCCACATGTTTAAAATACAGGGTGCAGAAAATTTCCATGACACATCGTTGTGGTACAGAAAAATAAGGACGCCAAAAGAAACTGTGAGTCCTAAAATATATATTTCCTTTTAAGTGGTAGTACTGGAATAGATACTACTAGTCAGCTTGGAAGCCGAGTGCTGCTATATGTGGTTTTTAAACATAAACTATCCATCTCCCATGCTGGGAAGTATAAACTCTACTTTGCCAGTGGATTTGTTAGTTCCTCTCATTTAGCAGTTGAATTTAGTGTCATAAAAACCAGCACTCTTCCCCTGTCTTGGAAAACCAGAGTGTTCTGAGCTTGCCCAGACGTATATCCCAGCTCCAGTATGCAGTTCTTAGCCAGCCTGCCAGGTGCCAGGGGTCAGAAGGGCAGGAAACAAGGAAAGCCACATTGTAAACGCTAAAATTGTCCTACGCTGTCCAAAATGGAAACCTCTGGTGGTCTCCATAGACAGCCACTTGCTCAGAAGCAGCTGCGATGCCCCTGATTTTGCTTATTCTCCTGACCCCTCTCCACCCCAACCGAGGAGTTCCCAGGACTGCAGTCAGATGCAGGCGGTCTCCTCCAACATCGGACTCAGACCAAGTCAGCCATCACATTTAACCTCACCTCGAAACGTAGAAAGTGAGCAATTAAATAGGAAACTCTTCTGTGTAAAACACCTTCTTGAATTTCAGTCCTACCACATCCTGCTGGTGCCGTAATAGGAAATCTTGAATTTCTGGCAGTGTCTCATTTTTTAGGCTGGAACGTTTGAAAAAAATCCCGAGGAGAAAAAGACAGGCCACAAGAAGAAATATACATGTATATGTATATTAAAACGTTGTTGATTTCAAAATCCAGCACAGAATAATATAAAGAAATACGCCATCTTATAGAGCTTTAAATGCTACAGTCCTTTTTTTTTTGCTATGTGTTATAATCCTTTATGAATAAAAAGGAAAAATTCAAGACTCACGAAGTCCATCAACATTATCCTGTCTCTAATAAATTGATTTCAACCCAAGTATTCTGTGCCTAGCAAGCTGAATCTGTAAGCTGGAGGCTGTAACCCACCTTGAAAGATTTTTGAAGCAGTACCTGCTTGCATGTGGTAGGAAAACCCAGTTTCATTAGATGAGCTGATGTCTGTACTTGGGATTTCTTCTCCGTTTTCCCTACTACCAGTCTCATGAGATGAAAAACCCGGTTTATCTGCCATCTGTACCCTGGCCAGTCCCTGGGTTGGAATTGAAGTGCAGTCAGCCCCCTGACGGATGAATAAATGATTGCTTGATGAGTGAACGGATGAATGAACGAGACTGCATCTCCTAACCCATTTACATTTTATTTCTAACTAATGCAGGGTTATTTTCACACCCCCTTTAGTGGCCTCAGAATCTGACAGCCAGTCTCAACTGGGTTGCTGTGACGCGGGCATCTCTCACTTCTTTTCACTGGGGACTTACCAGGCACACGGATGGGCAAGGTTTGCTTCTCAGCTGCTGTCGGGTGGCAATTACATAGCAGCTTCGTGGCTCCACAGAGGTTAGAGGAAGAACCAGGAAACTTTGTCACAGCTTGTTTCTATCCATAGTAAAAGGCTCCATGAAAGGTGAAACTACAAGTATTGAGGAAAAGGAAATGTGCAGATTGTCTGGATTTAATCGTCCGTGTTCTGTAGATACGTGGGAGCTGCCTGTATCTTCAGTACAATGACAACTACTTCACAAGGTTGTGGGAAGGTAAAACGAGGCCGTATTTGCAAAGCATATAGCGTATAATAGGCATTTAATAAGGATTCATTCTCTTTCCCCTCATTGGAATCAAATAAGCCCTTAAGAACCATCACTGTTCCCAAACATTTTATCACCTCATCCTAACTGTGAGATTGTATTACACGTGTTTACCATTTTATAGTAACAGATTAGAAGTATGACAGGAAGCTGAAATTTATCAGAGGTACAGAATGGGTATATAGATAGCTGGATTTGATTTTCTAATGTGCTGTCCAGTGTCCTGTCCACTAAATAAATGGCTTCCAGGTATTAGAAATGGGATGAAAAAATGTCCAGGTGCCCTTCAGCGGAATTCTACCCGAGTAGGCTCTGTCTTAGCACAGGACATGTTTCCACACGGCTGCATCTCAACCAAGGTCTCTTTCCACTCTCACCTTGTAATAAATAGAAGCAGCTTTCAGGATCTGCAGGGAAGTGAAATGTGTTTTCTAGGAGACCAAGGTGAGGACGGCAATGTGTTCCATCACGGGCTTGCGCTTCGGTTGCGGTGTCGCCTGCCACTCCGAGGCACTCGGTTCCACTAGCTGAAGACATTCTGATCTGTTAATGACGTCTGCCCGGGACGGGGTGGGGGTGGGGTGGGGGGTGGCGGAGTGTCACACCCGTGCCGTGCCTTCCCCACACCCGGGCTGCGTTGATTTTGTGTGTTTATGTCGTAGCTTGTCTTAAGCCGCGCTAGCAATAAGAATTTAATGGAGGATAAATTGCAGGTCAAAACTGAATCAACAGCCCTGACGTTTACCTCTTCTTTAAAGAATAGTAAGTGTTTCGAGTTCTTTGCCAGGAAGCTGATGGAAATGTTAAGAAATTTAATGAAATAAAGTGACTTTAGCTCATCCGCTACCTCGTGGTGTCCAGACTTCAAACCTTCAGGATTCCTTAGGTCACATAAGAAGGTGATGTGTCTTTGATCGGCTACAGAAGAGTGGAGAAGACCGGTTTCCTCCTCTGATATATGTGTGGAGTTGATGATTTTGAGTTTCATGCTATGCCTTGTAGCTGCACTTCAGTTTGAGTAGGTGAGAGCAGATCAACTTCCCTCTGTGGACATCTTCAGGCAGAAATGACCAGATACGACTTTGGCGGCCCCTCCCTCTGCCGAGCACAGGCTCCGGACGTGCAGGCTCAGCGGCCATGGCTCACGGGCCCAGCCGCTCCGCGGCATGTGGGATCCTTCCGGACCGGGGCACGAACCCGCGTCCCCTGCATCGGCAGGCGGACTCTCAACCACTGTGCCACCAGGGAAGCCCCATAGGTGTTATTTTAATGACTTATCTGTTCCAGCCTGTCTTCATTTGTAAGCTTATTCTGATGAGTTCAGTGTATGAAAAAGCAGGTGTTGTCATCATTCAGGTGTGGTGAGGCTGACAGGTCAGGAGGAGATGCCTCTGAAACGCTTGTATTACTCACAGGCCCCAGAGCAGGGAGCTCCCTGCGCCATGGGGTGGGGGAGGACAGGGGGTCCCCAGGGTGGGTCGGGAGGCAGAGTGGAAGGGGAGGGGGGGCCTTCACTGTGTCCCTGCAGGAAGGGTTGGTGGGTGGGGCAGGGGGAGGCCCCGGGGCTGCTCTGAATGGGGCCATCAGCTCTGGACTCGGGGCTGTCCTGCTTGTCACTGCCTGGCTGTGGGCGTTAGAGCAGGTGCACGGTGGCCGAGTGGGAGGGCCTGCGGGGGGAGGGGGATGGGCTCTGGGTTGGTGAGTCTTACTGGAAAGGAGCCTGAAGGTGTCACTTACCGTCTCCAGGAACCCGCAGCCCTGGCAGGGGCCACGTCTCCGGGGTCAGCCAGGCCAGCACGTCAAAGCGTCAGAAACACAGACGGTTAAAGACGTGCCAAGTAGGTGCCATGTGCGGACGCGGGGCTGGAGCTCACAGCCCTGGGGAGCTGCGTGAGCACGGCCATGAGGCCGGGCCCCGCCGAAGCCTCTGTCCTCGTGGGAGAGAAAGGCAGGGGCAGAGTTCATTCCGTAGAAGGTGAAGGACTCAGTGGGGGTCATGACAAGGTCAGGGACCCGACGTGGGTGCATAGCCTCAGAAACACCACGATATGCTCGGACCCTTCAAAGAAGCAAAGCCGTTCATGACTTACACCTTTCATCAAATAATTTCCTCCATCATTTCTTGAAGTATTTTTCATGCATTCACTAAATATACAACCTTTTCATTTCACCAAGAACCTCAGAATTATGAAGCTTTATAGCGAGGTCTCCTGTCCTCAGATGAAGAGCCTGGACCGGGAAGGTGAACGACTTTTCCTACGGTCTCTGCCGAACATCCCTGTGAGGCCACTGCAGCTCCAGCCGTGAACCAGACACACGTTTATGTGAACAGTGGCTGGAGCCATGGGCCCTGCCTGGTGCCCCAGGGAGGCCCCCCATCTCCATATCTGCAGCCTCTCCCCTCCCCCAGGCCACACCCTGACAGCCCCCATCCCGACAGTGTAGAACTGGCCCCGTGGCAGTTCTGGGCCCGTAACGCTCTGACTTTCCCTGATGGTGTCGAAGCCACAGAATGACTCACGTTAAGTCTTAGGCTTGCTGCCTGATTTAGACAAGTTTAGTCTTTTGTCTGCGCTATTTCTTCTATGTGCTACAACCTAAGATGCTTTAAAAATGTCGTCCATGGAACTGGAGAACAAAAAGCATGAGTGTTTAAAAAGCAAAAGCCAGGTCATCCCTGGGGTTTGTAAGCACCACCCGCATCACCACGTGCCATGTTGGTGTCACAAGGCACCGTCCCCAAGACCAGATAGGTGTGTTAGGCTGTGGCCAGAGTGCATTTGTACCTGAACCTTTTTGCCAGTGTTCAGTGTAGTTCAAGTGCTGTATTGTGCTTCCCGATCATGTTCTTCAGGCTTACACTTATCATCATTGCTCCGATTATAATCGGTCTTTTTTTTTTGGTCTGTACCACGCGGCTTGTGGGATCTCAGGTCCCCAACCAGGGGGTCGAACCTGGGGCATGGCAGTGAAAGCACCGAGTCCTAACCACTGGACCACCAGGGCAGTCCCAGATTATAATTGGTCTTAATTCATTCTTTAAAAACCGCAGGCTCTATGGGGTGAATGTGCCAGAAAAGCGTCGTGCAACATACACACGGGATGTTAGCAGGCGCGAAATGAGCAAGAGTCGCATGGCCAAGTAAGATGAATGAATGCTGGGTTAAACAACATTAAACTAATTTGTTTTCTGCAGGACTTCTCAGGGCCTTTAATAAGAAAATCTTAATTACATGAAGGAGCGATATAGACATATACATGTACATAATAGGTAGCATCTTCCAAATCTGTTAGGCCACAGAGCCTTCACCATTTGTTTTTTTCTTGGGCAGCATATTCTAAAGTAACAAGTGGCAGGTAGTAAGTATTTTTAAAGCACCAACTAGTACAAGCAGTACACTATGGATCAATGAAAGAGAGTCCATTTCCTGGATGAGGAAGTAAGGCCTAAATGCATTAGGCCTCAGATAGTGATATAAAGAAACACCACGGAGGATAGGAAGTGACATAGTATCAATTGTCAAGTGAATAAGCCTACAATTTTTTGAGTGTAGAGGAGAGAGAAACAAACAGAACATATTTTTGCAGATACAGAACACATACGATACGGCTTCTCTGCTCAAGAAGTGATGATGCAGGCCCCGTGATGCAGGCTGGCCTGGTCCATGCGTGACAGATCGGAACTGCTTCCCCTTCACATGAATGTGAATCACTGGGGTCTGAACCGACTCAGTGGGCTTGGGATGGTGGTCGAGATTCTGCGTTTCTTTTATTTTTTTAAATTTTTAATTTTTTTATTGAAGTACAGTTGATTTACAATGTTGTGTTAATTTCTGCTGTACAGCAAAGTGATTCAGTTTTTTATATATATATATATATATATATATACACACTCTTTTTTAAAGTATTCTTTTCCATTATGGTTTATCATAGGATATTGAATATAGTTCCCTGTGCTATACAGTAGGACCTTGTTGTTTATCCATTCTATATATAAAAGCTTATATCTGCTAACCCCAAACTCCCAATCCATCCCTCTGCTACCCCCTCCCCCTTGGTAACCGCCAGTCTGTTCTCTATGTCTGTGAGTCTGTTTCTGTTTCATAGACAGATTCATTAGTGTCATATTTTAGATTCTATATATAAATGATATCATAGGATATTTGTCTTTCTCTGTCTGACTTACTTCAGTTACTGTGATCATCTCCAGGTCCTTCCATGTTACTGCATGTGGTATTATTTCATTCTTTTTTATGGCTGAGTAATATTCCATTGTATATATGTGCCACATCTTCTTTTTCCATTCCTCTGTCGATGGACATTTAGGTTGTTTTCATGTCCTGGCTATTGTAAACAATGCTGCAGTGAACATTGGAGTGCATGTATCTTTTTGAATTATAGTTTTCTCAGGGTATATGCCCAGGAGTGGGATTGCTGGATCATGTGGTAGTTCTGTTTTTAGTTTTCTGCGAGACCTCCAGAGATTCTGCATTTCTAACAAGCTCCTAAATGGTGCTGATGCCACTCACTGGTCCAAGGACCACACTTTTCCTGTAAAATCCAGATAATAAGTGTTGCAGGACTTGTGGGCCGTGCAGTCTGGCCCAGCAACCCAGCTGTTGCTGCAGCACAAAGGTGGCCACAGACACTGTTAGTTCAAGGGCACGGTTGTGATCCCCCAGGACTTTGTTTATAGACTCTGAAATCTGACCTTTATATAATTTCCATGTGTCACAAAATAACTCTTCCGATTTTTTTCCTCACCTTTAAAACCATGGAAACCATGGCTTGGCTCACGGGCCTCAGGAAAGCAGGTGGTGGCCTGCAGGCTGTGTGCACAGCCTGAGGTCAGGGTGTCACAGCCCTGGGGTGGCCGGCAGGGGTGTCCCAAGGAGCTTATCTAACCAAGGCAATCAATCGTCCTCTCTTTTAAACCTTAATTGTGTTTTTTCATGCCTCATTTTCCCTCTGACAGTTGGTTCTTATCTTTTTATGGCAGTGTAACTCACCCTAGGTAACGTACAGACACCTAGACTCTGGCCGGTTCCAGAGTCCACCAGGCTCGACTCTTCCAGGCCTCTAGTACCTGACATGGTGCTGTCCACGTGGAAGATGCCCGGCAAGCGTGTGCTCGGTAGAGCTGAGTCTGTTGAAGGCACCTTTCGCTTGCTTGTGAGGAGAGCAGCTCCAGGGTGGGATGGGCACCGAGGGTGAGGGGAGAATTGCAGGGAGCAGAGAGGAAGCAGGTCATACATGAGGGCTGCATAGGAAACGAGAACTCCATGCAGATACCTGACAGAAACAGGATTCGGATAGGAACATGACAGAAAAGAAAACCTGGGCCGAGTTATAGGAGAGCAGACAATAAAGATCTAAAGTTTAGGGAATGGTTCATGTAGGGAAGAGTGTCGAGTGCTTTCACCTGCCACAGGATAAAGACTCCATAGCTTGCCAGGGATGAAGAGATCAATTAAAAGACTTCAGGTCGAGTAACACTGGAGCCATAGACAGTTCTCCGGGCGGCGGGGGGTGGGGGGGGCGGGGTGAGGATCTGGCCTGTGATTGTGGAAAGAGCAGAGAAGGAGGGACTAGAAAATGGTTCTCGGCCAGAATGTTCTCCAGGACTTTACGAAAACAAAGGAAATCACAGACTACTCAGAATCATGAAATACTGCCCTTCTCAACTGCCTCAAAAGCAATATACCTTGCATTGCATTAGATGCTCAGTTGGCTGGGTGTTTTTTTTTTTTTTTTTTTCGGTATGCGGGCCTCCCATGACTCACGGGCCCAGCCGCTCCGCCGCATGTGGGATCTTCCCGGACTGGGGCACGAACCCGCGTCCCCTGCATCGGCAGGCGGACTCTCAACCACTGCGCCACCAGGGAAGCCCTTTATATGGTTTTTAATTCCCGAAGTCATGTCTGTTCTTTTCCAAATATCCCGTACTTATTTTTTTAATATAGTTTCTGGAGTTAATATGTAAGTATTAGCAAACTGGCTTGTTTTATTAACTTAACTTTCACACTAAATATAGACAGAAGCCTATATTATGCTATCTAAATGCAGAAAAGGTTAGTTTTCACTGACATAAAAAGGATGCCAAGTCCAAAGAATTTTATAGAGGATCAGACTCAGGGAAAATCTCTCAGTGCTGATTAAGAGCTAAATGGACAATTCTGTCCCAGAGAATTCAGTCCTTTTAGTTGTCAGTGGCATGTTCCTTCGTATTTCTTTAAAACTAAATCACGTTTGTGGGGAGGAGGGTTAGGGCAGCTTTGTATTTTTTTGGTAAAAATCCTGTTGAGAGTTTGAGGTGCTCAGGGAATAAAGGAAAGGGTGTGAGGGGGAACCCGCATAGAAACAGTCTGGCCACCTGCCACCTCCTATACCAAGGGCCTGGTCGATGGGAAGGTGTGAGACCAGCAAGAATGAATTACAGAGCACTGCTGCCCCTGCCCGCATCATGGGGGCCGGGCACGCTGCTGGAAGGTTCTCTAAATATCAGAAATGTGGAAGGCGTTAACTCTGTTCCTGCCCAGCTGACCATGTCAAGAGGAACATTGCTGCCCAGGGTCTGTAACATGACAGTGTCTCCCTTGGTACTGTACATTAAGTATTTTGAGCACAATGTTTATATTACTTTCATATTTTTCTTTAGATAAGAACAATAGATAAAATTGTAATAGATGTGAGAGGCACTGGTGATAAAACATTTTTGTAAGACACTTGGAACTTGTGTTCCTTTCATTTTGTAACTGAAATGGTCTTTCCCAGTGTGATGATGTCCCTTATTTCCAGGTTGATGAAATGTACAAGGTGCTTGACAAAGAAAACCCATGGGAATTGTCTAGCCATGCATTTCATGGTCTCAAATGTAATAGCATTTAGTAAGGTTAGTAACACGGCCACAGGTCTTTTTTTTATCAGACAGGCATCTCGTTACATAGCATCTCGCCTTTCACTTCTGCTTTATTATTTTAAACGTCCCCTTTTCCTTTCTCTCCCTCCTGTCCTGGGACTTCCGTTTGGCCAGCAGATGGTTCTGTGAGGGGATCGAGCTGCACGACAGTCCCGATATCCAGATCCGCTGGGACGGGGGAGACCTGCACACGCTGGTCATAGCCGAGGCCTTTGAGGACGACACAGGGCGCTACACCTGCCTGGCCGCGAACCCCGGTGGCTCTGACACCACATCGGCCGAGGTGTTCATTGAAGGTACCCAGGGATGTGGGGTGGGGGCGTGGGGTGCCGAGTGGGCAGGGGCCCATTGCTTCTTGTGAACGTGGTTTTCCAGTGTTGTGAGTCAAACCTCATTTGTCCTCCAGGGCAGATAAATCGAGTGGCTCTGACACTTGGGTGTACGTCTGCGTCGACAATGTCTGATGTCAACATTTGTTCCTTTTCATTTAAAACATTTCAGCTACGTGAATTTATTTAGAATACTAAGTGTCCAACTTATTTCTGGTTTCTCTGGTGGACGAAGAATGTGGGCATATTAAAATACTAGAAATACTAGACCTGTCAACGAAAGTTAAACTCTCAAAGACTTAGGAGATCGTTCACAGGGATATTAAGCAGTTGAGTATTTTTAAATGTTCTCATTTCTATTAGATTCTAGAACTTTTCCTTTTTTGTTAGGATGCTGCTATTTCTGCTAAGTGTACCATGGACTTGTAATCACTAGGTCAAAAAATTTCCAGCATCAGTGTTGCATTAAAGAGGGGTGGGCAGAGAGTAGAATATCTCTATTGTTCTAACAATTCATTTTTGACGAGACTCAGCCTATAGGGAATTAGAAAACTTGCTATCAAAGTATATAGTTTACATCACTGTTGCATTTTTATCACTATCAATCACTTAAGTTGGAAGTGGCTTAAACGCCAGTGTTCTGTGTCCCTAAAGCCATAAATTGGTGAGTAGCCTTGTAATTGCTTGCATTTAAAAATAGTAGCTGGAACGCAGAGAGAAAATTGAAACCCTCGAGGTCTCCAGTACCTTAATCTTCATCTTTTTACTAAATTTTTTTTTACTCTTTAATAGCACTAAATTTCTTTGTTTTTTAAAGTAGAAGAAAGCAAGATGTGAACCATTATTTATAGCCCTTGTAAGAACTGGCAAAAAAAAAAAAATTAGTTTTAGAAGTAACTGTTATGGCCAACTAAAACTATGTGCCTTTACTTTTAATAAAAGGGTCCCCTGCATTGTCTTTGAAAGCGTCTGTGAGCTCCTTCGGGGACTTTGTCCTGCTAATAAGAGCAAACCTTCTGTATTAACAACAAGTGATGCTACATGGTAGTTACATGTACACACACGTGCAGACACGGTCATTTAAACCTCACCGTGAACCTGTGAGGTGTTATCAGGGTCCCCTTTTACACATGGGTAAACTGAGCCTGGGGAGGTGAAAGGGACCTGTCCAAAGTCACTCCAGGATTTGGACCCAGTCCGTCTTACTCCAGGGCCCATATCCTATTCGCTATGTCACATGTATCTCAAAGTGCTAAATGAACAGGAAAAGAATGGCAAAAAGATTTTTAGCATTTAATAAGCGAGCAGTGAGTATCAGTCATGGGCTGACCGTGGAGCAAACTTCTTGAAGCATTTTAGAATACAGAGGAGGAAAGTTAAACTTTCATTAAAAAAAAAACAAAACCCATTTGCTAATGATGGTCAGATTTGTCTTTCAAAACCAAGTTCAACTAGAGCTGCTTAAAATTAAATGCTTTATTTGCTTTCAAGATTGCTGGAAATGGGTACTTCAGTGTGGATTGCTTCTGTACTGCAGACATTAAATCACGTCAGTTTTACGTGCTAGTTTACCAACTCGATTCAGCCACGTTTATTAAGGCCTTGCTCTGTGCCAGACAGTGTGGTGCAGATATGATGGGGATGGGCCCTGCTATCAAGGAGTTCCCAATCCAACAGCCCAGATGGACACATTTTTCAAAAAAGAATATAAAGTAAGTGATGTTATAAGTGATATAACAGCTATCTAAAGTGTTATAAGGATACAAATGAACTTAAAAGATTAACTGCAAGGTATATAAGACACACTCACTTTCATAGAATAAGAGGAACTATTTCTCTGCCTTGGAAACCACTTCAGGATCTGACTCTGGAGGTCCAAAACATGCATGCCATGGCCTTTAACTTTATTTCATTAAATTGAGCTCTGCCACGTAGAAGCCCCTGCAGTGCAGTCCTCTCCCGCCTTTGGGGTCTCTGCATGAACTACTTAATGTGGGAAAAGCACCCCCAGTTCTACCTGCCACGCGTGGTCCATGCCCAGGGCTCCACAGAGGTGGCGGGTGTTCCCAGTGTCCCTTTTTGCACCTGAGGACCTGCACTGGCTTAGACAGCCCACCAGCTGCGGGTCTGGCCTCAGATCTTTGTGCCGAGGAGAGGAGGGGTCTGGGCAGAGCCGGAATAAAGAGCCCTTAAGCATGAGCCTCCTAAGCCTCCTGGAAAGTGCGTTAGGAAACTGGCTCATCGTCCCCATGAAATATGGGTGATAACTTTTTTAAAGCCTGATTTTGGTGTATTTTTATCCCTAAGAACAATTACGTGAAATGGAAGAGAATTTTACATAAATTCTTAGGCTCCTATTATGACTGAAAGGAAGAAGTGTTTATGTTTTCCTTACTGCAGCACTAAATTAGACTTAGGAATATCTCTGTTGTCCCTAAACCACATTGCTGTTGCTATGTCAGCGTGCAGTATAGGGGTGGAGGTGGGTACCAGAGGGTAGGAAGTTTTCTATAGATTTAAAAACCTTGAGGAAACCTTCCCTAAAAGTTTAACAACCTACTAGTTGGAAACTGTCTAAATTTCACTGCCTTGTGCAGCAACTTTTAGAATGATAACAAGGAAATTTCAGTTTAAGAACAGTAACTAAGGGGCTTCCCTGGTGGTGCAGTGGTTAAGAATCCGCCTGCCAATGCAGGGGACACAGGTTCGAGCCCTGGTCTGGGAAGATCCCACATGCCGCAGAGCATCTAAGCCCGTGCACCACAACTACTGAGCCTGCGCTCAAGAGCCCGTGAGCCACAACTACTGAGCCTGCACTCTAGAGCCCGAGAGCCACAACTTCTGAGCCCGCGTGCCACAACTACTGAGCCTGCGCTCTAGAGCCCGTGTGCCACAACTACTGAGCCTGCACTCTAGAGCCCGAGAGCCACAACTTCTGAGCCCGCGTGCCACAGCTACTGAGCCTGCGCTCTAGAGCCCGTGAGCCACAACTACTGAGCCTGCACTCTAGAGCCCATGAGCCACAACTACTGAGCCTGCACTCTAGAGCCCGTGAGCCACAACTACTGAGCCTGCACTCTAGAGCCCGAGAGCCACAACTGCTCAGCCCACGTGCCACAACTCCTGAAGCCCATGCGTCTAGAGCCCGTGCTCCGTAACAAGAGAAGTCGCTGCAGTGAGAAGCCTGGCACCGCAACGAAGAGTAGCCCCCGCTCGCCGCAACTAGAGAAAGCCCGCGTGCAGCAACAAAGACCCAAGGCAGCCAAAAATAAAAAAAAATTAAAAAAACCCAAAACCAGGAGCTAACTTTTATCTCCTAGTTTTAACTAGGAACCGAGCCCTGGTCTTCATTTTCACCTGGATTATCTCATTTAATCCTTACAAAAATCACCCCATTCTGTAGCTGAGGAAACGGCAGCTTAGGGAGACTTGTAGGGCCCCAGACCTCACACACACACTCACACTCCCCTGAGCTTCAAGGACTAAACCCAGTCAGTGTGACCTCTTAAGTCTGAATAGCCACAGGGGAAAATGCAGGTGAACCTTGGGTCTTGGGGCAGCAGGGTTGTCATCTGCATCCAGTAACAGGCCTGGGATGTGTGCCTGGAACATCTCAGGACACCACTGAACTTTTGGTCATTGGTCACGTGTTCACTGAAGGTCCCCTGGAAGGCAGGCGGTGGGCCAGGCACTGGGTGGGGACACTTGGCAGGACAGGCAGGCCTCGGTCCTCGCTGCGTCGACACTCCAGGAAAGGAGGGACGGGCCCCCCTCATAAATAACCCCAGCCCCAGCCAGCAGGTGCTGGGAAGAGAAGAAAGGTGGGTGAGGGTAGGGGGAGGAGGGCCTCCCTGAGGCGGTGACATCCGACCTCAGTCTGGACTCTGAGAGGAAGCGATGGGGAGGCCGATGGGGCAAGTGCTGCAGACGGAAGTAGGGGCGAGGCTTGTCAGGAGGGGCGGGTGTGCCCAGGAGCGCAGAGGGTGGCAGCTGGGCGGCAGGCAGCTCACGCGGGTCGTGGCGCCTTCTGGTCACTGTTAGCCGGCCGGCCTTTATTCTACCGAAAATCGCCACTTGCGGAGCGTTTAAACTGAAAAGTCAGATTATCTGATTTCCATTTTTAAACTGAAGTTTGGCTTGTAATCGGGAGCCCGGTGAGAAGCGTGCCGTGGCAGGACCGGACGGAGCTGGCAGGGCTGCAGGAGCACGCCGTGTAGACGGGGGCAGAGGCAGGCAGACTGCAAAGCCACATGGCGGGTCCGGTGTGGGCTGAGGGGCCATGGGAGCGAGCAGACCCCGTGGATTTCGGCTCCACCGTTGGGCATCTGTGAGGGGGGGCGAGGAGTGGGCTGGGGCACAGAGGGACGTAGGTGATCCGTTTGCACAGCCGTATTTGGACGGCCGAGTGGACACAGGTGTGGGCAGGTGGCCATGCGGGTGCAGTGAGCGCCCAGGGCGAGGACGTGCACTTGGAGCTTCAGGATGTAGATGGTAACCGAAGACACGGGAATGGGCGGGACCGCGTCTGAGCCTGGGCGACCCTCCCCACGCGAAGATGCTCCGGGAGGAGGTGCCGGGCGTAGGAGCGTGAGAGGAGGGCCCTGTGGGCGGGGAGGCTGGGGGGGCGGGTCGGTGTTTGAGAGGGGAGGGCCGTGCAGCTCGGGGGGGCCCCCCCCCCCGCTGCCGGAGGCCAGCGCTGAGGACAGGAGGGGCAGGTGTGGTTGCTGTGGGGGATGTTAGTAATAGGGGCTCGGAGAGCCTGGAGGGACCAAACGCCGCGCGTCTGCGGGACCCGGAAGGACGCACGGGAACGCGTTGGGGGGCGCCAGGGAGGTTCTGCCCAAGCACCGGCAGAGCCAGGGGCCGGTATCTGGACGGGAGCGCCGGGTCAGGATGCTTTGTGAGCCTGTTTGCCTGTGGGTTTTCGTAGCAGGATTTCTAGAGTATATTTCCATGCTGATGAAAACGGTCCAAGCGAGAAAACGCGGATCCTGCAGGGGGGTGGGGGGAGTGTGAGGTGCCAGGGAGCCAGTTCCTGGAAAAAGAGAAGGAAACGGCCTCCGCCCGCAGTGTGCAGGTGGCGAAGAGCGGCTCTCAACAGTTGCACGGTAGAAATGGGACAGGTGAGCACAGACACGTGAACTAAACGTGGACATCCCACGTTTGCATCCCTGCCGCCCCTCCTGACCCTGTCGTGGACGGCACAGATCTTTACAGCTCGGGGAGCACCGAAGGGGGCAGGAGGGGGGTTCCCAAGTGTGCGATGAGGAAGCTGGGTTACACCCAACCCCGACCCCGTGGTCGGGGAGTTGAGCTGGATGGGGGTGGAGGGGACGGCATAAAGACGGTGGGGAAGGGCAGGAATTCTGAGCGTGGCGCACGCCGGCAGACCCTGTGTGATGTTTATTTGTAGGTTCTCCAAGCTTGTCACAATCAGATAAGACGTGTGCCCCTTTTAAGTGACATTTCAAAGTGTGTGGAAATGTTATACAAGGAACGGTCCCTGTGGCCGCAGCAGGACAAAGCCGATCTGAGCGAAAGGTCCCTTCTGCTGGATCTGGAAGACTTGCTGTGAGAAGCTGATGGAGTCTAAGCTCAGCTTTGCGCATTCTCCACAGTATTCATTTTTAAATATCCTTCCTGGTATTTTCTGGCCAGCCCGGCTCCCAGCTCCAAGACCCAGAACAGCGACTGGATGGCTCTTTGCTTCAGTTTCTCCATCTCTGCCTGGAGAAATTGATGTTCTCGTAAGAAATGAGTGAGTTAATCACCTAGAGGGGGACCGACACACAGTGTGAGCTATTGTTGCTGTTATAGAAATAGCACATTTTCATTTAAAAAAATCTAAAACATGGAAATAAAGACATAAAAGTCATGTGTAATCCCACCACCCTGTGTCCACCACTCTTAAAAATTTTTATTGTTCAATCTTTTATCTAAATGTGTATATTATATTCTACATATTCTTTGGTATATATATATATATTTTTTAACATCTTTATTGGGGTATAATTGCTTTACAATGGTGTATTAGTTTCGGTATATATTTTTTAAATTTAATTTAATCCGTCACGAACATCTGTGCCTGTCATTGCAGTTCTTTAAAACTCAATGCTTTTATAGTCATTCATCATTTATAAATTTTTAAATCATTGGCATTGCTTCAATTACTCTTATCTGAGACAGCAAATGATTGTTTCTGGTAATTATAGCAACTGAGAAAGGAGAGGGGAAAAAATGAGTAGTGGGAGTGGGGAGCAGAGTGTATTTACGCCTTAATTTTGAAAAACAAACATGGACCAAACGATGAACTAACTCCATGGCTGGATTCACTTAAGTCACTCAGGGGCTTAAAATGTAAATATAAATAAAGATAAATAGATAGTTTTTTTTAATGGTTAATACCTGCTTTTAGGAAGACTTCCTATTTTCTGAATTTGAAGCTGTATTCAGTTTGCTTCCACTCAGAAATATAGCCTTTTCTATATTGCTAAGGTAGATATTAGATTGACAAAAATAAAAATAATTAAAACATGGTGTTTCCATGAATATGGGGGAAATGGGCATTTTGACATACAGTCGTCCCTCAGTATCCGCAAGGGGATTGGTTTCAGGACCCCCCAGGGATACCAAAATCCAAGGATGCTCAAGTCCCTTATCTAAAACGGTAGAGTATTAGCGTATAACCTACGTAAACTTTAAATCATCTCTACATTACTTATAATACCTAATGTAATGCTATGTAAATAGCTACTGGTGGGCAGCAGAGGCAAGCTTGCTTTGGGGAACTTTCTGGAATTTTATGTATATATATTTTTTGACCTGCGGTCGGTTGAATCCACAGATGCAGAACCCGTGGATATGGAGAGCCGACTGTATCTGTATTTTGCACCCCTTTCTGGGGAGATGTTTAACATGGAAATAAATATATCTGTTGATAGTAGAATGAAACAAATTCTGGTAAATCGCCACAAATGTATTTGAAGCAGCCATTGGAAAACTATAAAGCACGTTTATTAACGTGGAAAGGCACTTCACAATGTATTGAGTGGGGAAAAAACAGAAATTGAACAGTATTACGTCATAATATTATGTTTATTATACGTGGGCACAGGGGTAAACTTCAGCAGGATACGATCCAATGTGTCTGGGTGGTGGTATTCCGAATGATTTTTTTCTTTAATTTTTGCTATTGTGCATTTTCTGGGTCTTTTCCTACAAGGAAGTATTACACGGGGTAAGTTTTTAAAATGGTGAGGGAGCACCTTTTAAAGGCAAGATGGGAGGCTCACGGTTGTGACTTTCCCGCCTGCTCTCCATCACTAGAGCAGCTTAGGGACCACCAGCATTGATTCCCCACTGCGTGGAGAACAGCGTAGACACAGGTGACCTGTAGGCAGGTGAACAGTTGATGAGCAGACGGGCAGGGGTCGACCACAAGCGCTGGGGCCCTGCCCCTTTTAGATGGGATTTGAGAAACAGACACGGATGAATGTCCCCCTGAGCCAGGGGTGTTCTCCCCTGCCCAGTAGGTGCAGAGCTGGGGACCGAGGGGTGGGCACAGAAGGGGAGTGAGGGGGGATCGCCCTGGGGGAAAGGGGCCTGCAGAGCAGCTCTGTCCCCACGCCAGGTGGGAGGTGACATTGAGATCCCAGCAGGCTCGGCCAGCTGGGCATCCTTATCCAGTGGACGTGAACCTCTCTGGTCCTTGTTTCCCGGCAAGTCAGTGAGGAAAAAGCCTCAACAAAGAGCGAAAGCAATAATATCTTTTTAGTCATCAGAGGGGATTTTTCCAGTGATCTAAACATTGGGAATCAGATGAAAAATAGCTATTCCTCTCCCCGGCTTCTGGCCGCTGAGTGTCTCTGGTGCCGTCCTTGGGGCCTGCCTGCTCCCGAGGGCTCTCCGGGGTCTGGGGGGCTGCCCGCCCTCGGGCCACGGCGACCTGCTGACCCCAGCCTGCTGGGGTGCCAGCGTTTCTCCTTGTCTGTCACCTGGTTTTGCTGCTTTGCTGTTTGTCTTGCTCGGTTTCCCTAGTTCCTCCTGCACAGGTAGTTTGCCCCTCAACCACGCTCGTGCCCAGACACCAAGTCCAGCCGCGCTGGCCGGTGTGCAAACCCGCCCTGTGTCCCTGGCCTTCCCCCACCCCCCCACAAACCCGCAGCTGCTCGCTCGTCCCCCAGCTCACCCCCTGTCACTCATCCCAGCAGAATCACCGGCCTGCCCTGAGCACCGGAGACGGCGGCTGGGGGCGGGGACGCGTGGTCTGGGGGAGCCGGGGCCTCAAGTTCAGACCCTGTGCCACTGCCGTGCAGTCCCGTGGCCTCACGCAGCCCCTGCCCCTCCCTGGTTCCTCGGGTCTCTGGTCTGTAGTTGGACGCAGCTTCCCCTCTTAGGGAAGCTCATCATCGTAATGACCAAACGCCGACCCAGCCGATGGCCAGGCACGTGGCACTACTCAGAATGGGTGTGCCCTTCCTGGCCACACCTCAGTCCAGTCCTCAGAGGTGTGATGTCCTGAGTGGCTGAGCAGCTCCTAAGAGGCAGCACAGGACATGTCCGGGCCACTCGGAAAGGACAGAAATCAAGGAGGGACCCTGTAGGCGCTTCCCACCAGAGCAGATGATGTAATTAAAGGTTCAGACGTGGGGAGAGGCCAGGAGGGGGAGCTCTCCGCTCCTCTGATCTTTATCCGGAGCCCCTGTTGGCAGAGGCTCCCTTGCACTCTGCATTCCCATCCCTCCCCGGACCCCCAGCTTTATGCCGTCCCATTTCACTGACCACCACCTCATGCGTTTATTTGTCTGCGTCTGTGTCCGCATAGAATGGAAGCTCCCCAAGGGCAGGGAGGGGTGTGCTCTTCACTCCAGCATCCTCGTTACACAGCCCGGTGTGCACGAGACTAGTGGAAATAGCAGGCTTTTAATTTACTGAGCAGAACTCATGGGTCATCTAAGTTTATTATTTTGTTTCAAACAGGAAAGGTGTGTCATAGGAAAATTAACCTGACATAGATGAAGACAAATTTGAGAGAGGGATTTGGGAGGACAGGGTGGTCTGTGTGTCGTGATGGTCCAGGACTGGGGATTGCTGTAGAAATAAATAGGAAGGACCACAAACACCCTGCAGTCACCTAAGTAGGGCTTTTACCATCAGTAATAGCAGGAAAGCCATGGTAGAGAACAGTCACGGGAGGGAGCATGAGGCACTCTTGCCAAGAGAATTAGGTAAACGTGTACATTCTCAATGTATCAACAGGCAAATAGAACGAACTACAAAGAGCACAAGTATACAGCAGCAACTAACACAACAATGTAAAGCAATTATACTCCAATAAAGATGTTAAAAAACAAAAAAAAAGCACATGTAGTGTGATTGCATTTGTACAAATACATGCACAAATATACAGCCATCCCCCCTCATCCGAGGTTTCACTTTCTGTAGTTTCAGTTACCACGGTCAGCTGTGATCCAGAAATATTTTATGGAAAATTCCAGAAATAAACGGTCAGTTTTCAATTTTGCCATCTGAGCAGTGTGATGAAATCGCTTGCCTCAGCTTCGACCGTCAGGATTTGAGTCATCCCTGTGTTCAGCGTGTGCTGCCTGTTAGTCACCTAGGTTGTCATGCTGACTGTCCCAGCGCTCGTGTTCACTCACCCTGATTTTATTGATACTAAAAATGGCCCCAAAGCACCAGAGGAGTGATACTGGCGGTTTGGACGTGCCAGAGAAGCCGTGCAGTGCTTCAAGTGAAAGTTAATAAGGAAAGAAAAGAAAAGAAAAGTATGCTAAGGTTGCTAAGATATATGGTAAGAACAAATCTTTTGTCCGACAGGTTGTGAAGAAGGAAAAAGAAATCCATGTTCATTTTGCTGTCGTGCCTCAAACCCTAAATGTTACAGCCACAGTGCATACATAAGTGCTTAGTTAAGATAGAAAAGGCATCAGATTTGTACAATAAGATGTTTTGAGAGAGAGACCACATTCATATAACTTTATTATCATTTCTATAATCATAATTGTTATATTCTATTTTATCATTAGTTATTGTCGTTAAACTCTTACTGTGCCTAAATTACAAATGAAACTTTACCTTAGGTGTGTATATTTAGGAAAAAGAGTACTAACAGGATTTGGTGCTATCAGTGGTGTGGGGGTCTTGGAATGTTATCCCTTCAATAAGGGGAGGCCACTGTATGTTTGTTAATACATTCAATTTATCTGAAAAATACAAGCCAGACTGTTAGCGTGTGCAGAATGGCACCAGGGAAGGGACCTACTGGTCTTCAGTATTACATCACACAATTCTGTGCTACTTGGTTACTTTTCTATAAGCGCGTATTATTTTACATTAAGATATTTTAAATAGATAATTTAAATAACTCGAGTTAAGTATGTCTCATAAAAGAAGTACCAAGTATGTACTTCTGGGGCTTCCCTGGCGGTGCAGTGGTTAAGAATCCGCCTGCCAATGCAGGAGACATGGGTTCGAGCCCTGGTCCAGGAAGATCCCACATGCCGTGGAGCAACTAAGCCCGTGAGCCACAACTACTGAGCCCGCACACCTAGAGCCCGTGCTCCACAACACTGCGATGAGAAGCCTACACACCACAACGAAGAGTAGCCCCCGCTCGCTACAACTAGAGAAAGCCTGCGCGCAGCAATGAAGACCCAACGCAGCCAAAAATAAATTTAAAAAAAAGAATGTACTTCGAACCATCACAGTTATTTTAAGTATTACCTAAAATCTCTTGTCACAAAATACATGAGCATTAAAATGTAAGGACAGTTTGCATTTTGGCCTAAAAATCCAACAAGGGGACCCATAATCTAAACACAATAACGAAGCAGATGAATTTGGGAAGGAATGATCCAAAATTAGAAACCCTCCTGTTCAAGAATGGAGCCATATCAGAGTCAGAAAGCATCGCCTAATTAATGAGAAATGAAGGTATTGATGATCCACACCATGTAATCTTCTGGGAAAGAGTTGAAGTTGAAAACTATGGATGTTTTACACACAGACACACATGCATTTATTTCATAGTTGAGAAGCCATTTAAAATCGTGGTTATGATGGCCAAAGGGACAAAAATGGAACTGGTAATAAATCTGACACTAAACCCATACTGCTTTGAAGAAAGCTTTTCTTGGTGGTTCTGTTTTTACATGATTATCTGAAAAAACGGTCTGAGTAAAAATGGTCTGAACCATTCTCTATTTCAAAATAAGACTTTGTACATTACTGTCTGCGTGAAGAGCATTACCTTTGGAAGCAATTAGGTACGACTTACATTTTTTCTTTTTGCACTCAGGTGCCAGTTCAACAGATTCTGACAGTGAAAGTTCAGCGTTCAAATCAAAACCTGCAGCCATGCCACAGTAAGTACCCACAGTTCCACCACTATAAGCAAAGACTGTCAACAGAGTTGTGCCCTGTGATGCCACTTGTGTTGTGCTCTGAGGAGGTCAGCTGATGACAGTCAAGAACCAAATGCTTGAACCTAGAACACAGTTTTTAACTTACGAATTCGAACTTCGAAATCCGCGTTTCATCATCGACATGCCAGAGCCTGACCGCCCACCGTGTTAGTCTCAGTGACAACTAACAGGTTATAAATGTATGAAAGGGACACTGGTGTTGCGGGAAGATTACTTAAATCATTACTAAAACGTAAATGTCAGCCAAGTTACCCATACACATTAGAACATATCTAATTAGGCCAGAAATGGGCTTCCATTTGGATGCAGTCGATTTCTAGTTAGATCTTGTCATGAAAATCTCAAAATTTAGTTTTTCCTACGAAGACATACAATGTTAGTATCTTAATCATTTTGCAAAAATAAAGTAAAATTGTTCCCATCCTCCCTGGGAGCAAAGACTGCCACCGCGTTCGTCCTGCCTGCTGTTTGCTGCAGAAGATCTGAGGAGGCATGAAGAATACCAGTGTCCAGGATCCACCACCAGAGAGCTGGCATCTGGGTCGGGCCCTCAGATTTAAAGGACTTTATTCTGCATTTGTGAATCCAAGCAGTTGTGAATTTTGCCTTGTGGCTGACAGTGTCTTGGTGCCCCGACCCTGTGTCAGGCCTGAGCCTCTGAGGTGGGAGAGCCGAGTTCGGGACATTGGTCCACCAGAGACCTCCCGGCTCCACGTAATATCAAACAGCGAAAGCTCTCCCAGAGATCTCCATCTCAATGCTAAGACCCAGCTCCATCAAAGACCAGCAAGCTACAGTTCTGGATACCCTATGCCAAACAACTAGCAAGACAGGAACACAACCCCACCCATTAGAAGACAGGCTGCTTAAAATCATAACAAGGTCACAGACACCCCAAAACACACCACTGGATGCAGTCCTGCCCACCAGAAACACAAGATCCAGCCTCATCCACCAGAACACAGGCACCAGTCCCCTCCACAAGGAAACCTACACAACCTGCTGAACCAACCTTAGCCACTGGGGACAGACACCAAAAACAACAGGAACTACGAACCTGCAACCTGCGTAAAAGACCCCAAACGCAGTAAGTTAAGCAAAATGAGAAGACAGAGAGGCAGACAGCCAATGAAGGAGCAAGGTAAAAACCCACCAGACCAAAAAAATGACGAGGAAATGGGCAGTCTACCTGAAAAAAAATTCAGAGTAATGATAGTAAAGATGATTCAAAATCTTGGAAATAGAATGGAGGAAACACAAGAAGCGTTTAACAAGGACCTAGAAGAACTAAAGAGCAAACAAACAATGATGAACAACACAGTGAATGAAATTAAAAATTCTCTGGAAGGAATCAATAGCAGAATAACTGAGGCAGAAGAATGGATAAGTGACCTGGAAGATAAATTAGTGGAAATAACAACTGCAGAGCAGAATAAAGGGAAAAGAATGAAAAGAATTGAGGACAGTCTTGGAGACCTCTGGGACAACATTAAATGCACAAACATTTGAATTATAGGGGTCCCAGGAGAAGAAGAGAAAAAGAAAGGGACTGAGAAAATATATGAAGAGATTATAGTTGAAAACTTCCCTAATATGGGAAAAGAAAGAGTCAAGTCCAGGAAGCACAGAGAGTCCCATACAGGATAAATCCAAGGAGAAACACACCAAGACACATATTAATCAAACTATCAAAAATTAAATAGAAAAAATATTAAAAGCAGCAAGGGAAAAACGACAAATAACGTACAAGGGAATCCCCATAAGATTAACAGCTGATCTTTCAGCAAGAACTCTGCAAGCAGAAGGGAGTGGCAGGACATATTTAAGGTGATGAAAGGGAAAAACCTACAACCAAGATTACTCTACCCGGCAAGGATCTCATTCAGATTTGACAGAGAAATTAAACCTTTTACAGACAAGCAAAAGCTAAGAGAATTCAGCACCACCAAACCAGCTTTACAACAAATGCTAAAGGAAGTTCTCTAGGCAGGAAACACAAGAGAAGGAAAAGACCTACAAAAACAAACCCAAAACAATTAAAAAAATGGTAATAGGATCATACATATGAGTAATTACCTTAAATGTAAATGGATTAAATGCTCCAGTCAAAAGACATAAACTGGCTGAATGGATACGAAAACAAGACCCACATATATGCTGTCTACAAGAGACTCACTTCAGACCTAGGGACACATACAGACTGAAAGTGAGGGGATGGAAAAAGATATTCCATGCAAATGGAAATCAAAAGAAAGCTGGAGTAGCAATTCTCATACCAGATAGAATAGACTTTAAAATAAAGACTATTAGAAGAGAGAAAGAAGGACACTACATAATGATCAAGGGATCAATCCAAGAAGAAGATATAACAATTGTAAATATTTATGCACCCAACATAGGAGCACCTCAATACATACGGCAAATGCTAACAACCCTAAAAGGGGAAGTTGACAGTAAAACAACCATAGCAGGGGACTTTAACACCCCACTTTCACCAATGGGCAGATCATCCAAAATGAAAGTAAATAAGGAAACACAAGCTTTATATGATACATTAAACAAGATGGACTTAATATTTATAGGAATTCCATCCAAAAAAACCAGAATACACTTTCTTCTCAAGTGCTCACAGAACATTCTTCAGGATAGATCATATCTTGGGTCATACATCAAGCCTTGGTGAATTTAAGAAAATTGAAATCGTATCAAGTATTTTTCTGACCACAACACTATGAGACTAGATATCAATTACAGGAAAAAAATCTGTAAAAAATACAAACACATGGAGACTAAACAATATACTACTAAATAACCAAGAGATCACTGAAGAAATCAAAGAGGAAATCAAAAAATACCTAGAAACAAATGACAATTAAAACACGATGACCCAAAACCTATGGGGTACAGCAAAAGCAGTTCTAAGAGGGAAGTTTATAGCAATACAATCCTACCTCAAGAAACAAGAAACATCTCAAACAACCTAACCTTACCCCTAAAGCAATTAGAGAAAGAAGAATAAAAAGCCCCCCAAAGTTAGCAGAAGGAACTAAATCATAAAGATCAGATCAGAAAGAAATGAAGGAAACAATAGCAAAGATCCATAAAACTAAAAGCTGGTTGTTTGAGAAGATAAACAAAATTGATAAGCCATTAGCCAGACTCATCAAGAAAAAGGAAAAAAATCAATAGAATTAGAAATGAAAAAGGAGAAGTAACAACTGAGACTGCAGAAATACAAAGGATCATGAGAGATTACTACAAGCAACTATAGGCCAATAAAATGGACAAGCTGGAAGAAATGGACAAATTCTTAGAAAAGCACAACTTTCAGAGACTGAACCAGGAAGAAATAGAAAATTTAAACAGACCAATCACAAGCACTGAAATTGAGACTGTGATTAAAAATCTTCCAACAAACAAAAGCCCAGGACCAGATGGCTTCACAGGCGAATTCTGTCAGACATTTAGAGAAGAGCTAATACCTGTCCTTCGCAAACTCTTCCAAAATATAGCAGAGAGAGGAACACTCCCCAACTCATTCTACAAGGCCACCATCACCCTAATACCAAAACCAGGCAAAGATGCCACAAAGAAAGAAAACTACAGGCCAATATCACTGATGAACATAGGTGCAAAAATTCTCAAAATACTAGCAAACGGAATCCAACAGCACATTAAAAGGATCATACACCATGATGAAGTGGGTTTTATCCCAGGAATGCAAGGATTCTTCAATATATGCAAATCAATCAGTGTGAGAAATCATATTAACAAATTGAAGGAGAAAATCCATATGATCATCTCAATAGATGCAGAAAAAGCTTGTGACAAAATTCAACACCTATTTATGATAAAAACCCTCCAGAAAGTAGGCATAGAGGAAACTTTCCTCAACATAATAAAGGCCATATATGACAAACCAACAGCCAACATTGTTCTCAGTGGTGAAAAACTGACACCATTTCCTCTAAGATCAGGAACCAGACAAGGTTGTCCACTCTCACCACTATTATTCAATATAGTCTTGGAATTTTTAGCCATGGCAATCAGAGAAGAAAAAGAAATAAAAGGAATCCAAATCGGAAAAGAAGAAGTAAAACTGTCACTCTTTGCAGATGACATGATACTATACATAGAGAATTCTAAAGATGCTACCAGGAAACTACTAGAGCTAATCAATGAATTTGGTAAAGTTACAGGATACAAAATTAATGCCCAGAAATCTCTTGCATTCCTATACACTAATGATGAAAAATCTGAAAGCGCAATTAAGGAAACACTCCCATTTACCACTGTAACAAAAAGAATAAAATACCTAGGAATAAACCTACCTAAGGAGGCAAAAGACCTTATGCAGAAAACTATAAGACACCGATGAAAGAAATTAAAGATGTTACAAACAGTTGGAGAGATATACCATGTTCTTGGATTGGAAGAATCAACATCGTGAAAATGACTATACTACCCAAAGCAATCCATAGGTTCATTGCAATCCCTGTCAAACTACCAATGGCATTTTTCACAGAACTAGAACAAAAAATTTCACAATTTGTATGGAAACAAAAAAGACCCTGAATAGCCAAACCAATCTTGAGAAAGAAAAACGGAGTTGGAGGAATCAGGCTCCCTGACTTCAGACTCTACTACAAAGCTAGAGTAATCAAGACAGTATGGTATTGGCACAGAAAGAGAAAGATAGATCGATGGAACAGGATAGAAAGCCCAGAGATGAACCCATGCACATATGGTCATCTTATTTTTGGTAAAGGAGGCAAGAAAATACAATGGAGAAAAGACAGTCTCTTCAATAAGTGGTGCTGGGAAAACTGGACAGCTACATGTAAAAGAATGAAATTGGAACACTCCCTAAAACCATACACAAAAATACACTCAAAATGGATTAACGACCTAAATGTAAGGCCAGACACTATAAAACTCTTAGAGGAAAACATAGGCAGAACACTCTATCACATCAATCACAGCAAGATCCTTTTTGACCCACCTCCTAGAGAAATGGAAATAAAAACAAAAATAAACAAATGGGACCTAACTAAACTTAAAAGCCTTTGCACAGCAAAGGACACTATAAACAAGATGAAAAGACAACCCTCACAATGGGAGAAAATATTTGCAAATGAAGCAACTTACAAAGGATTAATGCCCATGATTTACAAGCAGCTCATGCAGCTCAATATCAGAAAAACAAACAACCCAAACCAAAAATGGACAGAAGACCTAAATAGACATTTCTCCAAAGAAGATATACAGACTGCCAACAAACACATGAAAGAATGCTCAACATCACTCATCATTAGAGAAATGCAAATCAAAACTACAATGAGGTATCAGCTTACACCCATCAGAATGGCCATCATCAAAAAACCTAGAAACAATAAATGCTGGAGAGGGTGTGGAGAAAAGGGAACACTCTTGCACTGTTGGTGGGAATGTAAATTGATACAGTCACTATGGAGAACAGTATGGAGGTTCCTTAGAAAACTAAAATTAGGGCTTCCTTGGTGGCGCAGTGGTTGAGGGTCTGCCTGCCAATGCAGGGGACGTGGGTTCGTGCCCCGGGCTGGGAGGATCCCACGTGCTGCAGAGCGGCTGGGCCCGTGAGCCATGGCTGCTGAGCCTGCGCGTCCGGATCCTGTGCTTCACAACGGGAGAGGCCACAACAGTGAGAGGCCCGCGTACCACAACAAAAACCAAAAAACTAAAATTAGAACTACCATACCACCCAGCAATCCCACTACTGGGCATATGCCCTGAGAAAACCATAATTCAAAGAGTCATGTACCACAATGTTCACTGCAACTATATTTAAAATAGGACATGGAAGCGACAGATGAATAGATAAAGAAGATGTGTCACGTATATACAGTGGAATATTACTCAGCCATAAAAAGAAACGAAATTGAGCTATTTATAGTGAGGTGGATGGACCTAGAGACTGTCATGCACAGTGAAGTAAGTCAGAAAGAGAAAAATAAATACCGTATGCTAACATATATATATATATGGAATCTAAAAAAAAAAAAGTTTTGAAGAATCTAGGGGCAGGACGGGAATAAAGACGCAGACGTAGAGAATGGACTTGAGGACACGGGGAGGGGGAAGGGTAAGCTGGGACAAAGTGAGAGAGTCTCATGGACTTACACACCACCAAATGTAAAATAGCTAGCTAGTGGGAAGCAGCCGCATAGCACAGGGAGATCAGCTCGGCGCTTTGTGACCACCTAGAGGGGTGGGATAGGGAGGGTGGGAGGGAGACGCAAGAGGGAGGAGTTATAGGGATATAGGGATATATGTATAGCTGATTCACTTTGTTATACAGCAGAAACTAACACACCATTGTAAAGCAGTTATACTCCAATAAAGATGTTTTTTAAAAATAAAAAATAAATAAAGTAAAATCTACCGAAATTTTGTAGAAAACTCCATGGACATTGAGATCGTGGTAATAACATTTCATTGATTTGCTAGTATATACATAACAATTATAGCCATTTAACATCCAGTAGTCACTGAACATTCATGTTAAAGGGATCTTAATAAGATCACATACTGTGCCACCTGTGCATCCAGTCAGTTATCTCAGGTTTGGTGAAGTGACGTGAGTCGCTTGAGATTACACAGCCCATGACTTAGCAAAACTGCGCCTGGAAACATGTCTAAGTTTTATGCACCAAAGCAAAAATTCCAAGATACTCTTGACTTTACACAGTGAGAAGCCAGAACAAAGAACAGCTGCCAGACTGAAAATAGACAATGAGAACTCTGCATTAAATATAGAACCCCCAACCCTACACGTTTTACGTATCTGCTTAGTGTTAGAGACTGACCTTTTCCCAAGTATTTTCTTTTCTCTTAGGATTTCCAGTTCAGTAATTTCAGCTGTCTGGTAAGAGCTGAGATACATAGTTACATGCGCTATTTTTCCTTTTTCTGTGTGTTTATTTTACTAATGTCTAGGGCCATCTGTGCCTATACTGACCACCGCTATTCTAACTGTAGGTCGTGGGTCCTGATGTCGGAAGCACTTAGAGTTGAAGCGGGTTGAGTAGACATAAAGAAACTGGGCTATCCTGTGGACATGTTTCAAAGAAAAAAAACCAAAATTTTTCCTGCTTAAAAAATTCTGAGTGAACCCTTGGCCCCTTATCTTCCAGGGCTCAGAAGAAAACAACTTCCGTTTCCTTGACGATAGGATCATCATCTCCAAAGACAGGGGTGACCACAGCCGTGATTCAGCCACTGTCTGTCCCTGTTCAACAGGTAAGTGTTCCACAGCCTACAAGGAGTCAAACTCACTGAAGAATATAACTAGTACTCCCTTGAAATATTTTCTAAGTGGACACAGAACTGGGAGATAAGAAAATGGTAAATAAAGTTCTTCCTTTTGATGTACTAAAAATAATCTCTAATCAAAGACATGCCACAGGGCTTCCCTGGTGGCGCCGTGGTTGAGAGTCCGCCTGCCGATGCAGGGGACACGGGTTCGTGCCCCGGTCCGGGAAGATCCCACATGCCGCGGAGCGGCTGGGCCCGTGAGCCATGGCCGCTGGGCCTGCGCGTCCAGAGCCTGTGCTTCGCAACGGGAGAGGCCACAACAGTGAGAGGCCCGCGTACCGCAAAAAAAAAAAAAAAAAGACATGCCACCGATAAATCAATATCTGCATTTCCTTTGGGAATTTCTCTTTCTAGCAGGCAGTACTCTGATAAAATGGCATCTGTTTTAGCTGTTACTGTTGGATTCTCCCCGTATGAGCCATCTTCTGTGTAGCCAAATTCATTAGCTCCTTTAAAACAAAGTAGAAGACTAGAAAAGTCCACCTGCCGACAAAAGTTTTCCCGTCGTCTAAGAGCTAAACAGACAATACAGAAAAAAATTCGCATTCCTTCCCTTCACCATGCAGTTTTATCCTGCGTTTTTATTTCATTGTAAGACTGCTTTATCCAAGAAAGAAAAACAGTAGAAATGACTGGAAAGTCATTGTAGTAAGTTTATTTTGCAAAACACAAACATGAAGGTTTTTTTTAATGTAAAAGATTAAAATCTAGATGTTTCTGAATCAACTGTGATACTTTGTGCCGTGATGAGTATCTTCAAACCCAACACTTTTGAAATGTGAACTCATTCCTACCTCCTGAGTGTGTCTAAGGAACATCAGTGTGCCCTCCGGCTACCGGGCACCCATGGGTATTTTAGAAATTCTAGTATGTGACTCACTCTGTGATGTGTAGCGTACACAGCCAGTGAAGAAAACACATCTGAGATCATAAACTGGAAAAGAACCAACCAGTAGAAGTTACTCAGCGATGGCACGTATAGTAGATATTTCCTTTAAACCCCTAACCCAGAGTGGACTTTACAGAAATAGTTGTGATTAAGGCAGTGGACTCCTTTTAGTGTTTGATATTTAAGTATTGGTAAGTATGTAATGAATGCTAAGCCCTGTCAGCGGCCGTGCTGTCACCCACACGGGTCCCTCTTGGGCACCGTCCCGGTAACGCCAGGTCATAGAGCCTATCTTTTCAGCGGTTCGTATGTTCCAAGTTTGACCCACGTGCCTCTGCTTTTCAGGCTCCCAGCCCCACCTCGTGCCTCTGCCGGCCAGATGGACCCGCAGCTGCCTGCTTCCCGCCTGTTTTCACCAAGGTCTGACATCTGTGCGTCTCATTCAGTGGGTCTGCTCTGGGCCTTAGGTTCCATTCCCCTGTGGCTTCGTGGAGCAGTGTTTAAAAATTACAGCGAGTGGATGAGCAGGCTCTTTTCATGGTTACCTTTGGGCTGAGTAGGTATTTGTTGCGCAGCTGCTGTGTGACCGTAATTTGTAAAGGGTCTGAGAGAGGTGGCCCTGCTCACATTGGACCTGACAGAGCTCAGAATAGACTGGGAAACAGGACAAGAAACAACACAAAATGCTGTGTAGGGAACTGGGAGAACCGGCAAGTTTTATAGACATTTTTTTAAAAAACTGACTAATTTTCAGTTTGTCCAAGTTGGTGTTTTGTGTTGCCACGCTGATGACGTGCATTTCGTTGGTCAACAGTTCAGCTCAGAAATGGTCCCATGTAGTATTTCTTCTCTGTTTCCTACCCCACTTTTTGAGAAAATTATAAACTTTATTTTTTTTATTGGAGTGTAGTTGATTTACAGTGTTGTGTTAGTTTTAGGTGTACAGCAAAGTGATTCTGTTATACATAGACTTTTTTTCGGATTCTTTTCCCTTATAAGTTATTACAAAGTATTGAGTATAGTTCACTGTGTCATACTGTTGTCTGTCCTTGTTGTCTGTCTCTTACACATTGTAGTGTGTTCATGTCAATCCCAAACTCCTAATTTATCCCCCCTCCTTTCCCCTTTGGTAATCATGAGTTTTCTATGTCTGTGGGTCTGTTTCTGTTTTGTATATAAGTTCATTGTGTCATTTTTTTTTTATTTGAAAGACATTTTAAAAGGCACAAGTGAAGGGAGAGGTGCACCATGCCTGTGCACCAGTACACTGTCAGAAGTCATGACCCTAGACCAGTCTCTAAATTCAATGCAGATCTAGCTCAAATTCCAACAGGTTCCTTGTTTTTATTTGTGTTTGATGTTGAACTTGGCCGTTTGATTCTAAATATTTTGTGGAAGAAAAAGCGGCTCAGAGCAGCCAGGGCCCTCCTGCACAAGCAGGAGGAAATGGTGTTAGGGATCTGAGATGTCAAGACTTCCCAAGGCCAGAGCATCAGGAGAGCAGTGCTGGCTCAAGGCTGGACAAACGGACGAACGAGGCCCAGAGAGCGCCCACAAGACACCCCAGGAACCCACGGTCACTGGGCAGGGTGGGTTCTTCAGCAGAGGTGGGCCCCGACCTCAAACTTTTCACAAAAATCAATTCCAAGTAACTAAAGACAGATGTGAAAGCAGTTTCTATAAACCCATCATCTAAAAGCTATAAATCTGCAAGGAGCCAAGAAGAGCATCTGAATAGTCTTCCCGTAGGGAATGATTTCTCTTTCCTGAGCCAGCCTGCATCCAGCTTGCTTAAAGACCTTTTCATAAATAGGGTATTGACCGGAGGATGCAACAAATGATAATTGTTGACAGCAACATTGAAGTCGCCTCCCAGGATAAAATACCCAAAAAGAAAGAAAACAAGGCATGTCAAACCTGCCAACAACCGTGTCGGTGTAACAGCCCACGAGGTCGTCCATCCTCTGGTGCTGAGAGCAGGAGTTGTTTACGGAGGGGTGGGCACGGCACGTTTACCTGTAGTTTAAGAGTTTTTCTCAAGCAGCCTCATGAAACTGCCCGGGAAGTCTGTGTTACCTGCCACACTATTGCTGGGGACACAGTTGATTTTGGAGCCAGGGCCCCGTGATCAAGCGTGTCCTGGTGGCACCAGGGAGGGGAGAGGCCCCGAGAGTTTGCTTTCCTCCCTCAGGGCCGCGAAATTCCTCCAGGGCCATGAGAGACCCTCAGTCCCAAGCACACACTCTGTTCCTTTCCCCTGCAGTGCAGTCCAGCTCCTGAGACAGAGGTTCCAGCAGCAGTGTCCCCCCTTCCCCAGAGAAAACCAGGAAGCGTTCTCTGAGCTTAACAGAAAGAAAAGCAAACCAGAATTCAGCTTTCTTACAAAGCTTGAGTTTTTAAGTCGCAAACTGTTGAGTGGCCGGAGCTCGGGGCCGTGTCCCCGTGCCTGCAGCTCCATGTCCTGGGTCTGGACAGTGGATGTCCCCCCGTTCTGCATGGTCTGCTTCTTCCTCACTGGCACCTGCGCCCTTTCCCTGTGGGCGGCGCCTCTCCCTGCTCTGCACTGTCCTTTGGGGGCCTGGGCTCTGCCTCCGGAGGGGATGGTGGTGACAGGGGGCGGCCTGGGCTTTGCAGGTCCACTGGCGCCTCCATCCGTGCTCTCCCACGTCGCTGGGAAAGGTTCCCCGGGGCTGAGCCGGAGCCACGGAGCTGGCGGGGACAGCGAGGCTGTGAGTCACAGGGACACACATGGGGCCAGGAGAGCGGCCTGCCCCGTGTGGCGTTTCTCCCCAGAGCGGTGGACCCTCCAAGGAATCTCAGTACCAGGTGGACCTGACAACGAGAGATGCTCTTCTGTGGACCCTGAAACACCCAGGGGTCCCAGAGTCTGCCGAGTGGACGACCCTGACTGCCAAGGTCAGCCTCTGAAGGTGACTCTTGGCCTCCCTTGGGGTCCTCACTGTGGTTCCTACGAGCGAACCGTGTTTACGGTGGCTTCTGTCAAGAGAAAAAGCTCACTCCGGGAGGGGCCAGGTGGCACACCTGGGCTAACTGCAGAGGTTTGACTGTATAAAGTCTTCAGCACCTTCCCATTTACCACCTATGTGATTTTCCAGTGTTTGAACAAAATGCATAATCCTAGGAGCAACCAGAGTCCCCCTGTGGTGTCTGAAGGCTCACACGTGAAGAATATTTGTGCAGCATCTGTAACGTGCTGTGAACACTTCCTGGACAAGCCGGGGGCGTTGATTCATCCGTCCACACAAGCTGGACCCCGTGGGCCATATCTTCCCTGCTGATCTGCTAAATTAGCGCTTTCTTGACCGATCAGAAAGTGAAAGTCAATTTAAAACCAGAGATTTTCCTACAGTTAAAAATAAGGGTGGAGTGAGAATGCACTCAGAAGTAGGTAATAATCTTCACCTTTCCATTAAAAAAAAAAACAAAAAAAAAGACCTTAGCTACCAAAATTCTCATGAAATGCCTTCCCAGACTTTGCAGTAGACTTTTATGGTCCTGCCCGCATCATGGACTTTGAGGATTCCCACGGGGCCGGGGCACACACACTGCAGGCCAGTTGCTGCAGGGTCTGTTGTTCCCAGCACACCATTGGCTGGCTCTTCAGAAAAATGTAAAAAGCCAAAACAGAAAATAGAAGAAAAAAAAAACAACTTCCTGATGTGAATTTGTTTGCTTTGGGTCTCTGCATAGGTGAATTACTTGATCATATTTGACATCTTTTAAGAGTTCTTCGTGTCCTTTATCAGATGCAATACTCTGTAGTCAGAAGGGTAGATAGCCAGAAAGTTTCAGTGGGCCCGTGGCTAAGCAATTGCAGAGGGGAAGGGCAGAGTGCTGACACCTGGAAGGGGCCAGTTATTCCTTTGGTATTTAATAGCCAGTTTACAAGCTTCACGTCTTTGCATCTGTGAAGCCAAACGCATTTCTGGTCTGTTGGGTTGTAAACATTTATTGGGCTGGAGTTGGAGTAGGTGGTAACAGGGTGACAGCAGGGGAAGAGGCAAGGAAGGTCAGGCGGGGGAAGTGCTCCTGTCTTCTTATTTCACTCAGAATCTCCAAATGAGAAAATGCCAACCCTCATCCTGGTAAAGCGGACCCAGGAAGCTGGCGGGCAGAGGTGGCGCCCCGCGACAAGCTCAGAGGTTGGGAGACAAGTGGGGTCTCCTTGCGTTCCTGTCTGGGTCTCTCAGGAATCTGCACTCAGATGGAGTGCGATTCTTTAAAGACGTTTGCGTTCCACCAGCTCACTCTTCAGTGTAGATAAAGGTACCCGTTACCATAAAATTCCATGAATACTGGAGCCGTACCTTTGCAGGGTGGGCCCAGCGTTTCTGCCGGCCCCATGGGAAGCCTTACTCACTTCATTACATGCAGTTGAAGGTGTTTCTCCTGACCTGATTTTATGATGCAAAGCCTGCGTTTGCTTCTCTAAGGTTGGGAAGTGTTGCTCTCTGTTGTGAAGCTGGGTGAGACCACACCGAGGCCTGACGTGCACGGATCCTTGCGTTTCAGGAGCTGCAAAGCATCTCAGCCTCCAAGGGACAGGCAGCCGTGCTGGAGTGCCGGGTCCGAGGCACGCCCCCGCTGCAGGTCCAGTGGTTCCGACAAGGCAGTGAAATCCAGGACTCTCCAGACTTCCGGATCCTACAGAAAAGTAAGGAGAGGGGCCTGTCCCACCACCCCCAGGTCTGACCAAGCCCTCTTGTCCAGCTCCAGGAGAACCGGGAAGGGCTTAGTCACTGAGATGCATGGATTTCTTCCTTCCTCCTCCCTCCCTCCCTCCCTCCCTTCCTTCCTTCCTTTCTTTGGGTTTTGTTTTAATATTTAATTTAATTTTTACTTTATATTGGAAGATAGTTGATTTATAGTTTTGTGTTAGTTTCAGGTGTACAGCAAGGTGATTCAGTTATATGTATACATATAGTCATTCTTTTTCAGAGTCTTTTCCCATGTAGAATATTACAGAATATTGAGTAGAGTTTCCTGTGCCATACAGTAGGTCCTTGTTGATTATCTATTTTATATACTGTAGTGTGAGATGCATAGATTTCTGTTCTCCTAGTGTGGAAGACGTGCAGGGTGCAGCACATTAAAGCCGCCCTGATGGAGTTTGTCTTCACCATTTCTGCAGACATGTCCTAGACAAGGTCACAGAAAAAGATGGGTAGGTTTAGTATGAACGGAAGCCCAGTCTAATGCTCTGTTTTGATTTCTTTTTTTCTCATGTGGGAAACAGAACCTCGATCCACAGCTGAACCTGGTAAGAAGCTTTTTCTTTTTGGGAATGTATCTCTTTGGTTTCAATAGCTCTTTGTTTCCGTTTTAAAGCCATAAGCAGAACAGTGTTTTTGCAGTTCCCTGGAAATGTGAAACCCCCTTACAGACAATATCTTCTTTATCGTGGGGTCTGCACGCTGCGTTTTACATCAGGTTCTTTATTAGGGAAACATGAAGTTCCATTCAGACAAGAAGGTCAGGCTCAGTGACTGAAGGCTTTTAAAACTGTAGTCTGTTATACTCAGAAAGCAAGCTGAGCTCAGGATGAAAAAACATCCTGCTAAGATTCCAGGAGAAAAGAGTGATCTGCGGCATATTTCTGCTGACCAAAAGCCACCAACAGCTAGACCCCCGCCTGGAAATGCACCTCACGGGAAAGCAGCCCGAGGATGTCAGCAGAGTGACCACCGGGCGTCTCTCATTTATGTGCCCTGACCCATGAGCGCTTCCTATGCTGCACCAGGAGGAAAGGCATCTTGCCCTGGAATTGCACATCCCTGGGCCTCGTCAGAGCTGTGTGGTCCAGAAGCCCAGGTGTCCTCCCCTCCCGCCTTGCACTTCTTGTCTTTTTATGGCTCCTCATAGACAAAAACAATGTTTATAAGAGAAGCAGAAATTTTTGTCCGGGTGTTTCACAGTACATCCACCTCGAAGACTACTTTCTTAGTATCTTTCACATCAGCAAAGTCACCAGTTTCACACCCTTCTTGCCAAAGGGTGGAAAATGTGTGTCTCTGCTTCAGCATCACGCAGACCCGGCTGCACATCTCTTGGGAGCCAGACCCGGCTTGGCCTTTCTCGGGGATCGAGGTGGCTCCTGGTCAGAGAGACCGAGGTCAGTCCTGAGCCTCTCACACCCGCGCACCGGGGCCTGGAAAGCACAGTGTGAGCCTGTTAGGGTCCAAAGCAGAAGGGATGCTGAGTGTCATCCTGAGGGAAAAACTGGAATTGATCTGATGCCTTCTTTTTTTAAATTAATTAATTAATTATTACTGGATTATATAGTTAATTTACAGTGTTGTGTAGTTTCAGGTGTACAGCAAAGTGAATCAGTTACACACATATATATATCTCCACTCTTTTTTAGGTTCTTTTCCCATATAAGTCATTACAGAGTATTGAGTAGAGTTCCCTGTGCTGTACAGTAGGGCCTTATTATCTATTATATATATACAGTAGTGTGTATATGTTGATCCCAATCTCCCAATTTATCCCTTCCCTCCCCTTACCCCCTGGTAACCATAAGTTTGTTTTCTGTCTGTGACTCTACTTCTGTTTTGTAAATAAGTTCATTTGTACCATGTTTTTAGATTCCATATATAAGTAACATCATATGATATTTGTTTTTTTCTGACACTTCACTCAGTATGACAATCTCTAGGTCCATCCATGTTGCTGCAAATGACATTATTGTGTTCTTTTTTATGGGTGAGTTATATTCCATCGTATATAGGTACCACATCTTCTTTATCCGTTCATCTGTTGATGGACAGTTAGGTTGCTTCCATGTCCTGGCTATTGTGAATAGTGCTGCAGTGAACATTGGGGTCCATGTCTCTTTTTGAATTACGGTTTTCTCTGGATATATGCCCATGACTGGAATTGCTGGATCATATGGTAACTCTATTTTTAGTTTTTTAAGGAACCTCCACACTGTTCTCCGTAGTGGCTGTACCAGTTTACATTCCCACCAATAATGCAGGAGGGTTCCCTTTTCTCCACACCCTCTCCAGAATTTATTGTTTGTGAGTTTTTGATGTTGGCCATTCTGACCAGTGTGAGGTGATACCTCATTGTGGTTTTGATTTGCGTTTCTCTAATGATTAGTGATGTTGAGCATCTTTTCATGTGCGTATTGGCCATCCGTGTGTTATCTTTGGAGAAGGGTCTATTTAGATCTTCCTCCCATGTTTTGATCGGGTTGTTTGGTTTTTTTTCTATTGAGCTGCATGAGCTGCTTGTATATTTTGGAAACTAATCCCTTGTCGTTCGCTTCATTTGCAAATATTTTCTCCCACTCCGTGGGCTGTCTTTTCGTTTTGTTTATGGTTTCCTTTGCTGTGCAAAAGCTAATCGGATACCTTCTTGTTGTGAGTTACATACACCCAGACCCCACCGCCCACCTGTACGGTCCCCACGTCAGTTACTGTGGTCACTTTTCAAACTGTGGAAACAACACAACTGCATGTTTTGCTGTGACATGGCTTTGTGTAAAATTGCACAGTGCTGTTCCCTGCTACAGGGGACTTCTGAGACGCAATCTCCTTCATGACCTGATGTGGAAATCCTATAGGGGGTTAAGGCATATCTTTTACATTGCTGTTTTAAATAGACTAGGCAGACATGGATAGACAGATAGATAGATGAATGGATAGATGGATAGATAGATAGGTAGGTAGATATAAAAGTAGGAACCAAATATCTCCTTTATCCACAAGAAAGTTTGTGTGAACAAATCTATGGAGTAGGTTATCTCTTCTGACGCTTTATGTACAATAATACTAAAATCTTGGGCCAAAAATTCTGAAGGCATTCCTGGTGGAATGGATTAAGACTGCTTTGGTCTTACAGTTTGGATTCTGTTTGAGTTCATGCCACTCTTCTTTCATCGTGTTTTATCCAGTGTCATCACCTACACAGGTGACATGACTTATTAAATGTCTCCTGTGATCTGTATTGGAAAATCATAAACTAAGCATCATCTGAAAATTTAAAACACTGGGGAGAAACTGCATAGTTTAGTTTCTGAGTATGTGTGTGTTTGAAAATTGAAAGCTCTCAACACACCAACTAAGGAGTATTTGGGTGGGGAGGGAAGAGAGAAACTCCTTCAGCCCCTCCACCACCCCTCAGACCCCATACACGCCTGTCTCAGTCGTGTTTGCTGTTTTGCTTCTAGAATATAGTTTTTTGTTGTTGTTGTTGTTGTTGTTGTTTTTGCGGTACGCGGGCCTCTCACTGCCGTGGCCTCTCCCGTCGCGGAGCACAGGCTCCGGACGCGCAGGCTCAGCGGCCACGGCTCACGGGCCCAGCCGCTCCGCGGCACGCGGGATCTTCCCGGACCGAGGCACGAACCCGCGTCCCCTGCATCGGCAGGCGGACTCCCAGCCATTGCACCACCAGGGAAGCCCTAGAATATAGTTTTGATCATGAATTATTTAGTGAAACCAGTCCTCAGCATCATCATGGGGTAGTCTGACCTCTAGAATGTTCTTAAATGCCTTTTGGTTTAATGTGGCAAAATCATGCCAAGAAGAGCGGGAGACGGAAGGCCTTCCTCGAAACGGCACGTCCTAGCAGCGTAGGAAAAAGTCTGCCCTCGCTGTGTTCGCTGAAGTTTCCTATTTTTCTTTTCCCTTTGGTTCGATCTGGAAGCATTTAAGAAAACAGACTCCTCCGTTCAAACCACAATAATAGCGCTTGCTGAAGACAGCTAATTCTTGATAGAGCGATATTTCAAGCAAATCTGTCAATCCAAGGCAAACACGTACATAGTCAGGAGCTATGAAAAACAAGACACCACTAGTCTTCCTCGACCTCTGATAATTCCTCCACAATTATATTCTCCACGACATGGTTGGAATTGCTTCCTTTTTTTCATACAGGACCATTAAAACACTCTGCCTCAGAGAAATTCCCTGGTGGTCCAGGGAGTCGGCACTTCCACTGCCGTGGTCCGGGCTTGATCCCTGGTCAGGGAACTAAAATACTGCAAGCTGAGATGCGTGGCCAAAAAACAAAAAAATACCCTTCCTCAGAAATCTACACTTGACACGGAGAATTCAATAAAACCCACACGCATGAACGACTGTTCAAGAGACTGCTCACATGAGTTGTGATGAGCTAGAACTTTAGAACAAGCACACACTGACACATATTTGTAGTTAAACAATGTCCTGACTTGCCTGACAGGACCAGGTATGATTACGATTCCTTTACTACTAGGCGAATGTTTTCTAACATTGACTTGAAGTTGACCATTGATGCTTCCAGGGGAAAAAAACAGAACATGTATTGAATCTTTCACTGTCCTTAAATGACCTGATGGACTACTGCATCCAATACACAGACTTCTCAACTACTCAACCTTAGAGAATGTACATAGGAACTGGCTTCCCTTGTGGCTGTTTTTTAGCCACTGTTAAATGGAGAGGAGAAAAATTGACATGACTACGTTACATCTGAGGCAAGAGATGAATTTTACAGAACTAGGTCGGAGATATTCTCCAAATGCTAAAATATAAGTAGCCTTTGAAATTCAGAACATACCTGAGCGTTCTGGTTTTCCTGCCCTCTCTCCCCTTCCTGACATGATCACTGTTGCTCTCTCCCTGCTGGCTGGCCTCCCTCCCTCCCTCCCTTTCTTTCCCATATCCCCCCTCATTTATTTATATATCTCTTTTTTTCTTCTCTTCACTCTCCTCCTTTTTTCTTATTCATGGGCAAGGTATTTTAAAGCCCTAGAAATGAAACTGAAATGCACTAGTGCCTGGTCACAGCCCCCGTAGGGATTAGATGTTTAGATAAGGAAGGAAACAGCCCATTCCCTGCGATGCATTTGTGCAACGGAAACAGGTTTTTCTTGTCACTCCTCTGCTGGGTCTGTCTGATGTGTTTTCCACTCCTCTCTTGTCTAGACAGAAGTCAGCTTGCATCACCCATCTTCTCAGACAGCTTTGTGAGTCCATAGCAGTGAGCTTACTCAGAACCCACATGTGTCTGTCATGGTACCTGCTCTGGCCTCCTTTGTTGACGTTCCGACTTTACCCTGATTGCATCCTACAAAGACCAGTGGGGGGGCGGGCAGGGCCACAGAAGACTCCTTCGACAGCTGTCCGCGCTCAGGTCCTGACTCATACGTCTGCAAACAGCCACAGACTGTATCGTGTTACTTCTAGAGCACTGTCTCATGACACGCAAAACCGAAACTCCAAAAACCAACGTGTCTTACTGGTTGGGGAACGGTGCACATAAAAGTGCGGTGCCCTGACTTTCAGTGTGCCTCCAGGGCCACCCGCCCTCCTAGATCTTGGAGAGTGGAATCTGTGCTTTGGTCCCGTGAGTCACGATGTGAAGGAAATTATAGTTTAAATGTACTGAGGTGCTGAGCAGTAGGAGGGCCACGGTGAGGATGTTTGAATGCGATTCCAGGTTAAGATTGGAGTAAACAAAAGTGGGTTGGGTAAAGCCTGTGGTTCCCAAACCGTGTGGCAGGGCGCCCTGGGTGCCACACCATCCGGCAGAGGTGCTGGAGATGCTGGAGATTTTTGACAAACACAGTGACACTTGACATCTCATGGGGACGACTGCCGGCTTGAAACAGTTCCAACGTTACATCACTCTACATTCTCTGCTGTGACGTCATATCTTTGTGAAACTGAGTTTTTGGTGTGTGTGTGATAAAAAGCAAGTCCCACGTGAAAATCGGGTGGACTGTGAAAGCAGGCTGGCTGGGTCCCATCTGATTCCAGGAGGGATTGTGCCCTCCCAGCATATAAACACATCCATTAGTAAGTGATTGTGGTGATCTAAGAATAAAGTATGGGTATTTTTCCTTCAATTTATATGTATTTTTTGAAACAATAACTAACTTGTTAAGACCTAAACATTATTACGTTCTTTAGAAAGAACTGCTTAACGAAGGAGGCTATTCAGTATGTCTTTAGGTTTTGGAGCACCGTAAAAAATGACTGAGACACTTAGGGTCTCGTGAACCTAGAAGGTTTGGGGAGAAATCTCTGGGGAGAGAGGGAAAGGCACCAAGACACCAAAGGGAAAACTGCGTGACTGTTGGAACCCTGAGATCTGCATGCCTCTGCCCCGCCCCCCCAAACTGGCCTCTAGAAGGCCAGCCTGGTGGAGGCCGAAGGGCTCATTTCTGGGTGATGGCAGCATCCCAAGAGAAAAAAATCCATCCATAGTGATGCGGGAGTTTCTCCAAGACAGAGGCCATCTAGATTACACCCCGGGGAAGGCCAGGGCGAACGGCCGCTCTCTGCTGTCCAGATTCCCGTCAGCTCAGAGCCACGTCGGACAAGAAGAGATCAAAGGTGTCTGAAGAAACCTCCCTCTGGGATGATACAGGAGAGCACGAGCAACTCCCCAGAAAGCAGCTTGGAGGAAGCAGACTTGCAAAGAGAAGAAGATGTAAAAACAAAGCAGCGCTCTCGTCGGAGGGGTGAGAAAATCAGCGCATCCAAGAAGAAAAAATAACAGGGGGGAGGAGAGGAGGGACGTTCAGAACACAAGGCATGCTTGCGATGAAAAAGCTGGTAGCAGAAATAAAGTTAGGAAATGTCTCGCAAAGTAGGAGAAAAAGGCAGAGAAGGGATGTAGAGAGAAAAGGTAAGGAAATTAGATGGTAGACCCGCCCCGGTAGACTACACATTCATAAGTAGGATTCCAGGAGAAGAGAACAAAGGGGAGAGATTATCCATGAAATTTGTTTTTCATTCCCCAAACGGAAGGATATCAGTTTCCAGATTGAAAGGACCCGCTGAGATCACAACGTATGAAAACACATTGACAGCAGTGTGCACCACTGTGAAATTCACAACATCCAGGACGAGGCCATGATGCTCTCCGTGTCCGGGGAGGAAGCACCAGGTCACAGCAAACTAACAGTATCAGAGTGACCTAGGACTTCTCAGCAGGCTTACTAGGCACACAGACAGCGAAGCAACGCCTTCCAGATTCCGGTGTAAAATGACCTCCAACTCCATAAGGAGACGTGGTCAAGATTTTTCAGAGTTGCAGGGTCTTAAGGATTTTCCTCCACAGCTTGTCTGTAGGGTGTGACCCCTGCAGCGAGAGAATTCACCGGCCAGAGCAAGATGTGAGGACAGGAGCATGACAGCAAATGAAGCCAGAGGCCGGGGTCCCCAGAAGGCACGGCTACACGTCGATGTGTGACAAGGACAGACACGGCAAGGCATTCATCCCCGAGAGCTCAGGGCCGCCGCCCATCTCCTGCCCTGACAACAGACGGTTGCGGGTGAGCTGACCCCAGGTCGCATCTCTGCTTGGCCCGGCCTGTCACTGCCTGCCGGGTCAGTTGGGAACACTGTTACCGCCCACGGAAGTGCTCTGATTTGACCCGGTGCTGAGATCTGGAAGTTGGCCATGTTGACCTTAAAAAAGAGAGATTTCGGAGACACAGACACCACCAGTGATTCCTCTGGGCTGTCCAGTTCCTGCCCATGCTTAGCCCCTCCAGGTACCCACCGACCCACCCCCGGGAGCCCCAGATTTCCCAGGAAACCCCGTGGCCTTGCCTACCCCTTACCCCTGAGGGGTTTGGTAAATGTCTGGGGAAGTTGAACTTTTTTCTGACGGTGGGAAGGTGACCTTTTTTTTTTTTTTAACATCTTTATTGGAGTATAATTGCTTTACAATGGTGTGTTAGTTTCTGCTGTATAACAAAGTGAATCAGCTATATGCATACGTATATCCCCTCTGTCTTGCGTCTCCCTCCCACTCTCCCTAGCCCACCCCTCTAGGTGGTCACAAAGCACAGAGCTGATCTCCCTGTGCTACGCGGCTGCTTCCCACTAGCTATCCATCTTACATGTGGTAGTGTATATATGTCAATGCTACTCTCTCACTTCATCCCAGCTTACTGTTCCCCCTCCCCGTGTCCTCAAGTCCATTCTCTACATCTGCGTCTTTATTCCTGTCCTACCCCTAGGTTCTTCAGAACCATTTTTTTTTCCTTTTTAGATTCCATATATATGTGTTAGCATACGGTATTTGTTTTTCTCTTTCTGACTTACTTCACTCTGTATGACCCTAGGTCCATCCACCTCATTACAAATAGCTCAATTTCGTTTCTTTTTATGGCTGAGTAATATTCCATTGTATATATGTGCCACATCTTCTTTATCCATTCATCTGTCGATGGACACTTAAGTTGCTTCCATGTCCTGGCTATTGTAAATAGAGCTGCAATGAACATTGAGGTGCATGTGTCTTTTAGAATTATGATTTTCTCATGATATATGCCCAGTAGTGGGATTGCTGGGTTGTATGGTAATTCTATTTTTAGTTTTATAAGGAACCTCCATACTGTTCTCCCCAGTGGCTGTATCAATTTACATTCCTACCAACAGTGCAAGAGTGTTCCCTTTTCTCCACACCCTCTCCAGCATTTATTGCTTGTAGATTTTTTGATGATGGCCATTCTGACTGGTGCGAGGTGATACCTCATTATAGTTTTGATTTGCATTTCTCTAATGATTAGTGATGTTGAGCATTCTTTCATGTGTTTGTTGGCAGTCTGTATATCTTCTTTGGAGAAACGTCTGCTTAGGTCTTCTGCCCATTTTTGGATTGGGTTGTTTGTTTATTTGATATTGAGCTGCATGAGCTGCTTGTATATTTTGGAGATTAATCCTTTGTCAGTTGCTTCATTTGCAAATATTTTCTCCCATTGTGAGGGTTGTCTTTTCATCTTGTTTATGTTTTCTTTTGCTGTGCAAAATCTTTTAAGTTTCATTAAGTCCCATTTGTTCATTTTTGGTTTTATTTCCATTTCTCTAGGAGATGGGTCAAAAAGAATCTTGCTGTGATATATGTCATAGTGTTCTTCCTATGTTTTCCTCTAAGAGTTTTATAGTGTCTGGCCTTATATTTAGGTCTTTAATCCATTTTGAGTGTATTTTTGTGTATGGTGTTAGGGAGTGTTCTAATTTCATACTTTTACATGTAGCTGTCCAGTTTACCCAGCACCACTTATTGAAGAGGCTGTAGGTGGCCTTTTCTTTACACAACAAGATAAATGCTTGTTAGTCAGCATTTAAAAACTTAGTGAAGTAAGTCAGACAGAAAAAGGCAAATATCATAGGATATCACTTATACATGGAATCTAAAGAAATGATACAAATGAACCTATTTACAAAACAGAAATAGAGTCACAGATGTAGAAAACTAATGGTTACCAGGGGGTAAAAGGGGAAGGGATAATATGGGAGATTGAGATTGACATATACACACTACTATGTGTAAAATAGTTGACTAATAAGGCCCTACTGTACAGCACAGGGAACTCTGCTCAATACTCTGTAATGGCCTATGTGGGAAAAGAATCTAAAAAAGAGTGGATACATGTATATGTATAACTGATTCACTTTGTTGTACACCTGAAACTAACATGACATTGTAAATCAACTGTACTCTAATAAAAATTAAAACAAAAACTAAACGCATTTTTGAAGGATACATACATATGTGGTAAACATATAAGGAAAATCAAAGGAGTGATTATCTCTAAAGGGGAAGGAAGATTCAGCTGGGGAGGGTGTATGGGACATTCTGCAGTATTGGTCATCTTTTATTGCTTAGACTTATTGACGGGTGTGCAGGGTTGCATTTCATTGTTACTCCTTAAACTGTGCATTTTTATTAAAAATTTTTTTATTGAAGCATAGTTGATTTATAATGTGTTCATTTCTGCTGTACAGCAAAGTGAATCAGTTATACATGTATATAGTCTTTTTCATATTCTTTTCCATTATGGTTCATCTAGCATATTGAATATCGTTCCCTATGCTCTACAGTAGGACCTTGTTGTTTATCCATCCTATATGTACTAGTTTGCGTCTGCTAACCCCAAACTCCCAATCCATCCCTTCCCCAGCCCCCTCCTCTTTGGCAACCACAAGTGTGTTCTCTATGTCCGTGAGTCTTAAACTGTGTACTTTAAATATCTTTCTCTATATATGATACAGTTTGAAGTTTTTAAAAATCCTTTATAAAAATTTATACAAGGCTTACAGTTACCCACACTGAATCTCATCTTGCTGATTTTAGCCCAGAGTCCTTTTTTATTAGTTGTGTTAGCCAAACCATGTGGTTTGGAAGGTAAAAGCTGTATTTTTTTTTTTTTAAGTTAGGCTGGCCCCCAAAGGGGGGGAAAAAAACCTGTGAAGGATGACATTTATGAACATGTTCCCTCATTACCCAGAGGGCTTAGTAATGTTATCCTTGCTGCGTCATCATTTTATGTTTCTGCAAACAAAATGGTTTTGTTTGTATTTAACCAAGAGTTCAGCATGTCCAAGAACTTGAGTGAAATTTGGGGTTAACCTCTGAGAGATATTTACATGATTAAGTAATTTTTAGGCAACTTTAGAAAGCAGAATTTACCATCAGCAAAAATGGTTTCCAGTTTACTAAGTTATTATATGCCCTCAAATCAAAAGTCACCAGTTAGGAAAATTGGATTAAAAAGGACTGTACTTAGAGTTATTAATAACTTTAATTTTTTGCATTTTTTGAAGGACATTTTTTTAATAAAAATAAGTGAGCCTCTATTTCCCTTTATTTGAGACAAGCAGTCACTTCCTGATTCCCATCCCTCACCAAAATGTACTTCACAGAAATCTTAAGGTCTTTGTTCGAATAAGATGTTACTAGATGAAAATTCAGTGCTGCAGCTGGGCTCATCTCCTGTCCTGCTGGCTTTCTTCATCCCTGTAATGTCAGAGCCATCCCAGCTGAGACGCTCCTTTCTCTCAGCAAAATGTGAGCCTCTTGTCACTTTCGGATGAAATTTTCCAAGAGAATCAAAGCTGAACAACTTTTAGGGCATTGGACTAATGTTTTATCTAGTAAAAGTCCCTGAGACGTAGCAGTGTCCGAAGATCACCGAAAGAACTTGCCAGTGCTTTTTTATTCTTATTTTTTTCTTCCATATGTAGACTGTCCAGTCGGTCATCAGCTCTGTGCATGAATCTACCTCATTTTATGCAATAGAAGTGTTCCTGAAAATTCATAGAAAATGAAGTTAGTTCAGTCAGATTCGAAACATGCAATCTTTTCATTCTCAAAAGGGCCCTCTGGAGGAGAAGGGGCAACTGTATAAACAAGCTCAGGTTTTCTTAAAATGGCATAACTTAAAAAAAAAATCAAAATTGTAGATAACACAAGAAGACACCCTGAGAGTTGGCCAGATCATCACTCCAAAGCCGCTTTCTATTATCCCTGCTGGATAAGATTTTACCCTGATTTAAAACGTAGGTTCAGGGCACAGAACTGTGTTAACTGTAAACACAGTGTTTACAGGGAAAGTGTTCTCAGGCATTGAGAGCAATGGCATTTCTCTGTCTCCAGAAAGTCCATCTTTCCAGGCTGAGAGAAGACCGTTCAAGTGCATCGGCCCTGGGAGGACAGTGCAGGGAGGGAGGGGTCAGCCATGGCAGCTGACGGCCCCAGGCTCCCAACAGCATTCTCTAAGATGGAGCCCATCTCCCAGAGGATGGGGGGGGGGTGGTTTTCCCCAGATCTCTACAGACTGGGCTGTTCATTTCTTCTCCCACCGTCATGGCCACGTGACAGTGTCCTTCGGACTGGGCTTGTATCCTTCCAGTGTATCTCATATATTGGAGGACACACAGCCCACAGCAGATGGGTTTCTAGTGAGTTACTTGGATAGTGAGAGTAATTGAAGTGTTCAGATCCAGGAAACTCCTTGTTTCCCATCTTAAATCTTTTATTACTTCATTTCACATTGGGTTTCTCATGTCCTGGACCAGGAAAAAATGCAGAACAGCTAAGAGGCCTTGTGCTGTCGGAAGAAGGAGCTTGTGGGGGACGGGGTGTGACTGTCAGCATTTTGGCCTCTACATTAACCATGACCTTGAGAGGATCCCTTTGGACCTTGGACCTCACTTGAAGAAATGAGCAACTTGGGCTCGTCCACATACAGTCCTTTACAGCTGTAATATCCTGTGCTTTATTGACCCTCCTCTGGTTAAGGACACTTCTAACTCATCTCGTAACCATGTGTATTCAATTTAAAATTCCCAGTCCCTGTTGCCTTTCCAGATACATCTCACTTTCCCAGTGATTCATCTTATGTGAAGCTCTGACTTGAATTATTTCCACACTTTATTCCTCTTTGAGAAGCATTGAACTGTGTGCAGTACACTCAGAAACACACAGGGTACCTTCCTTCACGCCCTCTGTCATCCTGTCATTTTCCTTCTGTTCAGGGAGCCTTTTTATCAATAATAATTGTGTGCTTTAAATGTATTCAAGCCTTGGGACTTCGCTGGTGGTGCAGTGGTTAAGAATCCACTTGCCGATGCAGGGGACACGCGTTCGAGCCCTGGTCCGGGAAGATCCCACATGCCCCAGAGCAACCAAGCCCGTACGCCACAACTACTGAGCCTGCGCTCTAGAGCCTGTGAGCCACAACTACTGAGCCCGTGTGCCTGAACTACCGAAGCCTGCGCGGCTAGAGCCCGTGCTCCACAACAAGAGAGGCCACCACAATGAGAAGCTTGCACGCCGCAACGAAGAGTAGCCCCCGCTCGCCACAACTAGAGAAAGCCCGCGTGCAGCAACGAAGACCCAACATAGCCAAAATTTTTTTAAAAATTAAAGAAAAAATGTATCTGATGCCTTTACCTGCAAACTCTTTTCTTAATATGCCAAACACCTCAGCAGGATTCCTTGATGTTTTTTGAGCCAGGAACTCTGGTGGGCCCGACAGCGCAGTGTTTTTAAACCGTGGATCATGACCCATGAAAGTGGGTGGCAACCACCACTAGTTTAAAATAAAATAGAAGAGAAAATGCGTAGTAACCAGAATTTTCCCACTATTTCTAGCACAGGAAGTCTTCAAGGATACCATTCTTTCAAAAAGAGAAAATAATTTTGTTTGTTTGAAACAAGGCAACACATTTTTAAGAACTCAGCCTATCTTGTAATTGAAATCAACGCCCACGAGCTCTCTTGGGACATAAAAGAAGATTCACTTTCATTTTATTTATCATTTAATTGGTTCACCTTTGCGTTTATTACTTTTATTGGTATTTAAAAATGGACATGTAATTTTAATAGTTAAAAATGTTTGTATTAGAAGGTAGGACTTTTACCCACGGTGAGCACTTTGCCCTCCCAGTGTTTCAAACATAACATATGTTTGAGGGCAAGTTTGCTAATTTTCATTACTCATGTTTGACTCCAGGGGAGACGCATTCCTCTAAATTCTGAAAAGCTTGCCCTCAGGGCTGTTAGAGAAGGAGCTTGGAAGAGAAGTTGCCCACATCCTGGTTCTTGAAAGCATGGCTGCCCAGACATCGGTGGCTCCAGGTGGCGACCACCCATGTCCCTAATCCTGAGGGTCAGCCGCTCAGCTTAGCCCCCAGTGGGGCACCAGACTTGGCCCGCCCAGGTGGGCTCACTCCACAGGCTGTGGCTGGCCTCCAGGTTGGCAGGGATGAGCTGGGTGGTCTCAGTTGTGGTGGCCCATCTCTGCTCAGGGGCCCCTTTCTCCAGCCCCATGGCCTCCATCCCTGAGGGGTTCAGCCGGGCTCCTAGAGATGGAGCAGAGCCAGAGGGGACCTGAGGCTTTGGCTCAGAACAGACATCACTCCCACCGCTTCCAGGGTTAAAACAGCCGTCAGGCCAGCCGGAACCCCAGGGCTAGGGAAGGGGATGGGGCTGCAGAGTCCCATTGCAGCAGGGCCTGGATGCAGGAGGGGATAACTGCAGCCATTACTGCAAAAAATCTATGGTACAGAGTCTCACGTGGCCCACATAATGTGTGAATAATCAACAGGCTCTGTGGGAATCAGAAGTATATGATTTTTTTAAATTAATTTATTTATTTTTGGCTGTGTTGGGTCTTCGTTTCTGTGCGAGGGCTTTCTCTCGTTGCGGTGAGCGGGGGCCACTCTTCATCGCGGTGCGCGGGCCTCTCACTGCTGTGGCCTCTCTTGTTGCGGAGCACAGGCTCCAGACGCGCAGGCTCAGTAGTTGTGGCTCACAGGCCTAGTTGCTCCGCGGCATGTGGGATCTTCCCAGACCAGGGCACGAACCCGTGTCCCCTGCATTGGCAGGCGGATTCTTAACCACTGCGCCACTAGGGAAGCCCCTAGTGTATATGACTTTTCTTAACACTTACCAACACAATCGTCTTATGTTACTTGTACAATATAGACAATCATTGAATTTAAAAATAGTTAATGCACTCCCATAATAATACATACGTACATACATTAATTAATTAATTAGAAATAGCTAATACACTCTTGATCGAGCTGCTTCTTAATGGGACAGCTAACAGTTCCTGACGACAAAGCATTTAGCACGCACCAGGCAGCACCCTAAGAACAGTGTGTATCATGTCCCAAGAATAGATGGTCGTGAGGAGCGTGGCGTCTGGAGCCCATCTTGGTTCAAGTTGCCACTCATGAGCTGCGTGACTTTGGGTAAATCAATTAGCCTTACTGTGCTTCAGCTTTCCTGTCTGTAAAACAGGCTAAGCGTAGTCAATGTAACTCATAAGGTTGACATGAGGGTTAAATCTAAATGCATCTATATTCAGTGCTGGTAGTGTTACCTAGTGCCTGAGAAGGGCTTACGTAACTGTCAGCTGTTGTCATGGTTACCATCATCCCCCCTCACAGTAACCCTGTGACGGTTGATTTATGAGTCATGATTCATACAAATCCTAAAAGGTAGGTTCTCTTATTATCTCCATCTTCTAGGTAAGGGCTCTGAAGTTCGGGGAGGTGGACCAAAGTCACAAAAGCCCCATGGGGCAGCGCCGTCATTCAGGCCCCGGCAGCTGGTTCCAGAGTCCGGGCTTTGCATGCTACAGAACATGGCCGCACTGTGTAACAGTAGTTTCCAGAATAATTGTCTGCCGTCAGACATTTCCATGTTATGTTCTTTTTTTCCCATTGTCAGCTTTTCAGAGAAGCTTGATTTTCCCCACCAGTGGCTTTTCAGTTGAGCAGCTCCATTGTAGTTGAAAGGCCTTCCATGACCATCAACCAAACTAGGCAGGAGCTGGCATCTTCCACGTGCCTAGCACAGAGGCACACACTTTGCAAACTTCTTGTGTCTCTACACAGATACACTCGTGAGGTATATGTTATCCCTGTTTTATAGGTGAGGAAACCAAGGCTGATGAGAAATCACAAAGGATGAGTCCCACTCCAAAGCTTTTGCCACTGGGTTGAACAGCTCAATTGAATGTCAGGAGATTCTCTTGTGACGACTTCGTAAAGTGACCCTATAATAATTGTTACTGAATTCGCTTGTTTTAGAAAGGCAGAGGGTCTGGCTTCTTTGGACCAACTTTGTGGTTACCCTCTGATGAGTTACTCTGTTCTCTTCCTTCCAGAGGAGATCTGCACCCTCGTTATAGCAGAGACGTTCCCTGAGGACGCCGGGATCTTCACGTGCTCGGCGAGCAATGATTACGGGTCAGCGACCAGCACTGCTCAGCTGGTGGTCACCTCAGGTATGTGAGGAGCGCAGGGTTGACGGGTCCCCACGGCAGAAAGGACCCACCGGGAGGACTGCTCAGCCTCCAGGAATGCTTTGCCCCGGGGGTCATCCTCACAACCAGGGTTTCATCACCGAAAGAAAAGGCTGGGGTGGGAGAGGGGGAGGGGAAGCGGAGATGAAAACACAAAGGTGATGATGATGTAGCAGTGAAACACACGTGGGGCTCTTCTTTCAGTCTTGGGACCTTGGTCTTGGAAACAATGCGATGGCTGCCCAAGGGCCTCCTGCTGGCCCAGAACTCTGCTCACACCAGTGTCCACGGGGTCTGGAGATACTGCCGCAGATCAGTCACTGTTTAACCCACTAGGTAAACCTAGAGAAGCTGTAAAGATCTTAGAAACCAGATTTCATTGAGACTGGACGCCTATGAAAAACTAAAGGAACATATTTTATTATTAAAACCAACATTCAGAAATATCTGGGCAGTTTTTTAAACTCAGAAACTTAGTGCTAGGGAAAGCAACCCGAAACAGTTCTTTTCCTTTATTTCTTTGACTTTTGTTTTGTTTTGTTTTTTTTGCGGTACACGGGCGTCTCACTCTTGTGGCCTCTCCCGTTGCGGAGCACAGGCTCCGGACGCGCAGGCTCAGCGGCCATGGCTCATAGGCCCAGCCGCTCCGCGGCACGTGGGATCTTCCCGGACCGGGGCACGAACCTGTGTCCTCTGCATTGGCAGGCGGACTCTCAACCACCGCGCCACCAGGGAAGCCCTATTTCTTTGACTTTTAGTTAACTGTTTTCTACTATTATTAATTAGCTTTACCTGGTCTTTACGGCCTTATTTCTGTTGTTTATTTTACAGTGGTTTTAAAAATACTTCTTTGGCCAAGCCCAGTACGGGGCACCATGGTTAGGAGGCAGTGAAGACACAGCCGAATGGCACCTAGATTTCTCTAGAACACGGAGAACTCGTGCTAGGGGGCGGCAGAGACACAGAAGAAACCAGTTTAGGGCTGTAGTGGGGAATTAGTGCTTTTTCATCTTCATTAAGAGAAGAAACGTAAAGTTCACCTTAACGGGACACCAGTGGATAGGAATGAGGGCTCTAAGTGTTAACAGGAAACTCCAGGGTCACGATCAGAGCTCCAGGGAGGATCCCAGTATTTTGATTTTGAGTTGAAGACAGTCCCAGCAAATGGCCACAGCAAGAGTGCAGTGCTCTAACCACGCAGCCAAAACTCCGGGCTCCTCGTCCGCGTGGCAGAAATTAACATGCAGTATTTCCCATTTTCCTCGGGGATAAATCTGCTCTAGACCAAACGTAAGAGCTATTTTTGAGCTATATGTTCACCTCAGTAGGCATTTTTTGGAGCTCTGCTGGACTCTGCGCAAGGCAAGGAATACAAAGATACTCTTAAGATGCGTTCAGGCCATTGACAGTAACAAGCAAAACTTTCTTTTGTATCAAGTTACAGCTGGTGTCAGTCATGTGAACCGGAAAAAATTATCCGTGACATTGTAAGACATTTCCCTTAGACTCAGAGCTTCACTTGGCTTTATGATGGATGAATGAATGAGTGAATGAGTGAATACCCGTTGCCCAGCACCGAAAACCTTTGTAGCCTACACTAATGTCAGCAAAGCTCAGGCAGGATGTTCCGTTGGATCCATGGGCTGAAATGCAAGAAGACAAAGCATCATTAGTTGATACTGTTTGTGTTGTCATTTGTTTTTTTTGATGCTGTTTGTGTTGTGTGTGTGTGTTTTAACCAAGTTCTATCTTTAGCTCTTGTTTGAAATTTGTTAATGAATTGGTAGCTGGTCTCCCAGCTGGTGGGCCATTCAGGAAATGAAACAGGTGCAGTGAAATCAAGCCTGGGAGAACCAGGCCCCCCCTCGGCCTTGCCCCATCAACAGCTAACAGGACCCTGGGCTCCCAGGCTGTCTGTGATGGTGGGAAGGGTCTGTGGATCCTAAGCATATCACGGTGTCTTCCTCCTGTCCCCTCCCTCAGCCAACATGGACGCCTGCAGCTATGACTCAGCCGGAGAGGCCAGCAGTGGCCGCTTCCAGCCCTCCCCGCTGCCCCCTCCAATCTGGGACACCGGCTCTTTCGAGTTGGCTTCACAGAAACCAGCTGAGATCCAGCACGTGACCGGCCCCGTGTTCGGGCTGAGCCCGACGGCCCTTCAGTTCAATTCCGCCGCGGAGAGGGAAACCAATGGCGTCCACCCGGGCCACGGAGTGAATGGACTGATGAACGGCAGAGCTGATGGCAGCAAAGCTCTTCCCAGCGCAGCCGTCCTGCTGTCACCCACAAAGGAGCCCCCCCCTCTGCTTGCCAAACCGAAACTGTGAGTACTCCCGTACGGCTTGATCACACTGTGGTACTTGAGCTGAATTGCCTCTGTTGCCAGGGAAACCGTTTTGCCTGGGCTCCACCACGGGGCAAGTGGCCCCTCCTGCAGGCGAGTTGTCCTGGGCTGGTGTGACCTTGCTACCAAGTGGGGTCCTTCAAAAATATAAATGATACCCCAAAGTAAAGAAGGTAAATGAGAAGCTGGGTCAAATCTGCCTTTTGCTAAAAACTGTAAATGGTTTCAGCTGTGAAAGTATCTGTGCCTGGTGCAGCCTTCCGACGTATGCAAGGGTGTAGCCCTCCCCAGAGGAGATGGGAAGGGAGTACGTTGAGCTGTCTACTAAAAGCATTTCCAAATGTTTCACATTTAAGAATCAGTAAGCAAATCCGATACAGATAAGCACGGGAAGCCTGAAAGCTGAGGATGGAGATTGCAGGTGCGGACCCTGGGGAAGGAATGAGTGCAGAGCGCCCTTCCCAGCCCGACCCACTGGGCTTTGGGACCCACGGAAGGCATGTTTCCGCGGATACCACCTTCGTACTTGGTTTCCATTATCTTGTTAGGATGATAAACCTTGCGTGCGCTGTTTCCATTGGCACCACCGGGGAGGGTGGTGATGATCGGAGCTGTCACAGTGTCAGAGAGGAGGAATCAGTTAACAGAACAGACCTCGAGTCACTGCCCTGATGGAGGTCGGTGGAGACGTCAGCGTCACATCAAATGTGTACACAGTCTACGTGGCCACATTTCCTTGAGAATGAATTCTCCAGGATCTGGGAAAGCGCCCTGCGTTTTCCCCGTGATGTCTGAGCTTTGTGATTTGGGGCCGGAAGGATGGCTTCAGGATAGGAGTTACTCTTTGCTTCCCTGGTACTGAACAGCCTGCTTTATTCTCCGTTCCCTCAGCTCATTGGTGAGAATAGGTCGGTATTCAAATGAGAATAATATCTTATATCCGTACATCACTTTATTGTTAGGCGATTTTATGAGCATTATTAGACTAATCAAGTAACAAATCATCCAGACAGATGGCTTAAGTTAACAAATGGGCGGGCAATTTTATCAAAGTAAACTCCTTGACGATCTTGTGTTGCAGTTTCAGAAATCTCTCTTTTACTACCCCGCATTTTGTAGGCAGCAGGGCTGCTAGGTCTGTGTACGGTAGCGAATGTTCCATACCTAGACTCCAGGAGGGCTGAGATGCCGGGCAGGTTGCAGGAGCTCAGAAGTGGCAGGCTTAAAAGAGATTTATACTCTTGTAGCTCCAACCCACTCAATGAACCGCCTCTGCTGACTACCTTTATCTTTGCATCTTGAATATGTATTTGCAGTGCTTTTAATGAAATAAGGGACCTGCCTTCCTGAGGGAGAACGGGCGGGGTGTCCACTGACTGGGCCCCGGCTGGGCTCTCAGTGAAGTGCGTCTGCCCTAATAGCTCAGAAAGTGAGTACAAATCACAGGAGAGCAAACGGGAGGGGCTGTTAACATGCCTTTGCCGCCCTCCTTATCTCGGGAGTTTGAACAGCTCTTCAGCTTCGAGCTGGACTTTAGGTGCGGTTAGTGTCTCTGGGAGGGTGGGGCGCTGTCTGTAAAAGGCAGACAGAACACTTGGGTGGTTATTGAGAGGCTGTGGAGCTACAGGTTTGAAGAGTGGCGTCATGATCTGCTTCTTAGTCAGGTTTTCAGTGTAAAGTAAAATACAGGGAAAATGGATTTCAGTGTTTAAATTCCCTTCATGTGGAAATTTAGGGAAACCTGGTAGCTTAGAAATAACATTGCTAGTAGCAGGTTTTCCTGCTGCTTTCCTTTTTTTCAAATCTTTTTGTGTTTAAATAGATCCTTAGAGCATCACTTCATGATTTTCATATTGTATAATTACCTGCCAGTTACGAGGTAGGAAATAATATGTGATTGACACTTTCAAATATATATAGCAATTTTAAACTTTCCTTATGAATTGCAATCCTTTTTTGGATTTTGTTTTAATTACAAAGTAAGTGCGTGCTCGAGGTGACAATTCAAACAAAACAGAAGTACTTGAGGTAACCAGCGTCATGGTTTGGTACGAGGTCTTCCACCCTTTCTCTGTTATCATGGTCTTTTCAGAAAATGTTTGCTCATTGTTTCAGGAGTTGTATCCATTGGTAGGAATGCCATCGAATGACATCTGCAAATCACGTAGAATGACATCCAAGGAATTGATGATTAATGTCACTGCCAAGTAAAATTCCTGTTCATGTCTACTTCCCTTCATACATTGGGAAAGAATGAAATTTTGAGTCTTGTGGTTGGCAGTGGGGAAACTGGTGCACTTGAATCTTTTTTCATCGGCCCTTGATTTTACTACTACTCATAAAAAAAGGAGAGGCTTATATTTGGGGGAGTTTCATGGCATTTCATTCATCTGAATCATTTGTAAGCAAATAGGAAACAATTAGGGGGGGACAAATAATAGGAATTTAAATATGTCCTCTTAATAGATGAACCTGAAAAGGGTGTTTGATTTGTCAGATTCCTGAAAAATTATCATTGTCAGAAGGAAAATCTCTTTGCACTCTTTTCTCTCAAATAGCTCACTATTTATTCTGGAAAGGGGAAAAAAATCAGGCTGAAACAAAATGGTAGAAACGTCCTGAATTCCCTTCTGCAGCAAGGTCCTCCCACAGAAATCCTCACCAGGGGTCTTGCCGCCCTTCCAGCCTCCAGCTGTATCTGTGCTCCTGGCCCATGGTCGTGGGATCCACGTCCACTCCCGTTTCTGCATCTCTCAGTGTCTTTGGCTCAGACACCACCCCTCAGGTGTGAGTTACACATGATTGGATGTGGGCCATTCAGTGAGTTCCAGGTGCCAGACACAACGCACCGTGGGCCAGAGGAGCACTTAGACTCCCCCCAGGAAGGAATTCACCCGTGAGAGTTGTTGGTGTGACTCGGTGTCGGACACTTAGCACCGTCCACCGCAGTGCAAAGAAGAGAAGCCCCGTGCTGCTGACATCATAGCTCTTATCAGAGAAAAAGAGGAAGGAAGGAACATACGCCTAGCTTTTGTGAACTGTTTTTTATATTATTGTCCTTGTTCAGGGCACACCAAGTAAGTCTGTTGCTGCCCACTCTCTACAAATAATGCCCGAAGATTCAACATAAATACAGGACTCTGTTTGTTAATAGGAAATCAAGTCCCAAGAGTCTTTTTTTCTTGCCAAAACATAGTCCCTGGAGGACATGGGTGTGCAGGGTCTCCAGGATTAAACCCTGGAGGGAGACTTTGGAGCCAGATTGAGCAGGTGCCTTACAGGTCCTGTTCTCCCACTAAGCTCGTCTCTCCAGTTAGGCCAAGCAGTATGGAAAGACCCATATGCTGTTTTCAAACCCCATTTCTTTCTTCTTTGATATTCGTCCTCCGTCTTGTGGAAGAAGCAAGATGAGGCACCCAGGAGGGGCTGGCTAGAGGGGAGGCCGTGGGTAAGTCCCTGCACTGGACCCAGGACAGCTCAGCGGCTGAAACGGTGCCAGGCACATGGCCCAGCCCTCAAAGCCCAGGCCCTGGGGTGGGAGAATGATCCTGAAGCGCTCACAGCGTGGTCACCTGCTCCATCACCAGCCCAGCGAGGTGTGGGTGCCTCTCCCTTTGTTCCTGTCCTCCCTGCTCTCTCTTCCCTCGGCCGCTAAAGAGAACATGGTGTCAGGAGTTCCCACCTGAAAATGGTGCAGTGACTGCAGGCTGAATCAGGCTTCTCCAAGCGGCCACGTCTCAGACCTTTGCATCTCTCTTCCTCCTTTCTCTTGCTCCCACCCTGAGAGAGCTGGTTATTCCAGCAATGCTTGTCTCGAGGACAGGGGCAGGTCCTGTAAACTCACCGCTGCTTAGGTGTCGGGTTTTACGTGTCACCTCGTGCAGTTCTGCCCTGACATGTGCGTGACGATGAGCGGCCGAGAGCCCTGTGAGAGTAGGAGGAGAAGGGGGAGGGTGCTGGAGAGAGACAGGAGAGGAGGGGGCGGCCTGCACCGCTCTCGCATCAGGGGCTCCGCTGGGCCAGGCTTGCTGTCTCTGGGACATCCCTGTGGTCCCCTCCGCGCTCCTGGACACTAAGAGGGGCACAGGGGTTCCCTTGCCTGGACTGTTCGCTCCCCGGCATGTCCTGCCCGCTGCTGAGGGCGGCTGGTCTTCCCACTCGCCGCGTCCCCCGGGGCCCCCAGTCCAGAGCGGCCCCCAGCTGTGCCCCGTAAACCACACCCTCTGCTGTCTGCACAACACGGAATTATTTCTCACAGTGGCTTATTTACTTGCATGTTGCTTTGGGCATTGCTTTCCCCCACTGTTAGAGCGAAAGACCTTGACTGTCTCTTCACTGCTCTTTCGCCGGGTCCTGCGGCCTGACAAACAGTGAACACTCGAAAGATCTGAATGAATGAAGCAAGAACAGACCCATAAAGAGGAAGAGAAAGGCCTCCCACATTTAGAGCAACCCCGTTCATTGTGTTTAACTTTGACCCACATGTACTGTGGGATTTCTACTTTCCAACCCCACCCATCCCAGACATTTCCCACTTGACAGTACCTCCCAGCTGACACCCTTATCCTATAAGCTGAATGAGGATGAAGGATGAAATAAGAATCCCATTGGCTAGAATGACATTAGAAAAGGATGTCCAGGGTACTTAATTTGGGAGCCTTTTCAACTCCTTTCTCATTTCTCCCGTGTTCTCCTTTTATGAAAGTCTGACTTTAAAATGTTGTAGACACAAATGAGACGTTTGGGAAAACGAGGGACCCGTCACTCTCCTGTCCACCCCCCACTGGCTGGAGGACAAGCAAACTGCTGTTCAAGGTATGTGGGCTTGACATGTCAGCACCCCGTCCGATGCAGACGCTGGATGACGGGCCGAGGGCTTCTGGGCTGCTCCGCACGTCCTGTTGATGTTGGACGCGGCCCAAGCCCGGGTGTGGCTCGGTCAATGCAACTGGGAAAGTTGGATGTTTTCCGTCTTTGAACCTCTGCTGGTTGGGGTTCAAGGTCTCACTCTGTGACTGTTTGACATTTGAATACCAATGGTCTCTTAGGTTCTATCCAAGGTAGAGGCTTACCTGCTAGGTCTAAACACACACACAAAACAAAGAGACGATAAGCAAAACAATTAAGGTCAAAATAAGAACCAAAGATCAAAGAGATGACCTCTCCCAGCAGTTGTGAAGAGGTCATTCTTTTAAAGTAAAAAAAAAAAAAAAGTTATTTATTATTTGGCTGCGCCGGCTCTTCGTTGCAGCTCGCGGGATCTTCAGTTGCAGCATGCGGGGTCTTTTAGTTGTGGCATGCGGGATCTAGTCCCCGGACCAGGGATAGAACCCGGGCCCACTGCGTTGGGAGCATGGAGTCTTAGCCACTGGACCACCAGGGAAGCCCCAGGAGTTCCTAAAGTGTACAGAAATGTCCTGAGAATCTAGCTCACGTGTCATTCCCTGCCTCCCGATGAGTGTGCAGCGTTGGGCGACGCTGGCACCCAAGGCACGAAGAGGAAGAAGACAGCGGTGTTACCTTTGAGTAATTCATGAGCGAGTACTGCTCAGATCACACTGGCAGGAACACACACAATTCTGCACGTCTGTCGGCGTCACGCAGACGTGTAGAATGACCAGTCCCTAGATTAGCTTCCGCGCAATCCAAAATGCCTTCTCTTCCCAGCTTGATGTTTGGAAGATAAGCCGCTCTGCTTCTGATTCCGAAAACCGAATAGGCACCAGCTTCCATTTCCGGTTGAATGATTTTCCTTGTCTGCTGAGTCTAGTCAAAGAACGAAGCAATTTAGTGACAGTGGAAGTGCAAAGTATAGAACCAGAAGGGTTTTCAAAGTAATATTAGGACAGAAATATAGGGCAGCAAGAAGTTTCTTCAATTTGTTATTATAAAATCACAGGCACACACTCATCCATGTGTTTAGGGACCGTGATCCTAATTCTGAAGCCCCTGGCCGTGCGGGTGTGGACTCCTCATGATATAATATGATGATGGCTTTGCAGGAACAGTGTTGATGTTGAATCACTTTGAGGCAGCCCCTCCCAGGAATGCAAAGTCCAATCAAGGAACTTCCTGAAGCTTAAAGCTTTTCAGGAAGGAATAACATCTCGATGTATCCTTCCTTCCTCGTGGTTTTTTCACCTCAATATTGGCTCTGACACAGAGTCACATTCTTGGATGTTAGGATATGAGTGCTCTGCTGTGCTAGTCGCTTGGTGAGTGTAAAGTTTTAATTACATTTCCTGAAGAAGCTTGAGTCCTTTTTATGGCCGGTAGCCTTATCTGGTGTCTAAAATACAGTTGAAAATATTTACAGATAATCTACATAGTTTTGAAGTAGTTCTCAACCATCCAGAGGAAGTACCAGATAGTCATCTCAAATATTGGGTGCTTTCCTGAAAGAGTAGATGATGATGCAATCTCTCTTCAGTGTGTCCATCTCATCTGGCCTACGCGCATATGAGGGCCCCTTTGGTGATTACAGAGTAAGTTGAAAAATGTAGTCCCTGCTGGGTAGAGACCTTTTATTTTTTAAAGGGGGAGCCACGTATGAACTACATGCCCAGAGATCGTGCTGTGTAAGTCTGCTGTCCAAATATTAGCAACAGAGCGTTAAGCAAAAAATACTAGAAGCAAAATGATATGTGGAGCTGAAGACTAATTTTACGGAAAAAAATAAACTATTTCAACCAACTAGTATGTGTATTATGTGGGAATTCCCTGGTGGTCCAGTGGTTAGAACACTCGATGCTTGCACTGCCGTGGGCTCGGGTTCATTCCCTGGTCGGGGCACTAAGATCCCACAAGCCACACGGCCAAAAATAATAAAATAAAATGTGTGTTATGTATTAGAAGGGAATGCACCAAACGTTACAGCTCTCTGCGTGGTACACTATTGAGCAGACTGTGTTTTCCCGTTGACTTGATTTTCCAACTGAATTTTCAACAGTAAGCGTTCTTTTATGGCTACAAAGTGTTATTTTAAAAGCAATAAGCCCTTGGCACCCTGTCTCTCCCATCCGTCCTTCTCCATTCAGCCTCAGGCCAGCGACCACCATACTGAGCACAGCTGAACGCAGAAGGTTCTGACCCTGCGAGCTCTTGCCCCCCCCCCCCCGCCTGGAGCCCCCCTCTCCTCCTAGATGTCAGGGGCTTTGGGATTCCATCTGGGCTTTGACAACCCATCCTGGAAGACCCTCCCCAGAAAACGCCCCATATTCCAGAGTGATGCTGCCCCTCCTACACTGGCTCTGCTACCCCAAACCCAACCCCTTTCTCCAGTTGCGCATCTCAGGTGTTGGGATAAAAGTAACAGGAGTAATAAAAACTAATTAAAAAACAAAAGTAACAGGAGTAAGATAACTTTTCATTTTAAGGCCAAAAATAAGCCAAATATTTTAAAGACCAGTGTTTAGCGGATAATCCCTACAAGGCCTTGCACAGAAAGTAGGATGAGGCTTTCCCCTCAGAAGCAACAGTGAGGGAGAGAAGATACGAGAAGGAAAATTGAGGTTCCACGTCAAATAACAATATTATCAGGAAAATACCTGCCGAAAGCGGGAGCGGAGTTGTGGTTAGTGGGAGATGAAGAGAGAAAAAGGCTGAAGACAGCAGTGAGAAAGGATAAGGAATTCCAGGACCGGCGCTGTGTGTTTTGTAGAAATCGTGAGAACCCATTTGAAGTTAGAGACTGATCCACTTTGGATTCAGTGACTGTGGTCTCAGGACTTGGTTTCAGCCGTCATCAGCCCTCTGAAGGTGGTAGGCGCAATGCATCCCCACACGCCAGCACCGCCAGCTGTGTCCTTGTGGGGTCAGAAAGGGAAGCAGATTAAGGCGGATCAGGGCTTAAAGGGAAAAGAGATCGAACTCAAGAAAATGGGAGTTACACCAAGAATGAAAATGACTCGGAGGGTGAGATGGGAAAACAGGAAAAGGGAACAGAAGTCGTGACCACAGAGAAGACTCTGAACGTTCAAACCCTTAAGAAAGAAGGAACTTCCACGCGGTAGAGGAATTCCAGTGGTGTCTGTTTGAGTGGCCAGTGGTAGTAGAGGTCAAGGTCACAGGAGTGGAGGAAGTGGTCAGGGAGCGATGAAGTGGACACTTTAGAAGGGGCATTTATGTGGACGATGGCCAAAGGGGGTGGCAGGAAACCACTTGCTACGAAGTAGTGAAGCCATCGGCCAAGTAAGGACGTGGCCAAGGTCGTTGGTGACAGGCAGGGGAGAGGGAGTGCGACGCAGGAGCACAGAGACGGAAGGAGAGGCAGCTGCCCAGGGGTGATGGCGGAGCTGTGCTAGGAGTGCACTGGGGATCTGGGACCGTGCAGGACTCTCCTTGCTCAGAGGAGACCACGATGAGGTTAGTAACGTCCTCAAGGAAATCCAGCTTCCAGTCAACGCAGAAGCGTTTCCGATGACACCGAGGAGGTGGGATGTTGGGTAGAAACAAAGAATCCCACAGATAATCCCATAGAAGAGGGGTCTGGGGGCAAGAGGAGAAGGAAGGCCGCGAGGAGAGTCGAGGGCCGGATTTGCATCAGAGGAGGCGGGTGGGAGGGCAAGGACGTCACAGCGCCCTTGGGATCAGCTGCTGGTGTTTCACAAAGAGCAACCCAGGGCCTGTGTAGTTAGAAGTGGAAAGAGCCCTTTCTGGTATGGTTCGTACTTCTTTGTTCGTCCCTGCTCACTTCGTTTCCACTGTAGCACTGTGATCCGCTCTGTAGTTACTAACCTCTTCTATCCAAGGAGGACCTTGAGCTGGGTTTTTACTGAACAAGCCTCTTTCCTAGATTTTGATATTTGAAAACAGTCGTTTGAGAACAGTTGAGCTAAGGCTCATGAGTCTGTAATCCATATATATTGGGTTTTGGTTTGTGTCTGCAGCTTTCACTACGAGAGAATTTATTTGTCTGCTGCACGCTGAAGTACATAGCTTGCCCTTTTTTTTTTTTTTTTTTTTTACCATTGATTTCTTTTTCTCTGTGAATGTGTAAGTCTTTCATTCAAATGAAGCCATCACCTAATGGTGAAAACATTAGTCCCAGGGAGCTTTATCTGAGTTGGTTCCTCTTACATGTGTAAAAGCAGGCTGTTCATTTTCTCAACAAACCTAAGAATGACTGTTTCCTTACTCGACTAAAGTTATGATTACACAAACCTTGTGGAGAGCACTGGAATCAATGTTGGTTTTTGAAAACCTTTTCCATATGTGGCGGGGAACTAGATATTCTTTCATTTGGTTTTAAGGATAAGGTACATATTCAACGAATTGGATAACATAGATTTCCATGAAACATGTTGGCTGGATAATCACGCATAAATTGAGACACAGATTTGCTCCATGACTCAAAAGGAATTAGATGTTCTTTCATTTGGTTTTGAGAATAAGGTACATATTAAACAAATTGGATAAAATATGTAGATTTTCATGAAGCACATTGGCTGGATAATCACGCATAAATTCACACACAAATTTGCTCCGTTATTCAAAAGGAAACTATAAATTAATTGCAATCAGAACCTCTAGCTTTGCTGTACGAAGTTCATGTCTTCTGACCCCTGGATGCAGAGGTTCCCACCGGGAAAGTATGGGCACCTCCTTCTGTCAAGGCTGTTAGGAGGATACACAGTGATTGTCAGGGTTTTTCCTGAAGTTCCGGGGAAATGCCTTAGTAAATAAGAACCTTTAGTTGGGGTTGCTGTCTCCGTTCGCACTGTTTGCTAGAGCTCACTTCTCTGCCCCAGCTCAACTCAGAAGCCCTGGGGCGTGCTTGCTCTGTGCCTGACTCTGTTTCACAGTGTCCTGCGGATCTGGATTTTTATGTCCATGGAGTGGCGGGTGTATCCTCTGTAGGCGGCCTTTGAGGGGCTCCAGCTGTGAGCCTCCTGATACAAAGCTAGTAAAACCGTGGAATCACTGACATACTATCCAAATATTTTTACTTCACTATGCACGTCAGGGACCACAAGGAGCGTAGGTCCAGCTCTCTGGTCTACTTTTTCTCAGACGAGTTTATACATCGGTCAAATATGGGTAATTATACGGCTCGGCTATCATTTCAAACTTTCTGCTTTCCTAGCAATTGCCATTAAATGGGAGGGTTTTGAAAGGTTTCTGGAAAGACCACAAATATTTTCTCGTCCTTGTTTCTTTCTTTGTTGGAAAATAGTTCCTGTGCCGTCTGGTCTCAGGGATGTATCATTATATGTAGTACTGTTTGTAGGGAAGAAAAAAAAGCTATGAAATACGGCCTGAGTACAGTGCATTGCAAAGTAAGAATGTCTTCTGTAGTTTCTAAGATGGAGTTTGTAGCTTGGACTTGCAAGTCGTTTTGGTCACGGGGGTGAAGCCTCGCTCTGGGTGATCGTGTTTCCTGTCTGGTATCCGCCTCTCCTTCGTAGCAGTTGTTTTCTTCAGAGGGCGTCCTCTAAATCAGATGTGAAATGTTCACATTTATTTTTATTCTGTCACAAAGCATTCTCACAGAGGAGAGGGTTTCACGATGGGACCTTCTAGGATAACAGCAGGAGTTTCACTTCATGTGTGTTCTAATTATTCTATCTTAAAATAGCAGAATTATGTTTGGTCTTGTCATTACTCTAACAGTCTGATACTGAACAGCTGCCTTAGTGGAGAGAAAGATAATAAAGAATTTTTAATTTTTACCAAGAAACGGCAGAGGGAGGTTTCTAAAAGCAGTCAGATGTCCCCTGAGTGTCCATTACTTGAGAATTTGATTTCTGCCGAGGACCTCTGCTCCCGTGTTCACCGTGGTGTCACCTGCAGGGAAATGCACATGTCGTTATTTTGCACATAACAAAGGGCCAAAGGCTGCTTTTATACAACAAAGTTCTGTTTTGCACTCTTGGTGCCAGTAGGAAGCAATCTCAGTAAACTGGAATTCCAACAACAATTGGAATGGAATGAGGAAGGTTCATCTCTTCAATGCTGTCTCTGTTCTGGGTCCTTTCAGTCAGGACAAGGGAAGCCACCATGGAAACAGATTCTAGAGCCTGGGGCCCACCTGGCCGGTCCTACCTTTGCTCTGCATCTCAGGCTGCACCTCCTCTGCTGTCTTCTCATACCTGACCATCTGGCAGGGATGGATGCAGGCAGGCGATGATGCAGACTTACTCTTGGACCCAGCTCAGGCCCCAAACATATAGACCTGGATTGGAGTGGAATGAAGGGGCTACGCGGGGTCCAGGCAGACAGGAGGCATCAAAGACAGCTCCCAATTGGGAGTGTTTGGGGAGGCGGTCCTGCAAGGCCAGGTCTGTGTCGGGGGTTTGGGTGGGGGACTGGCCTGAGTTGGATAGCTGATTTCTTAAGAGTTTGACCTCTGAAAAGTGGCTAGAAGTTGCCCTGACACGGTGAGTATCTATAGACGGATAAATTAAAGTTTTGAATTCCTCTCTTCCTCCCAAGTCCTTATCAGTCTGCAGTGTACCCTCCACGGAGTCTAGAACAAACTAATTTAGGGTGATATGAGAAAATAACCAAGTCCCTCTAGCTGACTGCATCCCACTTGGTTATGAGCGATCTGTCATTTTTTCTGGATTTATTTCCAGATCTGTGAGTCATTTTCCCCCTGGTGTCAGATTTCCTCCACGATCTATTTTCACATGAAATTTATAAACATCAACTTTTTGGGTCTTTCTTATTAAATTTTTTTCTTGAGCTATAATTGACGTATAACACCATATTGATTTAAGGTGTGCAGCGTGTTTCTGATACATGTGTATATTGTGAAATGGTCACCACACTATGTCTGTTTAATACCCATCACCTCACAGAGGTACAAGCTTTTTTCCTTGTGATGAGAACATGAAAAATCTACTCTCTTAGCAGCTTTGAAATATACAACACAGTGTTGCTATCTGTAGTCACCATGCGGTGCATTATATCCCAGGACTTAAGTTATCTTATAACTGGAAGTTTGTACCTTTTGAGGCCCTCCACCCATGTCACTTACCACACCATCCCCTCTCTGTGTATATGAGTTCAGTTTTTTGTTTTGGGGCTTTTCTTTTTTTTTTTTTTTTTTTTAAGATTCCACATAAAAATGAGATCGTACAGTATTTGTCTTTCTCGGTCTGTCATGTAGCATAATGCAGTCAAGGTCCATCCATGTTGTCGAAAATAGCAGGGTTGCCTTCTTTTTATGGCTGAATAGTATTCCTGTGTGTGTGTGGAAGGTGTGGGAGGAGGGAGAGGGAACATGTTTATTTCTGTGTCCGTTCATCCGTCAGTGGACACTTAGGTTGCGTCCATGTCTTGGCTACTATAAATAATGCTGCAACAAACATGGGGGTGCAGATATCTCTTCAAACTAGTGATTTCATTTCCTGAAGATAAGTACCCAGAAGTAATCACTGGACCATATGGCAGTTCTGTTTTTGAGTTTTGAGGACCCTCCATATTGTTTTCCGTTGAGGCTGCGCTGGTTTACGTTCCCGCCAGCAGGCTCCCTTTTCTACACATCCTCGCCGACGCTTGTTATTTGTTATTTTGATGATGGCCATCCTGACAGGTGTGAGGTGATACCTCATTGTGGTTTTGATTTGCATTTGTCTGATAATTAGCGACGCTGAGCATCTTTTCATGTGCCTGTCGTCCCTCTGTATGTCGTCCTTGGAAAAATGTCTCTTCAGGTCCTCTGTGCCCATTTTTAATCGGGTTGTTTGCTTTTTCACTGTTGAGTCATGTGAGCTCTTTGTATATTTGGGGTATTAACCCTTTATTGGTCATATCATCTGCAAACATTTTCTCTGATTTGGTGGGTTGCCGTTTCGTTTTGTTGATGGTTTCTTGTGGTGTGAGCATGTCTTGTGCTAGGAAGCAGTCTGCTCATTTATGGTTCATGTTGACATTAGCGTGAACTCAGAACACTGTCTAAAGGTGCAACAGGATTATCGAGGAATTTACAGGAATGAAAAACCACTCTACACAGTCATACAGAAGAGTCTCCACCGTGCACCGGACAGTCCACGCCTGACAAAGGCAGGCGACGGGGTGGATATTTATTCCGATAAGAGCAGTTAGTGTCATCCTGCATGTAGACTTAGTACACGTGTTGGGCGTTTTTCCTCCAGAAAGTCTTAATTGCAGCTACTTATGTAACCTGGGCATGTTGCATTGATGGGACATTTCAAAATAAAGAATTGCTTAAGTCACAAAGAAACTATTTCAGAGATTTTGTGCAAGTATAAGTGACCCAATATGAATTATCGATGCATTTGGAAGATAACCCTCTGGCTCACTCACTCTGTTTTCCTGTCTCGGTCGTGGATTTGTTTTTATGATGAACTGTCTGTATCCTTGTCGGGTCTCGTTGGGACCATCAGGGCAGCTAGTCAGCATCTTCTTAAGCATTTCTTTTTTTTTTTTTCTTAAGTCTAGTTGATTTACAATGTTGTGTTCCTTTCTGCTGTACAGCAAAGTGATTCAGTTATACACATATTCTTTTTTCGTATTCTTTTCATTATGATTTATCACAGGATATTGAATATAGTTCCCTGTGCTCTACAGTAGGACCTTGTTGTTTATCCATCCTATATAATAGTTTGCATCTGCTAATCCCACACTCCCAATCCTTCCTTCCCCCTCTCCTTGGCAACCACAAGTCTGATCTCTATGTCTGTGAATCTGTTTCTGTTTTGTAAATAAGTTCATGTGTGTCCTATTTTAGATTCCACATATAAGCGGTATCATATGGTGTTTGTCTTTCTCTGTCTGACTTCACTCAGTATGATGCTCTCTAGGTCCATCCACATAGCTGCAAATGGCAGTATTCATTCTTTTTTATGGCTAATATTCCATTGTATATATATGTACCACATCTTCTTTATCCATTCCTCCGTCGATGGACACTTAGGTTGCTTCCATGTCCTGGCTGTTGTGAATAGTGCTGCAGTGAACATAGGGGTGCATTAAACCTTGTGTTTCTCATGTCATTGTCCTGACGTGAACATGTCTGAAATGTAGCAGAGTCCCCGCATCCTCTCCTCCGTTCTTGACCAGCTGCTCTGTCGCTCAGGACACAACTGTTCCCCTCAACCCCCCTTCACTGTCATTCTGGAAGTGTCTTCACCTCATTCCTTTCCTGGTTCCCTGGCTCCTAAATGCCATGTGTCTCACTTTTTTTGTTTTCCTCTCTCATTTGCCAGAAGCAAACCCTCCAGTAGCTTTCACAGAAAGTGTGAAGGACCAATGGTCTCTAAGCCCTACTTGTCTGAAAAATGTTTTTTATTTTATCCTCACACTGAAATGACAGTTTGGCTTCGTTTGGAATGATAGAGTTTTCCTAAGAATTTTGAGGAAATTGCTTCAGATTCTTCTAGTTTCTAGTGCTAATGTAGAGGAGTCCAATGCCAACCTGCTTTCTGGCCCTTTGTGTGTGTGTGACCTATGATTTTTTTCATTCTGGAGGTATGTCGAATCTTTATCCCTGGTGCTCTGAAATTTGCTTGGTGATACGCAGTATTTTTCAGACATTGTACAGGATATTTAGCTAGGATAGTTGCCCTTTCCGTTGGAAAACTCGTGAGTGTACAGTATGGAAATTTTCTCATTATTTTTTTTATTTCCTTTCCACTCTCTCTGTCCTTTCTGAAACTTGTATTATCATGATATTTCCACCTCCTACATTAGAACTGAGGTTCTGATTTTCTTTTCTTCCCTGTTTTCATTGTACTTTCTGTAGATCTCTTCACCTTTGTCTTCCATGCTTCCTGCTGAATTTGTCATTTCTGCTGTCATACTTTCATTTCCCAAGGCTTCCTTCTCGTTCTGTAAATTTCCTGTGGCATCCTGTCAGTTCACCCTGTCATGTGTGCTGTAATGACCTTTATCTCTTTGCAGCTCTTAATCACTGGAGGATTTTGGGGGGTGACTGTCATTGTTGTTACTTAGTCCGCCACCCCCATTTTCTGCATTTTCTCTATTCCCTCAAGTTCCTTTTTTTTTTTTTTTTTTTTAATCTACTTGGGCTAAATTTCATGTCTGAGGTTTTCTTTAACGTCTCATACTGATTGGCACCCACACGTTGACTGGAAACTGTATTGTTGCTGGGGGTTTGCCAGCTGGTAGGCATTACCTAGGACTTGGCAAGGACCCAAAATGTCAGCCTCTGCAGGTCTTTCCTTGTAGGTTGATGAGTTTCTCTAGAAAGAAAAGCATTCCGTTTCCTTCCCTGGCTGAGGGTGGATGGGGCAGGGACGTGCTTGGCAGACGGCATTGGGGGGCTGCACGGAGACAGGGCTGGCTTCCATCACTCGGAGGACGTGCCCATTTAATTCCCACACTCGTCTTCAGCCTCTTCTCTCGCCCCTTCTCTCTGCTGGGCCAAGCGTCGCTGGGTCTGACTCTGGCTGGCTCTCTGTCCCCACAATACAAGCCTCCTGACCCTTAAAGACGAGGAGGAGGCATGGCCAAGGGGCTCCAGGGGCAGGTGGAGCTGGCCTGTCCTCCTGTACTCAGAGCCATCCCTCCCCACCCTCACAGCGGTCTAGTGGCCAGGCCTTCAGCTGCTCACGTGAGCTTCCTTCTTTCCTTCACCTCCTGTGGGCACCTGGTTTCCACTGTCTTCTCACATAAGTCAGTGACAGCTCCCTGCCCTTTATATTCCAGTGAAATCACAGTTGTTCTCTCTCTCTCTCAGATCTAAGGAAGGAACAAAAATAAAATGCAGCCATTCAATCCACCACTTGTTAGTAGAAGACAGTTTACAACTTTGGACCTTGTTTTTAAAGGGAGACTCTTTCTAGCCTCAGAAAGCAGTGTAGACAGAGACAGAATCTCCACCTCTGCCTAACGAGGTGACCTTGAGCCAGCCTCTCACTGACCCAAGTCTCGGTTCGTCTTGAGTGAAGGGAGGGATGAGTGCCTGCTTCACAGGACCGTGGCCACAGGCAACGATGTGTTGGCACAGAGCAGCGCCACGGGGCGGGCACCCAGCTGATGTTACCTGTCGTTGTTCTGATTATTATTAATACGAGAATGTGGTCAATGACTCTTTTGTTCCTTGACTACCCATATAGAAAGCTTCTGAAATAAGCAACTTTCAAAACCTGCCAAAAAAAAAAAAAAGGGACTTTTTCCTAGGTTATATTCCTTTTTTCTTCCTCTACCTTAAAAATGTAGTGAGAAAAAAAATTGATGGAAAATCACTGACAGATTGGGAGCTTTTGTTTTCATTCAAGTCACCCTAGAGTTCCTGAAAAGTACACGTTATGAACTTTAGCGCCCTGAATATCAGAAATGGGGAAAGTGCTGATGGAAGGCTACAGAGTGTTGGTAGACAGCTTCTTCTTTTGTGCAAGCTTAAGATCTGTAGTTGTGCAGGAAACACTGCTCACAGACCCACAGAAGACCTGTCGCACGCTGCTGGCTAAGGGCTGACATTTCCTACTTGCTTGTCATGCTCTCACGAAATGCTGGAGCCCTCAAAGCGTTTTGTTTTGCTAACCGACTGATACCTCATTAGGGAGATGTTTCTAAATTCACCAAGGCCTGTCCACTTCTCCTCCTGTGACAAAGACCTCTGCAAAGTACAGTCGACCCAGAACTCCCATCCTTGTCTGTGGCCTGGGAGAATCCCTCTTCCACCAAGTAGTAAATAACTTGAAAAACAAATGTAGAGATGATTTGAAGAAGGCTTGAGTCATTGTATACAGAGGAAATGGAGTCTGTATCGTTGGGGGTTAGTCCAGAGCCACCTGAGTTGACGTGGAAAGGCAGTCACTTATCCACTCCTGTTCAGAAGTTCCGGGTCTGTTGGAAATATTATCTAAGGCCAGAGAACATAGCCAAAAACTTCAGAAAAGCAGAGGGCGTTTACTAATGGTTCCAAGAGCAAACGTGAGCTCAAAGCGCAATTCTTCCCTTTTCTTCCCTTAGAATGATTCCATTCCTCGTCAAGCTGAGGTGATCTCAGGGCAGATCAAGGTGTTACACCGAAGTAGAACGTGATTCATCAGAAACATTGAAATATGTATGATGTGTTTATTTTATATAATCTGATAGTGTATTCTTCACCCCGCATTGTTTTCTCCACTTAAACTACTTCACACAGAACAAGTGCTAACTAGAACATGATCACGAAACTAGGGGCTCCATTTTCAGGGTGGAATAGCTTGGAAAACTTATGGAAGTGTTTCTCACTCTTACAAAGAGAACGTTGATATTGTGCACATGAATCAGATAAACTAGAAATTTATGGTCAAAAGAATTTTTCAGACCTCATGTAAACATGGATTCTTGGTATTCTTAATTCAGCTCTTAAATACAAAGTATTTTCATTCCTATTCCTGAAACTCTATAAATGTACATGATTCTTTTATGTTTTCCTTTTAAGTGGATAAGTGCCGAAAGTTAGGTAGCTTTTATTAACTGTTTGCCTAATGCATGTTTTTCTTTTGTTAACAGCTTTATTGAGACATAATTCACATACTGTATATACACTTTCCTCATTTAAAGTATACAATTCAGTGGTTTTTAGTGTAGTCACAGGTAGGTCCAACCATCGCCATAGTCACTCTTGCGAACATTTTCATCATCCAAGAGGAACCCTGTGCCTTTTAGAGAGTACCTTCCTTCCAGACTCCCGTTTCCCATCCCAAAGCAGCCACTGATTTGCCTTCGGTCTCTAGAGATTTGCCTGTTCTGAATACTTCATATAAATGGGATCATACAATGTGTAACCTTTGGTGTCTGGTTTCTTTCTCTCAGCCTAGTGTTTGCAAGGTTCATCCATGTTGCAGCATGGATTTCATTATTCAGTGTTCCATTCCTTCTTATGGCTGAATAATATTTCCTTGTATGAATATACTGCATTTTGTTTATCCATCCATCTGTTGATGGACACTTGTGCATCTTCTTTGGAGAAATGTCTTTTCAAGTCCTCTGCCCATCTCTTAATTGGGGTGTTGGACTGTAAGTGTCCGTTCTGTAAGCTGGGCAGTGGGCCTTTATCAGACGTGTGATTGCAGATGTCTTTCTCATCTTTCGGCTTGTCTTTTCACTCTCTTGATAGCATCCTTTGATACACAGAAGTTTTCAGTTTTGATGCAGTCCAGTTTATCTGTTTTTTTCTTCTGTTGCTCGTGCTTTTGGTGTCATATCTAAGAAACCATTGCCAAATCCAAAATTATGAGGATTTACTGCCATGTTTCTAAGGGTTTTATAATTTTAGCTCTTATATTTAGGTCTTTGACCGATTGTGCTTTATTTTGTGTATGTGGTGTGAGGTGAGGGTCAAACTTTACTCTTGTATGCGTGAATATTTCGCTGTACCAGCGCCGTTTGCTGAAGAGCATATTCTTTCTTCATTGAATGATCTTGGCAGCCTTCTCAAAAGTCAATTGACCACACACATATGGGTTTATTTTCTGGAGTCTCAGTTCTGTTCCTTTGATATGTTCATCCTTATGCCAGTACCATACTGTTTTTTTAAGTTGAAGTGTAGCTGATTTACAATATTATGTAAGTTTCACTACAACATAGTGATTCACAATTTTAAAAGATTATACTCCATTTATAGTTATAAAATATTGGCTGTATTTCCTGTGCTGTACAGTATACCCCTATGGCTTGTTTTATTTTATACATAGTAGTTTGTACCTTTTAATCCCCTACCTCTTCCTTCCCATTTCCTTTCCCCAAGATAAACGCTGGTTTGTTCTCTTTGTCTATGAGTCAGCTTCTTTTCTGTTATATTCACTAGTTTTATTTTTTAGATTCCACATATAAGCGGTATCATATATTTGTCTTTCTCTGTCTGACTTACTTCACTTAGTATGATAATCTCTGGGTCCATCAGGTTGCTGCAAGTGGCATTATCTCATTCTTTTTTATGGCTGAGTAGTATTCTATTGTATATATGTATCACATCTTTATCCACTCATCTGTTGATGGACATTTAGGTTGCTTCCATGTCTTGGCTATTGTGAATAGTGCTACTATGAACACTGGGGTGCGTTATTCTTTTCAAATTAGAATTTTTGTCTTTTCCAGATATATATACATCCAGGAGTGGAATTGCTGGATCATATGGTGACTCTATTTTTAGTTTTATGAGAAAGCTACATACTGTTTTCTGTAGTGGCTGCATCAGTTTACATTCCTGCCAGTAGTGTATGAGGGTTCCCTTTTCTCCACATTCTTGCCAACATTTATTTATCTTCTTTTTGATAATAGCCATTCTGACAGGTGTGAGGTAATATCTCATTGTGATTTTGATTTGCATTTGCCTGATGATTAGCGATGTTGAGCATCTTTTCATGTGCCTGTTGGCCATCTGTATATCTTCTTTAGAAAAATGTCTAGTCAGGTCTTCTGCCCATTTGTTAATTGGGATTTTTTTTTCTTTTTGATGTTGAGTTGTATGAGCTGTTTATATATTTTGGACATTAACCCCTTATCAGTCATATCATTTCCAAATATTTTCTCCCATTCAGTAGGCTGTCTTTTCATTTTCTTTTTGTTGGTGTTGTTTAATAAATTTATTTATTTTTGGCTGCGTTGGGTCTTCGTTGCAGTGAGCGGGGGCTACTCTTTGTTGCAGTGCGTGGGCTTCTCACTGCGGTGGCTTCTCTTGTTGCGGAGCACGGGCTCTAGGTGCACGGGCTTCAGTAGTTGTGGCACGTGGGGTCAGTAGTTGTGGCTCGCGGGCTCCAGAGTGCAGGCTCAGTAGTTGTGGTGCGTGGGCTTAGTTGCTCCGTGGCATGTGGGATCTTCCCAGACCAGGGCTCGAACCCATGTCCCTTGCTTTGGCAGGTGGATTCTTAACCACTGTGCCCCCAGAGAAGTCCTCTTTTCATTTTCTTGATGCTTCCCTTTGCTGTACAAAAGCTTTTAAGTTTAATTAGGTCCCATTTCTTTATTTTTGCTTTAATTTCCTTTGCCTTAGGAAACATATCCCAAAAAAGCATTGCTATGATGTATGTCAAAGTGTGTCTGGCTGTGTTTTTTTCTAGGAGTTTTATGGTTTCTGGTCTTAGATTTAGGTCTTTAATCCATTTTGAGTTTATTTTTGTGTATGGTGTTAGGGAATGTTCTAATTTCATTCTTTTACATGTAGCTGTCCAGTTTTCCCAGCACCACTTATTGAAGAAATTGTCTTTTCTCCATTGTATATCCTTGCCTCCTTTGTCAGAGATCAATTGACCATAGGTGCGTGGGTTTATATCAGGGCTCTCTGCCCTGTTCCGCTGATCTATGTGTCTGTTCTTGTGCCAACCAGTTCATTTTTTAAGTTGTTGAGACGTGTTGAAAAATATGACCAGCGTGATGAGTACAGCTTAGTCATAATTTTAATGATCAAATATTAGTGTGCTCTCGTCATTAGCAACAAATGAGAAGTGAAATGTTTTTACCAGTCATATCACTGTCGTTGGCAAAATCTCAAATCCTGATTACCTGAGGTATCAATTTTACCCTTGAAAAATCATGAGCTCTGGGAACTTTTTGGAAATCGTACCTAGGATTTAAATTCACATCTTCATTAGGAAGCCCAACTAACTACAGCAGCTCATTTATTTCTAAGAACAGTATTTAGTATTTTAAAGTTCAACGTTAAACAGTGGTATAAGTCCTGGGGTTTGGTTTCCTTTCGAGCTGAGAACGTTATCTGTGTCCTGCGGGTGGAGGGAACCACGTGGGCCTCTGCTACACAAAGCTCGTCAGTAGCTCGACAGCCCACACGGGGTGTCTAGGCCACAGTCTAGGTATGTCCTGCCTTGTTTCCATGGTAAAAGGTTTGGGGTGGGGATGAGGCGGGGGATGGTGCAGCCTGAGATTGTGCGGAGTTGCCAGTCTCCTTTTTTTCTCGTTGGAACGTATTTCTGATCTGAGCCTCGTTCCGCTCTGGGCAACCACTTTCTTATATTATTTCATGTCTGTCTTCAGCTTTCATCAGCCTTTGTCACAGATAAGCTACTGCAGCGGTTTTTAAAAAGCAACCTCGAGGAACACAATATTCTTTAAAAGGGAACTTTCCGGAAAACTCTCGCTAGTCCTCTAAGTCCCAAAATTAGAAAGAAGCGGAAAGAAGGAGAGGAAGCGGCTCGTGATGTTGGAAATGTTCTGAAACATCTGCCTCTCGATGGCGTCCTCTTCCTGGATGCCAGGGTCAACGTCGTGAGTGTCAGAGATGGAGGCTGTTAGCCTTTGAGGGGCTCAGGCAGTATAACTTCTAGGGCTGTTTGTCCCTAAAGATGTCCTGCTCTGTGCAGTCAGCATGCCACTGAGCTCAGAAGACAGGTCAAGACAGCCTCGTCCTTCCCAGTTGCCAGACCAGACTCGGCTCCAGGCCCCTTCCCAGGGCGTCGGGAGGCCTCACCGCCCTCACATCCTCACTCCCACCTCCTCTCCAGGCCTGGGCGCCCCTCCATCCAGTCCATCTACTGGGTAGATGATTTATCTCTCTCGCAGACAGGGCTGTGCCTTTCTGGGGTGGGGGGAAACCACTCACAGGCTAAAGCTCTTTTCCCTAAGTGTTAATATTTTTCCATCCCTCCCTTCCCTTGGGTGCTGGAGTTTGGGTGCATCTAGTAGGTTGCCTTGCTGTTTACACAGGCCACAGTCCCGCGGCGAGGAACCCCGTTTCCTTTGAGGCTGGAGCCGTAGGTTTTAGCTCTGGGTCTGTGTCCCCGATGGGGGCTGGAAGTGTCTCTTCTGGAAAAGTGTGGGTTCACTGCATCATTTTTGTCTGACTTTCTCTTTCCCTGTTCCTGTTCCTCCCATGTTTGCAAATTATTATTATTGCCACCGTGTGAAAAGTGGAGTGACCCCTACGGATAGCTGGGCATTTGACCAACTTGCACAGACTGACACAAACCTTACCCCGGGGAGATGCAGACGAAGGCCCAGGAGCCGCCCAGTGGTGCCATGTGGGGAGCTCCAGTGGTCCTCTGCCTCCAAGCATGGGTTAGTGGGGCTCAGCTCACTGCCTCAGGTTTGCTTTCATTTCTCCTTTCTCGAAGAATGGCATCAGGGGCTTCCCTGGTGGCCCAGTGGATAAGACTCCATGCTCCCAATGCAGGGGATCCAGGTTTGATCCCTGGTCGGGGAACTGGATCCCACATGCCACAGCTAAGTCTGCATGCCACAACTAAAGATCCCACATGCTACAAGTGAGAGCCCACATGCCACAACTAAGACCTGGCACAGCCTAAATAAATAAATAAATAAATATTCAAATGGCATCATTTTGTGAGTTTAAAATGTTTGCCTTAATAATTAATATGCCTTAGTTTTGCTGTATACACATACTGAGGCGTACACACACACACACACGTGCGCGCGCGCGCGACATCCATGTGCTAGCGGCCAGGCCTGTTTCAGGAGCTCAGCGATGTGAGTGTATGTCTGGAGTTCCCATGGTTGTGAGGCAGCTTCAGCCCCACATACCCTGTCCTCACACCAGTGTCCAGAGCAGGAGGGATGGGGCAGAGGCCATATGTCTTGTGAGGCTCTGTTTATTTTTATTCTGGAGAAATTCCTTTCCAGCAGACGTTCCCCTAAGTGTCATTGACCACAACTGTGTCTCGGGTCCATTTTTCTTTCCCAGAAAGGGTGGGAGAGTGAGGACCGGCGGCGGGGCGTAGAGTCACCCCAACTCCTGAGACGACGCACAGCTCCGAGGGCCCGGTGTTAAGGGACTCTCCATCTGTTATCTGAGAAAACGGAATTCGACATGGGTGCAGTCGGACGGCTGCTACGGAGCTCACACAAGTGGATCCCCGTCTGCCCCAGCAGGTTTAAAAACGTTCCCAGAGAGGCCCTCAAGTTCTTGCCTCCAATTACTAGTGACCCCAGGGTCCAAAAATCTGCTGCCAGTCGTGGTGAAGAGACGGAGAAAAGCAGACGGTTAGAGGCAGCTGCAGAGGGCCAGGGGGATGTTAGTGACGTGAGCTGTGACCTGTTCAAAGCCTTGTCTGATGGATGAAGAGGGTTTGCACGGGGGGTTCTCCTGAAACCTCGTTCTTTTCCACGCAGCCTCCGGAGCCCTTTGGAGCCCAAGGAGGCATGCAGGTGGATGCCCGTGTTTGCTCTGTTTGCTGCCTGAGGTTCCGTGCAAAGTAAGAGGCCACTCTGTCTCCTTCTCCTTCAAACACCCGGCTCTGATCTGCCCTCCGAGATGAGCAGGGCAGACACGGGTTGTGCTCAGCATTAGTCCTCAAGGTTGTGGAATGAACAAGATGCTCACACGACTCAGAGGACTCTCAGCTGGGTTGATGTCAGACATATTTGGAGGCTGCTGTTCTGTTGTGGTGGTGGTTCTGTAACTTTATTGGACCCTCAGCAGTTCGTTCTCATCCACATGAACTGTCTGTACTTTTGAGAGTGGTGACAGGTCCATAGGTGACCACCGTACAGAGCTGGTTTGGTGAATCTTCACCCGCGTTACGTTTTCTGGACAACTGCACTTGGACGCAACACGGGACACTGCTTATTCCTTTGGCGCAGCAGCTGTGCTGAGCCTGGGGTCGATGCGTACATCTGGTGGAGTTCCAGTTCCCTTCATGGCAGATTTCCAGATTTCTCTGGGTGCCCGAGGGGGGGGCTTCTTGAAACCCACTCATGGAGGCGCTTGTGAATGTTGATGGTGTATTCTCCGGTCACCGCTGTGGTGACGGCGGCCCGGCCCTGCTTCTCCTCACTGCCCTTCTTTGCGGGAGCCATCCTGCTGGGCCGGGGTTGGAAAGGAAGCTGCTTTTTCTTTTCTTTTTTTTTTTTTAAAGTAAAACTGTATGTGAGTATTGATATTTTTGAGTACCAGATGAAGAAGACATCTGTAGGGTGAGAAACCAAAGAAAACACACTTGGCGACATTCAGGCCCATGAGGAGGAAGTCGGCTCTGCTGGTCACGAGGAGTTTGGAAAAGATTCTCTCTACGTACATCGTGTTCACTGTCACACAAATGGCAGATGGCAAGGTTTTATTCTAGGAGAAATTCCTTTACTCATAAGGTGCTCGGTGGTAAAATTGAAAGCTCGCTGTTCCGTTTTCCCCCGACCTCTCCTCTGCACTCCCTGGTGAGGTTGGTGAGGTTCTGGTTCTTTCCACGAAGGTGGGCAGCCTCACTAATCCCTCCATGTCTCCCTCGACTCACTAAGAGCCTCTTGGGGGCAACTCTTTGCTCCCTGAGTCCCCGGCAGCCCCGAGAGTCCTGAAACCCAGCAGGACCAAGAGGCCGAAAGAAGGAATCGCTCAGCCCTTCCTCCTTCAAAGGAACAATCCGGCCGTTGGGAGGTTAATGTCTTCCTTCAAAGACCAAGACGGACACGACTCTTGGGGCCGCAGGGCTGGGGTTCAGGCCAGCGTGGCCACGGGCTGTCTGTGTCCCTGGCCACGAGCCTGCTCCCCAGGGCAGCATCTGTGAACTCCAGGCATGGAAGGCATCTGACCCCTCGCTCTCATTTCTAACCCACATTACCTTTGTCCTAGTTCTCAACTTCCAAGGCCATTTCATTCTGTATTTTTCATTGGTTTGTGGCCAGAAACCGATTGGAGAAAGGGGAGCTTAAAACAGGTTGGGGAAAAAAAAAAACTGGTTGGGAGTCAGGATTTGGAATCAGTGATGCTGCAGGAGTTGTTTTCTGTAACTAAGAGCTCACTCTCAGAAGACACACACTTAGGATAACAAGGTGACTGTGCGGTGGGAGGCGGCACCTCGGCATGGCAGGGAGCACCCAGGGGAGGCCAGAATGTGAGGCGTCACAGACAGCCCTCAGCCAGCGGTAATCTTAGCTTTGTTTCTCTAATCCGCACCCGCCTCCCACCCCAACACCCCCAGGCCATTCCCGCCGCCCCACCCGACGCAGGCCTGGATGTCCCAGTTCATCCAGACGGCTCCTCCTGTCTCCTGCCTCTCTCCTCGTTAATCCTTGTAAACGCCCCGTGTTCACACCGGCCCCAGCTGACAGCAAGTCAGTCGCTCGCGTTTCCATTGTTCTACTTCTTTGCTTTCATATATAATACCGAGACTATCATGTGTTGCAGATGGCAAAATGAATAAGTAAAATACTTACTGGACAGTTTCAGTTGTAAAGCTTTCTTAGAAAATGAAAAGAAGGCCTTCGAGCCTAACGTCCAGGCAGGGAAAATGGCCCGTTTTGATGACAGCTAACCCAGGAGCCGCGGGCTGCCCTCTGCACACGTGAGCAGCATTGGCGGGGGCCACCGTCGCCCAGGACGCATGTCCCATCCCCCGTGGGGAGTTTGTCTTGGGGCTGCGTCCCCACTGCTGTAACGGGAACCCCTCTCTGGTTCTCCTGCAGCATTTACCTGTGTCCTCTCTTCCCTGATTAGCAGACATCATTGTTTGGCCGTGGAAAACAACTCCTGACTTGTAGTTGCACAGGGATCTTGTATACACAGCAGGCGGCCGCAGTATACCTTGCTTCTTCTTTGTTAATTACCGTGTCAGGAAGATTTGAGAAAATGGTCCAGGCCGTTCTCAATGGATGGTTGAGCTCCCCGTATATCAAGCACCTGTGGGTGTTGTAAGCCGCTCAAGGACGCACGTCCACAATCATCAGAGGGTCTCAAACACTGGGAAACATCCTAAAAGATTTTTGAAAAGACAAATTATAGAAGAAGAAAAATGGTGACGAGGCCCTGTGCTCCCTGTCTGGTCCCTCCTACACATCTGCGTTTTCCTTCTGTGAATGCGCTTTTGAAGAGAGGAAACCTGCCTCGTCCCTCAGTCTAATTCGAAATTTTGATTGTTTCAGGAAGATTTGGCCATTTTGAATTGTGGATGTAATATGGGAAAAAGACATTACAAGTCTAATTGTTGATGTGTCTGCTTGTTCGTTATGACTTTCATCTCCGGAAAATGTCATCATGCTCTGTTTTTTTTCTGAGCTGAAACTGACAGATACTAAGTTTCTTAGTCAACGTTTAGCAGGTGTGTTCAGGATAATTGAGCACAAGACGACTGGAAAGGACTGTAAAAAAAAGCTAGAGTTGGAGGAGCTGGGATGGAAAGTTCTTTTGAAAGACAGAAAACGTTAATTTAAAAGAGTTCAGGAGTTGAAGCCAAAAGAGCTGGCCAGGTTGTGTAGAAAAAGACTCTGCAAGACTCCCCCAGCCACACTTCCCTTTGAATGGCTTTCCTACCGCCAGCGACATGAAAATGATGCAAATCCTGCCCTCCCAACCGCTCATGAACTTCAGGGCAGACGGTGATAGCAACTACAAATGAGTTTAAGAAAACAGGCAGGATGTCATTAAAATCTTCTAAGTGTTCTGTGACATCTGTTTTCCATTTTGCTCTGCTGTTTAATTAGCTTCGGTCTTGCACAACTGCAGAAATCTTATTTGCTGGAAATAGTCTCTTGGAAGAAGTGACCTTTATTTAACAGAGAAGAATGTTAAGTGTCATATGGGCTTGATTAACTTCATCCCACGTTGTAACTTTCCCATCGGCTTCAGGGTCCGTCAGCTCACGTCTGTACAAATCAAACTCCGGGTGGTGGGAGCTCTCAGTGGCCAGTTGGTGCCACTGTCATATTTCTGAGATATCAAACATGGGAGAAACGTTAAAGGGAATAGTGACCCTTCCGGAAACTGTTTTCATGTGCCTTCCCGTCTGTTACAGAGGTTGCTGGCTTCTGAGCTAGTGAGGGAGTCGAGTTCTGGAAGAGTTTCCTTCCTCGCCTTTGTGTTGGATGTGTGATCCCTTTGATAAGAATAATTGTCCCGAGGAGTGGGAGCGAGCAATACACCCTGTAAAAACTTGGAACACGGGTGCCTCTTTGCTGGGGTCCAGTGGTCCCAGGAAGATCATATTGGACAGATCCTGGAGGGCAGCCAGGAGCACTGTGTCGGCAGCAGAGGGGAGAGAACGCACTTAATCCGCAGCCGACTCGATTCTTCTCTCCGCCAGAACGCCCCACGGCTGGGCCTCCAGATCGGGACGCCGCGGGGACGGCGCAGTCACCACGCGCTGGCCCCCAGCGAGGCCTGCTGGGTTCCCACAGGTCCCCTTGACTTTCCTGAGGGGAGTCTGGACAGCAGTGTGCGCTGTGCCCACCTGACTTTCCTCTGCAGGGAAATTAGTGGGTTTTAATTACACGTAGTTCGCGGCTTCTGTGCGTCAGCCCGGGAGTTGTCACTGGTTCTAAGTCCTCCTCGAGTTCTGTACCCAGTGTCTCTCGCGCACATCCTTCGCCTTTATCTGGCTCAGGCAGGCTCTGCTTTCCCACAAAGGAGATGCCCTTAGCTCTCTGACCTCTGGCTCAGTATCGAGGCCATACTTGTCGTGGAGAAGGAAAAACTCAGACGGAGGAGAAGACTGTGTGTTTAAAGTATTGGGGCGGCATCGAGAGTTGTACGTTATAAACGCTTCATTTGGCTGGATGACCACACGCGCGGCGTCTTGGGGACAAAGCCAGTTTCTGCTCTGGGGACACACCTGACCCAGGAGTTCTTTCTTGCCCCGTTCCGATGCTTCAGACACCAACCCACTAGGAGAGTGTTTCCCAGTGAGGGTGTAGGAAAATCAGTAATAGGAGTTTGTGAACAGTGCTTAGTGTTTGGAAGGATCTCGCAGGTTGCACGGGTCTGCTGGGATGCCGGGTTTATTGGCCTTTGGCTACAGCCCTCTTCGTTCGCTACCCAGCCCTCCCCACGCTGACCAGAAGCTCGGGAGGATAGGCAGCTATCACCCCTGTTCAGTACCAGATGAGAAAACAAGCAAGCCGTTTATGGCATGTCGTTGGATTTCCTTTAAACGACCAAGGACGCCTTGACAGTCTCCCTCCCTGTTCTCAGTGACTCAGGTGCTGCCCCTGGACCCCCAGCCTTTTCACCTGTGCTCCTCCGGCTGCCTGGCCAGCCCCTCCCGCAAGCAGTCCATACCCCGCTGTCCAGAGGCACAGACTGCCTTAGGTCACCGTCTGCCCCCGCTGGACTGAGGGCTTCCGCCCTGGGGACCCTCATGTCTTTACTCTCTGAGGGAGGTCTCCCCACGAGACCAGAGGTTCTCGGACACCAGGCTGTGTCCGTCCTGTAAGCTTTGCCCCAGCCCTACCCCAGCCTTAGCACACAATCGGCGCTCAGTAAATAGGAGTGGGCTTAATGGACGGGTTATAGGTAATGTCACACTGAGTGGCATTTATCCATTTGACGCCTGCCTACATCGCTAGGCCGTCCTATTCTGGAGGAGGAGCTTATCCATGGAGGCATCAGCCATCTCGAGTAGCACAGTGTCTAGGACACAAGTTTAATTTAGTTCAGTTACACTTGAGGTTTTTTACATGGGGACACTACAGATTTTGCTAAAGGCTGTAACGATGAAGCTTCTTGTCCTGTCATCAGGCAGTGCTGTGAGAAGTCTCTCCTTTGCTCAAAATTCCTCTCACCTTGTCGTGAAAGATCCGGTTGTAATCAATTGCTAGTAAGTGAGCAGTATGGGATCTGAGGTCTGTAAGCAGCTTCAGGTCAAAGAGAGCTTTGGTTGGAACAGATCCCCTGTCTCTGCTGCACAGAAAAAGTTTGAATGAGGTTGCTGACGGGACCTCTAACCTTGCTTGTTTTCTGCCTGTTGTGTTTGTTCGGGCCTGGCAGGGAGCCCAAAAATAAAAGCTCGCTTCAGTTTGACTTTCGTTGTGGTTCAGTTTTGCAATGCTCAGAACGCCCTCAGGAGCCCTCTGTGTATCTGTGGACATCTCCCAGATTTCCCAAAACAAACACAGCACAAACGGGGAATTTGGTAATTTACAAACGTAGCAGACGGGCAGCTGCTTCCTTGGTCTGGGAAGTGTTTGCTTCAGATAGAGTGGACCCCAGAGGGAAACTAGTCTGGAAGCTCCGCGGGGGTCTCCGCCCTTGGCCTCCCTGGCAAAGCAGGGCTGGGGGAGCAGCCTGATGTCAGAACCCACCAACCCCCAACCCGGGAAAGCCCTCGGCCCAGAGGGCCACCCTCAGTGGCAATGGCCTTGGTTCCATTGTTTCCCTGTGACCAGCAGATCCCTCCCCAGATGACCCAGGGGAGACCACCCTCGGGGTAGAGAGTGGTGTCTGATAAAAGTTTGAGAGCCCTGCAGGTCCGGGGAAAGGGTGAGCTGCAGGGCGGCCCCCAGGGGCCTCTCCTTTCTGCTCCCCTTTGCTTTGCTGGGTCAGCCTGTTTAGGGACACAGACCAGGAGGCAAGGGCATCCCCCTCACAGCAGTTCTCCATTCTCTGCACCGTGGTCGGTCCACAGGGCACCTGCAGAGCCGCCACCATCTTGGGATTACAGACAGACTCCCTGAATTTCTCAAGGGTATAGAACAGAGCCAAACATGGCCAAGATAAAGCCCTGGGAAAAACAGGACTCCAGTCTCTCCGTCTCCCAGTAATGGACCAAAGGACTCAGACGATTTAAAGCCGGAGGGAACCTCCGAGGTCAGTTGTTGCAACGCCTCCGTTTTTCTAGAAAACAAGATGAGACCAATGATCATAAGGGGCTTGGCAGGTGAGGTCTTATGACGAAGAGGACAGCACAGGCTCTGGGGTCAGGCCTCAGCGTGAATCTTCACCACCTCATTATTCTGGCCATGACCTTGAATAAGTCCCTCACCCTCTTTGAGTTTCACTTTTATCATCTAGAAAATGGCATAATAAGGGCACTTGCAGGACTCTTGAGATGATCACATGAGAGAACACTCATGCGAAGCTCTTAGCACAGGGCTTCCCTGGTGGCGCAGTGGTTGAGAGTCCGCCTGCCGATGCAGGGGACATGGGCTCGTGCCCCGGTCCGGGAAGATCCCACATGCCGCGGAGCGGCTGGGCCCGTGAGCCATGGCTGCTGAGCCTGCGCGTCCGGAGCCTGTGCTCCGCAACGGGAGAGGCCACAGCAGTGAGAGGCCCGCATAACGCAAAACGAAAAAAAAAAAAAGCTCTTAGCATAATGCCTGGCACTCGGTAAGTGACTAAAAATCGATAACATCATCATGATGATCAACATCATCACTATCAAAGCCAGGACCCAGGACCCAAGTTTCCTGGTTCAATATTTCTTTTACTCCATTCTTTTGACTCATCTTTGTATATAATATATTTGAGGGTGCCCCACTCTACGGGGTATGTTAAAGTACAAACAGAGGCAGTGTCATTAGTTTAGAGACTGAGATGCTGGGCAAATGATGCATTCTTTAAAAAAAAAAAGGTAACACTTAAAAAGAGAATTGAGATAATATAGTAGCTGCAATTTTATTTTGGATTCTGTGTTTCTACATGGTTACATTCCCATATTTGTATTTTAGTAATGTTTCCCTGTAGAAGCACCTATTCTAATGTATCCCGAAGTGTGTATTAGAGAGTTCTCTCCTACTGTTTTCATCCCTTCTTCATTCCAGTATTGTCATAGTCGGCTTTTAAAATTGAATACATTCCACTTACAAGATTCCAAGTGATTGTTTCGGTTGGTCGTAAAAGCGTTGTTGATGTAAGAACCACCGGAGCCATTTTGCATGTGATCTAAACAGTGCAGAGGAACCGGTTACCTTCGGGAGATGCTGAGTCCTGTGTACAGAAGACGAGGGTTGAATGAAACTTCCAGATTGACATTTTTTTTCCTGCTGTATGTGCTCAGGAATGTCGAGCGGATCAGTCAGATCCATTCATTAAGTTTTATCTTATCCTAACCACACTGAGGCCAGGAAGTCACGGGTCCAAAATAGAATCAGGTTTGCACCCCACCTCCTTCTAGTCAATAAAACGTTCCTGATTTTCGTTGCTTTTCTCTCCTCGTTCACCAGCTTGGATCTAGTCTTTTAATCTGACAGGGTTTCCTTATTTTCTTTCTTCCCCCTTTAAGCACACAGTATGCATATGCGAATCCTAAAAAGCCTGCTTGGATTATCGGATTACCCTAAGCAGACCCTTCCCTTCATCAGGAGGAGGGACTTGGAACTCCAGCATTTGCAGTTAAGCCTGAGAAGGAAAACCAGTGACACTGAACGATGAAGCCTTGAGGGCAGAGGCCGTGTTTTACTATCACGTGTTTCCAGCATGAGCAGTGCTTAGCGCGGAGACCCTCTCAGTCGATATTTGAATGAATAACAAACTTTTCTCCATCTCCAATCCGTTTATGGGTATTGCAGCAATTCTTTTCCCAGGGCAGAAGAATATTGTGAACCTGTGGATCTTGTGAAAGTTATTATTTCAGTGGCTTAGACATTACTCCCAGAATTAACAAGCTGTGGTCCATCCAGATGATGGAATATGATTCACTGCTAAAAAGAAATGAGCTCTTAAGCTGTGAAAAGACATGCAGGAACCTTACGTGCACATATCACTAAGTGAAGGAAGCCAGCGTGAAAAGACTATGCACTGCGTGATTCCAACTCTGTGACATTCTGGAAAAGACAAAACTATGAAGACAGTAAAGAGATCAGGAATTGCCAGGGGTTGGGAGAGGGAGGGATGAATAGGCAGAGCACAGAGGATTTTTAGGGCAGGGAAACTGCTCTGTATGATGCCGTAGTGGTGGATACAGGTCATTATACATTTGTCCAAACCCATAGAACGTACAACCCCAAGAGTGAGGCCTCATGTAAACTCTGGACTCTGGGTGGCAGTGATGTGTCAGTGTAGGTTCATCAGTTGTAACAAACATCCCATCTGGTGGGGATGTCAATGGCGGGGGAAAGGCTGCACGTGTTTTGTGGGGGGCAGGGGACATCTGGGAAATCTCGTACCTTCTGCTCAATCTTGCTGTGAACCTAAAACTGCTCTTAAAAATAGTCTGTTAAAATAAGGAGGAAATAAGTTAGTATAGCAAGAGGTCAAAAACGTGAATGATTACAGTTATAAAGACCCTGCCTGGAAGAGGAAACAGTCAAAGGAGGTAGAGAGAGTAGCTGACGGCTGAGAGCCATCCGTGAAGATGACGTGGGGAAGGGTCTCAGAAAAGGGACTTGGTGTTTGCCTGAGAAAGGAATCTGCAGGATTCCAGGCTGGCGAGGTGTCCAGAGAAAGTGTTGACACCTGGACGCCTGCCGTCAAGAACCAGCGCTGATAAGTGGAGACTTTGGAGCTGAAATCTGAAATGAAGCAGATTGCAGGTCCAGCTGGAGTCCATTTGCTACAGATTGCCTCTAGGTATAGGTAGAGAGGCACACAGTAGGTACTTCACAGCAGGTGGCTACTGTTGTTACTACTTATTTATCGCTCGTATGTCAAGGTTTCCCAGCTACCATGCAGGAGTGTTGGTGTCCTGCTCACGCCAGCCACGTGGACAGGCAGACAAGTTATCCTCCAGAGAGGATGTCCTGTCCGGGACCCTGCCCTGGGGGTGAGGACTGGGAGGACGTTTCACCTTCAGTTTGAGGAGTGTCAGTTTTTCACTCCTGCGTAGAAGCATGTCCGGCTCTCAGCAAAGGCATAGAAATTGACAGGACACAATAAAGGCAAAGGATGCATAGTCTAGTTCCAGCAGTCGGTGTTATTCTTACCGGGGGAAGATGTAAATGGGACAGCCACAATTTCAAGTCAGAAATTCAGACACGTGCACTTGACCATGAGACAGCAGATCTGAGTCGACAACTGTGCGAGGAGATTCGGGCTGTGCGGTCCCCATCTGTAGAGAAGACAGGGAAATTGAGCCGTGTGTAGAGAAAAAGACCACAGTCCCCGTTGTGTAAAGCTGTGAGACGGAGTGGCAGGGCGGCCGGTCATCTTGTCTGTCCCCTAGTTTCAGGGGGGCCATGCAGCTTGCCCAAGCCAAATTTTAGCTTTTTAGAGAATATTAACATCTTGTGGTTAAGATACTATAAATATCATCAGAGGAATTCCAACATTTTGAAAGATTTCAACTGCTAGAAAGAGAAGAATTATTTTTGCCCTAGGTACTGAGCCTAAAATATTTTAGTAGAATTTCAAAGTCTTAACCACCAAGTCACAACTCAATTATTGGAATTAGCTGGATCCCTTCTCTCATCAACACTTATCCCATATTCCCATTGTGTTCTGTTCTTGGAGTTTATTTGTAATTGTTTCTTCAGAAAAGAGAAATACAGGTAAGGGGTGGAGGTTCAGGAGAAAATGTTCATGTTGAAACAAAGACTGCAGCATTTTAGATGATAATTTATGTGAAAAGTGCTTGTTGTAATCCTTTTGCTTTAGAGAGGTAAATTGACACAAAAATATTCAGAAAATAAATTGGTACAGATCAGCGGTTTTCAAAATATGGTCCCCCAAACTAGCAATATCAGAATGAGCTAGGAACTTGTGGGAAACGCGGATTCTTTGGCTTGTCCCAAATCTGCTATATCAGAAACCCTTAGGGTGGGGACCAGCAGTGTGTAGTTTAACAGGCTTGCAGACGACTCTGAGCACTGGTACAGCATTGATTTAGGAGATAATTCTGAGCAATATGGGAGTGAATACATCAAATCCTTTTTTTTTTTTTTTTTTTTTTTTTTTGCGGTACGCGGGCCTCTCACTGCTGTGGCCTCTCCCGTTGCGGAGCACAGGCTCCGGACGCGCAGGCTCAGCGGCCATGGCTCGCGGGCCCAGCCGCTCCGCGGCATGTGGGATCCTCCCGGACCGGGGCACGAACCTGCGTCCCCTGCATCGGCAGGCGGACTCTCAACCACTGCACCACCAGGGAAGCCCCCATCAAATCCTTTTTATAAAAAAAAGAAAGCTTTGTTGATTTCTGCAGTGTGTTAGTTTCCTCTTGCTATGCAACAAATCACCACAAATTCACTGGCTTAAGACGGCACCTGTTGGTTACGTCACAGTTTCCATGGGTCAGGTGTCCAAGCGTAGGTCGGCCGAGTCCTCTGCTCAGGGTCTCACGAGGCTGCAGTCGAGGTGTCAGCCCAGCAGCATCTCATCAGCAGCTCAACCGGGAGCATTTGCTTCCCGGCTCCTTCAGGCCATTGCCCGAGTTCACTTCCTTCCAGAGCAGGACTGAGAGCCCCTTTCTGACTCGCCATTGGTGGAGGCTGCCTTGTCCCTAGGACTCCTGCCATGTGGCCGTCCCCGGAGCCAGTCACAGGGGCCAGTTTGCTTCTTCAAAGCTCTCCAGGTCAGGGGACGGTCTCCCTCTAGTCCGCTTGGCATCACACATCGGGTGACACAGTCGTGGGGGCAATATCCCGCCACCTTTGCCAGTCAGGTGGGTGTGTCCTGTCACCTGCCCCACCCACTGAGGGTTGGAAACTAGTGACAGCCCCGCCTGTACTCAGGGGCAGAGTGTGACCTGCAGTCACTGCAGGGCATGTTCACCACGTGGAGAGATTATCATTTGTTTTACAGAATTGACCACAACTTGCTTAGTGTACTTTTTCTTTTAAAATGAAGCACATTTGGGACTTCCCTGGTGGTCCAGTGGTTAAGACTCTGTGCTTCCATTGCAGGGGGCATGGGTTCAATTCCTGGTAGGGGAACTAAGATCCCATAGGCTGCGTGGCCAGAAAATAAATAAATTAAAAATTTTTTTAATTAGAAAAAATTTTTGAAAATAAAAATGAAGCACATTTGGGAAAGTGTATCTTTTTCAAGAAAACGTAATCTTGTAAATCACTGAAATCTTAGCAAGTTGAGGTCAAAGATGGATTTTTTTAAAATTGTTACATTTACTTATTTATTTTGGCTGCATTGGGTCTTTGTTGCTGCATGCGGGCTTTCTCTAGCTGCGGTGAGCAGGGGCTACTCTTGGTTGTGGTGCGCGGGCTTCTCATGGCGGTGGCTTCTCTTGTTGTGGAACACGGGCTCTAGGTGCATGGGCTTCAGTAGTTGTGGCACATGAGCTCAGTAGTTGTGGCATGCAGGCTCAGTAGTTGTGTCTCATGGGTGCTAGGTGTGCAGGCTCAGTAGTTGTGGCATGTGGGCTTGTGGCTCACGGGCTCGAGGCGTGCGGGCTCAGTAGTTTTGGCACATGGGCTCAGTAGTTGTGGCTCGCGGGCTCTAGGCGTGCAGGCTCAGTAGTTGTGTCTTGCGGGCTCCAGAATGCAGGCTCAGTAGTTGTGGTACATGGGCTTAGTTGCTCCACAGCATGTGGGATCTTCCCGGACCCGGGCTCGAACCCGTGTCGCCTGCATCGGCAGGTAGATTCTTAACCACTGTGCCACCAGGGAAGCCCCAAAGATGGATTTTTTTCTTCCAGGTACAAGAAGAATTCAGCGAGGTTAAGACAAGTTCTCGTCCTTAGCTGCTTTGACGTAAACATTCTTCCCTGGCTTCCCAGACCATCTCTTGGCCATTCTTCTGGGTTCCACTAAAAGTCTCCGCACAAGGCCTTTCCTGACGCTTCTAACTGGAGCCCTCCTTCATCCTAATCCCCAGTATTATTCTCCTTCCCTGGGTTACTTTACAGATATTGGGGTAAATGATTTTTCTCTTGCAAACAGACCCGTGCCATTCTTCTCTATATTATTAAAGCCTCACTCAGTAACTGGACATAAGGAATACACGATAGATGTTACATCCATGAGATTGAATTTTATATCTTTGGAGCCACTCAGGCAGCATAACATACGCTAATATTAAGGACTGTTGAGTTATAAAAGCTATTAGCTAACCGCTGTGAAAGCCATTAGCTAATCATAGGTGTTGAGTTCCTGAAATCTGTCCTGTGTAAGTTTCCACGTGAGGGTGACGTCCCGTGGGAGCAGCCTTGGGGTCAGCCTTAGCCCCCGACTTCTCCATTCCCAGCCCAGCGGTGTGCGGCCTTGGGCACCACGCTTAATGTATCTAAACCTCGCTTTCCTTAATATAGCCATTCCTTAATAAGTATGAAGCCATTATTATTATCAGGGTGGAAGCAGTGACGTCTCCTGATAGGAGCAGCACAGCTCACCCAGGGCAAGGACGCAAGTCCCAGCTCAGCCCTGGAAGGAGGGCGGGTTGGCTTGAGAGGAGGTGGCCTGGCAAACAGACTGCAGTTGTCTACAGACGCTCTCCCTCTTTGCTGGTTAGAAGGCTAGAGGAGAGGGTGGGGGGACTGGACCCGGGGACCCTGCTTTAGTCAGCAGCCGGCAGGGGGGCTGGTCGCGTTCTCAGAGCCCAGGGCAATGTTGATGCTCTGAGACCAACGAGGGCACAGGAGCTACCCGCGGGGTTTCAGGGCCGCAGTGTTTGCAGATGGACCACCACCCCCTGCGTCGGTCCCGAGCCCTGCCAAGTGCAGGAATTTACAAGGTCAGCCTCAGACTTAAAAGTGAGCGCCACACCGGAGTTACCGCATTCCTCGTGGTAATCTAATCAGCTTCTAAATAACACGGCAAGCGTTGACAGCGCTTTTCTCCGGAAGGGAGGAGTTGATTTCCAAGGGCTTGGGTGCTCAGGTGGTTATGAATTTGTATCTTTAAGCGTCTGTCACCCACTTGTGTGCTCTGAGATTGGGTGAGATTGTGCTGCCCTTGCTTTCCTCCCGTTTTCACACGATAGGCCTCTGAGAACCTTGTAAACGATCCCTGATAACTGTCAGTGACTGTCAGCATCAGCACTGGGATGCTTTGAGGTTATGATAATTTTATTTATTTTTTGGCCATTTATGTCTCCTGGCGACCTCCATAACTCACAGCTAGATTTTAGTGACCACAAAACTTCTTTAAATTCCCAATGTATTTTGGTCGTTACTGCTTTCAGTATCTGAACTCTTTTAAGATGGAAAGTGTAAATAATTACAACATAACGTAGAGGCGGAATTTAGAAGGAAGAGAGTAAGCAGAGGAGACGAAAGTGGAGAAGGAGAAAGAGGAACCAGCCTCCATCATGAGCGAAGCTTTTGTTGGGGCTAAAACCCCTGAAATACGCTAACAGCGTGGTCCTGCAGCAGCGGGGCGGGGGGGGGCAAGCGAGCGAGAGTTTTGACGGATAGTCGAAGCTGAGACTGTTCTCATCACTGATCCTTGGAGGACGTAAAGGCCACTCTTGACTAAGAACAGCTGACGACTCTGCAGCCGTCCCCCATTACTATCAGTCACCTAAGCCCAGTTTGTGGTTCACTTCAGAAGAAGGAAGTATGGGACGTGCGTCTAGTTAATCCTTGTGGCGTTTGAAAGTCCACTTGGCCCCAAATTCAGATGCCTCAACGTTTCTACCAGTCACCTCCTCCTTCCCTCCCTCCCTCCTTCACTCTGTCTCCTCCTTCTTCTTCCTCTTCTCCTTCTTCTTGTTTTCTTTCTCCCCCTTCTGCTTCTTTTGCTCCCCCTTTCTCTGTTCCCGTGTTGTTTCCTTCCTTTCCAGTCGGGAGGGATTTGAGGGGAATGACTTTATCTGAGCATTCAGGATGGACCCCCGTGAGCCCTGCCTCCTGGTGTCCATACCTCCCTGTCACCTACCACATCCCCTCCGTGTTGGCCTGTGTCACCAGTAGTCTAGCGGAGGTGATGCATCTCTTCTGAGGCTGACCTAGAAAAGGTGTTGTGGCTTCCCGCTCGGCCCCTCGGTGCCAGGCTCCGTCTTGTGAGGACACTCAGCAGCCCTGTGCAGAGGCCCCATGGACGGGGACTTGCCTCCCACCTGGCCCAATCTGCCCACCTTGGAAGGGCAGCCTCCAGCCGCAGTCCAGCCCGGATGACCACAGCCCCGCCAGCTTTGTGACTCAGCCTCATGAGATGCTGCGGCTGGACCAGCCGGACCACTGCTGGGTTCTGGCCCCGCAGAAACGATGAGATAATGTTTGTGGTTGCTTTACGCCAGTAAGTTTTGGGGAAATACACAACAAATACGTACTGTACAATATGTGTACACCTGGAAACGGTAATACGTGTACTTTAAAAGAAAAGAGTTCAGAAAGTTAGGGATTAAAAACTCCAAAGCTTTTTTTGTTTAATAAGAATTTTACTTCCCCTGAATGCTTGCAACCTCTCATCATTGCCCCTGTATACATTTAAGAAGGATGCACCAGTGGTTTTCTCCTTGGTTGTGAGAAGAAGCTGAGAAGTAGACCAGAACTCATAAGAAGCCACTGCTAATCTACTTTTGAGAACCTCATCCATGGCTAACGTTTCTGGGCAAATGATCAACCCTGTTCCACCCTGTGTTTTTAAAGTATTCATCATCCTTTCTCAGTTCAGACAGTATATAGGAGCACACCTTTTCGTGCACTCTCTCGTCATATGGTTTATTTCCTAGGCCCAGAGTAATGACTGGATTTATGTTCATTAAAACGAGTTGCTCTGAATGCAGATTCCTTCGTGTTTTGCAGTAAAATTACTGAGTGTCTTCCAGAACAAATCTGAGATAAGGTCATAATTGTGGTTTTCAAATATCGCTTTCTGCATGCTGTTAAATTATGGTGACTATTATTTTCCATTCTGGGGCTTCTTAAGCTTATGACATGGTTATTTTTATATGGGACACGGTCTGAAGAAAAACAGTTGTGTGATTTTAGATAGAATCAAAAGTCAGGATTCAACCAAAATGACACGACATCACCGGACTCACCCCCATCCCTCTGCTCAGCCCGTGGCTCCCAGCGTCCATCCTTCGTCCAAAAGTTGCTCACAGACGTCGGGAGCGAGGGGTGAGGAGTACCCCCTGTGAGACAGGGTACCCCGGAGAACAGTGAAAAAGGAGGAAGGCGTTTCCGGAAGAAATGAGAGACGGTCGCATCAGAGCTACTGAGAAATGGGGACTGGATTTGGCAAAATGCGGTCCTGTTGACTCTAGCAAGAGGAATTGTGGAGACAAAAACTCGAGTGAACGTGCCAGGAAGGGAAATGGATGGTGGGAATATAAACACATGTTACAGGGGGTCTGTTTTGAAGACAACAGAAAAGCAATGTAAAGCCCAGCTAGAAATTCCATTTCCTCAGATTTCTTATCTACAAGGTGAGAGAGAGGTGACAGAGGTCCTATGTTTCCAAGTCAAAGAAATACTTTGGAGTAAAAGCCTGAAGAGACAACCTGACAGAAAAGGGCTGCCCCAGTGCTGGTGACCCGGCCGTGACCCATCTTTCCTGCCCAGGGGCCACATGAGCATCGTTTGCATCAGATGCCCGTGTGATGATTGGGAATAATAATAGAAACTTCAAGAAATTATTTGAATATTTGATTATGAGAACCGCTGACACTCATTACTTACAGCCGTGTTCGTGTTTCAGACAATCATCGTGTTCATTTTCTGATGGAAAGAAGTCTCAGGACAGATCCTGTGTGTCTGTACCTAGACCTCCAAGTACGTTGACCAGAAGAGACTGTGAGAACAACAGCAAGAGTGACTGACATTATCGTACCACTTTAGAATTTACAAAGCCTCTTCACAAAAGTTTAGTCATATGGGCCATTGAAAATGCTCTTTCAAATACATCTAGTTAGCTCTTAGTTTTGATCACAGCTCAGCGATCCTGGTGATGCCTTCCTGCCTTCATCTTCTTTTAAAAAGTGTTTGCAGTTCAAATCTTCAGGCTCAAGAACTGTAGCTTTGCAGAGGATGTGAATGAATGTCTGAAATGTTGGCCTAACTCATGTTTCTGCATCTGCTCCCAGAATGCGTCCCTGTGCAGCTCAGAAGTGAATGGGGGCCTCTGAGGTGCCCACGAGCGGCTGGAGCATATCTGGGCCGCCACTGGCGCTTCGTTGTCTACTTCCTGGGTGCCGAGGGGCTGCTGGGCTGGAGCCAAGGCGGGCAGCAGCCCTCAGAGACGCTGGTGCAGAGATGCTTCTACCAGTTAGCACCATTGCAGGGAAAACTGAGAAGTGGGAAGAAGTACAGGGATTTCATATGAGAAAATCTTTGGATTTTCAAGAGATACCACACATTACATCATCATCATCATCATGGTTATTATTATTTACTGTGGATGAATCCAGTGAAGTATAAAAGAAAATATACCCAGGATCCTCAGGGGAGAGTTTTTCAGTCAACAGCAGGAGAGAATGTCTGCCAGTTTCACGGTACCATGATTTCATATTAGTTTCATGCTGTGTGGCTGACAGGGTCTTGGTGCTCTGGTTGGGTTTCAGGCCTGAGCCTCTAAGGTGGGAGAGCCGAGTTCAGGATATTCGTCCACCAGAGACCTCCCGGCGCTGCATAGTATCAGACAGTGAAAGCTCTCCCAGAGGTCGCCATCGCAACACTAAGACCCAGCTCCACTCAGTGACCAGCAATCTACACTGCTGGACACCCTATGTGAAACAACTAGCAAGACAGGAACACAACTCCACGCATGAGCACAGAGGCAGCCTAAACTCATAATAAGTTCACAAACATGCCAAAACACACCACCGGACGTGGTCCTGCCCATCACAAAGACAAGATCCAGCCTCATCCAGCAGAACACAAGCACCAATCCCCTCCACCAGGAAACCTACACAATCCACTGAACCAACCTTACCTACTGGGGACAGACATCAAAAACAACGGGAACTACGAACCTGCAGCCTGCCAAAAGGAGACCCCAAACACAGTAAGATAAGCAAAATGAGAAGACAGAGAAATACACAGCAGTTGAAGAAGCAAGATAAAAGCCCACCGGACCAAGCAAATGAAGAGGAAATAAGCAGTCTACCTGAAAAAGAATTCAGAGTAATGATAGGAAAGATGATCCAAAATCTTGGAAATAGAATGGAGAAAATACAAGAAACGTTTAACAAGGACCTAGAAGAACTAATGAGCAAACAAACAATGATGACCAGCAGAAAAAATGAAATTTAAAATTCTCTAGAAGGAATCAGTAGCAGAATAACTGAAGCAGAAGAACGAGTAAGTGACCTGGAAGGTAAAATAGTGGAAATAACTTCCACAGAGCACAATAAAGAAAAAAGAATGAAAAAAATTGAGGACAGTCTCAGAGACCTCTGGAACAACATTAAATGCACCAACATTTGAATTATAGGGGTCCCAGAAGAAGAAGAGGAAAAAAAAGGGACTGAGAAAATATTAGAAGAGATTATAGTTGAACATTTCCGTAATATGGGAAAGGAAATAATCAAGTCCAGAAAGTGCAGAGAGTCCCATACAGGATAAATCTAAGGAGAAGCACACCAAGACACATAGTAATCAAACTATCAAAAATTAAATACAAAGAAAAAATATGAAAAGCAGCAAGGGAAAAACACCAAATAACATAAAAGGGAATCCCCAAAAGGTTAACAGCTGATCTTTCACAGAAACTCTGCAAGCCAGAAGAGAGTGGCAGGACATATTTAAGGTGATGAAAGGGAAAAACCTACAAGCAAGATTACTCTACCCGGCAAGGATCTCATTCAGATTTGACAGAGAAATTAAACCTTTTACAGACAAGCAAAAGCTAAGAGAATTCAGCACCACCAAACCAGCTTTACAACAAATGCTAAAGGAACTTCTACAGGCAGAAAACGCAAGAGAAGAAAAAGATGTAAAATAACAAACCCAAAACAATTAAGAAAATGGTGATAGGAACATACATATGGGTAATTACCTTAAATGTAAATGGATTAAATGCTCCAACCAGAAGACATAGACTGGCTGAATGGATACAAAAACAAGACCCGTATATATGCTGTCTACAAGAGACCCACTTCAGACCTAGGGACACATACAGACTGAAAGTGAAGGGATAGAAAAAGATATTCCATGCAAATGGAAATCAAAAGAAAGCTGGAGTAGTAATTCTCATATCAGACAAAACGGACTTAAAGACTATTAGAAGAGATAAAGAAGGACACTACATAATGATCAAGGGATCATTCCAAAAAAAGATATAACAATTGTAAGTATTTATGCTGCCAACATAGGAGCACGTCAATACATAAGGTAAATGCTAACAGCCCTAAAAGGGGAAATCGACAGTACCACAATCATAGTAGGGGACTTTAACACCCCAATGTCACCAATGGACAGATCATCCAAAATGAAAATAAATAAGGAAATACAAGCTTTAAATGATACATTATGAAGATGGACCTAATTGATATTTATAGGACATTCCATCCAAAAACAACAGAATACACTTTCTTCTCAAGTGCTCATGGAACATTCTCCAGTATAGATAATATCTTGGGTCACAAATCAAGCCTTGGTGAATTTAAGAAAATTGAAATCGTATCAAGTATCTTTTCCGACCACAACACTGTGAGACTAGATATCAATTACAGGAAAAAATCTGCAAAGAATACAAACATATGGAGGCTAAACAACACACTTCTAAATAACCAAGAAATCAATGAAGTAATCAAAGAGGAAATCAAAAAATACCTAGAGACAAACGACAATGAAAACAGGATGACCCAAAACGTATGGGATGCAGCAAAAGCAGTTCTAAGAGGGACATTTATAACAATACAATCCTACCTCAGGAAACAAGAAACATCTCAAATAAACAACCTAACCTTACACCTAAAGCAATTAGAGAAAGAAGACTAAAAAAACCCCAAAGTTAGCAGAAGGAACTAAATCATAAAGATCAGATCAGAAATAAATGAAAAAGAAATGAAGGAAATGATAGTAAAGATCAATAAAACTAAACGCCAGTTCTTTGAGAAGATAAACGAAATTGATAAACTGTTAGCCAGACTCATCAAGAAAAAAGGGAGAAGACTCAGATCAGTAGAATTAGAAATGAAAAAGCAGAAGTAACAAGTGACACTGAAGAAATACAAAGGATCATGAGATTACTACAAGTAACTCTATGCCAATAAAACAGACAACCTGGAAGAAATGGACGAATTCTTAGAAAAGCACCACCTTTCGAGACTAAACCAGGAAGAAATAGAAAATATAAACAGACCAATCACAAGCACTGAAATTGAGACTGTGATTAAAAATCTTCCAACAAACAAAAGACCAGGCAGGTGGCTTCACACGTGAATTCTATCAAACATTTAGAGATGAGCTAACACCTATCCTTCTCAAACTCTTCCAAAATGTAGCAGAAGAAGGAACACTCCAAACTTATTCTATGAGGCCACCATCATCCTGATACCAAAACCAAACAAAGATGTCACAAAAAAAAACTACAGGCCAGTATCACTGATGAATATAGATGCAAAAATCCTCAACAAAATACTAGCAAACAGAATCCAACAGCACATTAAGGGGATCATACACCATGATCAAGTGGGGTTTATCCCAGGAATGCAAGGATTCTTCAATATATGCAAATCAATCAGTGTGAGAAATCATATTAACAAATTGAAGGAGAAAATCCATATGATCATCTCAATAGATGCAGAAAAAGCTTTTGACGAGATTCAACACCCATTTATGATAAAACCCTCCAGAAAGTAGGCATAGAGGGAACTTACCTCAACATAATAAAGGCCTATATGACAAATCTACAGCCAACATTGTTCTCAATGGTGAAAAACTGAAACCATTTCCACTAAGATCAGGAACAAGACAAGGTTGCCCACTCTCACCACTATTATTTGACATACCTTTGGAAGTTTTAGCCACAGCAATCAGAGAAGAAAAAGAAACAAATGGAATCCAAATCGGAAAAGAAGAAGTAAAGCTGTCACTGTTTGCAGATGACATGATACTATACATAGAGAATCCTAAAGATGCTACCAGAAAACTACTAGAGCTAATCAATGAATTTGGTAAAGTAGCAGGATACAAAATTAATGCAGAGAAATCTCTTGCATTACTATACACTAATGGTGAAAAATTTGAAAGAGAAATTAAGGAAACACTCCCATTTACCACTGAAACAAAAAGAATTAAATACTTAGGAATAAACCTACGTAGGGAGACAAAAGACCTGTATGCAGAAAACTATAAGATACTGCTGAAAGAAATTAAAGATGATACAAACAGATGGAGAGATATACCATGTTCTTGGATTGAAAGAATCAAGATTGTGAAAATGACTATACTACCCAAGCAATCTACAGATTCAGTGCAATCCTTATGAAACTACCCATGGCACTTTTCACAGAACTAGAGCAAAAAATTTCATAATTTGTATGGAAACACAAAAGGCCCCAAATAACCAAAGCAATCTTGAGAAAGAAAAATGGAGCTGGAGGAATCAGGCTCCCAGACTTCAGACAATACTACAAACCTATTGTAATCAAGGCAGTATGGTAGTGACACAAAAACAGAAAGATAGATCAATGGAACAGGATAGAAAGCCCAGAGATAAACCCACACACCTGTGGTCAACTAATCTATGACAAAGGAGGCAAGGATATACAGTGGAGAAAAGACAGCCTCTTCAATAAGTGGTGCTGGGAAAACTGGACAGCTACATGTAAAGGAATGAAAGTAGAACACTTCCTAACACCATACACAAAAATAAACTCAAGATGGGTTAGAGACCTAAATGTAAGGCCAGACACTATACAACTCTTAGAGGAAAACATAGGAAGAACTCTCTATGACATAATTCACAGCAAGATCCTTTTTGACCCACCTCCTAGAGAAATGGAAATAAAAACAAATAAACAAATGGGTCCTAATGAAACTCAAAAGCTTTTGCACAGCAAAGGAAACCATAAACAAGATGAAAAGACAACTCTGAGAATGGGAGAAAATATTTGCAAATGATGCAACTGACAAAGGATTAATCTCCAAAATATACATGCAGCTCTATATCAAAAAAACAACCCAATCCAAAAATGGGCAGAAGGCCTAAAGAGATATTTCTCCAAAGAAGACATACAGATGGCCAACAAACACATGAAAGGATGCTCAACATCACTAACCATTAGAGAAATGCAAATCAAAACTACAGTGAGGTATCACCTCACACCAGTCAGAATGGCCATCATCAAAAAATCTAGAAACATTAACTGCTGGAGAGGGTGTGGAGAAAAGGGAACCCTCTTGCACTGTTAGTGAGAATGTAAATTGATACAGCCACTGTGGAGAACAGTATGGAGGTTCCTTATAAAACTACAAATAGAAATACCATATTACCCAGCAATCCCACTACTGGGCATATACCCTGAGAAAACCATAATTCAAAAAGAGTCATGTACCACAATGTTCATTTCAGCACTATTTACAATAGCCAGGACATGGAAGCAACCTAAGTGTTCATCGACAGATGAATGGCCAACATTCCATTTGGCTACCAAATGGACTTGAGTACATGGGGAGGGGTAAGGGTAAGCTGAGACGAAGTGAGAGAGTGGCATGGACATATATACACTACCAAATGTAAAATAGCTAGCTAGTGGGAAGCAGCCGCATAGTACACGGAGATCAGCTCGGTGGTTTGTGACCACCTAGAGGGGTGGGATGGGGAAGGTGGGAGGGAGACGCAAGAGGGAGGAGATATGGGGACGTATGTATATGTATAGCTGATTCACTTTGTTATACAGCAGAAACTAACACACCATTGTAAAGCAATTATACTCCAATAAAGATGTTTAATTAATTAATTGAAAGAAAATAATGTATTTTAGATTCAAAAGAAAAGAAGTGAATGGGGACACGTCCGTCCCCTCACTCTGGTCTTCCTCCCGGCGACTCCTCTGTCTTGAAGGCGACCCCAGGTTAGGCAGCCGTGGCTGGCGAGCCCCCCCCTTCCCTCCTGTGCTCAGAAGGCACGTCGTGCATCTCATACATGGACGCTCATCAGCATGAATCATGCAAACTTGGAGAACCATGAACCTCTCGCTCCCTGTGGGTATGGACTTGTTCCTATTTTAGTCGGCTTGGAAAAGGATGAGAAACATTAAACCCAGATATCTGAGGTTAGCCCAAATTATTTTTTTAGAATGGGGAAAAAAGGTATCTCCTAAGGAAACTTGTAACCACCAACAGTAAATATAAAAGGTTTCAAATGTTTTTTTCCCTCCCACATCCACCGCTTGTATGTCGTTTCAGTCAATCATTTCTCTCATCAAAAAATAAATGCTAGACTGCAGATCCATTGATCTACCTGTGCAAATGCATTCTTAGGTGCAACGTGTAAAAACGCCATGTGCTCAGTGATGCTGACCCACCAGCCTTATCCTGTTTCCACCCACAGTTCAACATTCCACCGTGTATTCATGTTTGGGAAGTGTTAAAACACACCACCACATAAATCAACTATACCCCAACATAATATAAAATTTAAAAAATAAAATATTTTTTAAAAATACACCACCATTCATGTGCAGAAAAGCACCTTTATTTACAGTATGTGAACTCAGTGTGCTCTATTTGTTGGGAAGGAAGACCTCAGCTCACATGTTCCAGGTACCTGAGTCCCTTCCTGCTTCAGTTGTAGGCTTTTTTTTTCTATTTTTTTTATTCAAACAGAAAGTCACAAAAATTATTATCATCCTCATCAGTTCACTCAGTCCCATGTAATTAATTTTTTTATCTTAATCTTTTGTTAGCACTTTTATGAATTCATCAGTTTTCCATTAGAGTTCTGAAAATGCTTATTTATTCGGTTTAGCAGTATAGTCAGTTAACTTCCTTGTCAGAGTCCTTTCCATGAATTCCTTGAAGATGAAACTCTTTTATAGGAACAATTTTGCAAAAGCATCAGAGAACACCCAGAACTGTCTGTAAATGACAAAAGACTTAAAAATGACCACGGTTAAAGGTTTGATGAAAGTTCATAATAATGCAGTTGACAAGGAAATTTAGTTATTTCTGAGATAATACATTTTAAAGTAATAACTAGAATTATGATTTATAACATTTTACCAGAACATATAAGATTTTTCATGTAATGTCTGAAACATTTATATTAAGATATTTCCATACAAATAACCCAAAGAAAGTTTAGTATTAGTTGTTTTTCTTGTTGGTTTGTTTTTTTTTACTGCAGGTTCTTATTAGTCATCAGTTTTATACACATCAGTGTATACATGTCAATCCCAATCGCCCAATTCAGCACACCACCATCCCCACCCCACCGCGGTTTCCCCCCTTTGGTGTCCATACTTTTGTTCTCTACATCTGTGTCTCAACTTCTGCCCTGCAAACCGGTTCATCTGTACCATGTTTCTAGGTTCCACGTACATGCGTTAACATACGATATTTGTTTTTCTCTTTCTGACTTACTTCACTCTGTATGACAGTCTCTAGATGCATCCACGTCTCAACAAATGACTCAATTTCGTTCCTTTTTATGGCTGAGTAATATTCCATTGTGTATATGTACCACATCTTCTTTATCCATTCGTCTGTCCCTGGGCATTTAGGTTGCTTCATGACCTGGCTATTGTGAATAGTGCTGCAATGAACATTGGGGTGCACGTGCCTTTTTGAATTACGGTTTTCTCTGGGTATATGCCCAGTAGTGGGACTGCTGGATCATATGGTAATTCTATTTTTAGTTTTTTAAGGAACCTCCATACTGTTCTCCATAGTGCCTGCACCAATTTACATTCCCTCCAACAGTGCAAGAGGGTTCCCTTTTCTCCACACCCTCTCCAGCATTTGTTGTTTGTAGATTTTCTGATGATGGCCATTCTGACTGGTGTGAGGGGATACCTCATTGTAGTTTTGATTTGCATTTCTCTAATAATTAGTGATGTTGAGCACCTTTTCATGTGCTTCTTGGCCATCTGTATATCTTCTTTGGAGAAATGTCTCTTTAGGTCTTCTGCCCATTTTTGGATTGGGTTGTTTGTTTCTTTAATATTGAGCTGCATGAGCTGTTTACATATTTTGGAGATTAATCCTTTGTCCATTGATGCATTTGCAAATATTTTCTCCCATTGTGAGGGTTTTCTTTTCATCTTGTTCATGATTTCCTTTGCTGTGCAAAAGCTTTGATGTTCCATTAGGTCCCATTTGTTTATTTCTGTTGTTATTTCCATTACTCTAGGAGGTGGGTCAAAAAAGATCTTGCTGTGATTTATGTCAAAGAGTGTTCTTCCTATATTTTCCTCTGAGAGTGTTACAGTGTCCAGTCTTACATTTAGGTCTCTAATCCATGTTGAGTTTATTTTTGTGTATGGTGTTAGGGAGGGTTCCAATTTCATTCCTTTAAATGTAGTTGTCCTGTTCTCCCAGCACCACTTATTGAAGAGACTGTCTTTTCTCCATTGTATATCTTTGCCTCCTTTGTCATAGATTAGTTGACCATATGTGCATGGGTTTATCTCTGGGCTTTCTATCTTGTTCCATTGATCTGTGTTTCTGTTTTTGTGCCAGTACCATATTGTCTTGATTACTGTAGCTTTGTAGTATAGTCTGAACTCAGGGCATCTGATTCCTCCAGCTCCGTTTTTTTCCCTCAATACAGCTTTGGCTATTTGGGGTCTTTTGTGTCTCCATACAAATTTTAAGATTTTTTGTTCTAGTTCCGTAAAAAATGCCTATGGTAATTTGATACGGATTGCATTGAATCTGTAGATTGCTTTGGGTAGTATAGTCATTTTCACATTATTATTCTTCCAATCCAAGAACATAGTATATCTCTCCATCTCTTCATATGGCCTTTAATTTCTTTCATCAGTGTCTTATAGTTTTCTGTATACAGGTCTTTTGTCTCCCTAGGTAGGTTTATTGCTAGGTATTTTATTCTTTTTGTTGCAATGGTAAATGGGAGTGTTTCCATAATTTCTCTTTCAGAGTTTTCATCATTAGTGTATAGGAATGAAAGAGATTTCTGTGCATTGATTTTGTATCCTGCAACTTTACCAGATTCATTGATTAGCTCTAGTAGTTTTCTGGTGGCATCTTTAGGATTCTCTATGTATAGTATTATGTCATCTGCAAACAGTGACAGCTTTACTTCTTCTTTTCCGATTTGGATTCCTTTTATTTCCTTTTCTTCTCTGATTGCTGTGGCTAAAACTTCCAAAACTATGTTGAATAAGAGTGGTGAGAGTGGACCTCCTTGTCTCTTTCCTGATCTTAGAGGAAATGCTTTTAGTTTTTCACCATAGAGAATGATGTTTGCTGTGGCTTTGTCATATATGGCCGTTATTATGTTGAGGTAGGTTCCCTCTATGCCCACTTTATGGAGAGTTTTTATCATAAATGGGTGTTGAATTTTGTCAGAAGCTCTTTCTGCATCTATTGAGATGATTGTATGGTTTTTCTTCTTCAATTTGTTAATATGTTGTATCACATTGATTTGTTTGTGTATATTGAAGAATCCTTGCATCTCTGGGTTTAATCCCACTTGATCATGGTGTATGATCCTTTTAATGTTTTGTTGGATTCTGCTTGCTAGTATTTTGTTGAGGATTTTTGCATCTATATTCATGAGTGATATTGATCTGTATTTTCCTTTTTTTTTTTAGTATCTTTGTCTGGTTTTGGTATCAGGGTGATTGATGGTGGCCTCATAGAATGAGTTTGGGAGTGTTCCTTCCTCTGCCATTTTTTGGAAGAGTTTGAGAAGGATGGGTGTTAGCTCTTCTCTAAATGTTTGATAGAATTCGCCTGTGAAGCCATCTGGTCCTGGACTGTGTTGGAAGATTTTTAATCACAGTTTCAGTTTCATTACTTGTGATTGGTCTGTTCATATTTTCTGTTTCTTCTTGGTTCAGTCTTGGAAGGTTATACGTTTCTAAGAATTTGTCCATTTCTTCCAAGTTGTCCATTTTATTGGCATAGAGTTGCTTGTAGTAGTCTCTTAGGATGCTTTGTATTTTTGCAGTGTCTGTTGTATGTAACTTCTCCTTTTTCATTTCTAATGTTATTGATTTGAGTCCTCTTCCTCTTTTTCTTGATGAGTCTGGCTAATGGTTTATCAATTTTGTTTATCTTCTCAATGAACCAGACTTTTAGTTTTGAGCTTTGCTATTGTTTTCTTTGTTTCTATTTCATTTATTTCTGCTCTGGTCTTTATGATTTCTTTCCTTCTGCTATTTGGGTTTTGTTTGTTCTTCTTTCTCTAGTTCCTTTAGGTGTAAGTTTAAATTGTTTACTTGAGATTTTTCTTGTTTCTTGAGGTAGGCTTGTATAGCTGTAAACTTCCCTCTTAGAACTGCTTTTGCTGCATCCCGTAGGTTTTGGATCGTTGTGTTTTCATTGTCATTTGTCTGTAGGTATTTTTTGATTTTCTCTTTGATTTCTTCAGTGATCTCTTGATTATTTAGTAACGTACTGTTTACCCTCCATGTGTTTGTGTTTTTTATGTATTTTTCCCTATAATTCATTTCTAATCTCATAGCATTGTGGTCAGAAAAGATGCTTGATGTGATTTCAATGTTCTTAAATTTACTGAAGCTTGATTTTTGATCCAAGTTGTCATCTATCCTGGAGAATGTTCCGTGCGCACTTGAGAAGAAAGTGTAATCTGTTGTTTTTGGATGAAATGTCCTATAAGTAGCAATTAAATCCACCTGGTCTAATGTGTCATTTAAAGCTTGTGTTTCCTTATTAATTTTCTGTCTGGATGATCTGTCCATTGGTGAAAGTGAGGTGTTAAAGTCCCCCACTATTATCGTGTTACTGTTGATTTCCTCTTTTATAGCTGTTAGCTGTTGCCTTGTGTATTGAGGTGCTCCTATGTTGGGTGCATATATATTTATAATTGTTATATCTTCTTCTTGGATTGATCCCTTGATCATTATGTAGTGTTCTTCCTTTTCTCTTGTAACATTCTTTCTTTTAAAGTCTATTTTATCTGATATGAGTATAGCTACTCCAGCTTTCTTTTGATTTCCATTTGCGTGGAATATCTTTTTCTCTCCCCTCACTTTCGGTCTGTATGTGTCCCTAGGTCTGAAATGGGTCTCTTGTAGACAGCATAAAGATGGGTCTTGTTTTTGTATCCCTTCAGCAAGCCTGTGTCTTTTGTTTGGAGCATCTCATCCATTCACGTTTAAGGTAATTATCGATATGTATGTTCCTATGACCATTTTCTTAATGTTTTGGGTTTGGTTTTGTAGGTCCTTTTCTTCTCCTGTGTTTCTCACTTAGAAAAGTTCCTTTAGCATTTGTTGTAGAACTGCTTTGGTGGTGCTGAATTCTCTTAGTTTTTGCTTGTCTGTAAAGCTTTTGATTTCTCCATAGAATCTGAGTGAGATCCTTGCCGGATAGAGTAATCTTGGTTGTAGGTTCTTCCCTTTCATCACTTTAAGTATATCATGCCACTCCCTTCTGGCTTGTAGAGTTTCTGCTGAGGAATCAGCTGTTAACCTATGGGAGTTCCCTTGTATGTTATTTGTCATTTTTCCCTTGCTGCTTTCAGTAATTTTTCTTTGTCTTTAATTTTTGCCAATTTTATTACTATGTGTCTCAGCATGTTTCTCCTTGGGTTTATCCTACCTGGGACTCTCTGCGCTTCCTGCACTTGGGTGGCTATTTCCTTTCCCATGTTAAGGAAGTTTTCGAGTATAATCTCTTCAAATATTTTCTTGGATCCTTTCTCTCTCTCTGCTCCTTCTGGGACCCCTATAATGCGAATGTTGTTGCGCTTAATGTGTCCCAGAGGCCTCTTTAGGCTGTCTTCATTTCTTTTAATTGTTTTTTCTTTATTCTGTTCCACAGCAGTGTATTCCACCATTCTCTCTTCCAGGTCACTTATCCATTCTTCTGCCTCAGTTATTCTTCTATTAGTTCCTTCTAGTGTAGTTTTCATTTCAGTTATTGTATTTTTCATCTCTCTTTGTTTGTTCTTTAATTCTTCTAGGTCTGTGTTAAACATTTCTGGCATCTTCTCGATCTTTGCCTCCATTCTTTTTCTGAGGTCCTGCATCATCTTCACTATCATTATTCTGAATTCTTTTTCTGGAAGGTTTTCTATCTCCACTTCATTTAGTTGTTTTTCTGGGGTTTTATCTTGTTCCTTCATCTGGTACATAGCCCTCTGCCTTTTCATCTTGTCTGTCTGTGAATGTGGTTTTTGTTCCACAGGCTGCAGGACTGTAGCTCTTCTTGCTTCTGCTGTCTGCCCTCTGGTGGATGAGGCTATCTAAGAGGCTTGATGGGAGGGACTGGTGGCGGGTAGAGCTGACTGTTGCTCTTATGGGCAGAGCTCAGTAAAACCTTAATCTGCTTGACTGCTCATGGGTGGGGCTGGGTTCCTTCCCTGTTGGTTGTTTGGCCTGAGGCAATCCAACACTGGCGTCTACCTGGGCTCTTTGGTTGGGATAATGACAGACTCTGGGAGGGCTCACGCCAAGGAGTACTTCCCAGAACTTCTGCTGCCAGTGTCCTTGTCCTCCCGGTGAGCCACAGCCACCCCTTGCCTCTGCAGGAGACCCTCCAACACTAGCAGGTAGGTCTGGTTCAGTCTCTCCTGGGGTCACTGATCCTTTCCCCTGGGTCCCGATGCGCACACTACTTTGTGTGTGCCCTCCAAGAGTGGAGTCTCTGTTTCCCCCAGTCCTGTTGAAGTCCTGCAGTCAGTTCTCACTAGACTTCAGAGTCTGATTCTCTAGGAATTCCTCCTCTTGCCGTACCCGCAGGTTGGGAAGCCTGACGTGGGGCTCAGAACCTTCACTCCAATGGGTAGACTTCTGTGGTGTAAGTGTTCTCCAGTCTGTGAGTCACCCACCCAGCAGTTATGGGATTTGGTTTTACTGTGATTGCGCCCCTCCTGCCATCTCACTGTGGCTTCTCCTTTGTCTTTGGACGTGGAGTATCTTCTTTGGTGAGTTCCAGTGTCCTGTCGATGATTGTCCAGCAGCTAGTTGTGATTCTGGTGTTCTCGCAGGAGGGAGTGAGAGCACATCCTTCTACTCCGCCATCTTGGTTCCTCCAGGTTTTTTTTTTTTTTTTTTTAATTGAAGTATAATGGATTTACAATGTTGTGTTCCAGGTGTACAGCAAAGTGAATCTGTTTTATATATATATATATATATATATATGTATATATACACATATATCCACTTTTTTTTTTTAAGATTCTTTTCACATATAGGCCATTACAGAGTATTGAGTAGAGTTCCCTGTGCTAGACAGCAGGTCCTTGTTGTTTATCTCTTTTACATATAGTAGTATGTATATGTTAATCCCAAACACCTAATTTATCCCCCTTCCCTCCTTTCCTGTTTGGTAACCATAGGTTGTTTTCTACGTCTGTGGGTCAATTTTTGTTTTGTAAGTAAGTTCATGTTTTAAATTCCACATATAAGTGATATCATATGATATTTGTCTTTCTCTGTCTGGCTTACTTCACTTAGTAGGATAATCTCTAGGTCCATGCACACGCTGGCTTTTCCAGGTTACTCCTGTCTCTGGGGTAGATGCTCAGTCTTGAAAGATGCTGCTTACCTGGGGTCTGTCTCCTGGGAGGCAGGGGGACCTGTGAGGAAAGGAAGGCCTGGAACAAGGGGCTGCAGCAGGGTGGATGCCCCACCCACGAGCATTTTGGGAAATTCTCTGATGCCCCATTACTGGGGCTAGACACCCACTGCCCAGCTGCGGGAGGCTGGGAGGAGGCTTTTCTATTTCCTCCCTTGGGTGCCTGGCCCTTGACATTGAAACCCAGAGCACACGCGTGCCTGTTGCTTTTCTTATAACTTTAAATGATCTCCTTGCTACCCTCTGAGTTCTGAGCTCCCGGGACGTGTGAATGGCTCAGCCTCAGTAGGGCAATGGGAATTACCAGAAGGAAGGCAGGTGGCGTGATGTGTAGAACATTATGTGATGCATTTCTTATTCCCAGTCATTCTTTTAACCAGAGAAGCTGCTGGACGTGCAGGTGTCACAGAGGTTTACCTGAACCTGAACCTCGAATCTCTCAGCGGTTCTGTTCTTGAGCATCTTAGGCGTTAGAGCCCTGTGGGGAGAAGAAGTGTCTCTGCTTTTTCATATGGAAAAGCTTTGGGGCACACATTTCCATGGACTGGGTTTTTACCACCATGTTTTCCAGGGATTTTGCCATTGGCTCTCAGGCAGCAGCCTTCCTCCCACTGGAAGGTTCCCCGCTGAGCCCCGGGGCCTGGGCTCCTCTTTAGGGACGCCCTCGAGTCCCTGCTTTGTCCACATTTAAAACTCTGAGCTCCTTTCTTTCCAGTTAAGGTCACATTCACTGTTCCCCATGAAAGACAGTTTGGCATGTGACTCCTTCCTCGGGAGATGCCTGGGAAACGGCCTGAGGAAACACTTTGCCCTCGTGTCTGCAGGGGCCGTGGTTTTCTCTTTATTTCTCCCGTTGTCTTAGATGCCCAAGGGTTATAATTCTAGGCATTCTTTCCTAATGAACCGTGTTTAGACCTTATTACGGTGTAATGCTCTCTATTCCATTCTCGAAACTAAAAGTCTTGTTTCCCTATGATTTTTGTTTTCAGGGAAAGAAGGAAGGACAAGTCTATTTTTGAGGAGGCAGTAGAAATTTGTTTCATAATAACTGTAAACAGTGTGAGATAACTTAAAGCTCAAACACATATGTTCACTCATTCTGATTCTTTAAATCGCTCCATAATATCAGTGCTAAGATTCATTGAGCATTTACACATTTTGAACTTAAAACTTCAAAAAATTGGGGCTTCCCTGGTGGCGCAGTGGTTAAGAATCCGCCTGCCAAAGCAGGGGAGGTGGGTTTGATCCCTGGTCCAGGAAGGTCCCACATGCTGCGGAGCAACTAAGCCCGTGCGCCACAGCTACTGAGCCTGCACTCTAGAGCCCACGAGCCACAGCTACTGAGCCCGTGCGCCACAACTACTGAGCCCTGTGCTCTAGAGCCCGAGAGCCACAACTACTGAGGCTGTGTGCCACAGTTACTGAAGCCCACGTGCCTAGAGCCCATCCTCTGCAACAAGAGAAGCCACCACAGTGAGAAGCCCATGCACCACAACAAACACCCAGCAGCCCCCGCAAAAATAAACAAACAGTTTAAATGAGCAGTAAAAAAAATCATACTGCTTTTCAGTTCCCTTTAAGACAATAGTTTTAACAAAACAGTTTATCTTTGCCTGTTTTATTCACATGCTTCTAATTCCTGAAAGCCTTGTATTATCAACTGATTTTATTGCTTCTGGTTCTATTTCAAGGATATATTTTGCATCTGACCCTTCCTATATATACTTAAAGATATAATCACTTTTGTTTGGGAATCACTTTTTTTGTAATTTTTTAGTTAGTTAATTTTTATTTGGTTGCACCAGGTCTTAGTTGTGGCAGGCTGACTCCTTAGTTACGGTTCGTGGCCTCCTTAGTTACAGCTCGTGGGCTCTATTTGTGGCATGCAGCCTCCTTAGTTGTGTCATGCTAACTCTTAGTTGTGGCATGCATGTGAGATCTAGTTCCCTGACCGGGAATCAAGCCCGGGCCCCCTGTATTGGGAGGGCAGTGTCTTAACCACTGACCACCAGGCAAGTCCTGCTTTTGTTGTGATTTTTTTTTTTTTTTTTTTTTTTTTTGGCAGTACGCAGGCCTCTCACTGTTGTGGCCTCTCCCATTGTGGAGCACAGGCTCCGGACGTGCAGGCTCAGTGGCCATGGCTCACGGGGCTAGCCGCTCCGCGGCATGTGGTATCCTCCCGGACCGGGGCACGAACCCGTGTCCCCTGCATCGGCAGGCGGACTCTCAACCACTGCGTCACCAGGGAAGCCCCTGTTGTGATTTTTGATTTACTTTTTTAATCCATGCATACTGCCTATGTCAGAAATGAAGGCAGACTTCTTAATCCAGTCCCAGGCTTACAGGAACGATGCTGGGAGATGGGCTGAAGAATAAACAGATGAGTGAATTAAGGGAGCAGTGAGGGGCGGCCTCTCATCAGCGGACCTAGAGCAGCATGATTTCATATAGGACCGGTTCTTTCTTTCTTTCTTTCTCCTGTAGCTACTTTATCTATGTTACCCACGATATTTAATATAAATATATTTTGTAAATATATCACCTCTGGGCCACAAGCCTCCCTGTATACCTTGGCCCTTAGGAACATTGTATGTTTCTTTTTCTGGATCAGAAAATCCCCCTCGGAACGTTTACCCTAAACCCTTCGCAGCTGCCGTGCATGTGTCGGGCAGAAAGCTCCCTTCCAGCCCCTCTGACCCCCGTGTTGCCCTTTCTCTCCACCCTGCCTTTGGGTCCTCACATATCCTGCCCCATCTCCCCACCACCCTCCTCTCGGGCGGAGTTTCCGTCACATCCAGACTTGCTTTCCCGCATGACAGCTTCTCCTCGTTTGAAGCAGGGCTTCATACACTGTCCTCAATACAGTGTCCAGTGTAAGCAGGAGGAGGACTGTCCTTCCCGGCGGGCAGTCTATTGCAGCAACAGGCACAGGAGTCAAAGTAGCTTGTTTGGGTTCCACCTCCAGCAGTTGGTAGCAGTGACTCAGGCGAGTGATATTAATCATCTGGACGGTGAGAGTAAAAGTGGTGATGAACCTGTGAGAGACTGTGTGTCAAAGAGGCAGCACAGTATGTGACAAGCAGATTCTTCAGTATGTGGAAGTGATGGCACAGGATGCGGAAGAGGAGAAAGTGGGTTTCAGTAACCAGAGCTGCCCCCTCCTAGGCTGCCTGATCATGGCCCCAGGACACGAGCTGCAGACCAGCCGCACTGTGGCAGGGACAGGGAAGGCGGGGGCAGGAATGCTCTGGGAGTTTCATCTAGAGGTGCTCAGGGCAATTCAGGTGAGCCTGGTGGCTCGGGACGCAGAGTGACCTGGAGGGAAGGTGCTAGCGTCTCTAAAAGCATCTCTTGAACCGTCTGCCTGAGATGAACTTCGTCACGTGCTCTCGGACGTTAAGTTCGGAGCCAGCTGCCGCTGCGGAAGCAGTTCCGGTTTGCGGGCCAGCTCGCTTTGCACCAAGATCGTCGTCTCTTTCCTGGAGAACAGACATACTGGGAGCCAGAAAAGAGCTTCAGTGAATGAGCTTGCCATCTGCAGTTCGCTGCTTAGGAGGGAAATCCTGGGCTGGACCTTCTTTGAGGGTAGATTCAGGGTCTGGATAGGCAGCTGGTGAGGTCAGCACTTCGGCCCTTTTCCTAGGATTGTGAGTCAGGCAAACGGCTGAATTACTAATGGGTGTGGGGCTACGGTGGAGGGGGAGAGGACAGCAGGGGCCCAAGTGAATGAAACCGCTTGGAGTGTTGTTATAATCTGCCCTGCGATTTCCAGGTGGCCCTCTGCCATCACTCGGGGCACACCCATCTGCACTCCATCCCTTTCCGTAGGGACGTCATGCCTTCTAGTTGGCAGGGCGGGGAGCAAAGCAGGAAGGCAGTTTGCTTCTCACTCAACACGCCCCTGGCTCCCAGCAAATGTGAGGCATGGGGGGTGCAGTACCTACATAATCCTCCTGATGATAACCTAACCGTGTTGGGTCCTGGTGAGAAACCAGCGACTACTAAGACCTTCCCTCCACCTTCTTTGTATGCCAACCACTATTCCTAAGTTCCTAGACTTCCCTTTTTATTGTTTAATTTATTTTTTATTGAAGTATGTTTGAATTACAAATAGATCACTTATGGGGAATCTAAAATATAACACAAATGAACCTGTCTATGAAACAGAAATAGAATCAGGGACATAGAGAACAGACTGGTGGTTGCCAAGGGGGTGGGGGAGGGAAGGATTGGGAGTTTGGGAAAAGCAGATGCAAACTATTATACATAGGATGGACAAACAACAAGGTCCTACGGTACAGCGCAGGGAACTGTATTCAGTATCCTGAGATGAACCATAATGGAAAAGAATATGAAAAAGGATGTATGTATGTGTATAACTGAGTCAACTTGCTGTACAGCAGAAATTAACACAACATCATAAATCAACTAGACTGCTCTTTAATGACTATGAGAGCTCTGTTAAACACAACCCTAATCGTCAGGTTATTTCCAAAAGTCATGCAGTAGCAGCTAGATTTGAAAGCGCTCTTAGAGAAGATCCGTTCCGCCATCGCAGACATAACCTGGGGGCTCTCTTGGCAAGTGGCCATCCAGCCTGTGCTGGGACACACCTGGAGTCCGGGAGCCACTTCCTGGGAAAGCCAAGCCGTTTCTTGGGTGTCTGCAGGGGCTAGCAGGCCGCACGGCTGGGTGAGGGAGAGAAGAGCGTTGGCCTTGGAGGCCTGGGAATTGCTTCGGCCTTTGTTCTCCTACTGACCCGCTCAGGGGTCTTGGGGACAAGTCACTGGGCCTCAAAATGAGTCCCTTTTGTCCTCAGTGAGGCTGTGGGATATGACCTCAGTCTCCCCTCGCCGTAACATTGTGATTTACCCTTGTTTTTCCTGCGTCCAGCGAAAACTGTCCTCCCTCTAAGTTCCCGCTTCGGTGCCGGTTCTGATCGAGGCCGAGGCCTATCTCTTGCGTGGCAGCTCATCAAGTATTTGACCGTGGCCGTGAACCCCGTGAGCCGTCCCTTCTTCAGGGGAAGCACCTCAGGCCATCACAAATCTTCCTTTTATGACTTGGCTTTCCGGCAGCCTCCTTATCCTGACGGCCCTTTTCCAGACAAACAGCTCCGTCTCTTTAAATTGTCCCCAGGACTAGGTGGGAGCCTTGGGAACGTGAGAAGAGTTGGGCCTGTCATCTGGACCCTGTGCTTCCTTTAGGTGAGTGTCTCAGCCGCCACGGCTACCGTGTGGCACAGACCGCAGAGTGTGTTCGTGGTCAGCTGATGCCACCGGGTTCCATCCATGCCAACTACTCTTCACTCACTTGTCCCCTGTTCCATACATGCACGTTTAATGACTTTTCCCTTTCATAATACATATAGTGTATACTCCTGGTAATGTAAAAAACTAAAAGAATAGCGTCCAGAGTAGCAGTACCCAGAGAGAACAGTTAACTTTGCTTATGTCACTTCACACAAAATAGTTTTTACAAAAATGTCAACTGTATGGTCTTCCTACATGCTGATGTTGACGACACTCCCTGTATCTGATGTCACTTCCCTTCCAAACATCCTTGTACCCAAAGCAGACCTCAGTCGAGGGCTGGTTTTCATCCTACAATGGCCAAGCTTTCCAGCCTTGTCTCTGACCACTGCCCAGCTGTTACCCATCCTATTCCCTAAAAATTCCTCTTCACCCTTCAATGCATACCTCAAACATTACCTCCTCCGTGAAGCCTGCCTGACTTCCTCTCCCATCCCCCTTCCATCAGAACTCACCGTTCCCTTTGCTGTATTTTTGCCGCTCTTGGACACATCATTTACAACGTGTGAGGGTACAGAGCTGGCTGTGCTAACTGAGGGGGATTCCCACCCCAGGAGCCAAACATCAACGGGCAAAGTCTAGTTGGCCAAACTGTAGCATCTGAAGTCCTGGTCAAAAAGGGATGAGCTACGTCAGCGGCTCTACTGGCAGTGGCTCATCTCTGATGCTCAGATTAATCACCCTGTACCTGGGACGCTTTGCTCTAAGACAGGGCAGATGGGCTGTTGGAATAAAGGTCAAGGTTAACAGTAGAAGGAAGAGTCTATGGTAGACTCAAGACAATGGATTTGAGCAAAGTTTCTTACAAACGTTTATACGCTTGTCTGTTCATGATTCACAGGCATATGTTCTGTTTATTAAAATTGTTTTCCTTAAGAATGTGTAACAGACACGATTTATTTTTGGAGCACACAGACTACATTAATATAAAAATAAGTGCGGCCAAGGCAGCTAATTTGAATGGCGTTGTTTTGTGTGTCTGTTGGTGACTTTTCCAGTAAAGAACATCTATTTTACCCCAGCCCATCATTAAAGACAAGCTGTTCTCCTTGCTCGTATAAATCAGATTTTCAAGCTCGCTCAGTCTTGGAAGCATGTGGATGTGCACGTCTGCCTGCGAGTGAGCACCGTCCAGAGATGTTGGTTCACGCTGTCCTCATAGCTACGCTGGGTGATGTGCTTTGTCCGTGTGAGCTCTGGGAGAGGGCAGAGCCCCTAGGTGACGGCTGAGCATGGAGGCTGGGGAGGCCCTGGGTCTGGGCGGCAGGCCACTGGGCCCCTCCGCGCACCCTGCCTGCTCCGGGCCTGAGCCTCTCGCGGCCCGAGGCGGCCTCCGCTCCAGATGCTGCGGGGCCTGGGGACGGAAGGAAGCCCTTCACGTCTGCCGTGCATGGCCTGACGTGACGCTGGGGCTCCCTCCCAGGTGACAGATCTCCAGGGGAGCAGGAGGCCAGAAGAGGGCGAGGGCACTGAGGGAGCCACAGGGCTCAGGGGAGGACACGTGCGTTTCCACTGAGTGGGTGATGTTCTTCGTGGCACAACCTGGTGTGAAATCCTGCGGCCTTGACTTATCCCAGATTGAGAACGTACATCCCGCCGTCCACGTCTGTCACCTCCCAGTTGCGGCCCGCACACGCCTCCTTGCGTGTGCAGGGCTCTCACGGGGTAGGCAGGCCCCCCGTCTGTTCCCGCTCTTCCAGTGTCTTTGGGGAGCACAGGGTCAGAGAAAAGGGGCGAGGGAGAACCAGTCACTGTGGTTCCACCCCCCGGCGCCCCTGCCCGGTCCCTAGCGGCCTGGGCTCCCAAACCCGGTGTGCAGAGTCAGGCCCTTGCTGGGAACTTTCCAGCTTGATTGCCCACAAGCTTCTTAGTTCGGGGATTTGGTCCTCGTTCAGATGTTCAGGGCAGAGATGTCTCTGTGTCTTTGGGCGGGGCCCTCCCCAGGTCTGAGTGTGGTACTGGGCCACGGGAGGTAGGCGACCAGCAGTCAGGGAGCCGCAGACCCAGAGCTCTCCGGTGCGGCCCACTTGTTCAGCAGGTGGACCCTCAGAGCCGATTCCAGCAAAGCAGAGGACTCACCTTCGCTTCTGCCTTCCTGGAGAAGGAAGCGGCTCTGGTTTTCACGGAGCGCTGAGTCTTTTCCGTACTTTTCTCTTTCCACTGCAGCAGACCTTTCTGCTCTTCTCCAAACCAGCCCTCAATCAAGTGATTCTTCATGACTTTCCATGAACATCTCCAAAGTTCTCCGGAAGCCCCATTTTCTATATACACTTAGATAAAGCCAGAGCTTCAGGGACCAATGAACAAGTTCCTAAGAACCAAAACAGCCTCTGAAACCAAATGCAAATAGCTAATCCTCAGAATTCTCACCTCAAAAGTACCTATCTTATTCCATTGGAAGAGATGGTTAACACATTACTTTGACATGTGTTCGCGTGAATCCCTAGACATAAGTATGCAAAATACAGTAAAAACAAATGTTTGTTAGTACCTCCTACTGTAGAGCTTTTCAAATTTAATATTCAGAGCATGACCCTCAATATTATGGCAGATTTTAAAAGCAGAATTAGAACTTAAGGATACTACCCTCTCTTTGCCTGAACTTCAGACCCATATTTAGGATTGAATCCCAGAAGCTGCTGCGTGAGGAGTGTAACTGCGCCGTGAACTTCAGCCCAGGCTGCCCTCTCTGCCAAAGTCCTTGTGTCTGGAGCAGCTGCAGTGGAAACACACTCTAAATGGATGTCCTGGCAGGAGCTTCTTCTGGCAGGTTCCTATCACGGCCCTAGAAATAGGCTGGGATGCAGCCTTTTTAAACCACGTTCCTTGGTTTAGCTACAAAGATGTGAAGCTTGTGAGTTTAAAATTCAGTTATGATACTAGTCACCTGTTTTCTGCATGTCAGACATCATCTCTTAGTGCTGGATAGACATTTCTCACTCGATTCTCACAAAATTTCATATGGGGTCACCGCATGAAGAATGAGGGAAGAGAGGCAGATGGCAGACAAGCGCTCTTCCGGGGGGTGGAATCAGACTGCGACCCCAGCTGGTCACACACCGCCAGTGCGGGGGTTCTTGCTCCCCCGCTTTTTTTTTAGATTTTTTTGTTGTTGTTGTTTATTGAAGTATAGTTGATTTACAATGTTGTGTTAGTTTCTGGTGTACAGCAAAGTGATTCAGTTATATATGTGTGTCTGTGTGTGTGTGTATACACACATATATATTCTTTTTCAGATTATTTTCCCATATAGGTTATTACAAAATATTGAGTAGGGCTCCCTGTGCCATACAGTAGGTCCTTAGTGTTTATCTGTTTTATTTTTGTTTGTTTTTATGTGTTTTTTAATGTTTGTTTATTTTCTTATTAGTCATCCATTTTATACACATCAGTGTATACATGTCAATCCCAATCTCCCAATTCATACCACCACCACCACCCCCTCCGCGGCTTTCCCCCCTTGGTGTCCATAAGTTTGTTCTCTACATCTGTGTCTCAATTTCTGCCCTGCAAACCGGTTCATCTGTACCATTTTCTAGGTTCCACATATATGCGTTAATATACGATATCTGTTTTTCTCTTTCTGAATTACTTCACTCTGTATGACAGTCTCTAGATGCATCCACGTCTCTACAAATGACCCAATTTTGTTCCTTTTTATGGCTGAGTAATATTCTGTTATATATATGTACCACATCTTTATCCATTCGTCTGTCGGTGGGCATTTAGGTTGCTTCCGTGACCTGGTATAAATAGGGCTGCAGGGAACGTTGGGGTGCATGTGTATTTTTGAATTATGGTTTTCTCAGGGTATATGCCCAGTATTGGGATTGCTGGGTCATATGGTTATTCTATTTTTAGTTTTTTAAGGAACCTCCGTACTGTTCTCCATAGTGGCTGCACCAATTTACATTCTCACTAACAGTACAAGAGGGTTCCCTTTTCTCCACACCCTCTCCAGCATTTGTTGTTTGTAGATTTTCTGATGATGCCCATTCTGACCGGTGTGAGGTGATACCTCATTGTAGTTTTGATTTGCATTTCTCTAGTGTTTAGTGGTGTTGAGCATCTTTTCATGTGTTTGTTGGCCATCTGTATGTCTTCTTCAGAGAAATGTCTGTTTAGGTCTTCTGCCCATTTTTGGATTGGGTTGTTTGATTTTTTAATATTGAGCTGCATATCTGTTTTATATATAGTAATGTGTATAGGTTATTCCCAAATTCCCAGTTTATCCCTCCCCGCCACCACCTTTCCCCTTTGGTAACCATAAGTTTGTTTTCTATGTCCATGAGTCTGTTTCTGTTTTGTAAATAAGTTCGTTTGTATCATTTTTTTAGATCCCACATATAAGTGATGTCATATATTTGTCTTTGTCTGACTTACTGCACTTAGGAGGATAATCTCTAGGTCCACCCATATTGCTGCAAATGGCATTATTTTGTTCTTTTTATGGCTGAGTAATATTCCATTGTGTATATACCACATCTTCTTTATCCATTCATCTGTCGATGGACATTTAGGTTGCTTCCATGTCTTGGCTATTGTAAATAGTGCTGCCATGAACATTGGGGTGCGTGTGTCTTTTAAAATTACAGCTTTCATCTTTTCCAGGTATATGCCCAGGAGTGGGATTGCTGGATCATATGGTAGCTCTATTTTGGTTTTCTGAGGAACCTCCATACTGTTCTCCATAGTGGCTGCACCAATTTACATTCCCACAACAGTGTAGGAGGGTTCCCTTTTCTCCACACCCTCTCCAGCATTTGTTATTTGTAAACATTTTAATGATGGGCATTCTGACCGGTGTGAGGTGGTACCTCCCTGTAGTTTTGATCTGCATTTCTCTTTGCCCACGCCCTTCCGCCCTGATAAGGTCCCTGCAGACCCCTCCCACTGCCTGTCCCCACTCAGGTTGGAGAGGTCACAGGGACACACCCGCTTCAGATAGCATTTACTGAGCTCCCCTCACACTGAGGAAATGGTCATTAAATGCTCAGCCCTGGAACACGTCTGTTTAACTCCGTTTCAATTGGACCACACATCATTTCAGTTTCCTTTTCCTCAGTCCTGTGCAGCCTTGGGAATAAAGGCTGGAAATGTGCCTATCATCAGCTTGGTCAACGTTTTATGCGTCTCTTCCTCTCAAGCCACTATTTTCTTAACTTGCTGGGTTTTTTTTTTCTAGGATAAAAAAATCTTTTTATTGTTAAATAAAACACAGATACAGAAAACCATGCAAAACAAATAAAGGGCTTAATAATTATAAAAAACAGTCATTGTCTACCTTGAATATACACTGAATTCACAGACTGTGAATGCCTATAACACAAGCGCCCTGGTGTCACCCCTCAGGTCAAGAAAGCTCTTGCCATGTGCCCACCCCACTTCCCTGCCACCCTGAAAAGTGATCACATTGCTCTAACTTATAGTATTCACATCCTGGTGGATTGTTTTCATTTCAGGTAATTTTTAACATTTTTTAGATTTAATCGACAAACAATAAATATAGCATGTGTCTAGTGGGTACCGTTAGATAAGTTTTGACATGTGTATTTACCCTTGGAATCATCACCACAGTCAAGGTAGCAGATACGCCCACCATTCTGAAAAGTGTCTTCCCACCCCTGGGGAACCCCCCCCTTCGGCCCCCCACTCCTCCCAGAAAACCACTCGTCTGCTTTCTGTCACTACACATTTACCTCCACTTTCTAGTGTTTTATATAAATGCAGTAATACTATATCTACTCTTCTTTTGTCTGCCTTCTCTCACTCAGCATAATTATTTTAAACTTCATCCATATTGCATGTATAATAGTTTATTTCTTTTTATTGATAAATTGGATTCCATATATATATCATGGAATATAGATGTAATGGAATATATCTACACACACACATATATATAATATATGTGATATGTCTCTCCACGTGATATATCACAATTTGTTTATACATGCAGTTGATAGATATTTAAATTGTTTCCAATTTTTTATTATTAAAAGAAACCTGCTGCCTACAAGTCTTTAGGTGGACTTATGCTGTTCTCTTGGATAAAAACCTAGGAGTGAGGGGCTTCCCTGGTGGTGCAGTAGTTGAGAGTCCGCCTGCCGATGCAGGGGACACGGGTTCATGCCCTGGTCCGGGAGGATCCCACATGCCGCGGAGCGGCTGGGTCCGTGAGCCATGGCCTCTGGGCCTGCGCGTCCAGAACCTGTGCTCTGCAGCGGGAGAGGCCGCAACAGTGAGAGACCCACGTACCGCAAAAAAAAAAAAAAAAATTCCTAGGAGTGAAACAGTTAAGTTGTATAACAGGTGAATGTTTTTTGACTTTTTAAAAAGCTACCAAACTGTTTTCCAAAATGGTATATATCACTTTACATTCCCGCAATCCGTGTGTGAGAGTTCCAGGTCTTCCACATCCTTGCCAGTATTTGGTATCATCAATTTTTCTTAATTTTAACCATTTTAATAGGTATGTAGTGGTGTTTCACAGTGATTTGAATTTGCATTTCCCTAATGACTAATGATTAGAGCATCTTTGCATGCATGTATTTGCCACCTGTATATCTTTCTTAGTAAAGTATCTGTTTAAATCTTTTTGCCTATTTTTAACTGGGTTGTTTGCTTTCTCATTCTTTTCTTATTATTGAGTTTCTTATTATTTATATATTCTAGATACAAATTTTTTTTATCAGATATGTGCTTTGAACATTTTTTTCTCCTTGTGTGTGGATTATCTTTTTTTTTTTTTTTTTTTTTGTGGGCCTCTCACTGCTGTGGCCTCTCCCGTTGCGGAGCACAGGCTCCGGACGCACAGGCTTAGCGGCCATGGTTCACGGGCCCAGCCGCTCTGCGGCATGTGGGATCTTCCGGGACCGGGGCACGAACCCGCATCCCCTGCATTGGCAGGCGGACCCTCAACCACTGCGCCACAAGGGAAGCCTGGATTATCTTTTAATTCTCCCAACAATGACAGCTGAAATTTTAAGTTTGATGAAGTCAGATCTATCAGTTTCTTCCATGGATCACACTTTTGATGTTATATCTAAGAAAATCTTGCCTAATCCACTCACAAAGATTTTCTCCTATGTTTTCTTCCAGGCATACAGATTATAGTTTTATGCTATGGGTTTAGACCTAAAATCTATTTTGAGTTAATTTTTGTGTACGGTGTGAGGTATAAATTGAAGTTCTTCCCCTTCCCCTCACCCCCTTCTTCTCCTTCTCCTCTATCATATGGATATCCAGCACCATTTGTTGAAAAGGTTATCTTTCTCTGCTACATTGCCTTTGTAACTGTCAAAAGTTGGTTGTCCATAGATGTGTGGGTCTGTTTCTGGACTCTCTTCTGTTCCATTAGTCTGTCTGTCTTTTTGCCAGTCCTACACTGTTTCAGCTGCTGACACTTTACAGCACATCCTGCAACAGATCACATCCGTCCTTCACCTTTCTTCTTTTTCACAGCTGTTTTGGCTATTCTAGGTCCTTTGCATTTCGATATGAATTTTAGAATGAGCTTGTCAATTTCTATCAAGAAGCCTGCTGGGGTTTGAATTGAGATTGTGTTGCATCTATAGATCAATTTGAGGAGAATCAGCATCTTTTAAACATCGAGTCTTCTGACTCACGAGCAAAGTAAGCCTGTCCATTTACTAGGTCGTCTTTAATTTCTCCGAGCTGTGTGTGTAGTTGTCAGATCTTGCGCATCTTTTGTTAGATTTAGTCCTAAGTGGTTTGTATTTCTATGCTATCATAAATGGGTATTTTAATTTCAGTTTCTGATTGTTCATTACTGGTATATACAAATACAATCGATTTTTGTATATTGATCCTATAATATGCAACCTTGCTAAACTTGCTTCTTAATTCTAGTAGCTTTTTTAAAATAAATTCCGTCAGATTTTCTACATAGGCTATAGTGTTGTTTGCAAATGGACAGTTTTACTTCTCCTTTCCAAACTAGATGCCTGTTATTTCTTTTTCGTGCCATATGACAGTGGCCAAGCTTTCAAGAAGACATTGAATAGAAGTGGTGAGAGCAGATATCCCTGGCTTGTTCCTGATCTTAAGGAGAAAGCATTGTCTTTCATAATTAAGTATGATGTTAGCTGTGGTTTTCCATAGATACTCTTTATCAGATTGAGGAAGTCCCGTCCTATTTCTAGTTTACTGTGAACTTTTATCAGAATGTTAGATTTTGTAAAATGCCTTTTTCTGCCTCTGTTGAGATGATCATATAGTTTTCTAAACTATGGTGAATTATGTTGATTGATTTTCAAGTATTAAATGACTCCACTTCACCATGATGTTTTATCCTTTATATACACAGTTGGATTTGATTTGCTAAAATTTTGCTTAGTTTCTTTACATTTTAAATATTCCTCGTACACTGATAATTTGGACTCCCAATCTGTTAGATTTAATCTCTGTGCACTAAATTCCAGTTAAGCTAGCCACAGCTTACTTGATGATGAGAAGTAATAGTTTTCTCCTCCATTTTAAATATTCATATGACTTTGGCCGAGTATCATTGAAAAATCAAGGAGGGGGCTTCCCTGGTGGCCCAGTGGTTGAGAGTCCGCCTGCCGATGCAGGGGACGCGGGTTTGTGCCCCGGTCCGGGAGGATCCCACGTGCCGCGGAGCGGCTGGGCCCGTGAGCCATGACCGCTGGGCCTGCAGGTCTGGAGCCTGTGCTCCGCAACGGGAGAGGCCACAACAGTGAGAGGCCCGCATACTGCCAAAAAAAAAAAAAAAAAGCAAAGAGGGGCTCTCTCTCTCCCTCCCTCCCTCCCTCCCTCCCTCCCTCTCTCTCTCTCTCTCTCTCTCTCTCTCTCTCTCTCTCTCTCTCTCTCTCTCTCTCTCTCTCTCTCACACACACACACACACACACACACACACACACACACACACACACACACACACACACACACACACACACACACACACACACACACACACACACACACACACACACACAGTGTCTGTCATCTCACATAGAGATTGGTCCTGATGGAGGTTTATCAGGAAAATAGTGGGAGAGAGAGAAGACAGGCCAAGGAGCCTTTCAGCCTTCCGAGTAGTGTTAATATAAGACTAAGACGGCTCAGTAAGACTCAGGGCAGCCTGGGGAGGACAGATACAGAGGAGCAGCTGAAGGCACAGCCACCATGTGTTTGGGGAACACTGTAATACTGCTCTGTCCCTTTTATTGCTCCGTAGGCCGGCCTTGACGGAAGCTCTCCTGCTGCCTGGGCCCGAGACAGCATCTCTGCCCCAAGATAAACGTGTCAGGGGAGACAGGGTTTAGGAAAATATACAAATGCCACCTTGAGTTAGAGGGCTGCCCTCTGGCCATCTTCATTAGCACATCAACGAAAAGCAGTGTATTTCACATCCCTCAGACTCAGACTAGCAGACGTGGCCTCCAGGCTGGTAGATTTTCAGTCTGAAGGGGTGAGTAAGGACAGGACACCTTCATGACAGCAGAAGTCGGAGGGGTCAGGAAGGAGAGAAACCCAGTGGTTTCCAGGGCTTTGTGTGTTCGACTCCGATAATACCCGTGGTGGCAGGGGCTTGGAGACCGTCAGCCCCTGGAGACCCACCCAGCTCACGGATGAGAAAACCAAGACTAGACGGTTCAGTTGTTAATCCAAGAACAGACTTTCCTTTCTCTCCCCAAGTCCCCCCGCCCCAGTGTGGCAGTGATTTCTTCCTGGGAGAACAGGTCTCAGTGGTGCTCACTTTGCCCTCTGCACGCCCGGGGTGGTCACCACCTTCTCACTCGACAAGGTCTAACTAACACTTACTTCTGGGGGCCCCCGCCCGCTCCTGGAATCTCTATCCTGCACTAAACTCAGGGAGTCAGCTGGCTTGGGCAAAAGGAAATACCTCTGCTGAAGGCTTAGAGTAATCTCAGCCTATTCACAGTCAGCTCTAAGAACCCAGCGGGGGTCCCAGGCTCACCCAACCTCAGACCATCCTTCCGTGTCCTCTCTTCTCCCTCGTGGATGAACTTGGGGTGCCTGGGGGAGGGCGCGAGACGCCAGTCCAGGGACCTCGTCCTTCCTCTGATCTCTTTTGTGATTTTTCTCCAGAAAAGTGAGATCTCTTGTTTGTAACTCACAGAGTCTGAGCCCTGGGAGACCATGGGAGGCTGGACAGCTTTTAGCAGATGTAATCATCACCCAGCCATCTCCGAAAGGACGTCCTAATCTCTACAGAAGCGATCCAGTTGTCAGTATGCTATGTTCAGGGTAGATAGATGAGGCGCCTCGTGTAATCACTGCATCCAGTGTGCTTGGCCCATTATGGGACCCGAGTATAAATTTAAAGAATCAGTCTAGAGGCTTAAGCTTTTATATTTGCACACTTGGTCCTAAATGTGATTGAGCTGTTGTTGAATCCTTTCAGGGCAGTAGATACTCAATCGATGTTTACACCATAAACATTTACATAGTGCTGACACCGTCCTGAATACCTCAGAAATATCAGCTCATTTGTTCCTCTCTCACTGGAAGGAAGATGCCACTATTATTTTCATTTTACAGATGAGAAAACTGCACCCAGAGAGACTGAACAACTTGTCTGAGTTGTTAAAGGCAGGAGCCAGCACTGGACCCAGGCACACTGGCCCTTAACACTTGCTAAGAATATACTGATACTGAATTTTTAATGTTATCAACACTTATGAGATCACGATATGATTCAGCAAGAAAAATGGGGGTCCTACAAGGGTTTCATTGATCTAAATGAGTTAAGCGCGATGTCAGACCATATCTCCTCTTCCTAAATTACCCGCTGCTGATGGTCCCATTTTAGTTGATCCATAAGGAGTCGTATATTTACTGCAGTGTAGCCCTTACCCCGAATTACCCTTTGGGTTAAAAGAGCATTGTTGCTCTTCTTTCTATATGGAAATAAAAGGACCCTATTGCCATGTTGCTTTTCAATTTTTGTATACTGCATTACAAACCTGTAATCACTCTTCTTCTTGAGGAACTGTTCATTTGAAACTCTCCAGTATAAAGAATGTTGGGAAGAAAACATTCTTTCATCTCAATGGTGGAATATTGCCTAGTTTTACAGTTTAGAAGTACACACTCAATTTCAGTGTCTGATACCCACACACCCCTTTCATAACCTTACGGATTCTGGGATAACCATGAACACGTGTTATGAGAGTCTGTGATTCCTTTGGAGTTTAACGCACCACACGGCGAAACTCCTGCCGCTCTGTCATATAATCTATTTCCTACCCACTTATCAGAGCCTCCAATTAGGGGAACATCCTTAGTACAGTAGCAGACTCCAAATACCTCCCGTAATATCGTCAGTGTCATGACTTGACTCAGTAGTTTCGTTTCCTCTTTTCCGACCTTTATCACTTTCCCTTCCAGTTCCTTCTTTAATTTGGCCTGAATTCTGCCCTGTCCCCTTTTCCTCACTTCTGACGTCCTGTGAATTCTGAGCGTGGTTTTGCGCGTCTGCCGGTCGAGGTGTCCTCTCCCCGTCCTGCGCAGAGCACGACCTTCTCCTGCCGACCGTGTCCCCAGGCACCGCGGGTGGGCGCTGACTGGGAGCCGCCGTCCTGGCTGGCGCTGGCTTCCCCTCTGAAGATCTTAACCCAGCTTTCCCACTCTTCCCGTACCTTATGGAATACTAGCGACGAGGTAAATATCTTCCTATTTCTTGTTGAGACATATTACTGTAATACCATCAGCGGCTTTGTTGTTCTGGGGTTTTCGCTCACACGTGTGGTCCTTTTCCCTTCTGTAATGAGTTGCTGTGAGACCACTGGCCATGGACACCCCGGGTGGTCAGCCGTGAGGATTATCCACAAGCCAGTGCCAAAGATGACACCTGTGACCCGCACACACCCCCGTGTGCACACGGCTACGCATACGTGCATATATGGTGCTTCAAAAAGAGCCATTGACAAGAGTGTGCGTTTGAAAACATTCAAAAATTTCAGTGACACCATAATGAAACTTACCCAGAAGATAGAGCCACCGATACTCTGCTGCCTTGTTTTTAGCGTTCGTGACAACCGAGTTGTTGGATGTGGGTTCCAAGAGGTGAGGCCGCTGGTCCCCGGGCCTTTCCTAACGCCAGTGTGGAATAAAAATTAGACGGTTCTGGGCGGTGGTTCCCCATGCACCCAGCTTGTGCTCGTGGAGGGAGCAGTGCGAGATTCGAGAAGGTGAGTGAGGTTTGAACTCTCCTCCACCCCGTAGTTGTGTCCAATCTCCTGGGAGCAGATTGATGCAGTGGGGCAGAGACGGGGCGGGTGGAGAGACACTCGGGCTCCAGCAGAGACGCGTGCAGGTCTCGTTGTGGCTGCCGCCCCAGGCAGGAGGACCCCAGAGCCAGGGGCGCAGGTGCCCAGCACAGTGGGCCCGAGGCCACAATGACAGGGAGCCCGGGGCATGTGCTGCTGGAGCTCAGAGGGAGCCGCACTGGCTGTCGGCAGATGGTGGAGACCCTCCCCCGGTATCAGAGTCAGAGCTCCCGAGGGCTGTTGGGGTCACGTCCTGGGAGGGCCAGGAGTCAAGCAGGTTCCGGGCAGCGGAATCAGAAGTGAGGGCCAGAACAGACAGTTGTGGTTCCCAGAAGCCAAGAATGAGGCTGGACCCAGACAAGTTCAAGTGAAAGCTGGACGTCACTCCACCTCCATGCTGCAAGTGTGTGATCTTAACTCATCACCTGGACGTCACCCCACCTCCACGCTGCAAGTGTGTGATCTTAAGTCATCACCGGGACGTCACCCCGCCTCCACGCTGCAAGTGTCTGATCTTAAGTCATCACCTGGACGTCACCCCACCCCACGCTGCAAGTGTGTGATCTTAAGTCATCACCGGGACGTCACCCCTCCCCCACGCTGAAAGTGTGTGATCTTAACTCATCACCTGGACGTCACCCCACCTTCACACTGAAAGTGTGTGATTTTAATTCATCACCTGACGGCTTTGCGTGACGGATGGTGAGTGATGAGAAGGCCCTCTGTCCTGTCATTGCCTTAGAGCAGCCACTGGAGCTAAACGCTGTCTGTACCCTCGGAACCAGGAATAGAGCTTGGGCATGACCTACTTTCATCACCAAGCCTCTTCCCACCTCCCTCGACCCGGAAGATCTAGGTGACAACAAGCACACTCGGCCAGAGCGCTACCAGTCGCTGGGACTTCCGGTTTTGTACGCCTTTGTGAACCGTTCAGAGATGTGGATCACAGCGGGAGACTGGGATGCAGAAGAAGCTTTCCGAAAAAGAAAAAGTTTTCAGTGCTCACCACGTTTGTCCACTCTTCCCAGGTACCCTTGCACCTGTGTTGGGATGCAGAGTAAATTATGTGTTCTTGGGTTCTGATCCCAAAGCATAGGTAGATGGTTAATTTTTAAAGTACACAAATAGTGTCAAGAAAATTCATAGAGAAAAGGAAATTCAAGTTAAGAATGCAAACAGTGAGCGGTAGTGTCTCCTATTCAAATGCTTGTTTTGTCTGTAACAAGGGTCAGCAGCTTTGCTCATAAAGGGACAGACGGTAAACCCTTTGGCGTTTGCACGTCACGTGGGCTCTGTGACAAACCGTCAGCTTTCCACTGGAGTGAGGGTGCAGCCCCAGACGTGACATAAATAAGCAGGCGTGGCGTGCCGGTGAAGCTTCCTCTAGGAAAGCCAGCGGCAGGGAGGATGTGGACCCCGACCCCTCGTCTGAGGAACCAGAAAACAGGATTTCTGCCCGCAGATATATGTGGTATGCTGTTCCCAGTGAAGAGAGAAAAATACGTACTCAGCATAGCTATAGAAAAGCAAAAGGCACCTCTAGGTAACTTTCTTCTTTTTTCTTGGCTAATGGCAATAGATAGGTATCGTTCTGCTTTCATTAAATAGTAGTTCCTGAGTACCAGCTATAGTTTTGCTCAGCACTCGAGAAAGATAAACAAGTATCTTGGTGACCTCTGACGTCTAGGGGCTCACAGTCTAGTTGGGGCAACGCGCCAGTCAAATAACAAGCATCCTGCAGAGCGTGAGGGGAGGGGGGAGCCCTGAGTGAGCCTGGGGGCAGCGAGTGGGACAAGGGGGCGCGTGAACAGGTGACACGTCCAGAGAAAATGGCGGGTGTTAGAAGTGAGGCTGGGTGAGCAGGCAGCCCGAGAAAGAGTCGTGCTGTCTGCACCTCGGAGCCCTTCATCCCTTGATGGGACAGTGACCGTGGGCTCCTTACAGGGCTGTCGTGAGGACAGAAAAGGGTAATGTTGCTGAAACACCTGCAGCTGTTCCTGGCACCTGGGAAGTGTCCAAGTATTTGTCAGATAACTAAATGCTGGCGGTAGAGGAAACGATTACTTAATAAATTACTGTGAAGGTGGAGTTCGATGGAGGGCAGAGTAATTTTCCAAAAGCACTTTGGCCACGTAGTTACAGAGCCAAGAACCTGCTGTGTCCACTGGTTTTAGGACACTGGGAAACTCCCGCCCTGGGCCTTTGTGATGGTCCCTGGCCCTAGGGGGGTGATGAGTAAGGGAGGAGAGTAAAAGGCAGCTCGACGTTCCAGCATCCGGGGCCCTAACGTGGAAGAAAGCCAGCAGGAGAGCTGTCTCCTGGGATGGAAGAAAGCCAGCAGGAGAGCTGTCTCCTGGGATGGAAGAAAGCCAGCAGGAGAGCTGTCTCCTGGGATGAAGAAAGCCAGCAGGAGAGCTGTCTCCTGGGGTGAAGTAAGCAAGGATGTAGCAGCTGCCGCTGGAAGCACCCGTGGAGGAGCGCGGAGGCCGCGGCTGCAGGGGGGCTGGAGACAGACTCGGGACCCACCAGCACAGAGGCGACACTGAGTGCCAAGGCAGGGAGCTAGGCAGGAGGACGCCAGGGCGCTGCGTCTCGACTCACTCACACGTCCACTGATCGGTGTGAATTTGGAGGGGAGACAGGATCAGGGGTGCCCTCCCCCGTCCCTGTAAATGCAGGAGGGCTGTGGAGTTGTCAGGGCACAGAGGGCCGTGCGGTCAGACGCTGCGGTCCAGAGCCGACCTGCAGAGCCACGAGCGTTGCTGCCACATGGTCCGTCTGGTCACAGCGCCGTGCGGGCACCTTCCCGCCCCAGAGGAGCACTTTCCAGGACATGGCGGGGGGCGACTGAGGGCTGCTGCCGGCTGGAGGCACGGGCCAGCCCAGGATGAAGTGGCAGCCTGTTCCTTCTGACGAAGGCCCAGCTCTTTTCTCCCTCTCAGTTTTGTTTTGTTTTTTAAGAAAGGTTGTTACGAGTGAAGCATAATGGGGACTGGCTGTGTTTCTTTTACTTTTAATTTAAGCTGTTAGCCTGGAATTAGTTAGCAGCCTCGTGAATCAGTTGGCTAGCTGGCGGGGGGCTCCGTTTTCACCGGGGTCGGGGGGTACTGTGTGCTTTCAGTGCCGGCGTGGGAACGTGCAGGATGAGGAACTGGCTGTTGGACCAGAAGATGGGGTGACTCACGGTCCTCTCTGCCTCGAGCGCCAAGCTGGTGCCTCGGCTGGAACAGACTGTGCGTCCTTGGACCCCTGGCTCCTCTGCAGATGCGTCTGGATTACCGAATTAATGCAGTGGGAGCTCATTTCTTATACCGATGATCAGAGTTAGACACAACAGTGGTTCCTGAACGGTAGTGGGGAGTTTGGACATCTCCTCTTTCGTGCGGAGGTCCCCCATACCCTGCGGAGCAGTAACTACTTGGAAATTCTGCAGGAGTCTTCTAGAAGTTTCCATATTTGCTTCAGTGATGAAGCTGTCTCCCTGCTAATTCCCAAACCCCACCTGCAGGCCGGGAGATCTGCAGCCGTGCCCCAGGTCCTGCATCCTGCCCTGCAGTGAGCAATCTCACTCTCAATCTCATTCTCAAAGCTGAGGTCCCACCATCTCGAAGAACGATGGTGACCAAACCGAGATCAAGTGTTTGCCCTGTGGGTTCTGAAATAAAGGGGGAGGGGGTAGAGTCAGTTCTAATAAATCGTGGAGATTTATGGAGCGTTTTAAAACTAGTGTGAATAGGTAAAGTTGCATCAGAAAGCCACAGGCAAACTGGCGTAGACTAGGAGAGCCAGCGGGGTGAGCCACATTAGTGTTTGGGATTAGTATTAGTATTTAGTAATGAGATTAGATTACTCTTTGGGATACGGCGAGGCCAATAAAAACGATTGAAATAGCATGGTGTGGGCATACTGACTGGTCTAGAAATGTGCACACCAGTATGGGAACATTTGAAAAACAGATTGAATATACTAACTATTAAGTACAGTCCAATTTTAATTTTAGAGTATTTTAGAATATTACACGCACACGTCTGTATAGTCAGCAAAATAGAAAGAAGGCTGTGGCTGGATAGAGTAGACCACAAAACCCCGACCACGATTCCGTCAGGCAGTGATATTGCAGGCGGTTTTCATTTTCATTTTGAGGGTTTTAAAAACTAACGTGTATAATTTTAAAATTGTTCCATAAAATGCACTGTCTTCTCCTGAAGCAGGAAAAAACAACGTAGGTGTCAGGACAAGGAGGGTCTCGGCTGCAGCCTTTTAGAGGGTCCCAAAGCGAGACGGATGGAGGGCCCCCAGGAGATGAACAGGAGCCACTTCCAGGGCACCGGCTTTGACCAAATAAAACGCTCGACTGGGGGCCCAACCAGCAGGGAGTCAGGAAGCGAGGGTTCCTGTCCCCATCTGGGGTTTGGTCAGGCCTTTCACGAGTTAGGGAGGAGGGTTGGCGTGGGAACACCAGCTGGTTTCCTCGCAGGGCTTTGGATCTTGGCCATTTACAGGGAGACGTGGTCAAGGGCCTTCAGCACCATCTTCCTGGACAGGACCCTTCGCTTCTGAAAGGGCTCCTGGTGCAGATTCTGATCCTACCCTGGAGCTTTGGTTCCGGGTGCTGTTTGATGTCAGAATCTTCTCCTCTGTTGGACTTGCGGTTTTGTTCCGGTGTCTCTGGAAAACGACTCAGTATCTTGTTAGAAACAGGATGGGGCCAGTTTGAGCTGGTTGTGTGTTTTCACTGGAACATCTTTTCCCAGTGTCCACGTATCAAACGAATTACCTGTCACTCTGTCAATCTAGCTGACTTTCTTTCCACCCATCTAACTCTAACACGTGTGTCTGATTAAACCCCTTTGTCAAATGATGAGAGATAAGGGCTCTAAATTTCAAAGAAACGTTTATCCTCTGCTGTAAGATTTTTTCCCCCCAGTCAGGGAGTGAAATAAGTTGCCTGCCAATTCATTCATGAACTGATTTGTTCCTTTTTTCACAGATATTTATTAAGAACCCACTATGAGGGCTTCCCTGGTGGTGCAGTGGTTGAGAGTCCGCCTGCCAATGCAGGGGACACGGGTTCGTGCCCCGGTCCGGGAGGATCCCACGTGCCGCGGAGCGGCTGGGCCCGTGAGCCGTGGCCACTGAGCCTGCGCGTCCGGAGCCTGTGCTCCGCAACGGAAGAGGCCACAACAGTGAGAGGCCCGCGTACCGCAAAAAAAAAAAAAAAAAAACAAAAAACCCACTATGAGCCAGATATTATACTGTGTGGTAGGAATCCCAAGATTAAATTGCTAGAATGGTTTTCGTTGCTCATTTTCTGTTTCAGATCATCCTCCGTATGTTCGTCTAGAATGGGAGAGGTCAAGAGAGACCACCTACAATCGTGATTGATAATATTTGCAGTTTCTCCAGAAGTGCCAGAGAGGGCTTCTTAAAATGTAGTGTTTTTTCAAGACCAGAAGGGTGATGTTTCAAAATTGGTGACACTGTCTAAACTTATGCTATTCAGTATAGAAGCACTCACCGTGTGTGGCTATTTAAACTTAAATTAAATTAGAAATTCAGTTCCTCCGGCACTCCAGCCACATTTCAAGGGCTCAGTAGTCACCTGTGGCCACCACGGTGGACATTGTGGATAGAGCAGTGACCCCATCACAGAAAGGTCTCCTGGGACGGTGGGGCCTGAACAGAATTGCTGAGAATGCTTGTGAGCAAGGAGGCTTTTTTCACAATGGTTCTTTTCATTTATGAAAAATTCAGATGCTTCTTGGTAGTTAACTACCTTTTTTTTATTGCTGTAAGCTAAGCAATAAGCTTTTGATAATTTCAATATACGTTAGCATGTGCTCCAAAGGGCAGGCATCAAAGGGCCAAATCAGCCCATTTACACACTCGTGTGTGTAGGTGCATTCGGCTAAATGTTGATTTGGAAAGGTTATAAATGAGGTTTGAGGTTTGCAAAAACAAAACCAGAAAAGTTTGTTGAAACCACGCTCAGTTGTGTTAAACTGTTGAATTGTGATGAATCTGACCTCCTTCGTAGGAGCTGGCTTTCGCTGGGTTTTGCTGAGTAGCAAACAGTCCCTCCAAATCTCAGTGACTTCCAACAGCAGACAGGAGGTGAAATGACTTTCTTCCACCTTTCATCTGAGTAATGTTCAGTTTAATAAATAATTATAAAGTGAAGACCCAGGTGCTTTTTCTTTTTTTTTAATTTATTTATTTTTGGCGGCATTGGGTCTTCATTGCTGTGCGCAGGCTTTCTCTAGCTGTGGCGAGCAGGGGCTTCTCTGCGTCGCGGTGCACGGGCTTCTCATTGCGGTGGCTTTTCTTGTTGTGGAGCACAGGCTCCAGGCGCGCGGGCTCTAGAGTGTGGGCTCAGGAGTTGTGGCGCACGGGCTTAGTTGCTCCGCGGCATATGGGATCTTCCCGGACCAGGGCTCGAACGTGTGTCCCCTGCATTGGCAGGCGGACTCTTAACCACTGCGCCACCAGGGGAGCCCCATGTGCTTTTTTTTTTTTTGAAATTCAAGTGGCGTTATTATGCAGGTGTGGTGAGGCAGGCAGATCTGGAGGCAACTGGCACTGAGAGCTGGTGGTTATAATTCTTTTTTTGTGTGTGTGTGGTACGCAGGACTCTCACTGTTGTGGCCTCTCCCGTTGCGGAGCACAGGCTCCGGACGCGCAGGCTCAGCGGCCATGGCTCACGGGCCCAGCCACTCCGCGGCATGTGGGATCTTCCTGGACCGGGGCACGACCCTGCGTCCCCTGCATCGTCAGGCGGACTCTCAACCATTGCGCCACCAGGGAAGCCCTTTAATTCTCCTTTTAAGGGTTTTAAAACTTGTACCATTTTAAATTGTTATGTAAAATTAATGTGCTACCTTCTCCTGTCTGTCCTTGAGGAAGCATGATTTTTGAAATAAGTGAATTTAAATGATATTTCAGTGATGAATTTAACTGATACATAAATATCTTATTATTGATGGGGGGTGCTCCTGGCTAAGGGCAAAAATGGAATTTTGTAAAATAACCGCGGGCTTGGCTCTTTCCAGTTTTGTGAGGACCAGGAATGTGGGAACCTCAAAATCCTATTACAGCTCTAAACTGAAATTTTTGTAGTTTAATTTTTTTTTTTTTTTTTTTTCTGTACGTGGGCCTCTCACTGCCATGGTTTCTCCCGTTGCGGAGCACAGGCTCCGGACGCGCAGGCTCAGCGGCCATGGCTCACGGGCCCAGCCGCTCTGCGGCATGTGGGATCTTCCCGGACCGGGGCACGAACCTGTGTCCCCTGCATCGGCAGGCGGACTCTCAACCACTGCGCCACCAGGGAAGCCCTGTAGTTTAATTTTTTAATTTAAGAGTTTAAGAATTAGTTTGAGAGTTTAGACCATCTGGAATTTATGTTGTAATATAGTGTGAGGTATGGAGTGGCATTTGTGTTTTCCTGCAGTTTATTGAATAATCCATACTTATTGATTTGAATGGCACATTTATCATTCCGTGAAGGATGCGTGCTTGGGGATGTTTCTGAGTTTCTCTTCTCTTCCTTGGACCTCTCTGTCCACACTTGAGCCAGTATCACACCGTTTCGATTATTGTACCTTTAAAATCTGTTTGAATCCGTGAGTACAGATGTAACAACACACATGCATTCCTTCTTCTCTACTGTTTGTTCTCAGATAAACTTTCGCATACATGTGTCAATTTCAGAAAAGAATTCCATTGCGATTTTGAGATATTGATTTCAAATTAAACATTGATCTTGTGGAGAATGGACAGCTTTAGGTCACTGAATCTTCCCATCACAAAGACGACTGTCCCACCACTCCTTTTCCTAACTCCCCTCAGTAACGTCTTCTCATCGTCATCATGTAGACCTTGCATCTTTATTTCATGTTCTTGCGACCACCAGACCTGTCATTTCCATCAACTACTGGCATCGAAGCTACAGGAATGACCCCAAACTCTGGCGCCCACCAGCCCCAGGGCTCAGAGCAGCTGTCTTTACAGCCGACCTCACCTCCACTTCCTCCAGCATGCTGTGACCCCCCCCCAAGACCCCACGGGACGTCCTACCCAGGGGTGCCTCTCCAGGGCAGTCCTTTCTCAAAATGACCCCTTTTGATTCTCCCAGCACCACCGTACGTCAGGCTCCAGTTTCCCCTTTGGGACCCTTGTAGGTTTTAAGCTAAGTGTAGATTGTCTGATTGAAATAATTCCTCTGGAGATTGTTCTAAGCTCCTAGACACCAAACTGTCAACAATGATGCCTCTGGACAGTAGGATCGGGATACTTTATACGTTTCCCTGCTGTTTTGTTTCATTTTTCTCCAAATAGTTGTTGCTTTTATAACATAAAGTCTTGTCCTAGCACCTTCACCCTCCCAAGATGCAATCTGTTTTAAAGGAGGAACTAATCAAATGAGTGCCGAGTTCAGCGATGCTTATCTTCTGGGATTAAGGAATCTTCAGAAATTTGATGACAGCTGTGGAACCTTTCCCCTGAAAATGCACACATGCACATGATACAGTTTTGTTGACAATTTCAAGGAAGGGGGCTCCGTGAAGCTGGCGGGTTGAGGTGCTTTTAGCTTCCTTGTCACACCTCATGTCACCTCACAGAGCAAAGGCCTCTGTGCAGGACCTGACCCCCAAAGTCACCACACTCCTGTTGTAGGATAAATATTTCTTCACCAACAGGGTTGCTGAAAAAAATACACAAATAAAATAAGAGTAACTGTACATGGTACCCAAGGAGTTGAGGAGAACTGTTGGAACTGACCTAGGAATATTGCCAAGTGGAAGGAAGCTGTCCACACTTAGCAGCTTCCCCGCCCCCTGCCCCCATTTCTGAGTCTCTCGTCTGAGTGGCAACTCTGCTTCCCGTCACTGGCCCAAAATTTGGGTCTCCTCCAGGCCAACCTAAGTCGTTTCTGCACCAAGAAGTTTCCTTGCCCTTCAACTCAAACCTCCCGGTCATCAGCTTTCTCACAAACGTAACCCAAACAGAAGAGGACGGTAAACCCTTATATTCCTGGCCTCTGGGGACAGAGTTTACAGTGCTATCACAGTCGAGGGCTTCTCTTCCAAAATGTGTCTGTGTTCGAGTGTGTGTTCTCAGCGGAAAAAAAAAAATGTATTTCATCTTATTCTTCTAAAATTGATCCTGGGGGCGCTGTTTTAAACGCACATATTAGTTCTGGAATATGGGCGTATAATTTACAGGTAAATGAGTATACCGAACGGAGACCAGTGCTTTCGCGACATGCTGGCTCAGTGATCTAACTCCACCTTGCTGCCCCTCTCACCCACCCCATCCTGTGCGGCCAGAAGGGCAGGGCGTGTGCTGTGAGGCTACCCAGGCCACACTCCTGACCCCCAGTCCCCTGCGTGAGAGATTAGTGAACCGTTCCCTGAAGATCAGGGTCCCGGTCCGTAAAAAGCAAGTAGCAAAGCACTTGTGTCACGGGGTCGTCAAAGGGTTGACACCGAGATGCGTTCAGTCCCACGAGGATGCAATAACCTTCTCCATCCCCCATCCCCCCCCGCCCCCCCCCCCGCCATCGGCAGGCCTTGCTCTGCTGTTCTGTTCTCCCCCCCCACCCCACCCCCCGGGCTGGGCCAAATTCCAGAAGACCCCAGAGCTTTCTAGTAGCTTTCGGATGGTTTTCCCCTCTCGTTACTCTCCAGAGTACTGAGGATCCTGTCTCTTACAGCCTGTCCCAAGCAAGGCCGTCCTGCCTGGGCACCTGCAGGGGGAGTAGGGGTGGGGGTGGCCTGCTCCCTTGGGCTCTCCTCCCCCCTCCCCACTTTCCTCTGGACGGGGTGGTCCCCCTCCTCTGGGCCCCTCCACCTAGTCGCCTTCTCAGGGGGCCTCCTTCACGAGTGGGGCTCTTCCTAGAGACTCAGGCAGGCTCTCTTCCCTCCCAGGCCAGGCTAGGCCAGTGGTCGGCAGCCTGGATCCCAGGGCACTGTCTCCAGCTCTCCCCTCCCCAGTGCGGAGTCTGAGGGCACCCACACCCTCACCCCTCACCTCTCACCCCTCACCCTCACCCCTCACCGTCACCCCTCACCGTCACCCCTCACCCCTCACCTCTCGCCCCTCACTCCTCACCCATCACCCCTCACCCCACACCCTCAAACGTCACCCCTCACCCCTCATCCACACCCTCACTCCTCAGCCCTCAGCCCTCACCCATCACCCCTCACCATCACCCCTCACCCCTCAACCATCACCCCTCACCCCTCACCCACACCCTCACCCCTCACTCTCACCCCTCACCCTTCACCCCTCACCCCTCACCCCTCATCCACACCCTCACCCCTCACCCCTCACCCCTCACCCCTCACCCCTCAGTGGCCTTAGGCCTTACTCCTTCCTCAGCTGGAGGGGTAATCCAGGCAAGGGAGACAGAGCTGGTTTCTGTGTCCTGTTCTGGTCTCTGGCCTGGCGGGTCAGCACTTTCCTGCACTTTCCTGGCGTTGATTTTATTGTCCAGAGCCAGAGAGGCCTCAGTCAAAACTGAGGCTGAAGGATTTGCCGTTAACAACCTGTAACAAACGTGAAGGCGTGTGACCCCACGTTCAGCATATAGTAAATGCTCAGTAAACTCGGCTGTCCGTCCCATCAGTAGCAGAAGTCAGTTTTTCTTAGGGGCTCCTGAGGCCTCTACAGAGCGTTCTCGTCAGTTGAGAAGTAGAGTCCGCAGGAGTGTTCTTTAGAACCACTAGTTATTGGGAAATCAACGTAAAGGCTCTCAAGTGGCAATTTTTAAATCAAAGCGTAGGAAAATCGAGAATGCGTGCCTCAAAATGGGTATTGTTTTGTGAAATTTTTGCTTTAAAATTAATAAGTACACATGGTGTGTGTGTATGTTGAGATTAAAAATGTGTTTATTGGGACTTCCCTAACGGTCCAGTGGTTAGGACTCCACGCTTCCATTGTACGCTGGTCAGGGAACTAAGATCCTACAAGCCGCACGGAGTGCCAAAAAAAAAAGTATTTATTACTGCTTACAGTCACAAAAGCTGGAAGCGGCCAGGCTACAGCGCAGCGTCTGAGGCTTCCCTCCTCGACAGTTCACAAGGGAGTGGATGTGGAGTCAGCGAAACAAGCGTGCGCGCAGTGAATCCTAGGGGCGCACGGCACCGTTCCCCTGCTCTCCGCAGGGGATGCAGGACATCTCCAGACACTGACTGGGCTGTTCCCTGCCTTCCCCTAAGTGATTCTCAGGAATGAGCGTTGTGGGCCCAGGCGTGTGAGGAACAGGGCCCAAGCCCTGCATGGCCGAGGGTTCCTCGCGGGCTAGCAGGGGGGGCGTCGCCGGGTGACGGCTCATGGCTGCCGTCAGGTTGGCTGCTTTGTTTGTCCCGTGAGGGCTTTGGAAGGAGTTAACTGATGTCGCTGCGTTAGCACGTGATAATCAAGACACATGCGAGGCCAGACGGTAATCCATCCACCCGGGGTCTGAGCCGTAGCCTCTGCTCATAAGTATCTGTGGAGTGAGTGGGGGTTACATCCGCGAGATGGAAATTACTGGTGGCGGGCGGGTTTTCAAATGGCTTCTCTCCTGTCTATTTCTTTTTTATTGCGCTTCGCTTTATTTTATTTTTTGAACTTTTAATTTTATATGGGAGTATAGTTGATTAACGGTGTTGTGTTAGTTTCAGGTGTACAGCAGAGTGATTCAGTTATACGAATACATGTATCTTCTTCAGATTCTTTTCCCATTTAGGTTGTTATATAATATTGACCAGAGTTGCCTGTGCTGTAAAGTAGCAATGTGACATTTGAAGAGAAGTTTCAAAACAGCCATATTGCTGGGGATGAGATCACAGAATTTCTCATAACAATGCAGTTTGACCAAGTCAAGGGGACCTCCTCTCACCTTTCGGTGGTGACAGTAAATTTGTGGCAGAAACCGTGGTTTCCTTTCCCTGTCGTAGAACGCAAGGGGCAAAGTCCACTTGTTCTGCAGGAGCGTTTTCTAGTGGACATGATTGTGGGCACCTGGCCTGTTCTCGAAAAGCCAGGGCATCACTTCAAGGAGAAAACTTTACTTCCCAAGGAACTCACTAAGATAAGTTGGGGTTATCTTTACTTTGCTTACAAAAACATAACTCGGTACAGTACGTATTGTACACAGTCAGCTTGCTTGTGGTTTTGATCTGGTCAAATCTGTGAAGAATTTTTAGCATTTTCATCTCTCCGAAAAATTGCTTGGCTTGAAGAAGACATAGTTGGATTAGCAAAGAAAAAGGAACGAATCAAATGACTTTCAGATATTTTTGAAGGAACGTGTGCTCATTTTGAAATCGCTGTATCTACACCACACTGATCCTGACTTTGATTCTAACCTTCTTTACCAAATACTGTGGAGCAAAATTTGTGACTCATCCAAAAAACTTTGTGCCTTTAGACCACCAGACAACCAAACGGGACAAACAGAGCTACTCATCTGTCCGTTCATCTTCAGCCTTTGCAGGAAATTGTGTAATTCCTAATATAGTTTATCAGATCGCCCTGAATTACGTTACTTTGAGATAACTTCGTGACCAAGGAAATTTTAGGCATTTTCGCCTTGGAAAAGAGCAGGTGCCTTAAGGAAAAGAAACCAGAGGTGTGAGAACTGGCTTGTTGTCTCAGCTTTACCCTGAAGAGAGAGCTAGGAAGGAGTGGCAGATACAGACTGGCCGGTTTCCATGGTGAGGTGAACCACTCTCCTCATGTTAGCTCACAACCAGACCAAGTTCACAGTCGAACACACAGCCAGATTCCAGATGTAGCTGCCATCAGATTTGTGTCTCGTTGCTGTTGTTTGACAGCTGCATTCCACACGCTTCCCACCCCCCAACCGCAGAGCACAGCCCCTACATGTTAATCCCAGTCAGTAAATCCCTCGTGGAATTTTGCAACACGTTGAGTTAGACAAGGAACTTTCCCTCTGATCCCAGTCTGGCTGTTTTTCTTGAGTTCAGTGTTATAAAATCAGAACCAAAGACACTTTGGTTAAGGGTGCAAGTTCAGACTTGTCCACTACATCTTCATGAAACGGCTGCCTGGTCACCTGCTTTGTCACAACCCTAGTAGAGCCGAGGTCAAGGTGATGTGTGGGCCATGTTCCAGAACAATCTCTATTATTAATAGATTTTGATAGTAGACTTCTAAATGTGTTCTTCCCCTGACAGGGAACCTTTATGTATGTAAACACTCCCCCGTGTAAAAGGTAAGGCGGCTAATTGCTAAACTTCTCTGAATCGAGATGCCATTAGAAGAAATTTAAATTACACTTAGAGGAATAAAAGCTTAAAAATGAAGGTTTTCTCTTTTAGAGAGTTGGTTTCGAACTTAAAAATTTGCAATGCCATTTTCTGAAGTAAGTAATACAGTAAGATTCATTCATTTCTTATAAGAATATTAGAAGCAAAAGCTTCTTAGCTTAGAACTAAGGCACATGTTAAAATTTCCGTGTTGTTTCTATTACAATATCTCCCTTAGATTTGCAGAAACTGAAAAGCACAAAGAGGAAATTATAAATATCCTATAACCTAATATCTCTAGAGGTGATCACTGTTAACTTTTTAACTGCATAAATATACGTATTTTAAGGGTAGGACCATACTATGTATAGTGATTTTTTCCTGCTCAATCACATATAGCAAATATCTGCTGAAATGTTTTAAAGTTTTTAAAAGTGTATATATTCTGACCTATTTGCTGTGACTATAGTACTTAAATAACTCCATGCTGTTCATTGTTCAGACTTGAAGTAAACTGGCCCATTTGTTAAAGGGTGAGGGAAATCACAGTTGGTTCCTTGTGCAACTAAATTGTTCAGCAAAAAATCAGAAGGAAGAAAAAGAACCATTATTCCTTGCTTACACCAGGGTAGTTGATTGAAAGATAACCAGAGCCTCTTAACATCAAAAAAATGTCTAACACAAACGTGTAAATCATGCTACATACTCACCTTGAACCTATAGGCAAATTGCTCATCTCTTGGGCTCCCCCATCTTTTATTCAGAGGATGGATTTGGCAGTAGTGTTTGGAATTCAAGGAAGATGGAGCACACTGTAATTCAGTGTAGTTCCCTGTGCTTCTTAAGTAGCCAGTATTTTGGGTCTATGGAAAAAGCACATGTGAAATCATTGAAAACCTGCATGTCTGTTTGATGAATTCCTGAAAGAACATATGTAAATAAATTTTGGTATATCTGATGCTATTTTCCTATTAAATGACTCTAGTAATTTAATCTTAAAACATTCTATTATTTTCCCCCCAAGGCACAAAATTTTAAACATACATTCCCCACAGGTAGCTACTATAACTGCTTCCATGAATTTTCAAGCATTTGTGTAGCCTGTGCATGAGTGTGAGTCACACACATATGCACCCTTGGGAACATTTCCCTGCATGGAGCCTCTGACATATGTATTCTTACTTCCCAAGGGAATTATAGATCCACACTCTGCTGTCCCTGAACAAGATACTCTGTTTGCCTCTTATCGGAGGTAGGCTGTGCATCTGCAGTAAAAGAGGACAGTATAAAACCTTCCCTCTGAAGGTTCCTCTCTTTATAAATAATACTTGTTCACTTGTGTGCTTCCAGTTTTTAAACGAATTTCTTCCTTGCACCATATACAAAAATTAATTCCAGATGGATTAAGCAGGACATAAAAGGAAAAGTTTGATACATTTAAGCCCATTCAAATAAAAAACTCCTGATCATCAAAAGACACCATGAAGATAGTAAAAAGACAAGCCACAGAGTGGAGAATATTTTCAACTCATACAGACAGCGCTGGACCACTACCTGAATACACAAGTTACAAAATAAACAATTCCTGCAAAGAAATAAAGAGCTCACAAATCAGTACGAAGACGGCAGTGAGGCAAATAAGAAAGAAAGAAAGAAAGAAAAAAAAAGGTGAAAGACCTGAACAGCCACTTCACCAAAGAAGGAATTCAAATCGCCAATAAACTAGAAAAGTTACTCAGCCTCATTGGTAATGAGGAAAATATGAATTAAAACAACAGAGAGATACCTTCGCTTCCCACCTGATTGGCAAAAAATGAAAAAGTCCCACAAATCCAAGTTCTGGCAAGGATTGAAGTGACAGGCTATTTCATACTCTGCTGGTGGGAGTAGAAATTGTAAAAACCACGTGGTAAAGACCTTTGCATCATTCGATAGGCCCGATGTTACACACACCCTGTGACCTAGAATCCACTCTTAGGGGCACGTACAGGACACAAGAGGCCTGTTCACAACAGCCCCAAACTGGAAACATCTCAGAAGCGCGTCAACAGTAGAGCAGACCCGGAAACTGGGGTAGGGTCATCCAGTGACGTATTATTCGGCAGTTAAGATAAATGAACCAGGGATTTCCCTGGTAGTTCCAGTGGATAAGGCTCCACGCTTCCAATAAAATAAATGAACCATAGCCCAGCACGACCTGGACGCATCTTACAAACATAATGCAAAACAGAAGAAGCCAGAGAAAAAGACCACATACAGGATGATTCCCCTTCAGTACAGCTAAAGGGGGCCAAGTGGACTGTTGAGAGGGGCATCCGGAGATTAGTCCACCTCTGAGGACAACAGAGCATGAAGGACGTCACACGGGTCAGGCTGAAGAGGGCCCGGGGTCACGCCTGCAGGGCCTGTCCTGCTCTGGCTTGACCTGGGCATTGGTTACAGGCATTGGTTCCATTTGCTTTGTCTTTATTAAGCTGTAAGTGTTTTTTTAAAAAACATACAGATAGAAAAATTGTTTAGGAATTACTTGCAAGACAGAAGGAGAGAGCCACCCCCACAGCTCCCAGATGAGGTCGGCTGCACGGAGAATTCCCACCCCGGCGAGACACCCCGCTCCCCAGCAAGCCCTCTGCTGACGCCAGGAACCCCACCCCCCACCCCCAGCTGCGAAATGGGTCCATGTGAGCAGATGAAGACTCTCCTTCTAGGAGAGGGCAGGTGCAGCACAGGTGGGATCTGGGTGGTGCCCGGTGCTGCCTTTTTCTGGCCGATTTGTAAGTGTTTTAACTGCAAAAGAAGCTGAGTAATCTGGCTGAGTGGGCATCAGCCAGCAACATCAGCACAAAACCTTTATTCCCTCCGTCCGCTCACCGTTTAGGGCGTGTTTGATGGCCTACAAAAGTGGGGAGTCCTACTGGGAATCCCTAAGCATGGGAAGACTCCTGCCTCACTCACCTGTGTAGTAAGTACTACCTGGTCCTAATTCTAGATTCTCAGAGAACAAGCAACACAAACCAACAAAAAGTACTCAACAGTGAGGCTCTGCAGGAAGAACCCATCGACCCAAGAAACCGCTCTCTGGCTCCCCAGGAAATACCAGCTTCTTTACACCGGCTGGAAATTGCTCTAGAGATTTTTTAGTTTTTCTTTATGAACCTGTTACGGTTGTGATTGGGGAGGTTCATAGATCAGCTTCAGGACCGGCTTGTTCAGGGAGAGGGGGGGAAGCCCTCTGCTGACCTTGGCCTCATGGTGGGGGGAGCCCTCTGCTAACTTGGCCTCGTTGTGGGGGGAGCCCTCCGCTAACCTTGGCCTCGTGGGGGGCCTCGGCACAGGATGGACGGCCACGGGGGGCTGGGGCCCCTGTCTGGAGCTGTCTTCCTGAGCCGAAGGGCTCCAGGGACGGCTGTCCGGGCACGTCTCTGCTGGTGAAGTGCTGCCATCTTTTCCATTTAGAGTATCGAACTGTTACCGTCATGAACGGGCTTGGCTTCTTAATGATGACTCACCGTGTCTGGGACCATGTGTGTCAGTGACACACGTATGGCTCCTGAGGACCGTGCCGCAGACAGCCCCGGGGAGAAAAGTCATCCGTGCAGATCTGATTATTCTGATGAAAGTCAGGAAGGAAGTATGTCACTTCTAAAGCAGAAATAACACGCCATACTTCACAGCCCAGAGGTGAAGTACCTGGGACATTTCCCCTTGTATTTGTCCAGAAGTTGGTGTAACCCAGAAACTAGCTGGTTTACCTCCGGCCTGGTACTGTCCGGACACAAGCGGAGGGCCCACAAATACATGTTTTTCAGAACAGTATTCAGAATCTGAAGACCGTTATGTCTCAGTTTAGAGTAAGGTTAGAAGCGTCTGCGGTAGTGAAGACCCTTTTGTGAGATTCCATAGCTCTGGTCGTGTGGGTACTTCCAGTTCATGGTGAAGACAAATGTGGACTCGGAGCCACATAACCGGGTCCTCACTTTAAGCTATGGGGCAGCCGTGGTTAAACAGCCACAGTGCCTGTCTCCAGCGGCTGCAGCCGCCCTCTTACTGAAGAAGCGTATTGCTTAGTTTGCCGCAGGCTGTTATCAGGTAAATATTATATTTTACGGTCCACAGCATAAACTTGTGTGTGTCCTAAGAGGAACGGCTCTTTTCGTGGCAAGAGTCCTGTATGCAGGGTAAAGAGAGGCAGGTGTGTATTTTCTCTGTGAAGGAAAGCCACCAGGACTTCTCCCTTTGTCTGAAGAGGTTCCCAAGTGGAAGCCTCAAGCAAATGCTCGAGGCGGGGCTGAGCCCGCCGTGCTGTGCGTGCAGGGTCAGCACTGGGGCCGCACGCAGCCCTGGTGCGTCAGGCCCTGGCGCCCTTGCCTCCAGCGGGGAGAAGATGCAGGAGAGCTCGAAGCTCCGGGAGCAGAGGCCTGAGCACGGGAACGGTTTGGAAGGAAGCGAGGCTGAGAGCGGGAAAAGTGGAAATATTTAGGGAATTTTGATCTCGCGTCCTGGGCCCCAAGCCTCAGCCCAGTGCCGGGACTTGCCCAGATCCCCTTGGGCTCCTGCTAGAGCTCATTCCCTGCTCTTGAGTGTGCAGGGCTCTTGCACAACCTCATGCCTCTAGGCACGGTCTTCCCACAAGCGGGGATGCTCGCCGCCAACCACCCACACACTCCTCCTGACTCATCCTCAGGGCAGCTCGAAAGGGGCCTTGTGACCCGGGAAGCCGCCCCCTGCCACCCGGTCACACGTCCTCGCTGTGGCGTCGCTTGCTTTAGCTCCTGGGAAGTCATGGCCGTTAGTGCCTTATAATTACAGGTCCTCGTTTATCTCTGATTCCCTGTTGGAATGTGAGATCTTGGGAGTCAGGGAATTGGGTCTCCTTGATTGTATTTGCAGCTCTTGCATCTGGCCCAGCGACCAGCACAGCGTCATAGATGCTCACTCACGTTAGCTGTGTATCCTTAGAGACAGACCCAGTCACCTATCATTTTTAAAGGCAGAATCGGGCTGCTAGTCACTGATTGCCGTCTGCTTCTAACAGAGTAAAAATTTTATGCAAATCCAGAAGCAAAATGAGGAAAAGATAATGTTTCCAGGAGCAGAGGGAGGGAAGGAGCTTCAAAGAGGGGAAAACAAATGAACCAGAGTCAGATGTTAAAAAGTGAGCAAGGGGCTTCCCTGGTGGCGCAGCGGTTGAGAGTCCGCCTGCCGATGCAGGGTACACGGGTCCGTGTCCCGGTCCGGGAAGATCCCACATGCCGCGAAGTGGCTGGGTCCGTGAGCCGTGGCCGCTGGGCCTGTGCGTCCCGAGCCTGTGCTCCGCAACGGGAGAGAGGCCACAACAGTGAGAGGCCCGCGTACCGCAAAAAAAAAAAAAAAAAAAAAAAGTGAGCAAGGACTTCACAAGGGGCAGTGAGGAGACTGAAGGCTTCAGTAGTGAGATTTGGGGGCCAGTAAAAAGCTTGAATACCAAATGTTACTTTGCGCTGACAGAATCTGAGGGCCACAGAGACCGTTCAGCCTGGGGAGTGATTTTTCGATTGAACCAGATTCAGCAAACGCTCGTTGGTTTCGATTGTATAGAAAGTACCGGGCCAGGTGTGTGACACGTTCAGAGGTTTTTTTCCGAAGAGAAGCTTTAGATTCTCAAGAGCTTACAGTCCAGTGAGGAAAACAGAGCATTCTGTAATGTGACATGCGCACACTGTACTGCGGCACATCCGTGAGAACGTAGGAGAAAATACATCAATTCCTTCTGGGCAGATCTGAGTGGACTTCATGGAGGTGGTGTCATTTTGAGCCGGGCTTTGAAAGTTGAGTAGGTGCATGAGAGGAGACACATCCAGATGAGTTTCCAGATGAAAATCCTCAGCCTATCTTTACAGTTTGCCCTGGGGAGCAACTAAGGGCTTTGAACAAGGAAATTTTTAAAAATGTGCCTCATTTCTTTAAACATGATATTATTTTTATATACCCTGTATCTAATACGTCCAGTATTGGAAGGGTCTATAGGTCTGTTTCTTCTGTTATTTCTGCTGCTTCTTGCTCATGATACCTTGTTTCCATGCGTCCTTGGCGATTTTATTTACTTGCTTACTTTTTTTTTTTTTTTTTTTTACTGTAAACCACTGGTATTCCTTGGAAGTTTGTTCCTGAGAATTCCTGGAGGCCTGGGATGAAGGTGGCTTCTTCCAGAGAGGGTCTGCCCCGCCAGGTGTCTAAAGAAATCACCATTCTGGGGCTGTTTTAAACTGCATTCAAGGCCTGGGGGTATTTTGTTTTCCTTTTTTTTAATCATCCTAATGGTGGCAATCTGGGTTGTAAATCTGCACAAAAGGTCAGTTGTGGTTTCACCTTCTCTGGACTGATTTTCTCCCCTGCTCTCCTGAAACCAAGGTAACTTCCTTTGCAAGGACCCAGCAGCACACATGGGTGGACGGCTTTAATGTCTGGTCCACACTGGGGGCCTTAGGGGGAGGGGTCTCAGCTTTCCAGGGAAGGGTCTATGATCTCCTCACCTTAAGCCAGCATGGGGTTTCTTCTTCTATCTCTCGTTTTTATGAGGCCATGAAAACTGAAGCTCATTCTCTAGCTTCTGGAAAGTTCCCTCAGGGTGAAGCAGCTTTCAGAGCTCTGCTCTCCACTCTGTGGTCCCACCTTTATAAATCCTTAACTCTTGACAGTGTTTCAGTGTGTTAGAAAATGATGTTTATAATTCATCATTTTTTAATTGTTTTCAGTGAAGGATCGAGATACCTAGCCAGCCCTCTTACATGAAACAGAAGTTCTAGAATAAGATTTGTGTTTTAGGAAACTAGCTACATAGAGGGGGTATTGGAGGGAAAAGTTAGGAAGCAGCTGTAATAGTACCAAGGGCAAGTGATGGAAATGTGAACCAGGGCTCTTGGAGTGGAATCCAGGGAAGGATAAGTTCCATTTGGGGCCTGTGCTCCAGGTGCTGGTCGATGTGTCATAATAGGGGGTTGGAGAGAAGTTTCTGGAACTGAGAAGAGATGCATTCTAGTCGCCCCCTGCACACATGGGGTGTGAGAAATACCCCAGGGGTAGCCGGTAGACGAGAAGAGAGGAGACAGACACTTGAGAAGTGCCTACAGGTTAGGGTCAGACGCAGGAACAAGGGCTGTTAGTGGACAAAACCAAGCAGGAGTGGCCAGGGCAGTGGGAGAGACCCGGAAGAGCAGTGTGGTCCACCAGCCTCCAGGGAGGCCAGGACTGGGCCCGGGGGGCTGGGGACTGAGCAGTGTTAGAAAGAGGCTCTGGGATTTGGTGCTCCAGTGACCACTAAGGGCCTGCTCAGGCTGGTGTGAGCACAGTGCAAGGGGACGAAGCAAGACTGGGGAGGGTGGGAAGGGAAGAGAAGAGGAGAACACGAAGACAGTGAGGCTGGAGGCTCAGCTCCTGCAGCATTTGGTGATGGAACGGGGAAAATGCCACCTCAGTGGTGGGGGAAGGTCACTGGAAGGTGGTCTGAGGACAAAAGGCGTTTGTCCAGAGCCCGTTGACCAGAGGAGGAGATTTGGGGGTTGGAAGTTCAGGAGAGCAAAAGTACGGCCGTGGGCTGTGGGCCTGGGAGGAGCCTGGAAGGAGCGGAGTCTTGAACACACGTTGGGCTTGGGTAGTATTTCAGGCGGATGGAAGCACTTCCCCTCCCAAGTCAGAGGTGGAGGATGGGAAGGCTGAGCGACCACAGGTCAGACCACAGACATCTCGGGGCAGAGAGGTGGTGAGAGACGGGGAGAGAGCTGGGGGCTGGAGCAGATTGGGAAAGGGCAGCAACCTGTATTGCAGGGACCCTTGTAAGGAACCAGCTCTGTCTCCCTCCCCCAAAAGTAAGAGCAATGAAAAGAGACAGACACACCCAGATCTGGGACTCCACGAATATGGAAAGTCACGTGGCCGCCCAGCACGTGCTGCAGGTGCCTCTCGGGTCTCCTGCCCCACCTCCCCGGGTCCCACAGCCCCACACGGGCTCCACGCGGATCCCTTCCCTGCAGTTGCAGCCGTGTCTGTTTTATGGAATTGTGGCTGCCTCTGCTTGGCGGGGAAGGTAAATACCTTGGTCCTCTTCTGTCATCAGTATATGGAGAAGTCTTTTTTAACTAACGGATATTCAAAAAATGTTATGTCTTCTCAAAACACCAAAAATAGAGCTCGTATGATCCAGCAATCCCACTCCTGGGCATATATCTGGAAAAGACTGAAAGCTGTAATTTTAAAAGATACATACACCCCAGTGTTCACTGCAGCACTATTTACAATAGCCAAGACATGGAAGCAACCTAAATGCCCATCGACAGATGAATGGATAAAGATGATGTGGTCCATGTATACAATGAAATATTACTCAGCCGTAAATAAAAAGAGAATGAACTAATGCCATTTGCAACAACATGGATGGACCTGGAGATGATCATACGTGATGATGATCATACGTGAAGTATGTGAAGTAAGACAGAGAAAGACAAACATCATATGAAATCACGCATATATGGAATCTAATGAAAAAATGATACAAATGAACTTATTTACAAAACAGAAACAGACTCACAGACGTGGAGAACAGACTTGTGGTTGCCAAGGGGGAGGGGGTGGGGGAGGGATGGACCCGGAGTTTGGGGTTACCAGTTGCAAACTAGTACATATAGGATGGATAAACAACAAGGTCCTACTGTAGAGCACAGGGAACTGTATTCAATATCCTGGGATAAACCATAATGGAAAAGAGTATGAAAAAGCATGTATGTATGTGTATAACTGAGTCACAGTTATGTGTATAACTGTACAGCAGAAACTGACATACACAACATTGTAAAGTAACTATACTTCAAAAAATAAAGAAAAAGATGTCTGCTGAACTGAAGAGAAACAGGAAACCCAGAAGATGAAGAAGGCTCTAAGGGGAGAAGGTTCTGTCCAGCTCAGAGTCGGGGTGTGAAACGGCGGCATGAAAACCCGAGAGAAATAGAGAAGGGAGGTGACGGTCCCACCGGATCCGCTCTGGGAGCTCTACTGGTGGGTACTGTGGAGCTAGAAAAGGTCAGAGGTTCGAAGGAGGACAGCCGAGTGCGGAAAAGCAAAATCTTTCTGTCGGAGGAGGGAGGAGCTGCGGTGAGAGGTGTTCTGATGTTGGGTGAGACACACACCAGCCCTGACCTTATAGAACCCGTCTTCGTCTTCGATTGTGGAGACAAAGAAGGGACCTGGGTTCAGAGAAACGAACCTCAGCCTGGGACCCGAAGCTCGGTACCAGCCAAACAAGGGTTACTCCCCACCCTCTGGTCCAGACCTCCCGTCCCTGGAAATGTGTCAGGACAGGCATTGCTGGGGGGGGCCCAGGCCTCACTAGGCATCCCCGCCGTGAAGGTTGACAGCTGACATTGGCTTGTCGGGCACAGCGCACGTGGCAGTGTTTCCCGTGGGCCTCCGCGGTCGCTCCCTGAGCCTGCGGTGTGGAGAGCCGAGACGCCTCGATGGATGGGGACCACAGTCTGGGGGACAGAGAGCCAGGCAGGGGTTCCAGCGAGCGTGCATCCAGGGTGGCGGGCTGGCTCACGGCCAGCAGGGGAGAGGATGTGTGCAGACGCTCCTGGTCACCATTTAGGCTGCAGGCTCTCTGCTGCCTGCTGCTGTGCGAAGATTTTCAATCCCTTGGGGGGGACTCCTCCTGAGAGCAGCTTTATCGTGAAGACGCTACACTGGGAGCAGCGTGCAGCCGGGCCTCCGGGATGGGTGTCTCCCCTCTGTTATACTCGTTCGCTTGCAGTGTTGTCATGAAGAGCGTGTCGGGGTTCCTTTTTGCTTTCGAAACAAATGTGGGGAAACATCTGGCAAGCATTTTCCTTCTTCCCCATCAGACCCTGCAGTATAAACATGGGCGTGGAAATTAGAGCAAACCCTGAAAATGGCCCCGACTCCCAGCCCCCCATCGTCTCGCCAGCCTGAATGCCAGGCCCTCGGAAAGAATGCAGGGCCTGGCAGGGAGGAACCTCCCCAGAAGCAAATCCGGGCTTGGAATGCTGGTGCGGAAGGCCTCGTTGGCCCCGGAGCTCTTAGTGTGGGTTTCTTTTCTTTTGAAAAAGGTAATCATTTTGAAAAAAAGAAAAGGGAATTGGAATCTATTTCCTGACTCCTGTTTGAAGGTCCAAATGATGCATTGTTTTTTCTCAGGGTAACTCTAAGTAAAGGTCCACGCCTGTGGAAGGAGGTGATATGAAAATATTATCAGTTTTACCAGAATCACAGAATTTAATTGTCCTCTCGCTTCCCAGTCAGTGCCCTTCTTACTGCTTCGTGCTCCCAGCACTTTCCCAGGTACAGGGACATAAAAGCAGGGCTTCTTTTGAGAAACCTCCCCTGCTTCAGAACAAGGCAGTTACCATCTACTTAGAATGAGGAAACTAAAGCATAGTCAGGATTATTTTAACTGGTAAACCTGATTGTATCACATTTTGACACCCCAGTACAAAACCCAGATCGTTCTCTCCGTTTCTTAAAGCTATTGTTAGGATCACGTACTGTGCACATCAGCAGTTTTCTCCCCATCTCGGAGCTCCACCTTACTGTGGGACCCGCAGCATCCCTCAGGTGTCCCGGACACGGTGTCCCGGACACGGTGTGACAGGAGGGGTCGGGAGGCTCAGGCCCGCGGCCTAGAAAGAACCAGCTCCAGTGAACTCCTGATTCAGTCGGGAGAGTGTGGGATGAAGCAACAACCAAAAAATGTACTTAGAATCTGTCACTAATAGGTTTTGCCCGCAGTTTTGAGAAGCTGTAAACCAGCCTCAGAAACTTCCTGATCCCAGGAACACTTAGAGACAGGATGAGTATAAGTCAGCCTAAATTTCTGGCTAAATTTGGGAACCACAGATAAAAGCTTAAGAGCCAATCACCTTTCTCCTTCTAAGTCTTGTTTAGCAGTTTAGGCTTGGGGAAATTATTTGGAATTATGTTAATCTAATTGTTCTGATTTTTTTCACTGAGAACTCATATTTCAGATTCCTCCACTTATTTACCAGCAGAGCAGGGTCACTGGGGGTGGAAATCAATTACGCAATAGCCTATAAGGTCTGTCTTGAGCAAATATACCATTTCTGCTGGGCTTTGGGGGAATGCGGAAACCTCACCACACTGGGAATTCTGATTTAAAATGGTGTCCGCATTTCAGAGATGTGGAAAATAAGGGTCGTAGGGATGAAATGACTTACTTAGAAGTGACACAGCCGCTTTGCAGCAAAACTGGTGCAAAAACAGGTCTGGACGCCCAGTCTTGGGCTACTTTCTTTCTTTTTTGTTTTAACTTTTTATTTTATATCGGAGTATAGTTGATTAACCATGTTGTGTTAGTTTCAGGTGTACAGCAGAGTGATTCAGTTATACATATACATGTATCTATTCTTTTTTTTAAAATTCTTTTCCCATTTAGGTTGTTGCATAATCCTGAGCAGGGTTCCCTGTGCTATACAGTAGGTCCTTGTTGGTTATCTATTTTAAATAGAGCAGTGTGTACACGTCATTCCCTAACTCTCCCTCCCCTGCCCCCCCCCGCACCCCCGCAACCGTAAGTTCTTTCTCTAAGTCTGTGAATCTGTTTCTGCTTCGTAAATAAGTTCATTTGTATCTTTTTTTTAGAGTCCGCATTTAAGCGGTATCACACATATGGGGCTAGTGTCTTGATGCCCTTGTTTCTCCACGATGCTTCCCAGAACACTGGGCTGAAAGTGAACAGGGATGGTGTTTCCCAAATCACGGTACAATATTCTCAGTTTAAAATTCTCCTCCCATAAAACAATGAACTTTTTCATCTCTTAGTGATTGCTACCACCTTTCTTCTTGATAATGAGAAGGATGCGCCAATGTAAACGTGAATTTTAAAAGCTCAGCAATAGGCTTTCACAGATGTCTTTTTCTTGGACATGTGCTTGCGACGGCTTCACAATCGCAGGCATACAGATCATTTTCTTCTAGTAGCATCGTGGCGTTTCAGTGATAGAATTAAGTAGAACAGTGTCGCGACTTCTTGTGCTCTAAACCCTGGACAAGTTTGAACCCACCAGCCGTATTCAAGGCCCGTCTGATTCCTTGAGGTTACAACCAGTGGAGGTCATTGAAAGTATATTTATAATCCATACCCTGTCCACCTCCTAGGAGGATTAGGACTTGTACCAACAAGAATTCATCCCAGCCGGTCAGAGACGGTCCTGAACAAAAGAGGGTAATACACTTTGGGAATTCTGTTAAGCTGAATGCTGTTTCCACACTGGTCACCATGGTGAACAGAATAAGCAGACTGAATGGTGAGGGGCCGGGAGACAATGTGCTTTCTGTGGGGTTTGGTCTGCCCCTTGTGGTGGTCAGCGTGGCCACTGTGAAGCCTGGTGACAGCACCGAGTCCGACGCCTGACGAAAACGGGGCTTCGATCATTAGCACAATGGACAAAGGAAAGTACAGACTATTTTTGGTGCTAGATGAGGAATAATATCAAGTGATAGGATATCCTGTATGTTTATATTACTTACCTTGGGAAACGAGCTCTGATTCCTTTTCAGAGCAAGTCTTGGGAACAGACTTGAATCACTCAGCCTCCTCTGTCTGGGAAAATAGCTCAGTCTGGATTTCTCTGTGGAGTTAGACAAGAGCTAATTGCAAAAGGATTAAAACCTTGAAAACTGCTTTGTTCAGCTGATTGTTTCAGGTTTCCTTTTGGAGCGTGGATGATGTGTTTATTTGACATAATAAATACCACCATCCGCTTTGTTCCAGGGACCAAAAGGCTGTGTGCTTGCCCAAGGAATTTCTCCCTTGTTTACATGTGAAGAAACACGGCTGTGTTTTATGGGATGGGCCCTGGCAGCTCCTTTCTTAAATAGGGAATGCAGAGAGCTGTGCTTTCCCCACACGCGTCTGAGGACAGAAAGCAGAAAATACCCTTCTGCCCTCGAGACGGCAGATGCTTGGGAGCCTGTGCCCTCCACTGAAGGACCCGGCCTGTCCAGCTGGGCCTGGGTACTACGTTCCTTCAAATCTGAGACGGGAGTGTCCCGCGGGCACCCCAGACTGGGGAAGGGGAGGACAAAACAAAACCACTCCGCCCCTCAGCCAGATTAGGAGCCAGGACACTGAGGAATCAAGTGACCACAAATCAGGCGACCAGGAGCGTTCTGGGCTTTTTGTTCTTTCCAGAAAGATGCCCGGCCCCACGAGGAGGGCATGCGTGTGAAATACAGGCTTTGCGGTGACTTGGAGTGTATGCAACAGAGCAAACTTTCCAAACAGCTGCAAGCTCTCCGGCCCCTTATGATTTCCAAAAGGCGCTCCTTAAATGGGCATAAGTGCTGGATGCTTGGAGAGTAAAGGCAAAGGAGGCTGAGTCAGTGACCTGCTTGGGAGGGGGGGAGTGGGGGGTGGGGAGAGAGAGGGAGAGTGTGTGTGTGTGTGTGTGTGTGTGTGTGTGTGTGTGTGTGTGTGTGTGTGTGTGTGTGTGTGTGTGTGTGTGTGTGTGTGTGTGTGTGTGTGTGTGTGTGTGTAGGGGGAGCAGTGGGCGGGGCGGGGTTGAAGGAAGGCTGCAAGCTTAGCAGAATGTTTGACCCAGACAAAGAGCAGCTCTAGCAACCAAATAAGGAAATTGGCTCTGCAGGATTTCAGAATAGAAGCGAGCGGAGATCCGAGGCAATCTGGGAGAGGAAAAATAAGCAAAGAAAACTGTCAGAGGATTCTGGCGGCACTTGCTTACACAGAATACAGAGGGAAAACAGGATCTCTGGTCTTTCAGCAGGGCTGAGAAGTACACGTTGCATCTCTCCCCTCTTGTAGACCAGCGACGGAGAGACGTTTAGAAACGCTTTGAGCAGCTGAAATAAGCAGCATTCCCTTGTTAAACATGGGGAAAAAACGCGAGCTGTACGTTAGAAGCACCGTGGCACTCCTTTTATGTATAGTTCATGAAACTTTTAGCCGAAGATGATGAAAGTTTCCAAGACGTCACAAAGATATCCCGACTCCCATTTTCAGACGCACCCTGAACACGGAGCGTTAGTTGTGTCCTTTGAGAAAAAGCGAACCTCTTCACAAATGAGGGAAACGTTTGATCCAGGTGTGTTTGTTGGTAGGTAGTGAAGGTGTCAAAGAAGGAAATCATGCAGAGAAAGCATCGGAGCCTCATGTGATCCTCTCAGCCTCATCTCCCAGACCCTCCAAAGTGTTAAATGATCGTTGTTACTTAGTAATGTGAATGAACATTGATTTTGACACCTTTTTGTAGTGTGGGTGGAAGAGGGCGGAGCTTTGGAAGAGGAATTTCAGGATAATCCTAAACAGATTGAGAAACACCTTTTTGTGCCACAGAACCAACACGGAGAAATGATTTCTGTTCACCAAGCGGTCACTATATTTATATTCAAAGCGGGGAACAGATATAGGGCATTCATCCTGGATGAATTGTTAAAATCCTCCGTAACTTGACTGTTGGTGACTTGAAGGTAGGCAAGGGAAGGAGCCCCCCCTTCCACTCCCACCCCAAATACACCACTGGGCAGCCCACACTGGGTTTTGAAACTTCCAGAACACTGCCTCGTGGGAAGGGAGAGTCTGAGGAGAGAGCTGGCCACAGGGCAAAGGGCGGGAACCCCCCAGCGCACAAGAGCGCTGCATCAGGCTGGGCTCAGGGGCACGTCCTGGTCTCAGAAATAACCGCTCCACACTCAGGAACGAACCCTACTCGATGAGCCTTCCCCATTCAGGAAGACGGCAACCTTGTGAGAACATGTTTACCATCACTAACAAAGAAGTGAATTTTTTTTTTTTAAAAAAAGCAATTTAGCTATAAATGTCAAGAGTTATACAAACAGTATTTGATCTCAAGATCATACTTTTCGGTATGTTCCCTGAGGAAATAATTCAAAAGAGGAATAAACATATAAACCTGAAAAAGTCTCCTGTAATAGCTTTTTGTTTTACGATTTCAGAAGAAAGAAGCAAACTAGAGCCAAAGAACGTGGAATGTTAATTCCCTTGTCTCAAAGAATAGAATATTATGCAGCCACTAAAACTAGCTGTGAGTCAGACCATGAAGGCAAGTACGTTTATGAGAAGTAATGTAATGACGCTGAAAAGTTTATAAAATGACGCACCATCCACGCAGCTATGCTTCGAAGACGGGAAACAGGAAACGAACGTGGAGAAAATATTAGTGTTAGTGCATTATGAACATGGATACATTTTTCTTGCCTTTATGAGTTGTACTTTTTCATAATAAATACCGATTACATTTAAAAAAAAAAAAAGAGTTTCCAGGGTAAGAAAGAACTGAAATTTCAGACTATCTGCACAGTCGATAAGCTCACAAAGTTCTGTGTGTGTCCTTAACGATCTTTTAACAGCCTTTGTGATTTTGAGAACGGTGATTTCTACTTACTAATAATATGTCAGTTATTTGTAAAAACAAAAACAAAGCTAGCTGTAGTTGTCTGTGAGAAAAACAAAGGAAATGTAACTGCAGAGACTTCTGGGCATGTCTCTGTGACCTGGTTAATGTGGGGTGACCAGACCTGGGGGTCCGTCCAGGGTTCCCCAGCCTCGCCAGCAGCCCTCCCAGTTTGAAGAGGAGAGGATGCCCACACAGGGTGATCTCAAAGCGCTGACCGGCATCGGGTAGCAAACCTCTGCTCGCAGCCAGAGCAGTTCATCCAATCTTCCAGTCGGTGCTTCAGCCTGGATGGTCCCTCCACTACTGAAAGGAATTCCAAGGACTTCTGAATGATGAGAAAGCACTTCGCATAAGTCAGCTCATTTGAATTATTCTACTTACAGGGAAAAGCTAATGCAGACTTAGAACAATGCACAAATCGTTTACATGCGCTGGTATCAAAAAGCGGAGGAGCAAAGAAATAAATCTATCTTAACGGAATTTCCTGTGATGACTTACAATAGTTATTTAATAGTTGTAGATGGTAGACATAATCTCCTCCAGCCCCCTCTGGTGCAGGTTTAGAACACTGAGACACAGGACTTGACGTGGATTGTGCGAGATCTCACAGTGGGTTCGTGCTGTAGCCAGCACCTGGGTTGAATATTGTCTTTAGGTCCCTAAAGGAGGTTTTTCTATCAGTGCTCCACTTGCTGCCCTCCCCTACTTGCCCCCTCCTGTGGAGACCCAAAGAGCACTGCCATCAGTCTTGTTTTGATAGATGATGAGTTTAAAGGAGCTTTAATCCATGTTCTTGACCCAGCTGAGGCAATGCCTTAGCGGTTTGCTTCGTCCAGTTACTCATTTAGAATATAAGCTCCTCGGTGGCCGCACGTGGCCATGTGTCTGAGCAGTGACAACGGGAATCGCTAACCGTGTTGGCAGCTGTGTCCTGTGCGCTGTGCCTAGTGACCCTGGGCATCTCCGTGAATCCTCACTGTGCCCCGTGTTGTGGGCAGCACTGCTGTTCCCATTTCTCAGAGGGGGAAACTGAGGCTCAGAGAGGTTACACATCCTGCCCAGAGACATCCTGGCAAGTGACAGCATCGGGATTCAGACCCAGAGCACGAGCCCCTAAACGTGAACATGCGTTCCTTCAGCAGGTGTGAACGAAAGCTTTGGAGGGTACACCTAAGTATCACAAGCAGCTGACGCTTCTCTTGAACGTGTCTGAAGGTATGAGAAGGAAGGTCCACTTTCATTGAGAAGATGAAGCCAGGTATCCAAGCGGCAATCTCTGTTCGAATAGGAGAATGATAGTTACAGAAGCAGCTCCAAAAAGTACCTGCACCAGTAAAAATTCAGGAGACAGACATGTAAATTTTGAAGTGTTGTATATGTTATCAGTAAGGAATCTGATAATGCCACACTTACGTATGAAGTGAGGGTCTCAGTGAAAATTGTGGAGTAATACATGTCTGTATTTTCGTGGCTTCTGGGTCCTTCCGCATCAGTAGGGACAGAGGTTTGGCAGGTCAGATGCTCTGCTTATCCACAGCATCCAAGTTCCAAACATAGGTCATCCGGAGCTGCGCCCATAAGAATCAACTCGGTAACTTGGAGGACGGGGCAGGGGTCCAGGCGGGGCAGGTTTGTGACCTTCTCGAACGTCTTCGGCTATCTGGGGTATTTAGTGGAATCTCCATCTGAAGGAGTAGTTTGAAGGAAGTCTCTGTACTCATTTCATCCCCCTCCCCAGACTAGTGGAAGACCAACCCCAGACCTTCGTCTCAAATTAAATTTGCACGTTTGAAGCTCTAAGCTGACCCTAGAGATGGGTGCTCCAAGCCAGCCCTCTGCCACGTGTCACCTGGTGGATTGCATCGTTTCCATATTTCTTTGTACCGTCAAACCACGGGATACTAAGTTTTTTGGGTCGTTCATCCCCTTTCGTAAAATACTTTGTATATGCTGTACCGTCAAACCACGGGATACTAAGTTTTTTGGGTCGTTCATCCCCTTTCGTAAAATACTTTGTATGTGCAGGCAGACCTCATTTTATTGTGCTCTGCTTTACCGTGCTTCACAGGTAGGCTATTTTTTTTTACACACTGAAGGTTTGTGGCAGCCCTGCGTTGTCCGGTGATGGTTAGCCTTTTTTAGCAATGAAGTATTCTTAAATTAAGGTAGGAACATTGTTTGTGAGGCACAATGCTATTGCATGCTTGACAGACCGCAGTATAGTGTAAACATAACTGGTATATGCACTGGGGAACCAAAAGGTTCCTGTCACTTGCTTTACAATATTCACTTTATTGCTGAGGTCTGGAACCGAAGCCACAGCATCTCTGAGGTTTGTCTGTGCGAAGACCCTTGCTCTCTGCAATATCCCAACACCCCCTGGAAGAGTTGCTACAAAAGTCCTACCTACACCCAGGCCAGAGTGCGTTGACCTTGGGCCTGACCCCAGGACCATCCCGCTGAAGACAGCCCTTAGGGATCACACCATCCAACCCCTCCACTGAGCAGACAAGGAGACCAGGAAACTAAGGGACTTTTTCCCTAAAGACCTCATTTCCAAGAGGACTTAGGACTGGATGAGATCTTTTGTTATATTTAAAGCCTGGTGTACGTATATTTTGTGCACGCATGCGTGCAAACACACACACAAGGTGATGGGTGTGTTAATTAGCTTGATCATGGTCATCATTACACAAAGTTACATCACATTGTACCCCTTAAGCAAGTAAAGTTTTTTATTTGTCTGGAAAAGCTGGAAAAGATAAAATAAATAAAGCTGGAAATAATAAAGCTGGAAAAGATAAAATAAATCAGTCTAGAAAATAAAGTCTGAATAGGTACATGGTGACAAGGGACCAAGCTTGGAATTGTTTTACCGAATAGAGGTGGTGTTTTGGTAGCGGAAGTGCTCTCTTAACACCACGAACAAGTTGAAATTGAAAAGGGACTCTTGAGGGATTTAAAAAGTGAAAAGCAGAACATCTGCAGATGAGGTGGACCGACCCAGGATGGGTAGGGCTTCCAGGAGACATGGCATCGGGGGCCACGCAGGGGTCTGGGGCACACCCGCCACCCTCAACCTGGCCCTCCCTCCTTCTCCAGACAAGACCCAAGGAGGTCCAGCTTCTAAATGCATCAAGCTTTCAGTTAAGCCTTTTAAGGGTGTCCCAGTGAACTGACAATTGGGCCTCACCTACGCGCCAGTAACTCACTGTCAGTGGGAGAAACGTTCACATGAATGAGCGGCTGCAAAGCACCAGTTGTTAACAGCTGACTCTGTCCGCCCGCTTAGATGGTAAGGAGCCTGAGAACATAGGACCTGTTTTCTTCTTTTAAAAACGTGCGACGCCTGCTTCCTTAGGTTCACACACAGTACAGCCCTGAAAGGAGGCGAGGGGGCAGACGTGCTTTACAACCAATGAAAGCGTGCAGGGCGCAGACGATCGACAGTTAGGGCTACACTGGGACTTTCGTGGGCCCCAGACTCTTCTGCCTTCGTGGGTCCCTTTCTCCATTAAAAAAAATTAGAATTATATTTGATAACAGCATTGGCATAAAGATGGATGGAATCCAGGCTAGATTCATTATTATATAGTCATCACGACAACAGTCATTTATGTTCATTTTTTTCTTCCGAGTTTAAAATTATCTAAAATTAAAAAAAAATTTTGTGGGCTGCCACAAGTGTGTGGGCCTGAGCCCCAGCACCCACTGTCGGATGAGCTGGCCCTGCCCAAGATTACAGACAATGACCGTCCTGACCACAGCTGCCCTCCTTGTAACCCAGAACTAGCTCCCTTCCACTTCTGTTTTTCTAGATGCTTCTCCCCGAGCAACAGGGGGGTTGAGGACTGGGTGATCCCTTTCTCCGTAAGTACCACCTCCTGGCCCGGCCAGCACGCCCCGCTGGGCTGCTCACTGGGCCGTGGCATGCTGACCCCGAGGCAGGGCACTGAATCCCAAATGAATCCCCCTCCGATGCGCCTCTGAGCTCTGAAATGGAGCCGATCTGAGAGGAGAACTTCTGTCTGGCCAGTCCATCCACTGCTGGGACAGAGGCTTTGTAGGGTGTCACAAGGGCACAGTGGCACCAAAGTTGGGCCTGGCTTCTGCCCGCCGCGCATGAGGGAAGGCGGAATCTAACACTGCCGCCTGTCGGCTCAGGACCTGAGAGCGACAGTGGCTGAGATGTGTCTAGACCCGTCGCTAATACATCCATCTCCAGCGAGGCCTTTTAATATTGAGGTCGTGCTCTGCAGAGGCTTGGTCTGAAGGAGGTAGGGCTGAAGTTAGTCTTTATCGTGGATGCTGTCTTTCTGCTTTTCTTGCATTGAAAACTTCACTTTCCAAATCTCACTTTGTCAACTTTGCTCCGAAATTACAACTTTTTTGTTTGTTTGTTTTTAGGTGTTTACTTACACTCATTTAATCTTTGCATCAATCATGCAAGGAAGATAATAGTGTCTTCATTTTATAGATGAGAAAACTGAGGCTTTTCTTTTTCTTTAATCTTTTTTGTGTGTGTGTGCGTGCATGCGGTACGCGGGCCTCTCACTGTTGTGGCCTCTCCCGTTGCGGAGCACAGGCTCCGGACGCGCAGGCTCAGCGGCCATGGCTCACGGGCCCAGCCGCTCCGCGGCATGTGGGATCTTCCCGGACCGGGGCACGAACCCGTGTCCCCTGCATCGGCAGGCGGACTCTCAACCACGGCGCCACCAGGGAAACGCTTTAATCTTTTTTAAAAAAATTTTATTTTATATTGGAGTCTGGTTGATTAACAACATGGTGTTAGTTTCAGGTGTACAGCAAAATAATTCAGTTATACACATACGTGTATCTATTCTTTTTCAAAATCTTTTCCCATTTAGGTCATTAGAGAGTATTGAGCAGAGTTCCCTGTGCTGTACAGTAGGTCCTCGTTGGTTATCTGTTTCACACAGAGCACTGTGTACAACTTTAAAACGGGTGCCCTAAACTCCAATTTCCGTCAGCACAGGCTTCTCTCTTTGGATGCCTCGTGTGCCACATTTCATCACAATTCATTGCATATCATTAAAAAAAAAAAAAAGTCCATCTGAAAACACTGCTGGGCCACTCGGTTCTTTGAATCGTTCTTTGAAGATACGATATCATCCCATTATGTGACCAAATTACCTCAAAGTCAGTTAACTCTAAGGTTACTATCAGCAAAGCGAAAAAGATGATACACTGATATAAGAACAGTGATCTCAATTCTTTGGAACAATGGGAATATTCCTTATACCTAATGGAATCTTAGGGAAAAGTCTTGATTTTTTTTCTCTTGAAATCTAGTACTTCGTTGTATCAGGGGCCCGTAACAGGCAGTATCAACATTAAGTCAGTTGTTTTAACGATGAATCACATAAACTATATACAGATAAATTAATTTCTTAAATTCCCAATGTTACCAAATACTTGCTGTATGTGTCTTAGGGTATACAGTCAGGGGATTTTCCAGTATAAAATGTATCTATTAAATTTCTATTCTTAGAGAAACTTTAATTGGAATATTTGACTTACCCTTATCGCTCTCTCTTCCGTCCTTTTCAGTACCAGAGTCTAGGTTTGCACATTTTTTGTGTCAAAGATCTGTGCCATAAAATAATCTCAACGATCCTCTTAGTAGGTGGAAATCCCTGCTAGAAAGCCTTTCCCTGCAGCACCCAAGCAAATTCCTGTGTACTTCCCGAAGGAAGAAAATTAAGCACTTCAGATAACATAATCCCATTCATTTGAGCCAGAAGATGAGCTTATTAATTCAAGGGAATGGATGGATACTCCAGTTGAGGAAGTGACAGATGCGGTAGAGTGAGGGTTTCAGGAGTGGGAAACAGCCCTCTTTTCCTCGCTGTACACGTGGCCCCGGCTACACCCTGTTGGACTCCTTGGTTTCCATGGCATCACCCACAGCAGATCCGTCACCAGGTTGTTTGACATCCTGTATCTCTGGGAGCAACAGTTGAATGATGGCTGGTCCGCAGGTTTTCGAAGCATCCAAAGGAAGCTGCATGAAAAGCAGCACAAGATTCCTTGTTAGGGTGTCACCAGAGATAACCGTATTGAGAGAAATCTCACCGTAACTTCATGAACTGCCACTGCGATTCATATAAACTGTGACATTATGGCCTATGTGTCTGTTATCAGTGACTACATTTATAGACTCAGCCGAAGGTTGTTCTTACGCAGGATAGAGTCAAACTAACAAGCCAGCTCACAGCAGTATTTCATCATTCACTCGGGAGAGTCACAGAAAAAGGCGAAGGCCTGCTTTTCACTCTGCCTTTTCAGTAATCCGTGTGGAATCTGTGGTGATTCCATCGGAGCCAGCATAACTCATTTGATTTGGAAGAGGATACTCAGTAATGAGTCAGATTCTTCTGTGGGTGAAGCAGGACATGTTTAGAGCTGCCTGAACTATTTCAAGTCAAGCAGACGTTCTTGTGCACCATGCAACTTGGTGAGAACGATTCACTAAAGGAGATCTTAGTGTCCCGAGGTTGTTAAGGGACTTTCCATGTGTATGTACTTTTCACTCCAGAGTTAAGAATCCCTGGAGTTTGGGTTCTGGACTCAACAGTTTATGCTCTTGCTTCTCCCCTGACCTGCTCTGTGTCCTTGGGCAGGTTACTAACCTCTCTGTGGTCACTGCCCTCCATGAAGGGGGCGTGATGGTAACAGCCATACCTCCCATGGGTTGTACAGGCATATAAAATGGGAGAATGTGTGTGAAATGACCAGCATCATGTCAGATTATTACTTTTTACTCTGCTCCTAAGTACTGTGTTTTGTTAAAAAAAAAAAAATTCCTTAGATACTGTAAAGATATAAACATACACATTAAAGGGGTAAGAAAACCAAGGCCACCCACCATGTGCTGAGCACTGTGTTACGGTTGCCCAGGCAGCATCTCATTTATCTCCTTTTAGGCAGGCCAAGGGAAATGCCTTTCCTCCACTTTACAGATGAGAACACAGGAGCTCTGTGAGTTCAAGGTCATGGCAGCAGCCTTGGATGGACCCGGCCCATCTTGTCTCCAGAGCCCAGCCCTTTCGGGCACCCTTTCTCAGGCCCCCGCTGGTCTGAATCTGTGATTCCCCTGGAGTCCTTTGCAGGTTCAAGGCCTAGTTTGCCCTGGCAAACTCAATCTGTTCTTTTGTTTACAACTTCACAATCTTTCTTTAACCTCCATGACTGCAGCCCTTCTGGGGACCATGTTCCCTCTCACTTAGTATTTTACGTCCACTGGGCTCTAGTCACTTTTACACAAGTACAAACAATCCCCTTTGTTCTCCCCTTGGCCTTTCTCCCTGCCCTTAATAAAAAGTTATGTACAAACCAAAGAGCCAGAAAGTTATCTTGGCCAGTGGGATACACACTCTGTTTTTATGTTGAAAGTATGAATTGTCCTCGGAGGTTTGCCCTTTCCTTCTCCCCCAGGAGTCCACATTCATGGTCAGATAGTGCACGGGGCTGAGCCTCCTGAGAAGACCCACGTTTTTAAAGATTTCGCACTTTCGTTAAAATAATTCGGTAGTTGTTGAGACGGAAACAGATATGTTTCTTTAAAAATGCTGCAATTAATTACAAAGACTGCAGATTCAGAGTGGTCCAAGGCTTCTTGAAGGTGCTCATTTTAAACATGAATAGAATGAAGGGTGATCTTAAGCCTTCTCCTCTCAGAAACATTTTCTGAAAAATAATATTAGTTGGAACCAGTATCAGGTAAAGTCAGTAACTGCTCTACCATTTTCCTAGTCTGTTCTTGTTTGCTGAATGGGGTTGGGATTCCTTGCAAAAGTAATCTCTACAACTGAGGAAATGGACCACTGAGACAAGATCTTGTACCTTTTAAAAATACAGCAAGAGCTAAATCCACAGGTTTTTAAAAATAATATCAAAGCACCAGAAGTGAGTGGAAATAGACCCTTATGCTGAATTGCTGTCAGAACATCTGTTATATTCACCATCGATCCCTCGGCGGAAATACGTGCCAGCCCCCGGCCAAGAATCTTCTGAGAAAATCTCAAGGTTTTGGTACTTTTCATTAAAATATTATTTTAAGCAAAATGCCTGAAGATATACTAATACCTGGAAATAAAAGGAAGGAAGATGTAGATTTTGGCTTTACATGTTAGAACAGCGTGGCTGGGCGCTGTGACTTGTGGTGGTAGTTTTTCTAGTGGGCATTTGGTGAGAAGGCATGGATTTGATTTGCTCATCGTATCCACTTTATAAAGTATCACCGATGCCGAGCATGTTTGAGGTAGGGGCCGTGTGCTCCCTGCCAGCCGTCAGGCCTCTGTGGCTGGCTTCCCTTGTCTGTTCAGTGGATACCATTTGTTTTGAGCCGTCTTTTGCTGCCGTTTTAGTTTTCAACCACCCTGAGCTTCATTCTTTTCCTGAGGATGTGAAAAGGAGAAACAAGGAGTGGTTTGAAGGATTAACTTCACCCATTCCACGCTCCTCCCCAAACAGTTAGACAGTTGAGCAAATTACTTCATCTCAGATTAAATGTGCACGTTTGAAGCCACAGGTGTTGGAGCCCAAGTGGGCAAAAGTGACCCTGGAGACAGGAACCTTAGAGGAGGTTCTGCCAGATGCTCCCGGGGGCCAGTGGGAGTCCCGGAGCGCAGCCCCTGGGGGGTATGAGTGGATGCAGGTGTGTTCTCCACCCCCTCCTGTTGCCCTAAAGCCACAGAGCTCTCAGTTTTAGCTCAGGGAGAGAGAGGAGAAAATCTAAGGAGAAGGTTGCCGCTCAGGATCCTCGGAGTACACAAGGGGATGCATGTTCTTTTCAAGCTTGGCAGGATTCCTATCAGTACTGATAACAGTTGTCACAAATCTTGGACTTGCCAAAGTGATATATAAGATGTACCCACGCCTCCCCCACTGCACGCTTAAAATCTTTAAAAGTTGAAAGCATTAAAAGACTTAGTGTTTTGCACCAGTTCTGAAATCCTCCCGGATCTGACCTGTGAGAAGTAGAAACTGCTTCACATTTCTGGGCTCCTATAATAGGTAGCAGTAAGGCAGTGATGGCGGATCTCTGGGTCATCCTTCCTTGCTGCCTCTGGAGAGGAGAGGAATTGGATGTTTCCTGGTAGTTCACCAACCCTCTGGGTCTATTTCCTCCTACACACTCTCCCAAGCTTGTGGTGCTGGTCACTCAGCCTTATCCATTTCATTCTTTCTGCGCTTAACGTTGAGAACGGACTCCTAAATCATAAACTCACAACACTTAAGAACTGTAACTTTAAAATTCATCAGATTAATCCCCTTGCTATGAAAATTTTTTAAAACTACAGACTTCCACAGTTAATGGCACAGACCACTAAGTCCTAACTCCCACTTCAGAATGTCAAGTGCAGCCTTCTGGAAAACCCTGCAGTGCACCACTGATGTCATTCTTGCAGCCCTAATGGCCATTTGCCCGGGAGTGAGCACACCAAAACTTGAAAGAAAAGCAAAGTTAAACAGTGATGTACTGAGCTTTTTACCCCTGTTCCTTGCAGAAATTGAAAAGAGAATAATGCCTTGTAGTAGACCTGGAAAGATGACTATGGTATATTGTAGGTTAAAAAAGAAGTAGTTTACAGAATCATATGGAAATGATCTAATCTGTGTGTTGAATACGTGTTGAAATGCACAAACAGAAAAGTCTGGAAGAGGATACTGCAGGCTGTTAACAATGTTTATCTCTGAGGGTTGAATCACAGGGAACCATCCTCTGGGTTTACTGTTTTGTGTATTTTACAGACATCATTTTTAATCTAAAAATCATTAACACTATTTCTGGGAGAGAGAGAGACGTCGAGTCTCTGTCTCAGGGCTGTGAACCCAGAAACCCTATTGTTTGATATTAATACTGAAGACAGGGATAGAATTACTAGACTAGTTACTGTGGCCACTGGCATTCAAACCTAGATGACATCTACTGGCGTTTTCTTGGTGACCGTTTTACAGAAAGGGCTGGACACAACCATGGGTGTTCAATATATGCGATCTATTAGCATTCATCCATTCATGTTCGTGACAGTTCGTGGTGTGTAGAGGAGATATGGACTTGATGGTCAAGGAGTACGCGGTGTAGGAGGAACAGGCCAGAAATAACTGCTAACCCAACTGTAGGGGATGTGCGGAGCCAGGGGCGTCCTGAGCTGGGTTAGTAAAAGGAGAAGTCGCCGACCTGGACTTAAGGTTAAGCCCACAGGAAGTCACACACTTTACGTAAGAAATTAATTGTGGAATTAATGAGTCCATTTCCTCCTTGAAAACAGTTCTATAGAAACTTCCGAGTGACTCAGGGCCTCTAGAAGTTGACGGCAGAAGAGCACAAGATAGGCACCGTTGCTAAACCAGAACGCCTTGCACTTCTTACCCTCAGGGCCCCGCAATTCAGTTACTCATTGATAAGCGGAACAGAGTAAACTGTTCATGGAAATCTAGAAATTATCCTCTCTCTTCCTTAAAAAAGAAAGCAGCATTCCACACGATCAGTATGCTTTGGGATTTAAGTGCTGCACAGTCTTTCTGTTGGTACCTGATGGCTCGCAGGAGCTGGGCTCCGACCCACCGGCCCAGCCCGACGCCCGCAGCCCCTTCTTCCCGGCCGCCCCCGCCTGCGCCGGGTTTCACTCCATCCCGCTGGAATGCTGCCCTGGAGCAGAGGTCCTGGACTTTCCTTCTTAGTCCAGAAACGAGAAAACCCAAAACCTGGGGCAAATCATCCGACATGCAGCCAACATCCCTACTGGCCTAGAAAAAAAGTTAAACTCTTTCCCGTTATCCATCCCTCCCGGAAGTTCTGGGAAAGCCTGTTCGTCCAGGTGCTGCCCGGGGCGGGGGCTGCTACCCGGGAGGTGGGGACTGGGGACGGGCGCGCGGCCAACCTGCCGGGCAGCCCGCTTCTCCCTTCCCTCCTCCCCTCCCCCTTCTCCCCTCCTCTCGACCCCCCTCCTCTCCCCTCCCCCCAACTCGGCCCAGGCCGCCCCGCCCCCTCCCCGCCCTCACGGCCCCGTGGACTCTTATTGCCCCGGCGCGCGGGCGGGGCGTCAGGCCTCCAGAGTCGCAGAGGCGTCCAGTCTAGCGCGCGGTCCACGGCGGGTCCTCCCGGCACGCTGGGGGTCCCGGAGCGGCGGGGCACGGCCGGACGGCAGGTAGGGCGGTGTGGGGGTGCGGTAGGGGAGGAAAAGGGGGCCGGCGGGCAGCAGCCCCGCGTTCCCGCCCCGCCGCGGCCCCTGGCGGAGCCCTCCCTGCCCTGCGGTCGGAGAGCGGCGCAGAGAGCTTGGCTCCAGAGGGGCTTGGGCGCCTCGGACCGTGCGGGGGCCGGAGAGGCTAGGCTGCCCCAGACCACGGCCGGCAGAGCTGGCGGGGAGGGGGCGGGCGGTGATCTCCTCCTGCCGCCGGCGGGGTGTGGTGAGGGGGCCCGTCCCTCCCGAGCCCCGCACCCCCACACCCTCCTCTCTGCGGGACGCTGGTGCTCTCCGCGCACGGAGTGGGGGTGGGCGCCGGCCTGGGGGAGCGGCAAGGCCGGGTGGCCTGCGCGCGGGGCGCGGAGCCGGCGGCCCTCGGGCAGTGCCCCCCGCGGCCGCGGTCCCGCCGCCCGGGTCTGGTTTCCCTTCGGGGCGGCGAGCGTGCGGGGCTCCAGGGCGCGGAGTACGGCGGCCCGGGGCTCCCTGCGCGCGGAGCTCATCCGACTCCGGTCCCCGGGAGCCGAGCCAGCCCGAGCTGCGTGTGCCCTGCGGCCCCAGGGAGGGGCCGAGTGGACAGACCCTCGCCTGGGCGGCGGGAAGGCTCGGTTCCCGGGTGACCTGCCCTCGGGGTGCCGCCCCCGACGCCCCGCCCCCCGGGCTCAGCAGCGGTCCCAGCAGCCTCGGAAACTGCCCCGCTCTGCCGTGGAGGACATTTTCTTGGTTGGTGTTATGAGGGGTCCCGTCGCAGTACTGCTGCTGTCTGAGGAAGAACTGGCCGGGGTCATCGAGGAGTGGTGTAGGGGATGTTTCTGAGCTCACAGTGCAGAGGTAGCCGCTTCGTGCGGTCTTCCTCCATCCCCAACGGAAGAGGACTCTTTGTTTCAAGAGCTGGGGGACTTTGACTTAGTGATGAGAGGTTTGAGTGAATTTTATTTTTTCCGTGGTCTGTTCACGTGGGTTTGCGTTGTTGCGGGTGAGAGTAGGGGTCCCCGTGCCTTGGAGCGATTGGAAGAGTCCGGAGTCCGACCTGAAGAGAGAGGAAGTCACGTGGTTAGTCCCTCCTTAACAGTGGGTATCACAAATGGGCAAGAGGTATATAATCAATATATAATCACCACATTTTCCAACTAATCTCTAAGCTATGTTTTTTATTTTTTCTATTTATTTTATATAAAATAAGATTGATCTGACACTAATTCTAGTTTTTGTGTTTTGAATAAGGACTGGGCTGGGTTGCCGGGTGCCCACACCACATCCATTACTAAGAAACTAGGCACGTACAGCGAATAATCAAGCACGCCAGCATCCTAACCGTCTTTTTGGCTGTGTGAACACTTGGTGCTCTGGGTGAAGAGTTCGGGGTAGGTGGTCGACAATCACACAGCTCTGTTTTCTGTGGCTGTGAAACCCGTGAATCATAACATTCTGGCAGCTGGTGCGGTCCAGTAGCCTGCATGCTTGAAATGGTGTAATAACTGCACACCCAGTGTGTTCCTAGGTGAGAACACTGACTTGGAAAGCAAGAGGTTGGTGTCCTGGTTATAGGAGCCCTGGGGTGCTTCATTATAGGCTTGTGGGCTCTGGGTTTTCGTTGACTTTGAAAGCTTTGTAGTAAGAGTTGAACCACCTACTGCATTGCCTTGCAGTTGAGCTTTGAAAAACTTTACTGTGTTGTTTTCTCAAGAGCTGTAATCTTTATACTATTTTTGAGCATAGTTGCTCTTTTTTCCCAAAATATTTTCCCTAGACTGTAGTAAATCTTATACTCTACTATCTTTGAAATCACTCATTATTACTGAAGTATAAAGTATTTCCTGGAGCTTATCAAGGAGTCCATACTGCTCAAGGTGCTGGAGTCATCATTTCAAAAGGAAGTTGTTAATTTGGTCACACAGCTGTTGATTGTCCAAACCGCTGTTGCTTTTCTTCCCCCACTTTCCGGATTTTTTTTTCACAGCCACTGGGAACAGTAAAAATATGTTTTAGACATTGCTTTCTCTTTTGCATACATTTCCCTGTAAACAGTTTCATATCAACGTGTGATGTGCTTTTTCAGCAACTGTTTCAGAAGATCCAGATAAACATCAGGTGATGGAAGTTCACTGTGCTTCTCAAAATGCCTATACGATTTCTTATTTGGCAAAATGACTCTCCAAGTAAATGGGGGAGGTAGACACCAAAAAAATACGTTGACAAGTACTGCACTCTCCTGTGAACGTGTTCTTGCATTCACACACAGTAGCTCACTCCGCAAATGTTGTTCTGAGACACAGGGTGGTAGGAGGTCGAGTGAGGTCCTCGGGCCGTCCCCTTTCCGCCTCTCGGGTTGCTCTACGAAAGCGAGGTTGCACTCGCTCACGGGGTTGCACTCGCTCACTGGGAAGCTCTGTATCAGATTGTGTCAAAGGATGAGGAATGAGCGATGCTGGATGAGAAAGTCTTCCTCCAAGGAGACTGTAGGACTGGCGAGAGCTAGCCCAGCCTTGTAGGGAAGGTGGGGAGGTACAGGGGAAGGAAGGAGGGCCTGAGGGGTCAGGAAGGAGAAACGGCCCCTGAAGCCAGTGCCCTGGACAGTTTTCGGCCCAGCCCCACTGACCCCTAAAGGCGCCTTTCACCCCGAGCAGTCGTCTTCACTGCTTGCTGCTCGTGTGCTTTAGGGACAACCATGACGGGTGACGCGTGCAGTTCCGGTTAGGTGAGCCTCTCTTACTTGTGTGTTTGGATCACAAGGACCGGAAGGCAGGCTGAGAATTCGGGTGGTTGGTTCATGCAGCTCCGAGTTCTTCCACGGAGTGCCGGGGGGCCAGCTGCCAGAGCTTCCCCCTCCGGGAAGCAACGATGCTGGTGTCCATCTTGGCCTGGGCTTTTGGAAGGCAGAAGGGCTTCCTTGATGGAAAAGATTTCCTCCTAAGGGAGAAGCTGCCATTTGCAGGCAGAATGTGTCAGCCAGAAGAAATGGGCAGATGACCATTTTTTGGATTTTTGGCAAAACTTTGCAATTTTTTTTCCATATAGAAGTGTTAGAAATAGACTCATAAGAAAACAGACAAGGGGCTTCTCTGGTGGCGCAGTGGTTAAGAATCCGTCTGCCAAGGCAAGGGACACGGGTTCGAGCCCTGGTCCAGGAAGATCCCACATGCTGTGGAGCAACTAAGCCCGTGCGCTACAACTACTACACCTGCTCTCTAGAGCCCGTGAGCCACAACTACTGAGTCCGTGCACCACAACTACTGAAGCCCGCGTGCCTAGAGCCCGTGCTCTGCAACAAGAGAAGCCACCACAATGAAAAGCCCGCACACCACAACGAAGAGTAGCCCCCGCTCGCTGCAACTAGAGAAAGCCACGTGCACAGCATCGAAGACCCAACGCAGCCATAAATTAATTAATTAATTAATTTAAAAAACAGACAAAACCAAGTAAGAAGAATAGACACGGAAGTCTCACCAGTGGGCAGGGAGGGAGGAAGGAACCTTGGTTAAGAAGCTGTCACTCCCCAGACCCTGCAGGGCATCCAGCATTCTCTACCACGTTTCCTGGTATCAGAGAGCGGAGACCAGGTGCCCATCCACGTTGGAAGGAAGTAGCCCTGGACCACCGTGCATCAGACTCACAGGCATCGTCCCCCACTTCATGACATGTGTGCTGCCTTCGTGAAACTGCCAGACCCACTGAGGGTCAGCGCCCTCCGCTTCCACCTGGGCTGGATTTCGAATGTGCGTTTGTAAATCCTTCGCTGGGGACTCTGAACACGCCCTTTCGTTGAAACCATGTCAGTTTGTGGCTGGGTTCCAGGACAGGTCAGAGTATCCTGCTTTTACTCATAGTACCATCGAAAGGAGCCATTATATATAACATGGTTTTGTGGGAAAATGCACTCAGAGCTCCAACTTGATTTTTTTTTTTAAATGACTTTTAATCCCAGCAACAATGGCAAGAAGGACCCCACCTTGTCTTTTTCCATGTAAACCCTAAAGGGAAAATAAAGGTACACAGAGATACGTTTCCTTTCCTACTGCCCCCGTGCTAACAGAGACCCCGCAGCCTGGAACCAGAGAGCTGGGGGGTGGGGACAGCAGTGCCTGGCACCAGAGGGGGAAGGACACGGGTGACAGGGCCGAGGTGAGGCCCGTGGTCCATCAGCCGGCCGGGAAACCTGCTCTGATGGCCGGTTGACGTGGGCTGCCTGCTGGGTGACACGACTTCCTTACTAAGTTACTGAACATCATCTTTACTCTAGAACCTGAGCATTAGCACCGCAAGCTGTCCACTCAGTGTTGTTCAAGTCAGGGTTGGTTTTAAATGGAATCTTAAATAATAGCAAGAAAGCAAACTTCCAGGCATTTTGTTTTTCTATTTGATGCCAGTGCACAAAATTCCCAAATAAATACCTCCTGGGGACTGGACAGACTTCAGGTCAACTTAGATGCTGATGTACACTTACAATATCCTGAATAACGATAGGATAAATACCATAGAGCAGTTACCTCCTACCAGAAAATGTGCTAAAATGTTTAACACACTTTACATCGTCTCGTCGTCACCACAGTCCCATGTGGTAAGTACCATCAGCACCCCCATCTTAAAAAGGATGCAGGTGAGATTTCGGGAGGGTGAGAATGTGCCCAGAGCCACACAGCTCTGAAATGGCAGGGCTGGACAGCTGTTGCTGAACAAGCCCTGTGGCCTGGCCGCTGGCTGGACTCTGGGAAGAAAGTAGGGACCCAGATGGACAAATAGGCAACAACCCCTGCCCTCGTGCAGCTTGTCTTGTAGTGATGGGAGACACACCATAGAGAAACAGACTAAACATCCAGGGCTTCAGATAGTCCTGTGCTGGGGGAAACAGAGCCAGGAAGCAGGGGCAGCAGTGAGGCTGGGATCAGCCCGGTGGGAAGGAGCTCGGGCAGAGGAGCGGCTGTGCGCGGGCAGAGCGAGCCCGCGAGCCTTACAGCACCCGTCCTCCGGGCATACCCTCGTGTTTTGTAGCGGCCGCTGTCGTGGTGTGGACTGCCTTTGTGGGTCCCTGTAAATACCCCAGCGGGTGCCTGGGGACGCATGCAGGAACATGGACGGAGGGCTTCACCTTGCCCGTCAAAGGTCAGGAGAGACGGAAGGGCAGGCTGGGGTCTGGGCACGGCAGAGGCTCTTCTGCGGTTCTAGAAAGAAGGCGGGCTCCGCGGGCCAGGGGGCAGGTGTGGGTGGACGCGGCAGTGAGGGCTTCCTGTGTTTTCAGTGGAATAGGAAGTCGGTCGTCACCTTGGCGGGGCTGGGTGTTTGAGGAGAGGAGGTGTGACACTCACCTGGCTGGTGGGATGTGCCCTCAGGGTCTGCCTGAGGTCGGGTTCTGACGACACTCCTGTATCCTGGACCCCGGAACCCCGCCGTCCCCTTCACCTGCCGAGGAGAGAGCCGTCTGCTAGTCTTCTTTGTGTCCCTTACGTGGAGGAACACCCTGCGCTTGGTAGACGGTGGTGGGTGTTTGCTGAATGACTGCAATCGGCCTCCTACACGCTGACCCGGAAATGTCATCCAACATCTTCTCTCCGCCCTGCTCGTCACGGTAGTCGCTCCCTCCGCTGGGGTCCTCTGGCACTTAGAGTCCCTAAAACAGTGGTGCCACCTACGGCTCGTTACCTCCTGCGCTCGTCTCGTCTCTGCAGTGTTGAGCCCAAGTCTTAGACTGTGAAACAGCTCTTGATTGTGTGCTCTTCTGTGTCATTCTCCGGCAGCGACCTGACTCAGACCTCACTGCTCCGTGTGGTGCCTCGGTTGAGGACAGCAGGGATGCCTCCTGCTGCTGCTTTCTCTCTCCTGGTTGCTTGGCGTCCTCCCGGGGTAGGTGTAGGTAGCTGGTCAGCTGGGAGACAGGAGAACCACCGGGATGGTTAGAATCATGCAGGAGATGGACATCGGTCTCAGCTAAGCTGGTGGCAGAGGAACTGATTGAAGGGGTTGGAGTCACCCTTTACTGGGGTTAGAAGGTGGACTTGACTGCCCTTGGCGTTCATGGTCTTGAGGTGGGAGGCGGGGGGATTGCGTCCAGGGTCCTGCCGAGCAGCGGGCAGGAAGTGGAGCGGCCCTGAGGGCGAGGCAGCTCAGGTGTTGGGCCAGAGAGAGGTGAGCCAGGAGGCAGGTGGACCCCAGTGTGATGCTCTGAGGGGTCAGAGTGCAGACAGAGCTGAGGGGATGATCACCACGGCGAAAGCCCTGGGAGGAGATGGCTCTGCCCCACAGGAGAGCAGACAGTGAGGAAGCTTGACTCTCTGTATTTGAAGGTGACGTCACTTGACTAAGCTAAGGTCTGAAAAACCCGCCCAGTGAAAGAGTGTTGAAGTAAAGCATACCCCAGTAAAACCACAGATGAACTAACTCATAGCTGGAGTTGGAAAAATGTGTGGTTTTTCTTGGTAAAGCCTCTCTCCTTGTCTTCCTAACTATAAATAGATGTTTGTATAAGTGACGTGTGGGTCTGTAGAAATATCTATCTGAGGCACTTATTAAGAGAGAAAACAAAAACAGATGCCCTCCGTGTCATGAGGTTGTGTCACATAGCAGAAGGTTTGAGCACACACTGTCCATACCAGCACCTGTAAGCCTGTCCCAGCAGGTGAGGAAAGGGTACCCAGGACGGGACGAGGGGCTGGACGTTGCCTCTCCAAAGCAGAGCTTTTATCTGCGAGAGAGAGAACAGTATCTGAGCCTGTCGATCTCTCTGAAAGGCAGAAACGTCATCCAGGGACGAGACGGAAGTTGTCCGAGTCCAGGCATCCTTGGCCCGTCTTCCTGCACAGCCAGCGGGAGTTGTCAGTTTGCAGACATACAGAACTGCACTGTTTCCCCTCAGAACCACTCAGCAGCCACTGTGGACACTCAGTAACCTCCCCCACCAGCCATACTTTCTTCTACCAGGTCGGCATCCTTGCTCCAGGGTACAAACGATGGAAAAGTTACTTGGAATTATTTTTATACTTCGAGATTTTGAAAAGCCCGAGTGTTCGCCCTTCACAGGCATATCAAGGTCGAGAGTGTGAGACCCGGGCCAAGCTCTCGTTCATTTAACAATTCGGGGCCTTTGCTGGTCCAGGGCCTTTTTCAGGGCGGGTGTCCTGACCCCTCGGCTGGACTGATTGGAAAAGTATAAAGCGTGCGCGTGGTTGTGCCTTCCCGAAGGTGCAGTTACAGGAGGACCGGGGCCTTCAGGCTCTGGCTGGTTTCTCTTTCCAGCCCTTGGGGCCTCCCCTCCGAGTGCAGGGGGATTGTGACACTTGGAAATGTGCACCCAGGGCAACTGTCGGGTTTTCCAGCAGCTTCTGCACAGATGACAGATCTGGCAGTCAAATTGAGAACGCTGATTACGCAGGTTCAGGAGGAAAGCTTTTAAGGGTGAATGCTAATGTTTAGAATCCTGACGCCCCGTTTACTTGGGGAGGTGATCCCAGTGGAGGCATCTGGTTGGGTTGCCTTGGCCGCCTTGCGTGGACGGCCCAGCCCTGGGGGGTGGCCGCCGTGTCCCGGGTGCTCTGGCTGCTCCCCCGGTGTGTCTCTGCTGCTGTAGCTCCCAGGCTCTGGCCCTCTGCTCAGAGCTCAGTCTGCCTACGCGTTTATTTTCTCTCTGATCCTTTTGATTTTGTCTACCTTTATTAAGCCAAACACCAATCTGAAAATAAGAAGGATAATCAAACTGGACGCCTAAATGTTTGCTCAGGGTTCTCATGGTGGCAGTAGTTTCACTTTACTACAGCCTTCTACTTAAATCTATAATTAGGATATATTTCAAAATCACACTGGTCGTGAAGTGTCATGTCATGTAGTACAGCAGTTACTGGTTCACTGCGTTTTATGTGAGCCAAATAATGACGTGCAGTCACAGAGTCACACAGCTACATTATCAATATGCAGCCACTTGAACAGGAGCGAATACAGCGAAGACTGAACGTCTTGAAACGAAGTTTGGTCGTACGGTGGGGTCTGCTCTGACCCTTGGGTTCGAGTCTCTTTTACAAAATGGCTTTTGGGTCCTGTTCTGACTTTGAGATAACTAGTTCATCCTTTCATCACTGTAATCAGATCTGGTTTCAGATACAATATCTCTTCTGCAATTTTCATTAAAAAAAAAAACAAACACCAATCACTTTTGTTGCCAACAGGCATCAGCTGAAATTACGAGTCAGGAAAATCGTGAGGGCACTGCAGCTCCCAGCAAACAGATTAAAGGCTGCAGTGTTTGAAACCACAGGGTCGGGCTGAACCTCTGGGTTTTCTGACGAGGCCAGCACACACCTGGTGTTGGCCGGGGCCACCCGGAAAGCTGCGTGTGGTATAGATCTCTTGAGATGATGATGCAGTACAGGCTAGATGCATCTGTGACTTGCCCGCCTGGCTTTCTCGGCCGCCTTCCTTTATTTTCTGAACCAGCCGAGGAAATGACCATCATCCCAAGCCTGTCTTCTGATGCAGTGGTGGTCCTGGCTCGGGCTGTGCACGGCCAGCTGTCCCTTCCCAGGCCACCCGCGTTGCCCCCGGGTTTCTGTTGTCCTCCCATAAAGTGAGAGACCGGATGAGGCGAGCTGAGCTGTCCGCGTACCGTGTAGGGAGGGAGATGAAGGGCGTCCCGTGCAGCCCTGCCTTTTCTCTGCCTCAGCTTTGCCTGCTCTCACGGAGGGTTGGACTGAGACACTCAGGAAGCTGGTGACTCTGTGGGATGTGGTTCCCTGGCCTTGGAGAAGTACAAAGATGGATCTCAGGCAGGCAGTGCCACACTCTCGTTCAAATTATAAGCCTGTGCGTCGTCCGCAAAACTATATTAGAAATACAAGCTTCACAAAAATCCCAAGTGCCCGTGACCTCCAAAAATGATGATAGAGGTGGTTTATAAATGTGTAGTTGCGTTAGTTGTGCGTATATATCCTAGTATACGGAGGCCAATACACCATACGGGAAACGTATGGTGTCATCTGACCCAAGTGCAGCTTCTAAGCTTGGCCACTGTGTCCTTGCCAGAAGGGAATTCTGACTGCAGCAAGGTTTACCACCGCGGGCAACGTAGGAAAAGTAAGAGACTGACCGCCAAACCTTTTGGAATGTTTTATGCTAATTTACATTTCAGGAGATAATACCCTTCAGATATAGTGTAATCTGGGAAACGGGATAATTAATGAGTTGCTGTAACCTCTAAGCTGGGTCACAGGACAGGGGTTACAGAAATCACCAGTTCCACGTGGTCAGGGGTTGATCTCTGTTGAGCTCAAGAGAAAAGTTCACACAGTTTAAGAGGAGCATTTGAGGTTTACGTTTGATTTTCAGTGATCTCCTGTCTTAGACCGCAGGGTGACCAGGTTTGACGTGGGCCTTGTGTGCCGTAGGAGTCCAGTGGTCGGATTTAGAGCCACCGTTCCAGGTAGTGGTGATGCGGAGCTGGAAGCCATCCCCGTGGTACGTGCACTGGTTTCCAACTGTGATTAATAAGTGCTTCTGTTATTTTAGCAACCGCGGAGGTCCCTCCCGTGACTCAGGGGCCTTCCATATTAGGCTTGGGGAGACGCAGCTGAGCTGGAAGGTGGGGACTCATCGGATGCGGAGGCTTCTGTGGGGCTGCAGCGTGGAGATCCGATGATGTCACCGGGGAGTGAGCCCAGGCCGCGGGACTGGCTGCAGCTCCCCGGGCCGGAAGCCGCGATGCGGAGATGCAGACTTCCTGCCAAATCTGCGCGCTTTGCCAGTCCTGCTTCCCCGCCTCTTGCCTCAGGAGGTCCTCGCAGCGTCTCCCAAGGGCGTCTGTGCAGGTGGGGAGGGCAGGCCCTGCCCTGCTGGTCTCAGCAGGGCCCGTGCAGCAGACACCCAGCCTTTGTCGGTGCTTTCACCCTGAGTCATCGTCCACGGGGAAATCGGGTATCCAAGAGGTCAGAGAGCCCTGTGTTTCCTTCTGTTTTGTTCTGTCTTAGGCCACATTCCTGCAGAAAACCATGACTAGACCACCTTCAGAAATGAGCGCTCATGATCGGATACGCCTGGTAGTAGAGGTTGCTCTTGGCTGGTCTCTCTCGATACTCAAGTCCTCATGAATTGCTTAATCCATTTATTCAGCAAATAGTTAATGACACTGTGAATTTTCACAGTGTTTTACATACATTCTTTATTGAATTGTAGAAGAGTCCTGTGAGACCATCGTCTGTCCTTTTAAAAATTATAAAATCTCCTCTTTCCAGAAGGAAGAAAACGCGCCTCTCGGAGGTGGGGCGTCCCCAGGCGGGCGGGCGCTTCTCGCTCTGGGCTCTTCTCCCCTAAAACAGCATGCTCTCACCGCACAGAACCCTGCGGTGGCGAGGCCTTCTGTAACCCACAGAGTTCTCCGGTTATCTAGGATTTCTTAGAATCGATGAGGGGAAAACAGTTGTGCCGCGGAAATGGAGCTTTAACGGCCCACGGCCCGTCTTCCGTGACCGCTGGGGGAGGACATACTGGGAAACCTTTCCTGACACTTTAAAAAGCGAGCAAACAAATTAGTGTCACTCCTTCACTCAGCAAACACTCACTGACTCACAGAACACTTAGGTGTCCCCGAATGAGTGGGGTCGTGGAATGGCAGCAGAGAGGGCTGGTGAGGCCAGAGGTTGAAGCAGGTAGTGCGGAGACCCCAGGGAGGGGTGACCAGCCCTCCTGGGAGCAGAGGGGAAGATTCGGGAGACAGCGAGCGAGGCCTGACAGTGGGGAGGTTTGATCAAGTGAACCTGGGTGGAGAAGGCCACTGGGCCACACGTCCAGAGGCCCAGGGGTGGACAGAAGGCCACGCATCTGCAGGACGGCGGGCGTCCAGCTTCGTGGCCGGAGAGGGGCCCGCGGGGAGGGGGTGAGGAAGGCCTGGCTGGACTGTGTCCCACGCACAGAGTCATGGAAAATATGCAAATAGCTCTTTGTCTGAATGGATACATTCACAGGTTGAGCACAGTGTTTCCCGGGTATCTGTATAATCTGTGGAATCTCTCTAGACGCTTTGAAAAGGAATTTGGGAACCTACTTGTCACCTCTTCCTCACCCCTTTGTTCTTTTTTCAGCAGCAGTATCCGATTTTGATTACCCATAAGAGAGGTTGTCAGGAGTTTAAAAACCTCTAAAATCATAATTTTTTTTTTAAAGAAAGATTTATTCAAATAAAGAACTTGACTAGTCAAGACTTCGAAAGCGCCAGCCAGAAGCAGAGCCCTGGTCTTAGGGAATAATGTAACGTGTGCCTCCGAGGACTTGAGGTGGTCCTGCCCATGCTTACAGCACTGGTCGGTTCAACGAGCCCCCTTCAGAGCTGCTGAGGGACGGCAGTGAACGGGCAGGCTCCCTGTGCCTGTCACCGCAGGTGGCGCCGTGTTGCTCTAGGACACTGTCTTTGCTCTTTCTTCTCTCCTTTCCGTCACTGCATAACTCCTCTGACGTGGATTCAACATGCTCCGACTTCAACTCTGAAAACACACCGTGAACCAGGTGTATCACAGCTGACCGGTGAACAGCCTCCTCCAACCTGACGGTGCGTCCGGCAGGTCCGGCTCTCTCTCCTGTGGTCTGCCTTCTTCCGTGTCCAGCAGAGTTCACTGTCCTGTCACGAATATGTAAACGTGAACCTGTTCCTTTGTTCACTTCTACCCCCACCGCAGACTGTACTACCGTCATTCTCGGATACAAGATCTAGGACAGGAAGTACGTTGGCAGTGCCCTGCAGACCCACAGCCTGCAGTCAGAGTGAACGTTCAGGTTCACGTCGTCTGTTTTCTCGTGTTTGCTTTCAGAACTTGGGTGACTGAGAGCTGAATGTGTCCGTTTGACGTGTGTCACTTAAGTGGCTGTAAGTCCCTGGGGATTATCAGAAGGCATCAGCGTCAGTATCTTTCACCATCTGATCAATAGAGTCTCCTTTATAAGACGGAGAACAAGGTGAAGTTATCTTGCAGTCGTCTTACGTGCTTTTAAATACCGGTTCCTGTGCGAGAGTAGGTGTTGGGCAGAAGGGGTGACTCTGGGGCCGCCCGTGTGGTCCTGGCATCCTGCCCCTTCCTGCGCGGTGGTGACCTGTAGCAGAGAGAAGATTGTGTGTAGTAATTAGGGTGACTGACTAGCATTCAAACTCATGTCAAGCGCCGTCTCCCCAGAGTAAGGCCGTGGCCCTCTAATTGCAAATGCGTGCCCAGTGATTACAGAGCGTTCTGAAAAGCCGTGCTCCCCAGACCACCGGCAGCAGCATCACCTGGGAAATTGTTAGAAACAGAAATTTCTGGCCCCGTCCCAGACCTACTGAATCCGAAACTCTGAGGGTGGGTCCTGCGGTCTGTGCCTTTTCAGGCTCTGGATGACTGCGATGCTCACTAAAGTTTGAGACCCACACCTGCGAGGGAGTATTTTGTCCCTTAAATAAGTGAGATTTGCAACTGATGATGTAGCAAATGCCAGGAAATGGTTTCCAACCCGCCTCTACAAGTAAGCAGCACTTTCACTTCTGGCTAGCAGTATTGCCACCGGGAAAGACAGTGTTATTCCACGGGAAAAACAATGTAATTTGGCAACTAAGACCAAAGCAAAACAAAGTCTCAGTACTTGCTCATGAAGACAGGGCTTCAAATGAGTGGACTTGCTGAAAGGCAACTGGATCTCAGAGCCCCGCCCCATCTTCCATTCTGGTTTGAAAAGCTTCCTAATTGAGTCGAATTCAAGGTTCAGTTGGAAAAAGATTGGAAACGCATCACCTCTTCTTTCCTCCTTTTTCAGATAAAGATAAGGTCATAAAGTCTTCTCAAGGGCAGTGTGGCCCTCATATTTTATGTGAAATTCACACACGCTTTGACCCCGCAATTTCTAGAAATTTTTCCCACAGAAAACTCAAAATACGTACTCAAGTTGTACAAGGATCTTCACTGCTCCACTGCTTGTACTGGAGAGTCCTTGAGGGGGCTGTGTCTGTCGTTGATAAGGGTTTGGCCTGTCTGTGCCCCGGCACACGTGGGCTCCAGCCCAGCTGGGGCAGGGGTTCGGGGTGGCGACGGGGAGGGGCGTCTGTGACCGTCGTGGGAGATGAAGCGTCGCTGAGGAAGATGCACACGTGTGATCCAGCTGCTGTGATCACACAGAAGCCCTACCTGTAAACATCCGTGTGTTGTGTGTGCAGGTGTCCGCACAGTGGAAGCTCTGGGAAGAGAGCGCTGGACACGAGCAGAGCTGTTCCCTGGGGATGGCCCCCTATGAGGAAGGGTGGTTTGGGGGAGGAAGCTTCACTTTTACTTTATTATCCTAGTACTTTGATTTTCTGAGACTCGAGTTTTCCACAATGAATATTTATTCCTTTTGAAAAAAAAATTAGGAAGAAAACTAAGTTCCAGGAATATTAAGAGACGGCTCATTAGTAGTAGAGCTGACGTGGGTACCCTGATCTCCTGTTTCCCGGTCAGTGTTGTTCACGATTATTTTCCACTTCCCTATAGCAGAGCTAGTCCAAGTTTTAGAGCAAGAATGTTACCTCACCTACCAATTCTGCTTGTGAGGAGACTGAACCCGAGGGGCTGAGACGGGAGAGCGCACCCCCCAGGTTGTGATGGAGAAGTAAGAAGAGAGACACCCCCCACCATGAGTGAAAGGGAATCACACTGAAGGGGGCTCTCTGCTGTGAATCGTCACCCAGGGTCGCTCCTGCAGCCGGGAGCCGCCACTTCGTCTTAGGGCCTGTCTTGTGGGTTCGGAGACAACAAGGAAATCGGGGCATTTGTACGGTTTAGGGGTTGAATGTGCTCATCCCTGCGGTCAGAGGCTGGAGACGAGGCTATTGAGCAGGAAGCGTCATTCACTGGCTTTCAACCCAGCAAAGATACCATGCAATTTGGGCCCGGCTGTCCTTGGAATCTCTCTCTGTTTCTCTCTGTCTCTCTCTCTCTCTTCTTTTTTACTTTTTTTTTTTTTTTTTTTAACCATGTCATGCAGCTTGTGGGATCTTAGTTCCCCGACCAGGGGTTGAACCCAGGCCCCCTGCAGTGGAAGCACGGAGTCCTAACCACTGGACCACCAGGGAAGTCCCTCTCTCTCTCTCTCAAAAGAAAGCTTCTCACACCATCACTGATAAGATGTTTGGCACAAAATGTAAACCGCTGAGGGCATAAAAGGAGACAGTACTGGAGACAAAAAGTCAGGATACTTGTCCAACTTAGAACTACGGTCATTTGCGTTCTGAGCGCTCAACACTGGTAGAATTCAAACCTTCAAGCAGAGTGTACTTTCTTTTTTGTTGTTGTTGTTGTTGTTTAATCTTTATTGGAGTATAATTGCTTTACAATGGTGTGTTAGTTTCTGCTGTATAACAAAGTGAATCAGCTATACATATACATATGTTCCCATATCTCTTCCCTCTTGCGTCTCCCTCCCTCCCACCCTCCCTATCCCACCCCTCTAGGCGGTCACAAAGCACCGAGCTGATCTCCCTGTGCTATGCGGCTGCTTCCCACTAGCTATCTGTTTTACGTTTGGTAGTGTATATATGTCCATGCCTCTCTCTCGCTTTGTCACAGCTTACCCTTCCCCCTCCCCATATCCTCAAGTCCATTCTCTAGTAGGTCTGTGTCTTTATTCCTGTCTTACCCCTAGGTTCTTCATGACATTTTTTTCCCTTAAATTCCATATATATGTGTTAGCATATGGTATTTGTCTTTCCCTTTCTGACTGACTTCACTCTGTATGACAGACTCTAGGTCTATCCACCTCATTACAAATAGCTCAATTTCATTTCTTTTTATGGCTGAGTAATATTCCATTGTATATCTGTGCCACATCTTCTTTATCCATTCATCCGATGATGGACACTTAGGTTGTTTCCATCTCCTGGCTATTGTAAATAGAGCTGCAATGAACATTTTGGTACATGACTCTTTTTGAATTATGGTTTTCTCAGGGTATATGCCCAGTAGTGGGATTGCTGGGTCATATGGTAATTCTATTTGTAGTTTTTTAAGGAACCTCCATACTGTTCTCCACAGTGGCTGTACCAATTCACATTCCCACCAGCAGTGCAAGAGTGTTCCCTCTTCTCCACACCCTCTCCAGCATTTATTGTTTCTAGATTTTTTGATGATGGCCATTCTGACTGGTGTGAGATGATATCTTATTGTAGTTCTGATTTGCATTTCTCTAATGATTAATGGTGTTGAGCATTCTTTCATGTGTTTGTTGGCAGTCTGTATGTCTTCTTTGGAGAAATGTCTATTTAGGTCTTCTGCCCATTTTTGGATTGGGTTATTTGTATTTTTGTTATTGAGCTGCATGAGCTGCTTGTAAATTTTGGAGATTAATCCTTTGTCAGTTGCTTCATTTGCAAATATTTTCTCCCATTCTGAGGGTTGTCTTTTGGTCTTGTTTATGGTTTCCTTTGCTATGCAAAAGCTTCATTAGGTCCCATTTGTTTATTTTTGTTTTTATTTCCATTTCTCTAGAAGGTGGGTCAAAAAGAATCTTGTTGTGACTTATGTCATAGAGTGTTCTGCCTGTGTTTTCCTCTAAGAGTTTGATAGTTTCTGGCCTTACATTTAGGTCTTTAATCCATCTTGAGCTTATTTTTGTGTATGGTGTTAGGGAGTGATCTAATCTCATACTTTTTTTTTTTTTTTTAAATCTCATACTTTTACATGGACCTGTCCAGTTTTCCCAACACCACTTATTGAAGAGGCTGTCCTTTCTCCACTGTACATTCCTGCCTCCTTTATCAAAGATAAGGTGACCGTATGTGCGTGGGTTTATCTCTGGGCTTTCTATCATGTTCCATTGATCTATCTTTCTGTTTTTGTGCCAGTACCATACTGTCTTGATTCCTGTAGCTTTGTAGTATAGTCTGAAGTCAGGGAGCCTGATTCCTCCAGCTCCGTTTTTCGTTCTCAAGATTGCTTTGGCTATTCGGGGTCTTTTGTGTTTCCATACAAATAGTGAAATTTTTTGTTCTAGTTCTGTGAAAAGTGCCAGTGGTAGTTTGATAGGGATTGCATTGAAGCTGTAGATTGCTTTGGGTAGTAGAGTCATTTTCACAATGTTGATTCTTCCAATCCAAGAACATGGTATATCTCTCCATCTATTTGTAACATCTTTAATTTCTTTCATCAGTGTCTTATAGTTTTCTGCATACAGGTCTTTTGTTTCCTTAGGTAGGTTTATTCCTAGATATTTTATTCTTTTTGTTGCAATGGTAAATGGGAGTGTTTCCTTAATTTCACTTTCAGATTTTTCATCATTAGTGTATAGGAATGCCAGAGATTTCTGTGCATTAATTTTGTATCCTGCTACTTTACCAGATTCATTGATTAGCTCTAGTAGTTTTCTGGTAGAGTCTTTAGGATTCTCTATGTATAGTATGATGTCATCTGCAAACAGTGACAGCTTTACTTCTTCTTTTCCAATTTGGATTCCTTTTATTTCCTTTTCTTCTCTGATTGCTGTGGCTAAAACTTCCAAAACTATGTTGAATAAGAGTGGTGAGAGAGGGCAACCTTGTCTTGTTCCTGATCTTAGTGGAAATGCTTTCAGTTTTTCACCATTGAGGACGATGTTGGCTGTGGGTTTGTCACATATGGCCTTTATTATGTTGAGGAAAGTTCCCTCTGTGCCTACTTTCTACAGGGTTTTTATCATAAATTGGTGTTGAATTTTGTCGAAAGCTTTCTCCAAGCAGAGTGTACTTTCATTCTGTGCTGTAAACAGTGGGAAGGAAAGGCTTGGATTCACAAAATGTATTTCTCCCTGAAATATCCTGAGTGATAAATTATCTGATTTTATGAAATAGCCTGAATCCTAGTCTTTAGCAAAGTAATGAAAGATTCAGCTTTGTGAATATATTTCATTTTTTAACTTAGTGTCCAAAGCTACTTGGAGCTCTGATTTCAGGACAGAAGTAATGTTCATTCATTCCTTCTGCCCCTGGTTCATAGCATGATTAACTTGTATGTTCACTGCAGACACACATGGCCTTTCTCCTGAAATGCACCATGAGGCCACCACCCACCTTCAGGACAGACGGGGAGGTGCTTCTCACCCCTTCCCACAGGTGTGAGGGGTGTGAGGACAGTGCACGGGGGGCTGTCCGTCCTGGGCCCTGACGGTTCCCGTGGTCACGACGGGTTCATTGACACACCTGTGGAGAGCTCAGATCTGCTTTTCAACGTCTGCCTCAAGCTTTCCACTAGATTCTGAGATCTCAGAACAAATGAAACTTAATGTTCATATTTTCTGAATACTGAAGGAAAGTGACAGGAAACTAAAATGTTTACATCCATGACCTCACTTAAACCTGCCGAGAAGCCGCGTAAGCAGGTGTTACTGTTCCCTCTTTTAAAGAACAGGACACCGAGGCCTGCGGAAGTTAAGTGAACGGCAGTGTTGAGATTCAGCCCACACTTCGATGGTGTGTCGCCAGCTGGCCGGCAGGCCTGCCATGCATGCTGCTTCCTGCAGCCTCTTTCCTTGTCTTTCCTCTGTTCCATTTGAGCCGCACCCTCTCTTCCCTTCTTCCCAGATGTGTCTTCCCCACCAGTCGTACCAACATTATTCTCTACTTCAGAGGCTGCTGACCTCTCTCTGTCCCCAGAATACGTTTTTTCCGCCCGTCCCCATATATCAGAAGTGACCTACATTGTCAAACAGAAGAAAGAGGCACAATAAAACTTTATTTGATAAGTTAATAGGACAGTTGTCCAAACTCTTGTATTAAATTGGAAAATCCCTGTGGACTTTTTGTGTTCATCCCAAACCAGTTTCTACTGAAAGACTCATACCTTAGCACTTTAATAAGTAATTGGTCAAAAACCATTAATGCTAGATGTGGAAAAAAGAAACCATAGTTTTCTTTTTATATATATAAATTTATTTATTTTTGGCAGCGTTGGGTCTTTGTTGCTGCTCACAGGCTTTCTCTAGTTGCGGCGAGCGGGGGCTACTCTTCGTTGCGGTGCGTGGGGTTCTCATTGCTGTGGCTTCTCTTGTTGTGGAGCACGGGCTCTAGGCGTGCGGGCTTCAGTAGTTGTGGCGCAGGGCTTAGTTGCTCCGCGGCATGTGGGATCTTCCCGGACCGGGGCTCAAACCCGTGTCCCCTGCATTGGCAGGCGGATTCTTAACCCCTGTGCCACCAGGGAAGTCCCTATCCATTCATCTGTTGATGGACATTTAGGTTGCTTCCAAGTCTTGGCTATTGTCAGTAGCGCTGCTGTGAACATTGGGGTGCATGTATCTTTTTAGACCGTGTTTTTCTCCAGATATATGCTCATGAGTGTGATTACTGTATCATATGGTAGCTCTATTTTTATTTTTATATTTTTTTAATTTTTATTTATTTATTTATTTTTTTTGCGGTACGCGGGCCTCTCACTGTTGTGGCCTCTCCCGTTGCGGAGCACAGGCTCGGGACGTGCAGGCTCAGCGGCCATGGCCCACCGGCCCAGCCGCTCTGCGGCATGTGAGACCCTCCCGGACCGGGGCACGAACCCGTGTCCCCTGTATTGACAGGCGGACTCTCAACCACTGCGCTACCAGGGAAGCCCCGGTAGCTCTATTTGTAGTTTTTTAAGGAACCTCCATACCATTCTCCATAGTGGCTGCACCAGCTTACATTCCCAGCAGCAGTGTAGGAGGGCTCCCTTCTCGCCGTACCTTCCCAGCATTTATTATTTGTGGACTTTCTGATGATGGCAGTTTTGACCGGTGCCAAAGTTGCCATCATCAAAAATCAAAACTATCTCATTGTGGTTTTGCTCTGCATTTCCCTTATGATTAGTGATGTTGAGCATCTTTTCATGTGCTTGTTGGCCATCTGTATGTCTTCTTTGGAGAAATGTCTGTTTAGGTCTTCTGCCCATTTTTGGATTGGGTTGTTTGTTTTTATCCACTGTTAAACTTTGCCCAAAAAAAAGTCTTTTAGGATTCATAAAATGAGTTTTCATAATTCTAGTCTTTTGGGTAAAACGGGAGACCACATTGGTATGTGAATGGAGAGAAGGCACAGCCAGCTGCTTAGCGGCAGGAAAACGGGAGATGAGAGAGAACCTCACAGACGAGCGCCCCTCGTAGTAACTTCTTTCACGCAGCGTAATCGTGAGCTTCTTCCTTGTATGTACAGAGATTTTCTTCAGTGGAAAATTTGGCCTTAAAGTCTGGTACCGGTTGGCACAGACGGGAACGCAGTGGAGACAGGGCCACCCTGGGGAGCCACAGCAGACCCGGGTGTCCCCTGGCCCAGCCCTCGTGTCTCTTCATCACCTGCTTCCTGGTCCTCGTGTTGCTGGAGCTGGAGGAGCCCCAGGGCCGGGTAGGGGGGATGCAGGGTCTCAGAGACCAGATGCAGGGTGCACGGGGAGCGCTCGCGTAGGTGATGCTGTGACAGGGTGAGGGCAGGAGAGCGGAGACCCTCACCCTGCTCGGGGGCATGGGGAAGGGCTGCTGCCCGGGACGCGGGGCTGGACCCCGAGAATGGGGTGGTGGGGAGAGGCCACAGCCAGCCCACCAGGCCTGGTGGCCCAGGTCGGAGAACTCAGGATTTGTCCCGAGGGCAGGCTGAAGCGACTGGGGCCATGTGCGTCAGGAAGGTACAAGATGAGACGTGCTGTTTGAAAACCCCTCTGGGTGACATGAGGCAGCGCGCGTGGGAGGTCGTCTGGGAGTGGGAGAGGCAGGGGTGGTGGGGTCAGATGGCTTGGTGAGGGGTGAGGTGAGGCCAGGGAGGGCCGGGCGGGGTGAGTCCTGGGGTGCTGAGTGGAGGAGCTGCATCCGTGATGGTGCCGTTTGCTGGGGGGAGGAGAGATGACAGCAGCTCCCGGCACACCTGTGTGCCAAGCGCTGTCCTTGGCTACCTCCCCTTACACGGGTGAGAGAAGGGTTGGTCCAGCTCGTCGGTACTGCAGAGAACAGGTACATACACACACGGGCCATGTGACGCATCCCTGCAGATGCAGAGACAGACACGGGAGCGAGGAAGCCTGTGTGCAGAGCGGGGCAGTGTCTGGCATCTGTTAAGTTTCCATAGCCATCCTCTCCTTCTGCCTCTCCCGGTTCAAGGATTCATTCATGGATGGTGTGCTGAACTTCAGGTGACAGGTTGAAGGGTAAAGCAGACGTGGACCTGCCCTTAGAGAGATCGCGGTCTCAGGAGGAAACAGACAGTAACTAAACGAGCAGTGGCCGTGCGTGGACAGGCCATCAGGGGGTGCTGCCGGCAGGTCTGGGGCCTTGGACAGAAACGTGAGAGTTCTAGCTCTTGCATTACCCTTGAATGGATACATGGGGGACGGGGCGGGGCTCAGGGGAGGATGCACACTGTTGAGTGGGCAAAAACTGTTTCCCAGATGTTCTTCTCCGAGGTTCCACAGGCAGCCCCAGTGATTTAGGTCAGAAGTGGGCCTCGGGCCAGTTTTGTAGGTGGGGAGGCTGAAGGCCCAGGGGAGACAGCACCACGGTATCGGGGCCTGGAAGAGAGCAGGGTGCCGTCCCGGCTGCTCCCCTGTCTTGCGGGTGTGGCCCCCTCGGGCCCGAGGCGGTGGGGGGGCCCCGGGCGGCCGGCCTGCACACAGGTCAAGTCCCAGAGTCCTGCTCAACTATATATAGTAAAGAGTTTCCATAACGGAGCTGCTGCAAAGGGCCCAGGGAGGAAAGAGGACGCCAGCTGAACGTTTTCCACTAAAGCTCTTTTTTTTTTAATTTAATTTTATTTTTTATACAGCAGGTTCTTATTAGTTTTATTAGTTATCTGTTTTATACACATCAGTGTATACATGTCAATCCCAGTCTCCCAGTTCATCCCACCACCACCACCACCCCACCGCGGCTTTTCCGCCTTGGTGTCCATACGTTTGTTCTCTACATCTGTGTCTCAATTTCTGCCCTGCAAACCAGTTCATCTGTACCATTTTCTAGGTTCCACATATATGCGTTAATATACGATATTTGTTTTTCTCTTTCTTACTTCACTCCGTGTGACAGTCTCTAGATCCATCCACGTGTCTGCAAATGACCCAATTTCGTTTCTTTTTATGGCTGAGTAATATTCCATTGTATATATGTGCCACATCTTCTTTATCCATTCATCTGTTAGGTTGCTTCCATGTCCTGGCTATTGTAAATAGAGCTGCAGTGAACACTGTGATACATGACTCTTGTTGAATTATGTTTTTCTCAGGGTATATTCCCAGTAGTGGGATTGCTGGGTCGTATGGTAGTTCTATTTGTAGTTTTTTAAGGAACCTCCATACTGTTCTCCATCGTGGCTGTATCAATTCACATTCCCACCAACAGTGCGAGAGGATTCCCTTTTCTCCACACCCTCTCCGGCATTTGTTGTTTGTAGATTTTCTGATGATGCCCATTCTGACCAGCGTGAGGTTAAAAGCTCATTCTTAACAGACATGTTTCTGTGCTGGCTCTTGCCCAGGTAGGAGGGAAGTGGCCCACTTCCCCGTAGAGCTGCACCTGTGGAGCACGCCTGAGTCTGTGGATGTGAACTTGTGCCCTTGTCACCCCTTTCTTCGGGTTACTCCTCCGCGGCTCCCTGATGTCTGTGGGGAGGGGCTCTGAGGAAGTGACCACGTTGCCAAAACCGTTGAAATGAATCTTTGCAGTGCATTTGGGATGATGTTGCAAAGGAATGTTCTGAGGTCAGCAGAATGGGTGGTTCACATAAAACTGTTAGGTCTGTTTTAAGATAAACACTTTTACATTACAGTTACTGGTTTTTCTTAAAATTAAGGCATTCTTCTTCTGATCTCAGACCCGCTGGTACCAGTGACACACACATTTTGTTAATTTTCTGAATCAGTTCACGTCTGCACTGTGGGGCTTCGGATCACCGTAGGTTCCACTTTTCCCAGGACTGTCAGTCTGCCTATTGGGGGCGAGTCCTGTCCAGGTCACGTCTTTCCTGGACAAAAAGGTCCCCGTTTGGACACTGAATTACATGGTCATCTTGGATATTAATTGCTACACTTCTTGAAGGTTTGCTGGAGCTTAGCTCTAAGCATTCCATATGTCCTAACTCACTTCACCCTTGCAGCCCAGGAGAGAAATCCCATTGTAAGCCCTACTCCAGGATGAGGAAATGGGCTCAGGAAGGTTAAGGGATCAAGGACACTCGGCCAGTAAATTCCCCCCGGGCGGTCTGACCCCAGAGCCTCACTCCTGTGAAGGACACACCGCCTTTAATCCCTAAAGCGGTAAGAAGTATGTGGAGAAAACTCCCCAGAGATGGAAAGCCCTTTGAGTTCTTAAATGGAATTGCTTTCCCAGGGCACCAGTGCCCGGCCCATCATGGAAACAGTGAGGACTGTCCAGGTCCTGAGCAGAAGAGATTCGGGTGTATTTGTTTTTCTTGCCTTTGAAAACATTCAAGTTAGAAAAGTTCAGTCATGAGCTAGATGTCGAAGTACAAGCCTGGAGCTGTTCCAGTCACCCTCCAGGCCCGTCTTCCTTCTGTCCACAACCCTCCTCTGAAAGCCGTTCTTCCCTCCCCGGTTCCATGAACACGTGACTCATTGGGTTTCGTCAGGGACCCACCTTGGAAACCGGGGAGAGAGCAAGCAGTCTGTTAGTGATTGCCTGTCAAGAGGGGCTCGCTGTACACAGAGCAGGACGCCCTGGACCCTTGCTGCTCAGGATTGCTTGTTTCTAAATTAATCGCTTTAGGATGTACTGTTACCTTTGTTAACGCCACTGCCCCGTTGTAGACTGGAGACTTAGGACTTTTTTGTAACCCTTTCTTCTCTCCGATGAAAATAGTCCTTATGTCAAGATGAAAGAAAAGTCAAATACCAAGTAGGTCAGCAAACTGCTAAATAACCCTATTTATATTCATGGAAAGGTAATTGTTTAAGGCAGAGGTTTGCCTTCGTTAATTTTTATTTTACACGTACGTATTAACTTCTTAAGTCTTACCTTTCATAACAAGAAGTCTAGATCAGTTAACGTATTTTTTTGAAAACAAGTTTATCGTATAACATTTTAAAGTATGATTTTCTTTTTTCCAGTTTTATTGAGATATAATTGACGAATAACATTGTGCTAGTTTTAGGTGTACAGTGCGACGGTTTGATACAAGTATATGTTGTGAAATGATCTCCACAGTAAGTTAACATTCATCACCTTACATCATTACAAATTTTCTTTCTTGTGATGAAAACTTTTAAGATCTACCCTCAACAACTTTCAAATATACAATACAGTATTATTAACTGTAGTCACCATGCTGTGCATTACATCCCCATGACTTATTTATCTTACAACTGGAAGTTTGTACCCTTTGATTACCTTCACCCATTTCCCCCATCTCTGGCAACCACCAATCTGTTCTCTATTAACCTGAGGTATTTTTTTTTTTGTTACTGCTGTTGTGTTTTGTGTGTGTGTGTTCGTTTGTTTTTAAGATTCCACATATAAGTGGTAACATAGAGCATTTGTTGTTCTCTGTCTGACTTATTTCACTTAGCATAATGCCCTCCAAGTCCATCCATGTTGCTGCACATGGCAAAATTTCATTCTTTTTTATGACTGAGTAGTATTCCATCGTGTATATGTGCCACATCTTCTTTATCCATTCATCTGTTCGTGGACACTTAGGTAGTTTCCATGTCTTGGATGCTGTAAATAGTGCTGCAGTAAGCATGGGTGTGCAGGTAACTCTTCAAGATAGTAAATTCGTTTTCTTTGGATGGATCCCCAGGAGTGGAATTGCTGGATCATACGGTGGTTCTATTTTTAATTTTTTGAGGACCCTCCATGCTGTTTTCCGTAATGGCTGCACCAATTTACATTCCCAGCAACAATATAGGAGGCTTCATCCAGTACCCTCTCCTGTCTTTATCTGTGTTCTATTTTTTTCCGAACTGCCTTAGTAAAGACCCTCCCCAGTATTTGTGTTCTTTTTGGTGACAGCCATCCTGACAGGTGTGAGGCGAGATCTCATTCTGATTTTGATTTGCATTTCCCTGAGGATTAGTGATGCGGAGCATCTTCTCACATGCCTGTTGGCTATTAGTGTGTCTTCTTTGGAGAAATGTCTATTTAGTTAATCTGCTGGTAATTAATTGGATTGTTGGGGGGGTTGTTGTTGTTGTTGTTGTTGTTGTTTTTGCGGTACGCGGGCCTCTCACTGTTGTGGCCTCTCCCGTTGCGGAGCACAGGCTGCAGACGCGCAGGCTCAGCGGCCATGGCTCACGGGCCCAGCCGCTCCGCGGCATGTGGGATCTTCCCGGACCGGGGCACGAACCCGCGTACCCTGCATTGGCAGGCAGACCCCCAACCACTGCACCACCAGGGAAGCCCTGTTTGGGGGTTTTTTTGCAGCTGAGTTGTTTTGAGTTCTTTATATATTTTGGATATGAACCCCTTATCAGATAGATGATTTACAAATATTTTCTCCCATCCCATAGGTTGCCTTTTCACTTTGTTGATGTTTCCCTTTGCTACAGAAGCTTTTTAGTTTGAGATGTAGTCCCACGTGTTAATTTTTGCTTTTGTTGCCAGGTTAACATGTTAATATGGTAACAGAGCCCAATGGATAACCCAGAGTTGTCTAGCAAATCAGACATAACAGTAAAGGTTCAGGGAGGGGGAGGGAGGGGGTCTTTCTCAGCTTCTTAACTTCCACATCATCTTCTCATCATCTTAAGGTCAGATACCAAAATCTTTGGTCAGAACCAATATTGCAATTATGATAAATCAAGAATCGAAGGATTTCTGATTTCTCCTCTCTCTATTCACGGTAAACATGCATATGTCAGAAAGTATATAGAAAGGAAACATTTGAGGAAGAGTAAATGTGCTTTTTTAAATGTGCCTTCTTCGGGGAACATGAAACATGTACCTCCTTAATGCTTTCCGTCACGGTGCCACTGTGCAGAGAATTAAAATGCCGTGGTAGAAGGGAGCCTGCCTGACGCCCACATTCCTCCCGGTGTTCAGACCCTTCTGGTTAGGACAGCTCTCCTAGAACTGCTCATTGAGAATTAAACTCTGATTGTTGTGGGCCGAATGTTAGGTTGGAAGAAGTTTTCCTAATAAGGAATACTGATGTAATGTTCGCGGAGGGGGTCAGGCCCCTCCACATGTTTTATTTCCATCAGCCGGATTCCAGGGGGAAGTGGGCGGGGAGGGGGGCTGGGGGCTGCTTGCTATTTTTAGCCAAACTGCCTTAGTAACACCAGGAGGCATGTTTCCAAGGGTTACACTCCTGGGTGCGCTGTAAGATGTTTCTCCTGGCATCTCTCTTTATACTGTTTGATCAAGCATAAATAATACTTTTATTAACATTGTAACTTCTACGCAGAGGATGAAAACAGTATCCTTTGCGATCTCTCCGTATCCTGGCAGCTCTTCTCTGAGATACAGTGTTTCGGGTCAACAGACATAGTGGCACCAGCGTTGAGGAGACTGTATTAACTTTTCAGAACACACTGCAGCAGGAAGCGACTGCAAGGGCGTCTCTCAGGTCATGCTGACCAGCCTGTTCTGCCCACAGTACGCAATCTAGATTCTCCCCCTGCCCCTAACCTGCTCCAAATGTAATGACGGTCTGCGCATTTCAAGGCGGAGGCTGTTGTTTCTGTGCTTCTGCGTGATGTTCCTTTAAACGTTTGTATAAACTGGAGGAAAAAATCAAATTTGAGATAAAAGCTGGGCTCTGTGACTTGGTCGTTCCCTCTCTGGTTGACATGTTACGTCATTTGGGGTTTTGCTCTGTTCCGTGGAGTTCATCTCCCCCCACTCCCCGAGGCCGCAGCCCCGGGCCTGTTGCCTCGCAGCTCCGCCCCGCACCCCGATGATGCCACGTCCCGAGGCCCTGCAGTGTGACCCTGGGGGTAGAAGGCTCTCTGTGGAGTTGGGGATCTCCCTTTCTGCCTGAAGGGGGCGCTGGGCCAGAGGTGAGGGGGTATTCCCAGCCGTCCTGACCAGGGGCCCCAAGCAGCCGGGTGAATGTCTTAGAGAGTGGGACGGGTCAGAAACACAGTATCAGAGTAGTTTCTGCTACCGTTTGCCAGGAAGTCAGCAAACAAACTAGAAAATGGGTAAGAAATTGGGGGCCAGCTTTGTGCCATGGTCGTGGCAGCTCCGTCCGCTGCCTCTGGCTTGGCGCCTCCGGGGCTGGGCCCTCAGACCCCAAGGCCCTGTAGTGTGTCCACCCTGGTGCGTATCTAACAGGGGAAAGAGGCAGTCCCCTCAGGCGGAGGTGCAGGGAACGTTTAGAACTAAGCTTCCCGGAGCAGTAGGATGTGAAGTACAGACACAGGCCACATACACAGGTTCAGTGTATCAGTTAGTAGTCATACCACAAGGGAAAAAGCAGCAGTGAAATTAGATTTAATAATGCGTTGTGTTTAACCCAGAGGATTAAGAATATTATTTTCTCCCCATGTAACATAAACATGGTTAGTGAGATCATTTTTACACTCACAGCGTCTCTCGGGCTGGACCAGCCATGTGGCCAGTGCCCGGCAGCCACATCTGGCCGGTGGCCACCATGTTTGGACAGCCCAGGTCTCGAGGGTGTAAAGCAGGGAACCCACAGCCCTTTACACCCCAAATCAGTGTAGCAGAAGCAATGTTAAATATTCTAAATGGCCATCCCAGTTGTGTCACATCTGCTGAACTTGCAAACCTGTAGCAGCCAATCCCAGTAGGAGGAGTGGAGGTTCTTCAGTGCAGGAGTATCAGCCCAGGACCTCCTGTGCGTCAGTGCCTGCCCGAGACCCTGAGCCACGGCCAAGGGGCTGGAAGGCCCTGCCCTCCCAGGGCTGCAGTAGGTGGGGTGGAGGGCTGGCATTCAGGTGGAGAGTGTAAAAGATACATCACGTCAGTGGTAAACGCCGTGAAGAAATAAAGCAGGACGGTGAGTTCCAGGGAGACGTGAGTCCTCTTCTAGTCCACTTAGGTATCAAATGGGCCATTAAGCGTGAACTGGGCTCTGTAGTGTTGACATGTTTGCAGTTCAGCCGGAGGCAAATTCTTTCTCTAATTATCAAAGTGACGACAGAGATTCTCAGTTTTCTTTAAGAGAGGATTGCGTTATTGGCGGACACCCATACCCAAAGACATGGAAGCCGCTGAAGAAACTGGTTTCTGTGTACTTCAAATAATATTTTGGTACCAGGCCCAGATGACAGCATCTCTCCCCAGGATCCAGCAGCTGACACAGCTAAGCTATGGAGCATGACCTAAATAATGCAGGGAGACTGATACTTTTGGAAAGTTTCATGTTTGTTTTAACTGAGGCAGACAAATTAAAGTTTTTTATCTGTTCCTTTTCTGTATTTGCTTAAGTAAACTCTGAAACGAATTACTTCCAAAGCATTTGGTCCCCATCCTGTGCATGACCAGCGAAGGCAGCGTGGCACCCAAGTAATTAATAAATGTACCGAGTGTGGAAGTTCGTGTTCTGAAAAAAACCTTGTTACAAAGAGCAGTGGAACCACCACGTCTTACACGTCTGTATGTGCTGCTTGCTTGCAGGGCGTCTCAGGAGGGGCCAGTAGGCAGGGTGTCTGGTGGACGCTGGGGAGAGAAAGTGGAGGGAGAGGGAGAATATCCTTCTCACGGTGTCCTTTGGGTCCCTTTTGCATTTTGAAGGGCAGAAGTTTTTAACTGTAAGAAGTCCAAGTTACCAAGTTTTTTGTTCTTTTATGGATCCCGCTTTTTGGTATCTATCAAAGAAATCTTTGCCTAACTTATGGTCACAAAGATGTTCCTGTGTTTTCTTCTTGAAATTTTATAGTTTGAGGTTCATATTTAAGTCAAAGATTCACTTAAGTTTTGTATGAGGTGTGAATGCGGGTCAAGAGGGTGTATTTCTTTTGTGCATATGGAAACCCAATAGGATTTTTTTGGCTTTTTTTTTTTTTTATCATGTGAAGTTTAAGAAATAGGATTTAGGGCTTCCCTGGTGGCACAGTGGTTGAGAGTCCGCCTGCCGATGCAGGGGACACGGGTTCATGCCCCGGTCCGGGAAGATCCCACGTGCCGCGGAGCGGCTGGGCCCGTGAGCCATGGCCGCTGAGCTTGCGCGTCCAGAGCCTGTGCTCCGCAACGGGAGAGGCCACAACAGTGAGAGGCCCGCGTACCGCCAAAAAAAAAGAAAAAGAAATAGGATTTAATTTTAAAAGAGATAAAAAGAAACCTTGTGTAGCAGTCTGTGCAGTTGTTAGTTACAATTATGAGTTCGGTTTTACAGAGAAAAAGTGTTTTGACTGAATCCATTTGTAGGAGCTCTTGTTGTGCTTTAACACTAAAAGCCATAAACGTTAGGTTCCGTAGGTCCAAAAGGTTATGTTTATGCTTGTGTTCTCACCAGTTTCATAATCAAAATTTGATGGCAGCATTTTGTTACAGGGCAAGAAAGGTAAAATGTTGCAAGCCCTGTGTCAGTAAATTTAAACTCTTTAGATCAGCTGAACTTAAAAGGATTGATGAAGACAACCTTTCTGTCCTCAGGGGAGGGGAAGGATGCTGAACTGTGGCCGGTCTGAAAAGATGTCGATCAACGTGTATTTGCCAGAGCCCTTAGGTGAGGAGGGGCACCTGCCCGTGAAGGCACGTGTTGTATTATCAGTAGATGGTCCTCCAGTTGCCTTCTACGAGGGAGTGGTTCTGTTTAACGCTTTTTTTGTCATTGCATTGAGTCGATCTGAGCCCACGCACACCTTCTCTGCCCTTTCCCAGAGTTGGGGTTATAGCCACTGTGATAAATCTGAACAAATGATGACTGTTGGTTTGAGCGTGCACTTCTTTATTAATTAGCAAGGGGGCCCGTATGTCTAAGTTTCTTCCAGACCTTTGAAATGCGTGAACGATGTATGGATGTTCGAGGGGGTATCCCTTCTCCCTGTTCAAGTTTGGGACCATTCGCGTGATGAACAGAGGAGTCAGAGAGGGAATCCAAAAAGCCTCAAGTCTGTACGAGAGGAGAAGGGTGTGCTGCCGGGCTGAGGGGGCTTGCTGATACTTCACCCTGAAGTTGAGCGGCTTCCCTGCCCATTCACAGGTGCGTCATACAGACCCACCTCCCACACTCACTGAAGGGGGGGGTAAGGATACAGGCAAGGAGGGCGCCCCACCCCTGCCGGAAACGGTGGAGGATGGAGTGCCTGCCCCTTCAGTGTCCCAGTGTCCTCCTGATACTACATAGTAACAATTTTTAAAAGATGACAGCATGGTGCTGTCCTTAACATATATCATAAGTGGCTTTAATGTCTTACAACGTATTTTATAGATTGACAAATTCCACAGCAAGAAAAAAGCCACTAGTCAATTCATACTTTTCCGTTTCTGTACTTAACAACTATTATATTAATCTGAGTTTATTCAGAAGGCATTAACAACAAAAATACATATTACTCTTGGTTCCCTGGTATGAACTGCTTCTGCTTCTGAGTTTACAGATGTCATTTTCTTTACTGGTAGCTGCAGTCAAGATAGTAGATCATACTTAAAAGGTCAGGTTAGGCATAAAAGTGTAATTAAATACATTCTGCATCATTTTTACTCAAAACTGTAGTCTTTAGACAATAATGTCATATTTAAACCTGAAAATATGCAGTATGCTGATAGTACCATATCTAGTCGCATGTGTGGATATATGCAGACACACACACACACACACACACGGACCATGTGGCTGTGTGACTCGGACACAGACCCACTGGACAGTCAGCTCTACCTTACTAAGTGGGGCTCACCCCTCACACGTCAGGGAAGAGGTGGCCCTCGATGGAACCCAACTGAATTGGACCCTATCTTTCCTTTGCTCTTTGGGATGTTTATGTATATTCTTGTTAGAAATGACTTTTTGGTTTAATTGTTAGTGAAAACCTTTTAGTGAAAGACATTCGTACCTCGGTGTCTTCACTCGAGAGGCTGGAGCGAGGAATCCCATTTCCCACCTGAGCTCCCACGGCCTTGCACAGAGTGGCTTCCTGCTCTGTAGGACGAGGCGATCCAGGCCCCCCTCCATCTGCGTGATCCCTCACCCGATCTGTGTGCGTCATCACATGGATGCTGTACTCACTCCGCTGGCTTTCTCCATTATTTTGTCTTACATCTTAGAAAGACTGTGGGACTTCCCTGGTGGTCCAGTGGTTAGGACTCAGCGTTCTCACTGCCAGGAGCACAGGTTCAATCCCAGGTCGAGGAACTAAGATCCCTCAAGCTGTGTGGCACGGCCAAAAAAAAAAGGAAAGAAGGAAAGAGCAGCACATCCGGGTGTATATACTGTTTCCCTAAATGAAGGGCACCTAGTGTATAAAGCATTACAGTATAATCATAAACCCCAACGTGTGTGACAAACTTCAGTATGTACGTTTTAGAAAAGATTAATAAAGTTCGGTAAAATAAGTGCAGTGCAACAGCTGTACACGCTGTAAAGTTTTCTTCTTTCAAAAGGCATTTCAAGACGTTGCAGGGTTTTTGTTGTGTTGGAGATGGTCCTAAAGACCATATTATAGAAAATTCCATTTGCTAGAATACCAGATGCGTGACTTTTTTAATTTTTTTTTTTTTTGCGGTACGCGGGCCTCTCACTGTTGTGGCCTCTCCCGTTGCGGAGCACAGGCTCCAGACGCGCAGGCTCAGCGGCCATGGCTCACGGGCCCAGCCGCTCCGCGGCATGTGGGATCTTCCCGGACCGGGGCACGAACACGCATCCCCTGCATCGGCAGGCGGACTCTCAACCACTGCGCCACCAGGGAAGCCCGGATGAATGACTCTTCACTATACACAGTTATATGTAGCCCTGTTGGAAACATCCTGCAACTATAATAAATTTACCTCATTTTTATCTGAAGAGTCATTACAGTAAATAATTGGGTTTTTTATCTAAGGATTATTTTGGTGGTTTCAGTCATTTCTCAGGGAGGGAACGTCATTTATTACTTCTTCCCAAGACACATTTGGATAAACTTCATTTGCTGCTGGAAGGGTTGGGTCTGCCTCTCAAGGGTCTGTCGGATCCATCACCACTGCGTCTCATTCCCCAGCCGCTAAGGAATGTCAGGGTCAGCAGGTCAAAGTAAGGAAGGTCACAGCCACTTAAAACTGACACTTCTTGACACGGTCACCAGTCTTTTAATTGAACACATCTCCGAAGCTTGCCAAAGAGCACTTCTGAGTTGTTTCAAGAACGTTTTCCCTCTTGGGTGGGAGGTTTGGACTGGGGCCTCGTGATCAGGTGAGGCTGCATCCACACCGTGAACCTGTGGCCATTAACCCTGAGACTAGCGACGGCCGACTTCTAGGAGATAAATCACGCCAGGTCCCCGGGCCCAGCTGTGCACTCCTTTCACTGCTTTACCCTTGGGGGGCTTAAGTATTGGCAGATTATTATTCATTCAGAAATGTTTAGTTCTTCAGTGGCGGGCCTTTGTTAATAGAAACCTAGAAAGTCATCTTTATAAATTAGTGTTGTTCGTCAGCATGTAAAAGATACAATTTTTAAAAATTCCAGCATCTTCAGTGATGCAGTCTCTCAAGAGATCGAGTAACGTAGCAAATGAGTGATATTCAGATTGCTGTCTCGAAAGACTAGAGAGTGCATTTTATAGTTGGAAGCATTTTAAAACGTGTTTAAAGGGACGATTTAAAATTAGTCCAACTTTCCGTTTCACAGATAAGAGGAAGCTCAGAGCTGTCTCAGTCAAGGCCACACAAGTCGTGGGCGGCCCACTCACGTCTGCAGCCCAGCGGCAGAGGTGCCAGGGGAGGCTGTCTGATTTCCACAGCAAAGCCGCCCTTAAGGGTTCAATTCCAGTTGTTGACGACATTATTCTTCTCGTACTTCTTATTGTTTCTACAATGAGCATCTTCTTCAAAGAGCACACTAAAGGCCAGAACTAAAAGTATGTGGGAACTTCTGTGCGCTGAAACTCCATGCTGGGATTTATTACTGTTACGTGGTGTGTATTTGAATGTTATTAGAAATTTGGATTCACTTTTAACTTGTGAAGTATGCACTGAGAATCTTCACCAGTTTATCTCATCTTCCTGTCCCTCTTCTGTGTTTTCGACTTAGATTGTATAGCTGTAAATAGCTGTTTAGTTAGTGGGGATTGAGCATTTACTAGTCTCTCAGTGTAACGTTTGCTGGTTGATGATACAAATACAGGAATAAGAAATTCAGGGAACAAATTAATTTCTTAGTTTCTAAACTAACTCCTTCAAGTTACTTTGTATATTCTTACAGTTTCTCCAGTGAGTAAAAGTTTGTCAAGCCTGGCGGAGGAGACGTAAACATTACCTACTTGGGCATTATAATTCCACTATACACATGGGATGTCTTCAGGATGTAGCAGGTTATGTCTGTGTAGCTGTTTGGAGCTCCACTGCAATGTCTGTATCCCAGTAACAACGAAGCAAAGGGGATAGGAGGGACAGAGTTCAAGCCCGAGGTGGGTGGAACCCACATCAGAAAGGCCCTCTGTGGCTGGAGAAATCCCAGTGCGTGTGGGGTCCCGGCAAACCCTGCTCCCTTGATGAGAGAGGCCGTGCATCGTAGCCACCAGCCAGACCTCTTTGGTTCAAGGCCCATTTGCACTGCTTTCCAGCTGTGTAACCTTGAGCAACTCGGTGTATCTCTGTGCCTTCATTTCCTCATCCGTAAAGTGGAGATGGTAAGATCTTCTGTGGTTTTTATGAAGATTAAATGAGTCGGTATAGACTGAGCACTTAGAGCTGTGTTGGCTGCATAGTAAGTACTCAGTGACAGCCGTTACCACTAGCAGTGACGCAGGAGGTTCCAGTAGCAACCGTGACAGCCTGAGCGCCCCGCCCCCGTGGCTTCAGTACACGGGATGGACGTCCTCCGGCTTCCGGGATGCGCGTTGGCTAAGAGTCAGCACTGTGTCTTCTTTTATGATGTGACCTTCTGTAAAGTACTAGCTTCTGGAGTTTTATATGGTTTAAAACTTTTACGTTTAAAATTTATGTTTTGGGAACTTTATATATATTTTTTCCCACTATATTTTTATATACACAAGGTTAAAAAGTATTCAGACCACTAGTGTAAAAGACTGTAAAAGGCAGAAACAAGACTTCCCCCCCCCACCTCATGCAGGTTTCCGTCTCCAGAGGTCAGCACTGTTGACCGTGTGTTTTTAGTCCTTCGGATGGTTTCTTCCACAACTTGAGGAACAATGGACATATCGGTCCACTTGCTGGTTTATCAGCTAAAGACGGTGCAGCTAGATTAACTTCAGTGTTGTTTTCACCAGCAGGATGTTCCCATGAGGCCTTTGCCCCGAGCGGCTGAAACCCTGTGCAGCCATGTCACGTCTCGTGTGCCTGTGTAGCAAGGAGAGTGGGCTGTCGGTCTCCAGGCCCCTTTCTCCAGCGAGTTAGAGGGCGTCTGAAATAACGTGAGCCGTAGAAAGGGTGGGGGTGGAGGAGGCAGCTGCTGTGCGCGTGAAGCTCAGATGAAACTGGCCTTCGGGTCCTCTGGCCCCAGGCGGTGGTCACTGTCTTTCTTGAGGCTTTTCTCTCTGGGCTTCTTTTTACCTGCTGGCCCCCATTTGGTTGCCTTCCCTCTGGGGGGTCCCATCCGTGTGGTCAGTCAGCTGTCAAGAGGGCGAGGACACGCCTTCCTGTCATCCTCGGCGTGGATTCCTGATGGCCCGGCCCGGCCGCGTATTTACCCTTGAATATCAGATGTTTTGGGGGGGAGACGGTGGGTAAGGGGTGAGAGGGACTCTGATTTAGACACGCTGAGTGGAAGTGAAGCAGCGTGTTTCTGTTACATGGAAGTGGGTCGTCCAGTTGGGATTCCGGACTGAGGTCTGGGCTCCAGGGGCTCGGGGGGGTGAGGGTGATGCGGAGAAAATCAGGGAGCCCTAGATCGTGGTGGGACCCACAGTCAGAGAGCTGGGCAAGACCATGGGAGAGGCGGGGTGTCAAAGGGTGGGGAGCGAGGATGGGTCTGGTGTCAAAGGTCAGGGGGGAGATGGCTCCAGGAAGGAGGGTGGTACCGTCGGGGCCGGGGGCTGCAGGGCAGCCGGAGTGAGGCCCTACCTTTAGGGTGAGGGAACCCCTTACATTAATTGGTAGAAGGCTTACAAAATCGGGTCAGAGGACAAAGAAGACGAGGAGAAAGGTTTATTAACACAACAGTGGCTACTGAGTCACTGAAAGAGCTCACATTTCCCTAGGAGAGAACATCACAGCAGAAACGCATCCAGCCACAAAACACCCAAAAGCTGTTTTGCTTAATTTTTGGATGGAGTTTATCTATAGGTATATGTGTCTTAAGAAAAAGAAATGCAACTAATGTTAACCAATAAGTGATGATTATTCAGTATAAAACTGTCTTTCCTCTTAGAAAAGGATGTACTGTGGAATTACTTTAGTTTGTCACTCTGATGCCTTTAAAATCTATTTCTGTTTAGCAAAACGTGCTGTGTTCATGTTTCCAAACCACTTGAAATGGATGTGAAGACAGGAGATGCTTGAGGTTAACATGGAGACAGATAAACCCATACTGGGACTTGGTCAGTTCTTTACAAGTTCCTTTAAAAGTAGGTTCTTTATAATGTTTAAATGTTGCTGGGCTTTAAGAGTAAGGATCGTAAGATCTGAGAGTTTGTTAGGACCTTGCAGATATTACACTATAGATTTACGTTTTAAGATTGCGAAACTGGGCCCCAGAGAGGATAAGTGAATTGTCCAAAGTCTTAGAAAGCTAGAGGCCAAGCCGTTGAACTGTTTGACCGTTTCTCTCTCTGGTTCCTTGTTTCTCCTTGTAAATGGCCTGTGTGGCAGTGACTTTGTCTGCAAGAAGGTGGCTTTACCCCTTAGAAAGACGCAGCGGTGCCCCGACTGCCAGCGAGGCTGATGGAGCAGCTAGTTTTCCACTTGACAGAAATCTGGGACTTTAATTAAATGCAGCCAGTATTTAGTTGAGTGCCTGCATTTGAGCAGAGAGGGAGATACCAAACTGAAAATGTTTGGAAGGGGAGAGAAGTGGGAGAATGCCTTTTGTTCTTCCAGGAGAATAAAGCCATTTGGTGAGTAGGTAATGGTTGTTTCTTTTGAAAAACAGGACACTTTGCCCTTGGTCAAAACTTATTCGTACAGGGCCAGGCTGCACAGCCCTGCTTCCGATACTCAAGGCAGCAAACGTACCTGAGGTGAAAATGACCAGACGGGCTGCACGGGCCTCTCAATCATAAAATGGTAATTCGAGGAAACATGAACCACATGGAACCTTAAAATATGCCAAATGCTTTATTTCATTGTAAGACCGACAGTTAAGCATCTGTCCATCTTGTTCCCCCCAATTCTTTTAACATCTCAGAGAAGTTCTGTGTTGACGATCTTAAAGGCGCATTAAAGATCAGAGAACATCCAAATCTTTATCCCTGCTCTCTCCCCCAACCTTAGGGGCGTGCGTTTAAATTCATAGTTGTCTTCGCACTTGTGACCCCCCCTAAACCCAAGGCAGTACACCCTCATTTGGCTGCTAGGAACTCATTTTGAGCGTGTAGATGATTGCCTTCAGGACTGTGATCTGTACACCTGTTGCCAGGGGCAATAGTCAGGTGTTGGATCTCCACCCTCACCCAGCGGCCATGGTTTGCTGTGCTGGCAAGACACACGCTGAAGCCTGAGTGTAGAACGAGGCCATTGAGGGACTAACGTCATAAAGTCGTAGAGGGAACTTAGTCCTTCTTGAACTGAAGCCCCTGTAGGAGTTTTATATTCTGTCTAGTTTATAAGCTCCCAGAATTCATGTGTTGAGCTCTCAGACAGACAGTGCTGAGCGAATCCCAGCCAGAGAGGACTCCCTTGTGGGAATACCCAGCAGTTTGTCTGTCGTTCGCTTACCTTCCTACATGTGGAAATGGTTGGAATTCGGCAGTCCAGGGCGGGCTCTGTTGCAGGACGGCCTGACGGGGCACACCTCGTGGACCCGGCAGGGCACGGCAGCCAGGAGTGACCAGATGCTTGTGCTTGGCGGTGACGTGTCCCTCGCCTGTGTGCGGCGGGGTGTTGTGAGGACGCTGCAGGTCACAGCCCTGCCTTCGGAGTCCTTACGAACTGCAGGACCCGGTTCAGAGGGCGCAGGTCTGTAACTCACCGTGCAGTGGCTTCTGTATCCAGTAAAAAGGGAAAGAAAATATATAAGCCCACAGCCTGTCTGTCCTGAAAGCATGAATGTTTTCCAGCTTCGCGACCCTGAGAGTCTCTCGGACAATTGTAATTGCTCCGTCCTGGTCAGTGTGAACGCTGGCAACCCAGCCCTTGATCCACAGGGACGTGCTGGGAATTTCCAGGTTACATAAAAGTTGTTCTCCAGAAGTTTACTTTCATGTCATTCATTTTAAGCTTGGGCTGCAGGTCCCCAGAGACAAAGCAAACTGTAGTAATCATAACTAACATTTTAATAAACCTTTTCTGTTTACTGAGCACTTTGGACAGGGTGATGTGCAATAGCACGAGCCCTTGCCCCCAGGCTCTGCCCTGACCTCGCTAACCTGACCCACGGGGGATTTTTTCAGCCATCCTCCCAGGGCTGCTGGGCTGTGTCAGGCCAGCCCAGGTTGGGGAGGAGTCGGCCCCCTCCCCCGCCACCCCGCGTGGCTTTGTGAGCAGTAGGTGCGGGGCCGGTCCCAGGCTCAGCGCCCAGCCCCAGCCCAGTCTCCAGGCCCCCCTCCCATGCGCCACTGCTGTCCCCTTGCCCGTGAAGAGGGAGGTCCCTGCAGGAAGCACGTGATCTCCGTCACTAAGGTCTGCTCTGTAAGGTAACCAAGGTGGATGTAGTCGTGCTCGTCCCTGGGAGTCTGTTGAGCTCACCCCGGGGACCGCATGCGTCTGGCCAGCGCCGTCCCCCTGCCCGGCCAGCCTTTGCCCCCTGCTCTACACTGCTGCCCGGCTGGCTGGTTTCTCCAAGACTGCTTTAATCAGGTGGCAGGAGAGATTACTGAATTGGAAAGTAAAAATGGTTTCTACAGCCCTACTTATCCCTGTCAAATCTGAACCTTCCCCATCCAACCAGCATGAAACTGTTCTTGCTAAAAGCTGTGTCCAAACCATCGGGGTGGGAGGACGAGGATTTGTGATTTCCTGTCATGGAGAAGGGAATCCCCTGAGTTAGTCCTGACACATCCCCTTCCTGGGTTGCCAAGATCTTCGTCTTTGCACCATTTCACCCTGGAAAGAATCAAGTTCAAAGTCAGAGATCTTAAATATATTCTTAAATGTGTAAGTATTTAAAACTTTGATGATTCCGATCCTAAAGACCCTGGTTGCTATGGCAGCAAAGAGGCATGAGAGCGGAGGTCCCCAGGAGGGAAAGATGACCACAGACTTTTTAAAAACCACATTGAAGGTTCGGGTTCTTTTATGTTGACCTGACTGGCTCTGCAGGTACCTGCTCTGTGACCTTGAACAAGTTACTTAACAGGTTCCCGGCTTGTAAAAGGACTGTGGCAGGTGCATCACAAAGAGTCTAGCCAGCTCATTCCCTGAGGTATTGAAGCCTTGAGAATTGAAGGAGGGGTGAGAGCAGGTTTTCTTAGGCTTTCTGAGTTGGGGGTTGTGGTGGGGAGAGGAGAAAAAAGCTGGGAGAGGCTAGATGGAGGCAACTTTAACACGAGGACCGCATTGTCCTGCTTGAGTCTCAGCGCTCTTAACCTGACTTTCCCGCCTCTACACAGTGTCTCCAAGACATTCAGGTCAGTTTCGCATTCTCATTTCATTCTCAGAAAGGACAGCAGAAAGAAATGGGGAAACCAAAAAAGTGATAACTTTTTTAAAGGTGTTTTACAAATACTAAATATTTTATTTTTATTATGTGAGTTTCAGGTGTAAAGCATTATAGTTCCCCATCATACACACTGCAGAGTGATCCCCACCGCATGTCTAGTTACCATCCATCACCATACACTTGACCCCCTTCACCCTTCACCCATTTTACCCACCCCAAACCCCCTCCCCTCTGGTAACCACTAGACTAAATCTCTAGGTGTTGTGTTGTGTTGTGTTTGTGTACTTAGATTCCACATATGAGTAAGATCACATGGTTTTGGTCTTTCTCTAAATTATTTCACTTATTAGCACACTACCCTCCAGATCCATCCATGTTGTCACAAATGGCAGGATTTCTTTCTGCTTCTGTGGCTGAGTAATATTCCATTTTGTGTGTGTGTGAGAGAGAGAGAGAGAGAGAGAGATTAATATATCACATATTCTTTATCCATTCACCTATCAGTGGACACTTAGGTTGATTCTATATCTTGGCTATCGTAAATATGCTGTAGTGAACATTGGGGTACATATATCTTTTCAAATTAGTGTTTTCATTTTCTTCAGACAAATAACCAGAAGTGGAATTGCTAGATCATATTGTAGCTCTATTTTTAATTTCTTGAGGTACCTCCATACTATTTTCCATAGTGGCTGCACCAATTTACATTCCCCCCAACAGAAATTTTCCCTCCTTCCCACATCCGTTCCAGCATTTGTTATTTCTTCTTTTTGACGATGGCCATTCTGACATGTGTGAGGTGATATCTCATAGTGGTTGTGATTTGCATTTCCCTGGTGATTAGCTATGTTGAGCATCTTTTCATGTGTCTGTTGGCCATCTATCTGTATGTCTTTTCTGGAAAAATGTCTATTCGGAACCTCTGCCCATTTCTTAATTGGGTTGTTTGTGTTTTTGTTGTTGAGTTGTCTGAGTTCTTTATATATTTTGGATATTAACTCCTTATATAAGGGATACACGATTTGCAAGTATCTTCTCCCATTCAGTACGCTGCCTTTTTGTTTCGATGATAGTTCCTTTGCTGTGCAGAAGCTTTTTTAGTTTGATGTAGTCCCACTTGTTTATTTTTGCTTTTGTTTCCCTTGCCTTGGAGTTAGATCCAGGAAAACATCTCTAAGACCGATGTCAATGTGACAGGTAATTCTCAGTAATTTCCAGAGGCCACAAGCAGTCTTGCCTTCCTGGGACCTTTCATTCCCTTTGCTTTTTTATCTCTGTGAAAATCAACTTTTATGAAAATAACAAGGACTGAGAAAGTGACTTAGAGTTGTGCACTTTGTCATCTCAGAATCTGGGTGTCAGAACCATTTAACTCAAATTTTTTTTTTGAAATATTAGGATCAGTGCAGAAATCAAGTCAGACACTTAAAGATTCAAAGCAACTGTTCTGCCCTCCCTTCCCCCACCCCTCCAATTCTCTGCCTGTCACATTCCTCTCCAGCGCAGTGTAGGGGAGTGGAAAGGGTGGCACAGTTCTTCATGCAGTATATACTAGGACCACATCACTGGAATGCCTGTCCATTTCTTGTGAAATGCTACATTAATTTCTTGAACTGTCACTTACCACTAACAGTAGCATCTCGGCAGTTTTAAGCTCTCTTGAGCTAGCAAACTTGATGGTTTTTTTAATGCCCAAATGAATAGACTTGACCCCATGGACAAAGTTAGAACCAGTGGTGGTCAGAGCTTCCCTGGTATGGCTTCTTTGAAGACTGGCTTCTCGGGGGCCATCCCTAATCCTGGGGCAGAGGAAACCCCCTGCAGACACGGGGCACAATGTGATGTCTGGAGCCAGGGTGGCTTCATACAGCCGAGCTGGAAATACCTGCAAATACAGCTGAGGCTCTGGCCATGGTGAACCCTGCTGGCCCAGAGGAGGGGGCAGTGCCTTCCGCAGGGCCCTACAGATCACTTCCAGTCCCGGTGCCCAGGTCAGCTGAATGTTGGGGAGAAACGGTCCAGGAATAGGATGTATTTTGCAGTTGGTAGGAAATAAGAAAGAGAAAGTAAAGGCAGGGAGATCAGAAAGGAGCATTTGGGGATTCAAAATGAGAGCACTGGTGGGTGGTTTTCATGAGTCCTATTCCTGGGCCGGTTCTAAGCACGTGAAGGCTGGGCGGTCTAGCCAGACCACACAGACATGTGGAACCTCAGCGTCCCATGGATCCTAGCACTGGCGCAGCTGCTTTTAAAGGACTCCAGTTCAGCTCCAGAGGACCACCCAGGGTTCATTGCTGTTGGAGTCGTGGATGCTCTGCCTGGATTAAGCATCTGCAGCCATGTTCCCCTCACACTTTTCAGTTCCCAAGAAGGCGTCTTTTCATGGACTTAAATGTAATCACTTTACTGGATAATTACAGCAGGGAATCAGAGACATGGGAAGGAATTTAGAACTCCTTGACAGATATTGCCATATCCAATGATACTTGATAACAGATCTAAATTATTTTTTTATTATTTTTTTTTTTACCTTTTTATCAACAGCTTCAGTTCCTTTTATTGCCTTGAATTTGAAGGTTAAATACCTATGGACAGGAGGTCTTGGAGGTTTTGCTTCTTAGTTTTATACGGTTTCAAGTTAGGAGCATAGCTTTGCGTCTCTGGATTGTTCCTATTTTATTCGCTTGTTATAGTGCCACCTTCCGTTGAAGTTTCTTCTCACAGCTGTGGGTCACTATCTGATGTGGATAAAGGAAAACATCTCATGTAAAAATACAGCTAGACAGGAAAGCTTTTGAGTTAAGATAAGAGTAAGATTTTAGCTGATTGCTAACTGCTTTATTGCTAACCTCTTTATCAAAAATTAAAATTCAAACTGTCCCTTCCTGATGGAAAACACCTGGAAAATTAAAACTGCATTACTGTAAAATTAATAATTTGTTATTGCTTATTGAACCCCTGCAGGTGAAAGATGGGTGTCGTTTGCATGTTTCAGATATGGTACCAAATGTCAGTTTGTACTACGGTTTGTAGAAATGATGGGCAGTTCAGGGTTTCCTGCTAAATTGGGGGTAGAGTAGGTTTTGCATATGTTTTTTAGGGAGCAAAGGCAGAAATTAAAGTAGGTCTTCCCCCCCAGCATCAGCCTGTGGTATTTATTGACTACAGAGTTGACAGCAATGAAGTAGGGAAGTTGGATGCGCCTAAATCTGCCCAAAGTAACTTAAATCAAGTGTTTCTTTCTTTTAACTTCCCCATTGTGATAGAGTTTTTCCAAAACTCGGCTACAGGTGAGAGGGCTGAGGACTCAGGTCAGAAGCTGTTCTCTTAGTATTTCTGGTTCTGTTAAAATGCAGTGCAGCTTCCGCGGGTCAGACAGAATGTCCATCCCTGGCATCTGTAAACCGGTTAGGCTCACCTGGGGTACGAGTTCAGTTCGACGTTGAGATCAGCGGTGTCCTCGGTGGACCTCGGGCTCCCGCGGGGCGGGGAGGGGGGCTGGGGGCATGGGGAGGGGTGGTCGCGGGGCCTCCCGTCTCTCCCGGCCCGTCTGAAGGTGTCCTTTTCTCCCCGCAGGGACGCGCTCAAGATCCAGCAGCTGCAGCAGCAGATCCGCCTGGAGCGCGAGGCCCGCGTGCGCTCCTCGCCGCCCGCGTCCCCGGAGCCCCCGGAGCCGCGCTCGGAGCCCATGAGCGCGCTCGCCGCCCGCCCCGCGCCCGCCGCCCGCCCCGCGCCCGCCATGCAGGCCTCCGGCTCCTTCAGCTACGCGCGCCCCAAGCAGTTCATCGCCGCGCAGAGCCTGAGCCCCGGCGCGCCCCGGCCCCCGACGCCTGCGTCCCCGACGCCCCCCGAGCTCGAGGCCCCGTGGAGCGCGCTCCCGCCGCCGCCCCCGCCGCTCAGCCCGCCGGCGGCCGTCCCCGGGCCCGACGCCTTCCCGCCGCCACCGCCGCCGCCTCCGCCGCCCGGCCCGGGCCCTGTGCCCCGCGCTGCGCGCCCCGGCCCCGTGCCCGCCGCGCTGCTCCGCGCCCTGCTGCCCTCGCCGCCGCCCGCTGCCGCCGGCGTCTCCACCAGCGTCTCTGCGCTCGGCCTGCCCCGCGCCGCCCCTGCCACGTGAGTGCCCGCCCTCGTGTATATGTAGCGGGGTCCAGCAGCCAGGACGGGACGGGGCAGGGCGGGGCGGGGAGTCGGGCTGGGTGCCCTGAGGTGCATTGCAACCCGTGCGTCCGCGGGACCGAGAAATGAGCTCACCCACATACATGTCGTATACGTGAGCTCGTACACGTACCGATTGGAGGGGACAGGCATGTCAGTAGCTTCACGTTGGTGCAGAAAAAGTGAGACCCTGTGCAAGCCGGCCAGAAATGATGGAGCCGGGCCTGTCCCCAGCCGCAAATGATGGAGGCAGCCCTGTCCCCAGCCGCAAATGATGGAGCTAGCCCTGTCCCTGGCGAGCCATGATCTCTGCAGGAATTGCACGATCCTCTGTCCCAGTCTTTCTGGATGGCTTTCCTTATGTCACAGTGGTGATGTGACAGCCTTCTGAAATCTTTACTTAGAAACTCTCAGGATAAATAATATAATGTCCACAAAAGTAGAGGAAAGCCTTCAAAAGAAACCTACGGGCAGGTGTCTGTGCGTGTAAAGTGTAATGAGTAAGAGCTAGAACTCACCCTTTTGACTGAGGGGTTCAGAAATGTGTGCTAGCCAAGGTCAGGCCAGTTCCCTGTCTCAACCCTTCCTGTTGAAATCTTGCTTCAGGGCTCGCCAGGATCCCAGTAGTGTTCAGAGAGAGAAGAAGGGGATCCTAAGGGGGGTTTAGTACTGGAATAAAAATCCGAAGACCTTAGAATTCCAGTTCTCTTCATTCACGTGCAAGTTTTCCACCCTGGGGTGTGCTCTTTGCCCACGACAAGGTGTGTCCAGGAGCTCCTGGTAGCTGCGTCCTGTTTTGTTAGGCACTTTCTAAATGCTGGCTGCAGGAATTCTATCAAAGTTTTATTAGAAAAAGCTCAGTCAAATGACAACATAAATAACGTCGAATCAGGGAGGAGAGTCTGGATGGTAAGGATGTATCATGGGCATCTGCTGAGAGTTGAGTCAGTCCGCTGGCCTGAGAAAACCTTTGTCTCTCTCTCCTCCTTTTGTGTTTGAGCTTTTATTTGGCGGCTGGGGAATGAATATTACCTTACTTCAAAGAAGCTATGTTAGAACTGTTAGAAAGGGGGGGGTTGTTACCTGACACCCTCCTCCTTACTAAGAAATGGCACCAAATCTTGCTTCCCGGAAGACGAGTCCTATATAAATCACCCGCCTATTAGTTCTCAGTTGGAATTTGAACAAAGATGAGTCTACCAAAAGCCTTGGTGGTGGAGGGGTCATACCTTTTATCATCTTAAGTAGAAAAAGTGGTTTATTCTGGTTTTTGACTTCGAAATTCTGTTGCGTTAAGCAGTTCTAAGGGCTTACCTCGAGTCATAGAAGCGCTGGCCTCTTATCAGCATCTGTCGTAGTTACTCATACGGAGTCAAAATAATTTTATAATTGTTCCCAGAGAGGGTCCAGCAGCTCCTGCCGCTTCTTAAAAGTTACTGGATTGGGGGAGAATGGATACATGTATATGTAGGGCTGAGTCACTGCGAAACCATCACAACGTTGTTAATCGGCTATACTCCAATATAGAATAAAAAGTTTAAGAAAAAAAAAGTTAATGGAGAAATCACGCTGGTTTTGTGCTGTGGGAAACTGTATCCTAGAGGTAGTTAGGCGCTGTGACACCAGGGTTCAGTGGCAACCCCAGGCTTCCAGCTCTGTGCTAGCCCAGAAGGCGCTGTTGGGTGGTTACCCTTTGTCTTCAAAAAGTTTTCCTGTTGCCAAATCACACACACTTGAAGCATTCGTTCTTTTGGTTTGATACATGTGACTTTCGAAACATTCTTTTCCTCCGGTGAATTGTGGCATCACTTGTTTTGCATTCTGAATTAAAAACAAAAAAGTAGCTATTTATCCGTCATAATCTTTCAAATAATTTGCCAAAGACTGAGTGTCCCTTTCAGGGTTGCCATGACCGATTGGCGTCCTTGAATTTGTCGGAACTGCCGAACTCTTGTCAAGTGACTCTTTTCAATTACTTATTTATATGTTATTGGGCACTCGTGGTGATAGTGACAGCACACTGTTTCACTTACACGTCGTTTCTCTGGTCGAACAGTTTTGCCATGTATGTCAAGTGCTACTAAGTGGACCGGTTACACGTGACTCAGTGAAGTAGAAATCCAGTAGTTGGGTTGGTTTTTGTAGTTGTATTTTTTTGCCTACCTGTTGTACCAAAATATTGAGTATAAATTTCAGATACCTCATTTTCTTAATCATCAGTCGTAGTACTGGCTGTTGTTTGTATGTTTAGCATCGTCCTGTTTTCATCTGTCGAAGAGTAGGTCTAAGTAGTCTGTGGAGATAAGGTTGTGCTCCTCGCGTCTGGGCAGTGGAGGGCAAGGCAAGGGGCAGAGGCAGGGAGGCCCGGGACAGCGGCCTCTGCCGGCACGCGTCCTCGCGCGTGGGTGGGCTTTGGGGGACTTCTGTGCATCCAGGCCCCTCGTGCCTTTCCTGCAGACAGCTGCCTCTTCCCCGGGCCGTGGGGTCACCTGCCGGGAAAATACTGCCTCCTCAAAGCTGGTGACGGACACAGGCTGTATCAATTTACATTAGGTGACTAAATCTCTCAGACGGAGGCCGTGAGGAAGAGCACGGGCCTCACTTCTATAAAATGAATGTATCCCCCTCCTCTCGGAATCGCTGCTTCCATTGCTGTAATCTTGTCCCCTGCTCAGTGAATCAGCCCGAAAGGCGGTGGGGATCCAGGGCATCTGGGAGTGCCACCCCCCGCCCGGAAAGAGGGCGGCAGCTCTGCCTTAGCTGGTCCCGAGTGGCTGGGCAAGTCTCAAGGTGGGTCAGATCAGACCCGACCCAGATGGCCCGCTGGGCACTGCACTGCTCACCCACCTTCACGCTCCTGGAACCTGCTCTCAGGCAGCAGGTAGCCACGGTGCTACCATGTTTTATGCTCTGAACTACCTCTTTTATAATAAGCAGGCTTCGCTGCGTTTGTCAGCAGAAAAGCATGTGTCCTTAGGAGCTGTGATGCACATGCGTTGAGGGCTTTTATCCTGCAGCCTCTCAGCTCTTGATAGGCAGTATCTCCTTGTCCTCTCTTCCTCCCTGACTCATAGGAAACAGGTAGGTGGGGACAACGCCATCATTCTCCCTTCAAGGTGAGAGACCAGGAGGGGGCGGGTTTCCCAGGGTTCTGGAATTAGCCCAAGCGAGGAGCGACTTTGCCTTGGGGTGTGGCCCAGGCTGATCTGTAATCAGTCTGATGTCTAATGTTTTTTGACTGAGGTTAAAGACTGCAGACCAACAAAAAACCCCAAGTCTTAAGGAGAAGTTTGTAACGGTTTCCATTGTAGTTTAGACGTTTACAAATCGGGACCGTGGTTAGATAGTAACTAATAGAAAAGACAGAACCGGCAGTGGACTTTGCCACAGGAAACAGGTAGAGGCGGAGGCCCCGAGGGTCTTGTCATTGGGCTCACTGGGGTCCAGCATCTTAGAGGATTCCACAAAATGCACATCCAGTCCCAAGCAAGTATTCCCCAGAAAGTAGCAGGCCGGGTCTCGGGTGATGGTTCTGTTCAGCTACCTGCCCCAGGAGCAGCTGGAAGAACACCTCGGTCCTGGGTGACCCTGCACAGGGTGCGCGGGCGGGCATAGTGCACACACGTGTGCCAGGGCCCAAAGGCAACGTGGAGAGAGTGCAACATTGGTGTAAAGTTACGTGCTCTCCTTGAAGCATGAGATTCAGGTGCCCAGCTGGACGCCAACAGCTTTGGCTTCACAATAAAAATCAGTAAAAATAATAGAATCGATGTACAGAAACTTAGTTTATGTATCTGCGGCTCTATTTTTTTTTGAATTTTATTTTATTTGTTTTTTTATACAGCAGGTTCTTATTAGCTTTCCGTTTTATACATATTACTGTATACGTGTCAATCCCAATCCCCCAGTTCATCCCACCACCACCCCCTCACCACTTTCCCCCCTTGGTGTCCATACGTTTGTTCTCTACATCTGTGTGTCTATTTCTGCCCTGCAGACCAGTTCATCTGTACCATTTTTCTAGGTTCCACATATATGCATTAATATACGATATTTGGTTTTCTCTTTCTGACTTACTTCACTCTGTATGACAGTCTCTAGATCCATCCACATCTCTGCAAATGACCCAATTTCGTTCATTTTTATGGCTGAGTGCTATTCCATTGTGTATATGAATCACATCTTCTTTATCCATTCGTCTGTTGATGGGCGTTTAGGTTTCTTCCATGACCTGGCTGTTGTAAATAGTGCTGCAATGAACATGGTGGTACATGACTCTTTTTGAATTATGGTTTTCTCAGGGTGTATGCCCAGTAGTGGGATTGCTGGGTCGAATGGTAATTCTATTTTTAGTTTTTTAATGAACCTCCATACTGTTCTCTATGGTGGCTGTATCAATTTACATTCCCACCAACAGTGCAAGAGGGTTCCCTTTCTCCACACCCTCTCCAGCATTTGTTGTTTGTAGATTTTCTGACGACGCCCGTTCTAACTGGTGTGAGGTGGTACCTCATTGTAGTTTTGATCTGCATTTCTCTAATAATTAGTCATGTTGAGCAGCTTTTCATGTGCTTCTTGGCCATCTATATGTCTTCTTTGGAGAAATGTCTATTTAGATCTTCTGCCCATTTTTGGATTGGATTGTTTGTTTTTTTAATATTGAGCTGCATGAGCTGTTTGTATACTTTGGAGATTAATCCTTTGTTCATTGAATCATTTGCAAATATTTTCTCCCCTTCTGAGGGTTGTCGTTTCGTCTTCTTTGTAGCTTCCTTTGCTTTGCAAAAGCGTTTAAGTTTCATTAGGTCCCATTTGTTTATTTCTGTTGTTATTTCCATTACTCCAGGAGGTAGATCAAAAAAGATCTTGTTGTGATTTATGTCAAAGTGTGTTCTTCCTATGTTTTCCTCTAAGAGTTTTATAGTGTCCAGTCTTACATTTAGGTCTCTAATCCATTTTGAGTGTATTTTTGTGTATGGTATTAGGGAGTGTTCTAATTTCATTCTTTTACATGTAGCTGTCCAGTTTTCCCAGCACCACTTACTGCAGAGGCTGTCTTTTCTCCATTGTATGTGCTTGCCTCCTTTGTCATAGATTAGTTGACCATAGGTGCGTGGGTGTATCTCTGGGCTTTCTGTCCTGTTCCATTGATCTATATTTCTGTTTTCGTGCCAGTACCGTATTGTCTTGATTACCGTAGCTTTGTAGTATAGTCTGAAGTCAGGGAGTCTGATGCCTCTAGCTCCGTTTTTTTCCATCAAGACTGCTTTGGCTATTCGGGGTCTTTTGTGTCTCCATACAAATTTTAAGATTTTTTGTTCTAGTTCTGTAAAAAATGCCATTAGTAATTTGATAGGGATTGCATTGAATCTGTAGATTGCTTTGGGTAGTAGAGTCATTTTCACAATATTGATTCTTCTAATCCAAGAACATGGTATATCTCTCCATCTGTTTGTATCATCTTTAATTTCTTTCATCAGTGTCTTATAGTTTTCTGCATACAGGTCTTCCGTCTCCCTAGGGATGTTTATTCCTTGGCATTTTATTCTTTTTGTTGCAATGGTGAATGGGATTGTTTCCTTAATTTCTCTTTCTGATTTTTCGTTGTTAGTGTATAGGAACGCAAGAGATTACTGTGCATTAATTTTGCATCCTGCAACATTACCAGATTCATTGATTAGCTCTAGTAGTTTTCTGGTGGCATCTTTAGGATTCTCTACGTATAGTATCATCTGCACACAGTGAAAGTTTTACTTTTTCTTTTCCAATTTGTATTCCTTTTATTTCTTTTTCTTCTCTGATTGCTGTGGCTAGGACTTCCAAAAGTATGTTGAATAATAGTGGTGAGACAGGACATCCTTGTCTCGTTCCTGATCTTAGAGGAAATGCTTTCAGTTTTTCACCATTGAGAATGATGTTTGCTGTGGGTTTGTCGTATATGGCCTTTATTATGTTGAGGTATGCTCACTTTCTGGAGAATTTTTATCATAAATGGCTGTTGAGTTTTCTCAAAAACCTTTTCTGTGTCTGTTGAGATCATCATGTTTGTTATTCTTCGATTTGTTAATATGGTGTATTACATTGATTGATTTGTGTATGTTGAATCCTTGCATCCCTGGCATAAATCTCATTTGTTCATAGTGTATGATCCTGTTAATGTGTTGTTGGGTTCTGTTTGGTTGGTACTATTTTGTTGAGGATTTTTGCCATCTATATTCATTAGTGATATTGGTCGGTAATTTTCTTTTTTTCTAGTATCTTTGTCTGGTTTTGGTATCAGGGTGATGGTGGCCTCATAGAATGAGTTTGGGAGTGTTCCTTCCTCTGCCATTTTTTGGAAGAGATTGAGAAGGATGGGTGTTAGCTCTTCTCTAATTGTTTGATAAAATTCACCTGTGAAGCCATCTGGTCCTGGACTTTTGTTGTTGGAAGATTTTTTTTTTTTTTTTTTTTTGCCGTACGCGGGCCTCTTACTGTTGCAGCGTCTCCCGCCGCAAAGCACAGGTTCCGGACGTGCAGGCTCAGCGGCCATGGCTCACGGGCCCAGCCACTCTGTGGCACGTGGGATCCTCCCAGACCGGGGCACGAACCCACGTCCCCTGCATTGGCAGGCGGAGCCCCAACCACTGCGCCACCAGGGAAGCCCTGATGGAAGATTTTTTTTTTTTGGAAGATTTTTAATCACAGTTTCAGTTTCATTGCTTGTGATTGGTCTGTTCATATTTTCTGTTTCTTCCTGGTTCAGTCTTGGAAGGTTATACCTTTCTAAGAATTTGGCCATTTCTTCCAGGTTGTCCATTTTATTGGCATAGAGTTGCTTGTAGTAGTCTCTTAGGATGCTCTTTATATTTCTGCGGTGTCTGTTGTAATTTCTCCTTTTTCCTTTCTAATTTTATTGATTTGAGTCTTCTCCCTCTTTTTCTTGATGAGTCTGGCTAATGGTTTATCAATTTTGCTTATCTCCTCAAAGAACCAGCTTTTAGTTTTATTGATCTTTGCTATTGTTTTCTTTGTTTCTGTTTCATTTATTTCTTGTCTGATCTTTATGATTTCTTTCCTTCTACTAACTTTGGGTTTTGTTTGTTCTTGTTCCTTCAGGTGTAAGGTTAGATTGTTCATTTGAGATGTTTCTTGGTTCTTGATGTAGGCTCGTATTGCTATAAACTTCCCTCTTAGAACTGCTTTTGTTGCATCCCATAGGTTTTGGATTGTTGTGTTTTCATTGTCACTTGTCTCTAGATAAGTTTTTTATTTCCTCTTTGATTTGCAGTGATCTCTTGGTTATTTAGTAACATATTGTTTAGCCTCCATGTGTTTGTGTTTTTTACGGTTTTTTCCCTGTAATTCATTTCTAATCTCATAAAGTTGTGGTCAGAAAAGATGCTTGATATGATTTCAGTTTTCTTAAATTTACTGAGGCTTGATTTGTGACCCAAGATATGATCTATCCTGGATAATGTTCCATGCGTTCTTGAGAAGAAAGTGTAATCTGCTGTTTTTGGATGGAATGTCCTATAAATATCAATTAAACCTATCTGGTCTATTGTGTCATTTAAAGCTTGTGTTTCCTTTTTAATTTTCTGTCTGGATGATATATCCATTGGTGTAAGTGAGGTGTTACAGTCCCCCACTATTACTGTGTTTCTGTCGATTTCCGCTTTCATAGCTGTTAGCAGTTGCCTTATGTATTGCAGTGCTCCTATGTTGGGTGCATATATATTTATAATTGTTATATCTTCTTCTTGGATTGATCCGTTGATCGTTATGTAGTGTCCTTCCTTGTCTCTTGTAACATTCTTTCTTTTAAACTCTATTTTATCTGATATGAGTATTGCTACTCCAGCTTTCTTTCGATTTCCATTTACATGGACTATGTTTTTCCATCCCCTCACTTTCAGTCTGTATGTGTCCCTAGGTCTGAAGTGGGTGTCTTGTAGACAGCATATATGTCTTGTTTTTGTATCCATTCAGCGAGCCTGTGTCTTTTGGTTGGAGCATTTAATCCATTCACGTTTAAGGTAATTATCGATATATATGTTCCTATTACTGTTTTCTTCATTGCTATGGGTTTGTTTTTGTCAGTCCTTTTCTTCTCTTGTGTTTCCCACTTAGAGAAGTTCCTTTAGCATTTGCTGTAGAGCTGGTTTGGTAGTGCTGAATTCTCTAGCTTTTGCTTTTCTGTAAAGATTTTGATTTCTCCATCGAATCTGAATGAGATCCTTGCCGGGTAGAGTAATCTTGGTTGTAGCTTCTTCCCTTTTATCACTTTAAATATATCATGCCACTCCCTTCTGGCTTGTAGAGTTTCTGCTGAGGAATCAGCTGTTAACCTTATGGGAGTTCCCTTATGTGTTATTTGTCGTTTTTCCCTTGCTGCTTTCAATAATTTTTCTTTGTCTATAATTTTTGACAATTTGATAACTGTGGTTCTCGGCATGTTTCTCCTTGGGGTTATCCTGCCTGGGACTCTCTGCGCTTCCTGGACTTGGGTGGCTATTTCCTTTCCCATGATAGGGAAATTTTCAACTATAATCTTTTCAAATATTTTCTTGGGTTGTCTCTCTCTCTCTTCTCCTTCTGGAACCCCTATAATGCGAATGTTGTTGCGTTTAATGTTGTCCCAGAGGTCTCTTAGGCTGTCTTCAGTTCTTTTCCTTCTTTTTTCTCTCTTCTGTTCCATGGCAGTGAATTCCACCATTCTGTCTTCCAGATCACTTATCTGTTCTTCTGCCTTAGTTATTCTGCTATTGATTCCTTCTAGTGTAGTTTTCATTTCAGTTATTGTATTGTTCATCTCTGTTTGTTTGTTCTTTAATTCTTCTAGGTCTTTGTTAAACATTTCTTGCATCTTCTCACTCTTTGCCTCCATTCTTTTTCTGAGGTCCTGGATCATCTTCACTATCATTATTCTGAATTCTTTTTCTGGAAGGTTGCCTATCTCCACTTCATTTAGTTGTTTTTCTAGGGTTTTATCTCGTTCCTTCATCTGGTACATAGTCCTCTGCCTTTTCATCTTGTCTGTCTGTGAATGTGGTTGTTGTTCCACAGGCTGCAGGACTGTAGTTCTTCTTGCCTCTGCTATCTGCCCTGTGGTGGATGAGTCTGTCTAAGAGGCTCGTGCAGGTTTCCTGATGGGAGGGACTGGTGGTGGGTAGAGCTCACTGTTCCTCTGGTGGGTAGAGCTCAGTAGAACTTTAATCTGCTTGTCTGCTGTTGGGTGGCGCTAGGTTCCCTCCCTGTTGGTTGTTTGGCCTGAGGCAACCCAACACTGGCGTCTACCTGGGCTCTTTGGTGGGGCTAATGGCAGACTCTGGGAGGGCTCACGCCAAGGAGTACTTCCCAGCACTTCTGCTGCCAGTGTCCTTGTCCCCATGGTGAGCCACAGCCACCCCCCACCTCTGCAGGAGACCCTCCAACACTAGCAGGTAGGTCTGGTTCAGTCTCCTATGGGGTCACTGCTCCTTCCCCTGGGTCCCTATGCACACTACTTTGTGTGTGCCCTCCAAGAGTGGAGCCTCTGTTTCCCCCAGTCCTGTCGAAGTCCTGCAATCAAATCCCACTAGCCTTCAGAGTCTGATTCTCTAGGAATTCCTCCTCCCGTTGCCGGACCCCCAGGTTGGGAAGCCTGACGTGGGGCTCAGAACCTTCACTCCAGTGGGTGGACTTCTGTGGTATAAGTGTTCTCCAGTCTCTGAGTCACCCACCCAGTGGTTATGGGATTTGATTTTACTGGGATTGCGCCCCTCCTACTGTCTCATTGTGGCTTCTCCTTTGTCTTTGGATGTGGGGTATCTTTTCTGGTGAGTTCCAGTGTCTTCCTGTCCATGATGGTTCGGCAGTTAGTTGTGATTCTGGTGCTCTCGCAAGAGGGAGTGAGAGCACGTCCTTCTAGTCGGCCATCTTGAACCAATCTCTCTCGGGCTCTTTTTTTTTTTTCTTGCGGTACGCGGGCCTCTCGCTGCTGTGGCCTCTCCCGTTGCAGAGCACAGGCTCCGGACGCGCAGGCTCAGCAGCCATGGCTCACGGGCCCAGGCGCTCCACGGCATGTGGGATCTTCCCGGACCGGGGCACGAACCCGTGTCCCCTGCATCGGCAGGCAGACTCTCAACCACTGCGCCACCAGGGAAGCCCATCTCTCGGGCTCTTTTATACATTAATTTCTTTTTTTGGCCACGCAGCTTGCAGGATCTTTGTTCCCCGACCAGGGATTGAACCTGGGCCTCTTCGGCAGTGAAAGCACGGAGTCCTACACAGTGGATGCCAGGGAATTCCCTCTTTTATACATTAATTTCTGAGCTACACTCTTGGATGTGAGGGATTCCTGCCTGACAGCATGTTGATTTTGCTCACTCTGCAACTTTGTGAAATTTAGTCTCCATTCGATTTCGCTGAGTATGGGAAGAGGAGCATACGGGGGCTCTTCGTTTAAAAAAAAATCCGGTGGCCAGACAGGCCAAGGACCTCCTACGTCATGTGCTCTGCGCTGCGTCTGTGAGCACGGACCGTGTTGACCTGGAACAGTCCGTCAAGGGAGGATGCTCTTGAGGTCGTTCAGTAGTCAAGGAAAAAGAAGAAAACGTCCTGGGATTTGGCGTGGTTGAATCTGGAGGGTTTTACTTTCCACATGCGTGTGTATATGGTTGAGCTGTTTTCACCCCCAGCGCCATGAGTTTTATTTAACATAGTCAGTGGTGTCACATTGAAGCTGGTGTAGACAGGACAGGATGCTTCTGCAGGCGTGGGCTGAGCGCAGGAGCAGTCAGCATATAAGACGCGTAGGGATGCCACTGGTTCCTGTGCGCTGAGTACGGGGTTTTGTGAACAGTTCTGGTTTGGGTAACAGTTTACGTTAAAGAGACGTTTTAATTTTTCACTGTACAAACCATTATGAAGGGAAAGCATCTCAGGACTTCCCTGGCGGTCCAGTATTTAGGACTTGGCCCTCTCACTTCCCAGGGCTCTGAGTTTGATCCCTGGTCGGGGAAGTAAGATCCCGCAGGCCATGCAAAAAAAGAAAAAAAAAATTTTTTTAGAGAAGGGAGAGCATCTGTTTGTCACCAGATGCTCTTTTTATTCCTGACGAGTTGCTCTTTGTTCATCAGAAGTTGGTGCCACGTTGGGGAGCAGACCACAGCCGTTTTACAACAGATTCCTTTTATAGGATAGCACTCCGTTGCCAAAACTTTGCATCAAAAGTTTGTCACCGCTGTTCTTGCCGGGTGCCTCCCCTTTCCAAATGCTCCATCTTGGTTTCTGCCCTGATCTCAGATTTTCACCCTTACTGTGTGCTCAGTTTTTAATAAAGTTCCTTAGTGTTTTCTGAATTACATTAATAATTAGTCCAAATGAGATACTCTCAGAAAAAAAGAAAAGGTTCCGTATTAAACTAAGCGACAGCGCCGTGGCCTGGACCCCTCTCCCCGAGGTGCCCGGTGCCCCGTTGACCCCCGGGCTGGCTCTGGTGGCCCTCCCTGTGGTCACCCCGGTCCAGCTCCTCATGGACCCGCTTCTGTCACCTGGCCTCCCACCGGGTCCTCCGTCCCTCCCCTCTGCCGTCCCCACTGTAGAAGCTGATTTTTGCAGGAATCGTGACCTCAGTCTGCTCTACGTGTGTCCCTGGCCCCCAGAGCCGAGCAGGGCCCTGACCAGTGGGTCTGCGGGGGTGTGGGCAAGCTCTTGGGGGCTCTGCTCAGCATCGTGGGGTCCTCTTCACTCCCCCCCGGCCTCCCTTGGCCAGTCCCTCCACGATCCGCCGCCCTGTAGGGTGGTCTCTGTCAACTGCCCCAGAGCCCCTCCTGCAGGCCCTGGTTTTCCCCATAATCCTGGGAGACCTGTGCCTTTAGTTCCCACATTTTGCAATTTACAGAGGAGGAGGTGGAAGCACGAGCCATTTGCTAACTGGCCCAGTCTTTCTGTAAAGGGCGATGCTGGCCTCTTCACCCTTTTTGCTGTGATGCCCACCTGCATCCCCACACCTCCCACCCGTGACCCTGCCCACCTGCATCCTCACACCTCCCCCCTGTGACTCCGCCCACCTGCATCCTCACACCTCCCCCCTGTGACCCTGCCCACCTGCATCCCCACACCTCCCACCCGTGACCCTGCCCACCTGCATTCTCACACGTCCCACCCGTGACCCTGCCCACCTGCATCCTCACACCCCCCTGTGACTCCGCCCACCTGCATCTTCACATGTCCTACCTGTGACCCTGCCCACCTGCATCCCCACACCTCCCACCCGTGACCCTGCCCGCCTGCATCCTCACACCTCCCCCCTGTGACCCTGCCCGCCTGCATCCTCACACCTCCCACCCGTGACCCTGCCCGCCTGCATCCTCACACCTCCCACCCGTGACCCTGCCCGCCTGCATCCTCACACCTCCCACCCGTGACCCTGCCCGCCTGCATCCTCACACCTCCCACCCGTGACCCTGCCCGCCTGCATCCTCACACCTCCCACCCGTGACCCTGCCCGCCTGCATCCTCACACCTCCCACCCGTGACCCTGCCCGCCTGCATCCTCACACGTCCTACCTGTGACCCTGCCCACCTGCATCCTCACACCTCCCACCCGAAAGTATATTGTGTGCATTCTTCTCTAACTTGCTCTTTTTCAACCTTGACATTGTATCTTTGACATTCACCTTCGGTGATACGCATCCTTCTTTTCCACTGTTGGACGGTGTTCGTTTCTCACTCATCTTTACCCACAGCCCTGTGAGGGAGGAAGAAGTAAACTAGGCAGCACATGGCTTCAGTCCACCAGTCAGGCCTGCACCCTGCAGCCCAGCCAGACCAGGACAGAAGAGGAGGGCGGAGAGGGCAGGATTCACGGTTGCTCAGGGCGGGCGGGGCACTGATGCAGAATGAACTGGCAGCAGAGGACCAGGGGGCTGAGTTGAGGGAAGGATGCAGAAGTCTGTTCTTCCTGAAACCTCTTGATGGTCTCATGTGGCGGTGGGTGTTGTTACACCTGTTTATGACACGTGCTGGGAAGCTTGCGCAAAGTCACAGACCTAACACGGTGGAAACCCAGGTCTGGGTATAAACAGTGCCACGTATTTGTTGCCGCTTCCCCGGCCTTGGCCCTCATCTCACCCCGGCGGGTGCGCCCTGGGTGTACGGACTTTCTCTGGGGACCGGTTCCCGTCAGCGTCACTGGTCCCACACCCAGCGGGTCAGGCGTGGCCGTCAGAGTGGGTGGTGCTGGGCCGGGGGGGGGGCAGGGGGGGTGGTGTGTGCCTGGCCCCGGCCCTGACCCTGACCCTGACCGTGACCCTGACCGCGCTGTGTGCTTGCCCACAGGGGATTTCCCAAGAAGGCCAGCAGAACTGCCCGCATCGCCTCGGACGAGGAGATCCAGGGCTCGAAGGATGCCGTCATCCAGGACCTGGAGCGGAAGTTGCGCTTCAAGGAGGACCTGCTGAACAACGGGCAGCCGGTACAGGGCGGGGTGTGCTGGGGTGGGCGGGGTCTGGAGCTGCCCCCGAGCCCTTCCCTCTCCCCCAGGCCTAGGGTCCCGAGTCGCGTCCTCACCGCTGGCCCGGTACCCCGAACCCCCACGTTCCTCTGCGTGGTGAGGCTTGGGTCCGGGAAGTGGGGAGGGGAGAAGGCTGCTTTCTGCTGCCTCCTGTCATGGACCATTCCTGGGGCATCACAGCAGGTTGGAGGGAAGGGAGGGAGGAAGGACTGAGGGTGAGGCCGGGGTAGGGCAGTGAGGACCTGCGACCTTACAGAGAAAAAGGAACAAATCCCGCTGGAGGGGTAGGCGTGGGGAGATCCATGCCCCCCAGTGACCTGTCTCTGCTGGAAGCAGTGAATCGGAATTAAAGTTCCAGAAGCAGAATTCGGATTCCAGGCCCTGCAATGCTTCTGCACAAAAAGCATCTTTCCTTAGGAGACCATGGCTGGAGTCTAGAGTGTTAGGAGACACGGATTCCGTCACCTGAAAGAGGAGCCTTGCTTCCCATCCTCGTTCTAGTCTGTCAGGGCAGGACAGCTCAGCTCAAGGAGAAAATAGGAATTCTGTTTCAAGGCTGCAGAATTCTGAAGTCGACCAGAGTAGCTCTGGTGACAGTGTGGACAGATGTTTCCTCCAGTGGACCTAGTGTTTCCTTGCCAGTCTTTTTTGTTCGGTTTTGGGGGTTACTGACCCTTTTCTTATCACATCGGAGTACTTCAAGGGGACAGGAAAAGCAAGTCTAGCAAAGGAGATCTCAGGTAGGGGAAAGGAGCCTTTTGTGCTTTATTGTGGGGAAATTTGCCCAGCTCTTAAGTAGAAGCAGAAAAGGGCCTCTTTGTATAAAATCTCCCTCACACACCTTTTTCAGGAGAGAGAGTCTCTGAACTAATTCAGTTTTCTAGGAATTGTAATTATCAAGCGTTGATGGATAAGAATGTGAGCACAGGCCGCATCTGACGGGAAGATGGTGACTAGAGGAGGGTGTTGGATGCTGGTCTTAATTATTATCAGGATCCTGACCTGAGCTCAGGAAGATTAAAATGCTAATGAGTTCCTGTGTTGGTGAGTGATGTCGAAGAGAAGATTTTCACCAAGGGAAAATATATTCTCCCTGAAATAAGTGGTTGCACGTGTAAGTGTACGTATTCTGGAAGTTTGCCCTGGCTCTGTCAACCAGAGCCTTTGATAGATTAAAACAAATACTTAAGGGAACTTTTTCAATCCAGGTAAAGGCATCTCTCCAGGTTTTTTTTTTTTCTTTTTCTTTTTCTTTTTTTTTTGGTTGTTTGTTTAAATATTCCTTATGGACTAACTCTTGGTTAAAAAGTAAGACTTCTATAAGCCCTAACGTTATACTACGTGTATTTATTTTCGTTATATATATATCATATGTCTCACGTATAAATATATATTTTTGGTATTTGTTTGTTTAGCAGTGAATGACATTTCCAGTGTTTTCCATAGATTTCCACATTTGAGAGTTTAAAAAAGACAAGAAAAGTAAGGTTTCCTTTCTTAGAAAATGAGACCCTGAAATAGCTTTTTCCTGATGTTGCACATCATTCCATACTTACTTCTGGCTTCTTAGAGCTCGTCTGTCCAAACGGCGTAGTAGTTCAGAAACAAAACTATGAAGTGACTTTGCTTCCTGGTGGGAGCAGGTACATCTGGTGGAGGCCTGGGTGTCACACGATGCTTCTGCTCCAAAGGGACGGGGTGGCTTCGCTCCAGTCCTCGCTGGGATGCTGCTGTAGTCGTCCCTGCAGACGTTAGGAAGGCTTTTAAGAGAGCAGGTATTTAAAACTCTCTCTGAAAACTGAATTCATGATTTTTTAACACACGTGAGAAAATTAAACAGCACCTTACTGTACGAGACATCCGTGCAACAGACACTGCCCCTGCCTCTTCTCACCCTCGGCCCCTTCTTTACGAAATGAAATAAGTGGAGCTTCAGGTCTTGTCGTCTGGCACTTGTCTTATTTCTCTTCCCGGTCTCCGCTGGGACTGGAACCAGCAATTGCTGGAAGTCAGCAGTTTACCCAACATATTTTCCTGATGAGATCGTTTCCAGTAGAATCTGTGTCTAGATTCACGAGTTTGGAAGTTTATCTGAAATAACTTGTGCAGGATTTGGGGGGTTTTTTTGTGTTTGTTTTTGGGGTTTTTTTTGGATTCTGCCGTACCAGTTACTCTCTATCTTGAATCAAATGCTTGTTTTTAAAATGCCCCCGATGGGCCGATGGTCATATTAGAGCCAGCGCTCAAGAGCGGCCATCCGCCCAGCAGACAGAACACGAACGTGGACATTTCTCTCGTGTTTGGCCCAAAGCGCCGGCCGGTCGGTGCAGAAGCCTCACCGCCCTCTTTGCAGACAGTCTCCCCAAGTAGGCTCGTGAGCCGTGGGTATCAGCTCAGCAGGCATCTTTCACGGCCCCTCTGCCAAGTCCACGTGTGTAGTCATCTTTTGTGGGTTATTGCATGTGCTTGTGTTCACCTCGGATACCCAGCCCCTTTGTGGGTTATTGCATGTGCTTGTGTTCACCTCGGATACCCAGCCCCTGGGAAGCCCCTGTCAAAGCAGAGAGGACCGTCACTGCCCGCTGGCCTGAAACTCCCTCATCAGGCAGTTCTGAAGCCTGTGGATGGCTATGAAAATAACATTTCCTGTAAAAAGAACATTTTGCTGTTTCAGTATCTTTTTTCTCTATGTTTATCGTCAGGGGTAAATATATGACTCGTACTTTTAGGTGACTTCTCCCCTGTTGCTCAGTCTGTGCTCTGTCAGTTGGTGGCTCTGAGGATGGGTCACCCCACCTCCCAACCCAGGGTCAGGACCAGAAGGGCCGGTGAGAGCAGCTGAACAAGGGGAGGAGAGGACTCCTGTGCGTACGGGCGTCAAGGCGGAGAGGGAGCAGTTGCAGAGAACGGCCAGCGTGTTTGCTATTTCAGCTCTTTTTCCTGAGGTGTAGCGGCATTGTGGTTTTTCTGATTTCTGTGACTTGCTTCGTCTAGAGGCTGACGTACGAGGAAAGGATGGCACGGCGGCTGCTGGGTGCCGACAGCGCGACCGTCTTCAACGTCCAGGAGCCTGAAGAGGAGGCGGCCAGCCAGGTACCCCGTTCCTCCTGGCTCCCCAGGGTAGCAGATTACCCTGTCCCCTCTCCCTGCCCTCCTTACGGACAGTCTTGGGGTCAGCTCTGTGGAGAGCAGGGCGGGTCAGAGGAAGGAGCATTGTCATCAGGTCAGCCTCCCAGCCAGCGTTTACTGAGCACATACTGTGCTGAGTGAGTGATGGGATTTATTTCGGTTGGCGACACCTGTTCATTTTATCTTCTTATCGATTCGTTTCTCTCCTTTCAAGTATCTTTCTGTTTTTCCTGTCCTGGGCTGTAATGCAGAATAGGTTTGTGTGGAGGAACATATGTTCACTGAAATTGTCTGAAATCACTAGTGACTATTTCCAATTATGTTCTTAATATCTCATCCAGGTAAAATACCTATGTACGGGAAAGACTGTTTTCCTCCACGGATGTAGTTGTAAAGCACTAATCAGCAGAGAACCTAAAATGCTAACATTTTGTTCCCCTGTTAACACCAAAAAATAAGTCACTTCATGGATTTGATGTAAATAAACTGTTTTATAATCTCCACTGCTTCTGTTTGGAGTCTCCAGATGTAGTTCGGATAAAAGAAAGCTTTGTAACACAAGTTTAAAGGATCAAGTAAACTCTTTCTCGTGTCTCTTAAGAAATGGATCAGCCTTCAAAATCTGAAAGGTTCTCTGTGTTAAATATCGCTGCCACACAGCTTCACTTAAAGCTGCAAATCTTGTGAGATTCTTGCTGTTCTGTACTGGGCTTCACTTCTTTTTTTTCTACCATTACAGGACCCTGGGTCTCCTCATGCTTCTGTAGGGAGTCCTCTGGATGGTCAAAAGGTCACGCTTTCACCTTTCTTTTCTCCCCAGTCTTTCCCTGTATCTGTTTCTTCTCTTCTTCCTCGTTTACCTGTGTATCTATAGTTAACTGCCACACATTAACTATAAGTACTCCGACCAGTGTCTATTTTCATTTAATATCAGATGGACAGAATTAACTGCCATGTGATTTTCGTGTCATTTATTTACAAACTTGAATTTGATTCTGTCCTTTGTGGCTACTCTGAATTTTAAATTGTGAAAAGTTTCTCATTTGTTAAACCTTTGTAGGGGGAAAAAGAGCTAATTCTTAAACTGACTGATTTGATACTATTTAGACAAAACAACTTGTGTATTTTTTGCAGTTTTATTCATACTGTTGAATTTCTTCCTTCAAGGCAACAGACTGTTTTGTGAAGGTTGAGTACCTTAAGGGAAAACCTCGTTAAAACCACCTTTCATTTAATATTAAATAGAGAATATCTCATAATGGGCTGCCTTGTCTTTACTGTACTTTGTCAGCAAGAGATCTGCAGGCTCCCCCTTCACCACCAGAGGATGGTGACGGGGACTTTGCTCTGCTCCTGTGTTTTTCACCAAACATTTGACGGACCGTCAGTCCTCGGGAGGAGAATGGCTGCTCAGAGCTGCAGAGCTGAGGGAGAGCCCGAGGCTGTGTGGCGAGGGTTGTTAGGAGGGATTGTGGTACCATTTCTCCATCACTCGTTTGCTGGGAGACCAAGTGACCTTGCAGCTGCCCTTCTGAGCAAGTGCCCCACCAGACGGAGGAAGCAGTGTGCCGTCATGTTTACTGTTTATGAATGGTTTAGGAATGACTGTTGCCTTTTTCTTTCTTCTCCCCACCCCAAGAGAAGAGAGAAGGAAATTCATCTTCATAGTTGGTTTGGTTTTTTTTTGGATCATAGGACTTGAGGACAGTCTGAAATATCGTACATACTTACTTCCAGATGTTCTTTGTTTTATATGGAGTTGAATTGGGCACAGGCTCCTTTTTTTAGCTCTGTGGTAAAAACATCACTGTCTTCTGGGCGCCTTACTGGAGAGGGGATAAGACGTGGGCCTTGGGGGACTTGGTACCGCGTGGACCGAGGTCGGTGACGTGACCCTTCTCTCTGATTCAGGAGTACAAAGTCTCCAGCTGTGAGCAGAGGCTCATCAGTGAAATCGAGTACAGGCTGGAAAGGTCCCCTGTGGAGGAGTCAGGGGAAGAGGCTCCCTGTGGGGACGCGTCTGTGGAGAGTGGAGTGGCCCCATTCTTCGAGACAAAGCTGAAGCATTTCAAGATCTTTGAGGGGATGCCCGTGACCTTCACGTGCAGAGTGACCGGGAATCCAAAGCCGAAGGTGAGCTGCAACAAGGCTTCTTAAGAGTTGTGTTCCCCGGGGATGAGCTTGGCTCCCAGCATGCCACACGCCATTGCAGCGTTAGGGGGAACAGGTGCAGACTAAGCTTCTCAGTACCCGTGATGTAAAACGCTCGAGTTCAGGGCCGTCCTCAGGAGCCACTGGAAACCAGCAAGGGTAGAAGAGTAGAACAGCATAGGACAGAATAGAATAGTAGAATAATGGACAAGGAGCTTTTCATAACCCACATCATTTACTCATATGATGTTGCCATTGTTACACCCAAATTGCAGACGACCGGGCTGAGCTCAGGGGGGTTAATGAACTTTCCCCGGGTCAGAAAGCTGTGAGTGGCCAGGCTTGAACTTGAATCCGCCCTGTGCTCTGTACCAGACAGAGGAATAAAGCTACCACAGGTGATGGAAACTGCAGATCTTTAGTCTACAAAACCAAGGCCGCCTGTGTTTACAGAGGCGGTGGAAGCAGGAATACTGTGAGAAAGGGTCCTCCGAGAAGCTTCTGGTACCGAGGATGAGGCCGGCCTGGCCGGAGCCCTGTTCCTGCAAGCACGTGGGGATGCTGGAAGGAGGGAGGGTGGCCCTCTCTTTAAGGAGAGACTGGAATCACTGCTCACTGGCCCCGCAAAGTGGCAAACAGGACTACACTTTTCCCTAGAACTTGAGAGAAGAGAATAAAAGAGGCACCCATGAGAAGCTGAAACTCCAGATTCACACTCTCACAGGATACAGAGCCCAAAGCTGAGAAATTAATATGAAATTTAGTCCAGGATGATTATAATCCTAAGGTTTCTGGCAGAAGCAAGTAAAAATTGCCCCATAAAGGACTTCCACACTGGGGCCTGTCAGACATCTACAGGGCAGGAGGGGGGGAAAGTGAGCTCACAAGAAAAACTCACAGACCCTGCGAGCAAACAGGGTCCACAGCAAAAGAAACGGGAGAACAGAAGCCACAGTGCCACACAGGATAGAGCCGTCTTGAGGGGACTCCTCTGAAATTACTGTGTTTAAAGTGATGGAAACAATTCTAAAAGGAATAGACACTTTAGTGAAAGAATAGGACCAGACACAAGGCACATGTAAAATAAGCATGCAAAAATGAACACTGTACTCCCTGAAATTAACATTTCAACAGGGGCTGGTGTGAAAGAGCCGGAATGAGACCGCGTGAGACAGGAGCAGGGGCCGGGCCGGGGCCACACCTGAAACTGTGGGGGGCTCGTGCTCTGGGCTCCCTCCGTTGTTCTGTTTTCACAGTAAGGAAAGTTTTACCACCGTACTCTCCCTAAAACCGAATCCCAGCCCCACAGTCAGAAAAAGATAGACCAAAAAATTAGCTTTATATTTTCAGAGCCATTGCCACCTCCTAATGAGACTTCACAAATCAACTGTTGTTAGAGAACACACGTCTGTATTATCTTGACATCATTGGATCATTGGTGTGTGTTCACACACATGATATCAAATGCATGTATTAAAAATAAACATGCAGCTTATGAGTGGAACTCATAATTATATCATGAACTTCCAAAATAGTCACAAAAAGAACCCCACGTTCTTTTTCAACCTTACTCAAGGCACGGTTACTGATGGGCTTCTAAGATCACTGAATCCTGTTCTTAAAGAACGTTATGTTCGCCCGAGAGGCGGGCTTTTGTTTTAACGTGACTGTCTTGTTCTCCTACGACCTTGAATGTTTCACGGCCGTTAAGAGGTTGATTTTCCAGAGCGTTTTCCTGTTAGATGTTCTTCTGTTTTCCTGGCTGCCATTCTTTTTCTTCCCTCCCTGGTTTATTGAAACCTGTTTCTCCTGCACATGTTCTAGCAATTATATTAGGATTGTTGGCGTATGGAATACTCATCGTGTTTAAAAATATATAATTTTTTAGCTTATGGGTTTTTTTTTTTTAATTTGTTTATTCTGCCCTTGACATGCTTGTTCCATTGAGATATGAGAAGATGGAAGAGAATTTCTAGTTCACCCTGTTTTCATCTCTTGTACCCTTCCTGCCCTGTGTTTTAGCAGTCTTGGTAAAGTTTTGGAACTGTCTCTTAATCTCATTTGAAAGTTGGATTCCAAGTACAATAGAGGTGAAAAATATGATTAAAGGAGAGAAGTAGGGCTTCCCTGGTGGCGCAGTGGTTGAGAGTCCACCTGCTGACGCAGGGGACACGGGTTCGTGCCCTGGTCCGGGAAGATCCCACATGCCGCGGAGCGGCTGGGCCCGTGAGCCATGGCTGCTGGGCCTGTGCTCCGCAACGGGAGAGGCCACAACAGTGAGAGGCCCGCATACTGCAAAAAAAAAAAAAAAAAAGAAAAATATTCTAAAGAACTGGCATAGAGGCAAGAATGCAAAAGGGAGAAATTATGTACTAATCCCAGCTTCTTTGTTCCATTGGAAATATCCAACCACTAAGAGTATGATAATTACAAAGTATCACGCCTTATGTAACTTACCTTTTAGAACTGAAAGTTATTAGTCTATTTGATGGTGAACTTTTAGGTTCTGGAGATTAATAATATAGTTCCTATAAATGAACTGACTGAAAGCTAAGGGTAGGAAAAGCTGCAGCGGTCAGATCCTGATGGTTCTTGCACTTATCTCCTGCCGTCTGTTTGTAGCCTTTCCCTGTCTTAGACATGGAAGCTTCAAGAAAGATTTTTCAGATTCAGAGGCTTTGACAGGGAGTGGAATTGGAAGGCCAGCTGTGGTCTCAACTGACATATTGATTTACATGCAGGAAGAATTTCATTTTAAAACTGCAGGCTCTGAACTAAGTTTCTTCTGTTGGGAATCAGGAATGCTTTTGGTTGCAAGGAACAAAAGTGACCACAAAGAACCTGCCATGGTTTGAAAAGGGAGGATGTATTTCCCTCCCGATGGCAAGCGTGGAGGGGCCAGTGCGGCGTCCTGGCTGTGTTAGGGCTGCCGGCTCTATGACCCAAACTGTGGCCCGTCTTCAGCTGTGCAGTTCATGATCAAGTCAGAAATAATAACCAAACCATGAGAGACCCACGGACCCAGGATCTTGCTTAGAGGTGAGGGAGGGAAGGACGACCCGTAGAAGAGCTCGTTTGACCATTTAGAATTTTCTTATTTAGTCAAGATTTTTACTTTATTTCTCACATTTAATTTTCCATCACCCCAAGTTAAAATGTTATTTGAAAATGATTATACATTTCAATACTACTGTGTTTTCTTTAACGTAGTGGAGCTGAGGAACTGTAACCCTCCGTCCTGTGCCCCTCGGCTGGGAATTAAAGTGATAGGGTTCCCCCATCACCCCCCTCACCTGCCCCAGCTCCTCACACCCTGTTCTGTTTGACATGATTCCAAGGAATCGCTGGGGTTTAGGTTCTGGTTTTGTTGTCTACAATAACCTTCTTACCTTTACAAGTAATACATTTTCATTCAGGACACTTGAAATAGAAGCAAAAAGCAAACTGGGCGCCAGTGCTGAAACCATCACTGTCCTTCATGTACATAGTGGATGAATGTAAATGCCTGCTTACAGACGTCTCTTTAAAAATAAAAAGCGGCTGTGTAATTTCTAAAACTGAGATAGAATTCAACTTGCTTGCCACCTACCCTTTTCCCTCAGAAGCCAAGGTCCTGCCCTGACGTCCTGCCTCACGCTTTAACTCGGGAGCTCGGGGCGGCCCGTGCCCCTCCACTCACAGGGCCTCACCTTCATCTCTGCCTTCCCCCTCAGACCTACTGGTTTAAAGATGGGAAGCAGATCTCTCCCAAGAACGATCACTACAGCATCCGGAGCGACCCTGACGGGACCTGCTCTCTGCATACCGCGGCCTCCACCCTGGACGATGACGGGAATTACACGATCATGGCTTCGAGCCCTCAGGTGGGGATGCGCGGTGGCCTCGGGCCTGTGCCCAGGGTGGTGGGGTTTCCCGGGCAGAGGAGCTGCTGCTTGGCTAACGGGGAGTCATGCCTCTTTGACTTGAAACTGTTTTCCCAGTTCTCCACCCAGCGTGTTTTCCCAGGATAGAAACATTCTTTCTTAATATTTATCTGTTCCGTGAGATGTTTGTCTACATGAATAATTCCGGTGCAGATGTGCATTCTTTCCATAAATATTATTGAGAGCCTGATATGTACACCTGTCATGTGGGTGATGGAGCTGCAGTGCTTCAGGGGATGAGGTCCCGAGACAGAAGATAAGCCAGTAAACAAATGCATAAACCATGTGATTGCAGGTAGGGTTATGTTCTCAGGAGAAAGGAGAGTGAGGGGTATGGATAAGCTGTGGTAGGAAAACTCAGGAAGGAAAATGTTTAGAAGAAATACGCACACACCTAATTCAGTGGAACTTAAGTAATGTGTAAGTGTGGACAAATTATAATTTCGATGGAGCATACATCCAGCATTCAGGGTTTTTGTTTGTTTACACCCAGATGTTGTGTAGTTGCCCTTAGATTTAGGGTCCAAAAATCGGTTGACTACTTAGAATTTAACAGACAGCTACTGGGTACCATGTTCCCAATTCAAGCCTGCAAATTCTTTTTTATTGAATATCTTGTATATTTTAGGTGCTATACTGGGTACACAGAAATATGTAAGAAGTGATTTTGTGCCTTACAAGCTCAACCTCTGACTGGGTATTTTATGAAGTCTGCAGAAATCATGTAAATGACGCACTTTTAAAAAAATTTTTTATTTTATATTAGACGATAGTTGATTTACAACGTTGTGTTAGTTTCCGTTGTACAGCAAAGTGATTCACTTACACATATATATATATTCTTTCTCAAATTCTTTTCCCAGTTTGGTAAAAAACACTCTTTTTTAAAAAAGAAAGCTAAAGTTAACAGTTTTATTATGTAACTGATGAAGATTGCCCAGAACTTATCTTTTTAAAAAATCTCTGATCTATTTATATCATGCCCTATTTCATTATTTCTTTTGAAGAAAATATTAAGTGTTAGAAAATGAAGAAAACGATACAAACAATTTTAGCAAAGCGTACAGACTTCTGAAAGTTTGTACAGTGTTATACTGTCCTCGGGTTACATTGTCATGTAAAGATACATTTCTGCAGTGATGGTAAGAGTGAAACTGAAATTGCCCACAAATCAGGCTGTGATCCAGGACAGCCGACTCTGCACTGACAAGAAAGTTTCCAAGTTAACGCCTTCTTGAGTTTCTAACTTTTCAATCAACGAACACATGACCATCCCTTTGAAAAAGTCAGAATCACAACCTTTACTAATAAGTTACATTTTAATGCTTATTTGTGTTCGTGTTGTTTGTATTTGAGGGAACGAAAGTGGAACTTTCTCTTTTTTTAATTATATTTTTAGTATGTTTCCTTGACTACTTTTTTTTAATTGCATCTTTATTGCACTTTGTAGATATTGCGTTTCTTACAAATTGAAGTTTTGTGGCAACCCTGTGTTGAGTAAGTCTATCACTGCTGTTTTTCTAACAGCATTTGCTCACTTTACATGTCTGTGTTACATTTCGTAATTCTTGTTATATTTCAAACTTTTTAATTATTATTACATTTGTTATGGTGGTCTGTGATCTTTGATCTTTGATGTTACTACTACAACTCTATTAACCAATTTCGATTTTCAGTTTTCTGCCTCTTAAAAAAGTAGTGGAGTGCTCAACAAAATCCAGAATTTTTCTTCGCCCTGGGTTCTTTATTTCTCTTGTGCCCTGGAAAGGCTAGGGTGGGTTATGGAGCTAGAAAATTCACTGTGTTCCTTATGTGCTCACCATTCCTGGGGTCCCGCTGTCCACCTCAAGGCGTTTTTCCTAGTGAATGTTTTGAACTGTTACTGGAGTGAGCAGTTTTATAGATAGAACAAGAGAAATGTCACACTGCAGTTTTGAGTCTGCTTCTAGTCTCTTCAGGTGACGTAGCTTTCCATGTGGGGAAGTTCTAGCGGGAAGGACCAGGCAGGTGGCAGCGGGCAGGCGGCTGGGCTCCAGGGCGGCGGTCTCTGCATGGTTATTAAACCCCTGACCAACCAGGTGAAGGAGGGCTGAAGATGCCCGTTCAACATGGAAAAGGAGGAGCGGCAAAGTCAGAAGACGGAAGTGACGCAACGAAGACCAGGAGTGGAGACGTAGAGACAATTCGGAAGAGTCGGGGGTGCAGGTCGCGGTGCAGAGCCAGCACCCGGCACCGGGCAGGTCTGAGTTGGGTTCTGGCCGCGTGGCCTTTAGCAAGTCCTGAACCTCTGCGCCCGCTTCCTCGTCCATGAAGTGAGAAAAATAATACGAATTTAAACGATGCATGTAGAGTGCTTCGTTTACCTGGCATGTGACGGGCTTCCAGTAAGCGCAGGTTGTTGCCACTGTTTAAGTTCGAGGACGCTAGTCCCCCTTCTCGGAGCAGCACCCTGAGCTGGCAGGGGCCGTGGAGCCCGGCTGTGTCCCTCCCTCAGCGCCGTGAGTCCAGAAGTCAGCGCGGGCTGGAATCTCTCCCCAGCGCGGTGCTGGCGCGGGCACTTCCAGCCTCCACCCTGGGAGAGGCGTTCCCGGCAGGGGCGGCTCGGTTGCGACTGCGCGGCCGGGGCCCTGGGAGGAGGGCTCAGCTGCAGAGCCCACGTGCACAGCTGGGCTGGCGGGAGCCACGCCGCGGCCGGGAGGAGACCCCCAACGGCGGGGCGCTGCCCTAGTGCCGGGCCGTGCGCTCCGCTGCTTCACCGGAGCCCTGGCCACGCCCCCCGTGGCTCACCCTGTCTGGTTCTTCGCCCTTTACCTTTCGGAGGCGAGACAGAGAAATGAGCAGTGGCCGTTTACCTCAGCTCACCAGAAGCCCGGCTCTTCTAGCAGACTCGCCCGTCCTGTCTGTGAGTCAAGCAAGCAGCGGTGTGGCCGCCCTGGGTCCCAGAGCCCTCGAGGCCCCGGGACAGGGCAGGTCCTGATGCCAGAATCCCGCTGGCTCTCGAGGTCGGGCCCCCGAGGAGCCTCATTAACGGGGTGCGTTCTCGTAACTAAGCGTCTCCTTTCCTACTGAAATGACCGAAAGGCAGGCGTCTGAGGCGAGGCTCCTGAGGGGCATCTGAGGACATGCTAAGTGTGGGCGCTGGGCCTCAGCCTGACACGGTTGTGAGTCTTGGTGTTTAGGGTACTTGGCAGTCGCTCTTGCAAGTTTCTGAGTGAGTCGCCTGGTTGATGTCCGCGCGGGGGTGAGACTCCTCCTCCGGCCGGCTCTTCGGTAGCAGGTGTGTCCACACCTGCCAGGTGTGGGTTTTGTGAGTCATCACCGAGAAACTGGAGTGAACTTCCTGCCCACTTAGGAAAACGAAGTGGCGTTTCAGCCCTGACGAGCCGCGCCCTGTTGCTCTCCCTGCTCCCTCCGTGCTGCAGGTCGTCGCTTGCTGCTGTAGGAACACGTGACAGAAATGCTTCACGCTCCATAGTCTCACCTTCAGAAGCAGCTGCTACGGTACATAGTAAAGGACTTCGCCGTTCTCGTAATTTGTGAATGAAAACACGGTTTAAAAGAAGCATGATGTAAATAGGCACTGAAAATAAATCTCAAAAGTAAAAGCTAAGTTTTTCAAAATACATTAGTCCCAGAAGCATAGTGTGGGGTCCGCTGACCTGGGCTCCCTGCTTCTTTGATGCCCTTTGATACCTTCATTTTTTTCCACGTTATGGAAGGACTTGGGTTTGGGAGGGAGACAACTCCATCTCTTTTCTGGTGCACCGTGGCCTCCACGATGTGAAGTGACAGAGGGAAAGAGGAAAAGGCTGATGGAAAAATGAGTTCGGTAATGAAACACGGACGGCCGAGCTCTCCAGAGCAGCGGAAGATAATTCCCGAGAGCCAACAGAAGGGGTGAGAAGCAAAAAAAGAGGAAAACACGGTCAGCAGGTTAGTTTATAGAATAATTTTCCACCTGGGTCAGTCCTCAGGGCATAAGGAACACGTTAGATGTTGTTGATGGCGTGCAGTTTCCACCTGGGACAGAACACACTGCTCTGGGCAAGCACTGGCCGTGGAGCATCCTCAGCCCGGCAGCTCCCGGGAGATGGCCGCGCAGTTGAGCGGGACCATAAGGGCCTGTGACGCGTTACAGCAGGCGGCCGCCGAACCGAGGGCCACAGGCTCCGCCTACGTCCGACTCTAATCCCATCCTGAAGACACGGCGGAATGGAAACACAAATGTTTGACTTTGTTTTGCTGCGTTGCTAGGTTCCCCCGTCCTGCTCTCTGGTTTGGAATGGCTGTCGTGCACTGTTGGCTGCGTCCTCCAATTGCATTGTGTGTGCGAGCGGCGGGCTTCCCTGAGACCTGCGGGCCGCAAGTTAGATTTCATAAACCGGGAAATGCAGATGTTTTGTCCGTAGCACATAAATCACTGGCCTTGCAGGAGGCCTCAGATGCGCATTACAAGCTGGATGGTTAACAGAGAACCACCTTAAGAATTCAAACGCGTGGTTTGCGCTGTAGCTTTAAACACTGAGGACTTGTCTGGAATAGAAAAGCAGTGAGCAGCTGAGTTCAGTTTAAAAGGCTGGTTTGTTGGTTGTGTGTGTTTCAACGTTATGAGGTTTTCTGGCACCTTCCAAGCTTCCCTTCAGACATTCACTTCCGTTACTCCTTCATGTGTTAATGATAAAGCGAAATGAAACGAGACAGTTGAAAGCGAACGGACGGCGTTAAGTACCCTTGAGCCTGCAGCGACGGCAGTTTTACTGGGTTAACTGGCATGTTTGTAGGATTAAAATCACCGAATGCTCATTTTGGATGACCTTCCTCAGAAAACATTCAGACTTAAAAATCTCAGCTTCCTATCGTGCGCTTTGGAGGCGTCTTTTCAAAAATGCTTCCCTGGGTTCTGGACTGAAAATGTCAGAATTATACCACTCGCTACTTTGGTTGCTTTCTAAGTAGTCCTGTTCACTTGTTGTTAGTAATATATTTCGCCAGTATCAGTATATTATCAAACTCACAGGTCTGCCTCCTGAATTCCAGGCCCTTTCCCCTTTCCGTTCCAAAGTGGAGGATGGTGTGGGAATAAAAAGGTGATAGATGGCAACATAGGCCGTTTTCTTAAGTTCGGGAAGTTAAGGAAGATTCTGGGGCAGTATTTGTAGGGTTCTAAGCAATCTCAGTAAAAACCTTGAAAGCGTGCTAGAAATGTGTGCTCTTTACGGAGCAGCATGCCAACCTGTCACCGTGTGTTTGGGAGCGGGGAAAGGAGATGAAGTGCATCCCAGGCACAGACAGTGCTCAGGGTTGGGCAGGACCCCTTTCCTCCTGGGCCTCGGACGCAGCCGTCAGACACCTGGGAGGTACCTGTGTGCGTGGCGCCCCGCAAGCACCAGCGTGAGGTGGGGAAAGGTTGGTCTGCTCTCCACAGTCTCCCTCCTATGCTTGGAGTACTTGGCTTTTCCTCTAGAGTAAACTGCATCCTATTACCAAAAAAAGAGAGAGAGAGAGAGGAAGGAAAAGGAAAGAAGGAAGGGAGGGTGGGTGGAAGGAGGGAAGGAAGGAAACTCCATTCATATGGAAAAAAATGGTGTTGAACGAAACAGTTCCTATCCATCTGGTGGTGATTGTAGTTACATCTGTATCCAGTGCTATAAAAATTGAACATTTTGAGCGTTTAGCATGTGCCAGACACACCACCAAGTACTTGACCCCTGTTAACTCGTTCAGTCATCATAAGAGCCCCTCCCTGCAGGATGACCAGCAGGGTCCTGTTCCACAGATGAGGACCCTCATCTGGGGTATGTCGCCTGCCTCGTCTTTCCACTGTAAGGGACAGAGCTGGTTACAAACCCAGGGCAAAGGAGCCAAGGGCAGGCATCTGGGGCTCATCCCAGCACTGAGAGCCCTGAGGGGCCGGGGGGCACTGGTTAAAAGAGGCCTCTGAAGGAACCAAACAAGGTAAGAGCATACCGCGAGCAAAATACGTCTACTTGGAAAATTTCACTGGAGTCAGACAAGCTGCTGGGCCCATAAAAATCACCTTAATGTGCACACCTGATGTCACAGACCCAGAGAAACACAGCACCAGCAGCGGTGGCGGCGGAGTTAGCAGTGATGATGACATCAAGTACGTTTACTACTAACAAGATCATCATGGATTATATCATTTAATCTTTGCAGCACCCTTGTGAGGTATAGTGCCCCACCTTTTACAAAAGAAGAAATGTAGGCTTGAACAAATTTAGGATTTGCCCAAAGCTTTAGGAAAAAAGTCAAAACTCAAATCCAGGTTAGAGGAATTTTTTTTTTTAGCACCATTATCTGCTTCCCCAAATTCAAGGTTAAAGGTTGAATTTAACTTTTATCTTTATCTAACGACATACATCATTCGTTAATACTCACTTCCTTGGTGGATCCTCTGGGTTTTATACCACAAGGAAGAATCCACCCAAATCACGTAACTCTTTTAATCTCTCCAAATTAAAATTATTTGCCGAAGCAGATAGTAAGGAAACCATAGCATCAGTTCAGTGGAAGCTATTTGTGTGAAAACAAAACATACAATCCCTTGTCCTCAAGCTCCAAAAGGAATCATGGGTCTTCTGTGTCCCAGCCGTGATGACACATCAGCTGTGTAATTTATAACGGGCTCTTCTAAGCAAGTTATATCTAGATTTTCTGTAGCAAGTACAGACCGGGAGGGGTTCGATGGAATTGGTGTACAGATTTCAAGCTACTTTAGGGAATCCCAAGTGTTTGTAAGATCAGCGTGAGAGAATTCATATCGTGTGGCCTGAACTTCAGATACAGTTGATCTAAGTTGGAAATAACTCCCCTCATAAAGTTATATACTTCATTATACTTGGACATTTTCGGGAAAGGCAGCGCTTGTGGCCTCAATGGAGGAAGGTGCGTGTCCCGCGGTACAAGACCGCTTGAGTTTGTGTGTTTACAACAGCTCCTGGGTCCTTCCTAACCCTCCCGTCCACACCGGTACTGTGTCTTTGCCTTTCCTGGTGACGATGGCCTGAAGAGGTCCAGGCTTTGGGGAGACCCCGAGGGCCCCTCCCTGCATCCTGCCATGGGGTCCCCCTCCGTGTCCCCGCCAGCGTCCTCTCAAGGGGGGACTCAGAAGGCGGTTCAGGACCCACAGAACCCCTCTGCTTTGGTCACCTGTTTGGCCACCTGCAGTGACAGTGGGGGTCAGGGGTCAACTTTACTTTGACTCTAAGCGCTCCCTTCAGCCTGAAGCTATAGAACTCACCGAGGACGAGGGTGAAAAATCAGTCTGCGTCTCATGTTCCTGCCCTGCGTACTCCCTCTCGGTCATCGTCAGGGTTTAGGTGTCCTCCTGCTCGTCCTCCGGGGCCCTGCAAGGAGCGAGCAGAGGAGACCATCTGCTTTGCTGCTCTGCTGGACGTAGGGAGAGAGAAGTCCAGACCAGAAGGCGAAGTGGCAGGGCATTGATTCCTGTCGCCCGGCCCCTCTGTTGCTGTGTGTCCCTAGACAGCACTTATCCGATTCCCAGTTGACAAATTTGAGGGAGAAGACAGCGCGTGTAGCCAGATGTTATCATAACTTTATATGGGGTATAATCTATAAAACTATTGATTCACTGTGTTTTACACCTGAAACTAATATAATATTGTTACGTGAACTATACTTCAGACAAGATCAGGTGTGTTCAGGGTGGGGTGGCTGTAGACTTTATACTTCAAATAAAAAAATTTAAAGATTATAAAATACAGCTTTTCGTTAGAACAGGTCCTTATCATGTGACCCTCATGGGCTCAGGCATTTACTGCTCCTGGTTTTAAAAGCTCAAATATTGTCACTTCATGGGGACAGGGTGTCCCATAGTCGTCATGCTCCTTGTCGCCCCAGGCATGCTTGTTACGTAACGCTTATTTTTTCATGCCGGCCGCCCTTTCAATGTGCGGTTTTGGGAAGGGATACCACGAACATTTAAGAACTAAAAAGAAGACTGAAATGATCTGGTTTGATTTCAAGAGTTAGCTCCACGCAGTAGGTATGTAGCCTTGAAAGTGGCATCATCACAAGACGTCCCGGGGGGCGTGTTTCAGAGACAGGCTGGGGTCCCGCTGGTGCGGCGCGCTGGTCTGCGGGGAAGAGCGCCCTGTGGAGACCAGGGCAGCCGTGGCGGTGACGGGGGCGGTGCTGGGGCGCTGGCCGCTGACCGTCGGTCCCCTCTGTCCCCGCAGGGCCGCGTCAGCTGCACGGGACGGCTGATGGTGCAGGCCGTGAACCAGAGAGGCCGCAGCCCCCGCTCGCCCGCCGGCCAGCCTCACGGCAGAAGGTATCTCTCGCGTCCCTTCCCGGGCGCTGCTGCTCACTGTCACTGTAACCCAGCGCTGCCAGCATCTCGGGGACACCACAGGAGAGAACGTACTTGGGGGACAGGATGGGGCCACAGCAGGAAGCGTGGTGGCGTGTGCCTCCTTTCTAGCTGGGGGCGGGGTGGAGGACGTACCGGCTGGGCCTGGCGCCCTCCGACACGTGCTGCGTGTGGGCGGGCGGCAGCCACGTCACCACGGACACGCTGGTCGGTGGCACCCAGGCTCTAGCCACGCTTTCCTCACCAGCATCACGTGGGCTGCCCCCTGGGTTTCCTGAGATCGGCTCGTGTGCGAAGGTTCCTTGTCCGGTCGCTTAGGTCACAAGCTTGTCTCAGATCCTAGCTTCGTAGGTCAGACTTGCCCCATGGCCCCGAGCGAGTGCACGTGAGGATGGGCAGCGGGGCTGTGGTTCTCCGTGACACACGTGGCTACAGATGGGGCCGGTGACTGGGCCATCCGGCCCCTGGGCCTAGCGCAGGGGAGGACGTGCCAGGGAGGCCACCGGAGCAGCAGGGCACGGCAAGCAGCAGCGGGCGGGCTCACGCCCCGCGCGGGCTTGTGCCGGCGTTTGGGAGGCAGCTCCGGCCTCGGCACTCGCAGGTTTGATTCAGGCTTCTTGGGGCGGGACTTGGCGCACAGCATCACCTGCCCCCGCGCCTGTCAGCACAGCTGCAGCAGGTCCGTTCTCTCCGGCTTCACTCGGGGCCTTCCGTGCCTTTCAGCCGTTTGTGGGCCACTGACTCCTGAAAGGGCATTGTGCTCGTAAATGAGACCTGGTGGGTGAAGGCTGGTGATTGCTAGCGTATTATACTAATTTCTCATTTGCTTTGCTCCTACTTTTGCTACTGAAGTGTTTCTTAACTGACCTCCCAATGATCTCCGGCAGGGTTAGTTTCAACACCTCACTCCTAAGTCTTCCCTGCAGTCACTTTAAATCATACTGCTCTTAAAGGCGGCTCTGGCAGCATCCTCAAAACCAAGAAGGGTGCACAAAATCTCGAGATGTGCACAAGTTTATGTTAAAGCAAAAAAAAGGAATAAGAATTACTGCTTTAGGCATATGGTTAACGGATACAGAAGAAAACCTGCCTAAAATGTGATTTGTTTTCCTGGTTAATAAGAAAAGAAATTTTTATTAGAATGATATTCATTCTTTTTAAATAATAAGAACTTTTAATTTCCTGCAAGTTTACAATCACAGTGGAAACTGTCCTGATTTCTGTCGAAAAATATTTGGTAATAAATGAGCAACAGCTGCTGCTGCTTCTCATACAGCTTTAAACATATTTATTTAGGAAAAAATAGGTTACTGTTAGTTCCCCATTTTCCCCTTTCACGATTTATGCTAGCTGTAAGGGTTAGGATAGCAGATTATTTGAAGTCTGCAATTAGCAGATTATTACATGTATAATACACTTCCAAACGAAACAGGATTTTGTTTTACTGACTTTCTTTATGGTATGAACCCTGGGATTAGGAGCTAGGTAAGCAGGTAAGGAAATTATATTATTGCCCCATGTATTATAGAGAAGAGATAACTAAGAACCTGACAATACCTACTGTCTATTTATATTACCTATCATTTATGTGTCGTTCTCCTTCCTCCTCCTCCCCCCTTTCTTTCCATCTGTCTGTATTTATCTGTGTGTCATTCTCCCTCCCTCTTTCTCTGCCCCCATCTTTCTTTCCATCTATTTAACTATATTTGTGGCATTCTCCTTCCCCTCCCCCATCTTTCCCTCTGTGTGTATCTGTGTGGCATTCTCCCTCCCTCTCTCTCTACCCCCATCTTTCTTTCCATCTATTTAACTATATTTGTGGCATTCTCCCTCCCCTCCCACATCTTTCCCTCTGGGTGTATCTGTGTGGCATTCTCCCTCCCTCTCTCTCTGCCCCCATCTTTCTTTCCATCTATCTATATTGTCTATCTTTGTGGCGTTCTCCCTCCCCTCCCCCATCTTTCTTTCCATCTGTTGGTTTTCTCTCTCGTCCGAAGGTCTCGTTCGAGATCCAGGGACAGTGCCGACGAAGGTGAACCGATTCAGGAACGATTCTTCCGACCGCACTTCCTGCAGGCTCCCGGGGACCTGACGGTCCAGGAGGGCAGGCTCTGCAGGATGGACTGTAAGGTGAGGGGCTTGGGTGCCTCCCTTCTCCCTGCAATACCACTTCCCTTTAGTTCCTTTTGGGGAAATTATGTAAAGTATACATCTTTAAAATGTTTCCTAGCAGAAGAGGAGAGAAAATGAGTGGAACATACTAATATTTATATACATTTCAAATCATTCTTTTCCTTGATTTTTAAGTTTTTGTTGAATATGTCCTTTACCTAGAACCCTGTGTACCATACTCCAGAAAGTGAACTGGGAGGTTTTATCCCTCAGAGTCGCCCTTTTTGTTGAAGTAATGACTGTGTTGGATCTGTTCTCTATCCTGATCTTACTTATATTTACTCTGTTTTCATACACATTTCATTCCGTCGACAGTAGGGCTTCTTAACCAGGTCCTGGGGTGAGCAGGTCTCATCAGGTGTGTGGGCCTGAAATTACACAGGAGGTTGTATGTGGTACACCTGCCATCAGCTTCCCAGAGGACCTCGAGGCCAAAAATGTGTAGGAATCACTGGTCTGAAATTTTTTGATTGTTTTGTATTTTTGCCCCATTATTTATTGATCTTAAATTTAAATTTTAGCTCTGAAATATGAATACGCTTTTAAAAAAGTAATTTGGGCTCTCTCTGCTGGTTGTCTCTGGAATTGCAGAACACAAGATGTAAGGCACTTAGAGGGTTAACTCTGGGCTTGTAGAAATGTATAAAAAGCTTGTAGAAATGTATTTAAAATGTATAAAATACTTTCCAGCATAATTTTTCAATATAAATTTATTTTTTGGCTGCGTTGGGTTTTCGTTGCTGTGCATGGGCTTCTCATTGCGGTGGCTTCTCATTTTGGAGCACAGGCCCTAGGCGTGTGGGCTCAGTAGTTGTGGTACGTGGGCTCAGTAGTTGTGGCTCGCGGGCTCTAGAGCGCAGGCTCAGTAGTTGTGGCGCACGGGCTTAGTTGCTTCGTGTCATGTGAGATCTTCCCAGACTAGGGATCAAACCGGTGTCCCCTGCATGGGCAGGTGGGTTCTTAACTACCGCACCACCAGGGAAGTCCCTCCAGCGTAATTTTTTTAATTTTTATTTTATATTGAACTATAGTTGATTAACAGTGTTGTGTTAGTTTCAGGTGCACAGCAAAGTGATTCAGTTATGCATATGCATGTATCTATTCTTTTTCCAAGTTCTTTTCCCATTTAGGTTATTACAGAATGTTGAGCAGAGTTCCCTGTGCTCAATACAGTAGGTCCTTGTTGGTTATCTGTTTCGTAAATAGTAGTGTGTACATGTCAGTCCCAGTCTCCCAATTCATCCCTCCGCCTCCACCCTTCCCCCCGGTAACCATAAGTTCATTCTCTAAGTCTGTGAGTGTGTTTTGTAAATTAGTTCATTTGTATCAGTTTTTAGATTCCACATATGGTCTTTCTCTGACTTACTTCACTCAGTATGATCATCTCCAGGTCCATCCATGTTGCTGCAAATGGCATTATTTCATTCTTTTTTATGGCTGAGTAATATTCCATTGTATATATGTGCCACATCTTCATCTATTTATCTGTTAAGGGACACTTAGGTTGTTTCCATGTCCTGGCTATTGTAAATAGAGCTGCAGTGAACATTGTGGTACATGACTCTTTTTGAGTTATGGTTTTCTCAGGGTATATGCCCAGTAGTGGGATTGCTGGGTCGTATGGTAATTCTATTTTTAGTTTTTTAAGGAACCTCCATACTGTTCTCCATAGTGGCTGTATCAGTTTACATTCCCACCAACAGAGCAGGAGGGTTCCCTTTTCTCCACACCCTCTCCACCATTTATTGTTTGTAAACTTTTTGATGATGGCCATTCTGACTGGTGTGAGGTGATACATCACTGTAGTTTTGATGTGCATTTCCCTAATAATCAGCAGTGTTGAGCATCTTTTCATGTGCCTGTGTATGTCTCCTTTGGAAAAATGTCTGTTTAGGGCTTTGGCCCATTTTTTAATTGGGTTGTTGTTTGATGTTTGTTTTTTGTTTTTTTTTTTGTTATTGAGCCACGTGAGCTCCTTGTACATTTTGGAGGTTAATTCCTTGTCAGCTGCAGTGTTTGCAACATAATTCTTTTTACAGTATAAGTATACAGATTGAGTTTATATATATACAGTGTGTATATATTTACATGTGTGTATTTATTTGGGGTCTGTAACTGAGAATTCATACAGACCACCCGTAAAATGACATTTGAGTCCACAGGGGAAATTTTCTTTTAGAAAATTAGATGATGCCAAGGGATTACTATTAATTTTAATTTTATGTATAAAAAGGGAACTGTGACTGTAAGAAAAATCTGTTCTTTTAGAATGATACTTCATAAAGTATCAAGTATAAAGTTTGGGGTCTATTTTTAAAATACGAAAAATTACAAAAGAGAGTGAATCTAGGTGATGGCTTACATGGAGGTTCACAATACTATCGGCTCTACTTTTGATCACATTTAAGAAAGAAATCATAGCACTTTATTTTTCTGCGAGTGACACAGCTGTCCTTGAAATGCCTGCCTTTAAGAGAATATTGGAAACAAAAGGTAATCTGTTGATTTTACTGTTATGATCAGACCTGGACTAATGTGGAAAATCTTTTCCAGTGTATTTATCCTTTAAGAGGGAAAGAAGAATCATGGGAACAGGCCAGTCGCTACTGGGCTGCTGGGCCCCCGACTCACTCCCCGGACACTGACTGCCCCGGCCGGCTCTCAGCCTCCGGGAGTAAACGCCTCTGCTTCCCCCCGTTCCCACGGCAGCCAGAGCCGCCCACCTGTCCAGGCTGGGGCCCGCTTACAGTGACCCAGTTCCTGAGGTCAGGCTCGCCTTGCTGGGCTCAGAGGGAGAGGACTCGGCCTTCCCCTCTGCCCGGCCATGCAGCTCTGGCCCAGGTGGGCCCAGAGTGCGTGCGGCGTCTCCCTCCTAAACCTGCTGCGGCCTCGCCGGTACCTGACCAGCCAGGAGGGCCAGGTGTGCAGCCCCGGGCGGGAAAGCCCACCCCCTTCCTCCGTGCACCTGTGCTGGCCCGACAGGTAGAGCGGGCGTGGAGCGCCGGGGCGGCAGGTGGACGGATGGGAGGCTGCAGAGCCTGGCCCGCTTTTAGCCAGTGATTTAATTGTTTTGTGTAAATCCCTGGGCCTTTGCTGTGTGTGTCTGTTGCGGGGTGAGGCATCCTGGGGGCAGTATACGTGAGCGTCACACAGCATGAGTGCAGTTTGTGAGTTCTCTGGCGGATTTTGGCAGAGCTGATTCTCAAAAGAATTGGTTTACAGTCCCACTGACATCTTTCCGTATGTGATTTCCCACTGGTGCATTTGGGGTAGGGGTGAAAGGGCTTCCTTACTGGTGCTTTTCTTCCCGTTCAGAATGCAGAGCCCTAGAGTGAAGAGCTGACAGACGGTGGCCACCCCTCCCCTCACTGCACACCATGCTGTTAGCCGTTAAACGTGCTTTTGTCTGATCTCTGGTCAGCACGACTGTCGTGGTCTGGAGAGTGATGGTTTTTTTTAACGTTTCCGTTGTGAGGCTAATTTGTTGAGATGCTTTCTGGGTAATTTCGTATGTCTCCTATTACTTTCAAGGATTATAAAATAATAACAGCCCTGTGTCTTGGCTGCATTAACTAACGTCTCCGCAGCTACAGCAGCCTTGATGAGAGGCTTTGTCGTGAGCCGTGCGAGCTGAGTGTGAGTCCTTGTCATGGTTGGAAGGGCTCAGAGCCCTGGGCTGACATCACCCTCAGCATCTATAACCTGGGTGAGGAAAGACGATGGCGAACGTTTTTAGTCCCCATCTCACTTTTCTCTGGGTTGCTCTATAAGAAATGTTTAGAAGTGAGCCCGTGTGTGCCGAGAAGCTATTCAAAGATTTTAAGCAAAAGAGAAATGTGGGCTTCCCTGGTGGTGGTGCAGTGGTTAAGAATCCGCCCACCAATGCAGGGGACACGGGTTCGAGCCCTGGTCCGGGAAGATCCCACATGCCACGGAGCAACTAAGCCCGTGAACCACAACTACTGAGCCTGTGCTCTAGAGCCCACGAGCCATAACTACTGAGCCCACGTGCCACAACTACTGAAGCCCATGCGCCTAGAGCCCGTGCTCCGCAACAAGAGAAGCCCGCGCACTGCAACAAAGACCCAACGCAGCCAAAAATAAATAAGTGAGTAAGAAACGTGACCTGATGCTAAGAGCCTCATGTTGTCCTGAAGGAGGAGTCTGTGCCGGTGTCTTAGGTGTTCGTGACTTCGCTGTTTCCGTAGCAGAGGAATTCATTCGCATTTCTTCCCGGTTTAGGTCAGTGGGCTGCCAACCCCCGATCTCAGCTGGCTGCTGGACGGCAAGCCCATCCGCCAGGACAGCACCCACAAGATGCTGGTGCGAGAGAACGGGGTGCACTCTCTGATCATCGAGCCCGTCACGGCCCGGGACGCCGGTGTCTACACGTGCATGGCCACCAACCGGGCTGGACACAACTCCTTCAGCCTGGAACTCGTGGTCGCAGGTAAGTCCCGGGAACCTCTCCCAGGGTGAGCGTCAGATGTAGAAACAAACTAACCCATGTGGAAAGTACATCAAATCGCTGAAAAAAATAGACCATTATCATCAACGTGTTAAGACCTGGCAAGTCAGAAACATCACTTTTTCTTCGCTGTAGCCATGGTTATTTTTCTTCCCTTCCCCCGTCAGCCTGGCAGCCAGAGAAGAGGGTTTGAGCAGTTTTTCTGGGCCATGCCCCTTCTCCTGGGCCCCCAGTGTCACACGGGAAAGGCAGCGGCAGCCTGGCCTCCAGGAACCAGACGATGTGGGAGAATGTGCTCGTGCAGCAAGTTCTCCACGTAGACCTAGCTTTTGAAGTCATGTGCAGTGATTTCAGAATTCAAAACTGAAATGCTGTGATCTACCCCCCATGTCATAGACAGATTAAACTCAGGTTTGCTTTTTAATTGACTATATATCTTTACGAAATTTACCTACCAGAATAAAGTTTTACCCTTAGGTATGGGAAATGAGTTTATGGAAAGGTCTAATGTCCTAGGAGCTGAGCATGAATAGAGACCCTGTTCTCTGTGCTCATCTGAAAAAAGCAGAACGGAGCGTTTATTTCTCACCACTGCATGCAAAGCGCTCACTTGGTCCTCACGGCAGCCCCATGAGGCAGTCAGCCAGTGGGAATTAGGAGAGAGGTGACGACCACCCGTCACTTAGGGGCCAGGCTGCGGTGCCCCTCTGGTGCCAGGAGCCTTCGAGCTCCTGGGGGAGACAGCAGCAGCGAGGACGCAGCGGGCGGCCCGGCTACAGTCCGGGCTAGGGATTTTCATGACAACAAACACCCAGACGTGTTCGCACAAAAACATGGGCAGCGTGCAGCCTGTGTGTCAGACCCGCTTCAGTTTCACTCCTTCCTCCAGCCCGCCCTCCTCAAAACTCAACTGTTGGGGTCCCCCCGCCGACCGTACCTGTCCCCACGCCCGAGGTGTCCCCGTCGGCACTTCCGGAGGAAGTCGGGGCTCGGCTCCCAGCCCAGCTCTCGTTTTCTGGCTGTGTCCTCTGGCAGGTCCGTCTCTGCAGCTGAGTGTCCCCAAACGGAAAAGGGGGCCATGATGCTCAGAGTTGAAGGACTAAGTCGTGGCACAAGGACGAAATCCTGTGAAGCTCTGCGTCCCCACGAGCCTGCCTAGCCAAGCTCCAGAGGTAGCTGTGATGCCTACTGTGGAGGGTCGCTGCGACCTAAAGGCCCGTCTTACACATTTATGCTCTTTTGAAAACTGGGACCCAGGAAGAGCACCGAGTGAGGTCTCTTCCCAGAGTAGCCCAGGTCAAGTAACCACAAAAGGTCCAATAAAAATTAACCCTCTACATAATTCGAGGTCATAGAGGGCCTTAGGTTTTTAAAACTTTCAGGTAGAACGTTCACCTTTGCTTTGCTATTATTTGTCACAGAGGAGGGAGTGCAGAAGGCCGCACCGTCAGACTCATTGTTGGCAGCTAGGATGATGGTAGCTAAGGCTTCCTCTTCCTCTGGGACTGTTCCCACCGCAGATCCAAGGGAACACTGAGAGTGTTACTCACAGTTCTGATTTGTCCAGACTGGGTCATAGTCGTCGTTTTCATAGCTTTCTTCAAAGAAATACAAATTGGAACTTGTATAGAATGTATGTTCCTAGTGTTGAGGTAACTATTTAAAGCTGCCTCTCCTCGTTTCCCCCTTTGTAGCCTGTGGTATGTCTCTTAAGCCAGGACCTAGAAATCTCAGAGTGTCTCGGCCAGCAGGGCGGGGATCTAGGGGATCAGCGCCGCTAGATGGCAGCGGTGGGCTGAGGCAGGGACCCTCATCAGTCAGCAGTCTGACAGAGGCCCCCCCCCACCCCCCACCCCCCGAGAGCACGCAGGCAGGCGCTCTGGGGAGCAGGTGCGGGCCTGTCGGACTTGAACTGACTGAGGAGAGAAAGGCGTGGAATGAAGGGTAGGAACGTCTCTGGGTGGAGGAGGGATAACTTGGAGAGAGGACAAGCATCCTGCCGCCTGAAGGGGAAAACGACGTCAGCAAAGTTGAGCGGGATTGCTGAAAGCACCTGCGTTCTTTTGTGGTACCTTTTGCGCCCGTCACGGGTAGGTAATCCGTCTCGTGTCTTTGCAGCTAAGGAAGCGCACAAGCCCCCCGTGTTCCTCGAGAAGCTGCAGAACACGGGGGTGGCGGACGGGTACCCGGTTCGGCTGGAATGCCGCGTGTCCGGGGTGCCGCCGCCGCAGATATTTTGGAAGAAGGAAAACGAGTCGCTCACTCACAGCACGGACCGCTTGAGGTGAGAGCCCACGGGGCCACCCCCCACCCGCAGGGGTCCTGATGGTCCCAAAGGAAGGTGCACAGCACGCGCCTGTGTGCGCCGCCCCCGGGCCAGCCCCTGCCCCCGCACGCCTGTGCTTTGCGGAAGCGGCTGCCCTGCTGTGTGGTGCAGCGGCTCCCCGCCTAACGCAGGCAGTGCTTTGCGGGGGCAGATGCTCCCCCTGGGAATTAAGTGCTCGGCTTCCTTCAGCCTCCCGGCCTCTCCGTCTCTCATTAGCTGTCACGGGCTGGCGGCCTCTGCAGAATTAGGAGGACCCTGTTATCCGCTGCTTGCACATTTCTGTTTCTCATGAGCTAATGAGAAGCGATGCTTCGTGTCCTGAAACGTTTCGAGCCCTATGGCCATGTCTGTCTTTTGCAGCCTGCACCAGGACAACTACGGCTACGTGTGTCTACTCATCCAGGGAGCCACCAAGGACGATGCTGGCTGGTACACGGTGTCGGCCAAGAACGAGGCGGGGATCGTGTCCTGCACGGCCCGGCTGGACGTCTACAGTGAGTACCCCTCCCCCTCGCCTCGATGCGTTATTGGTTCCTTCCGTTACGACAAGGCGGGCGTCAGCACACCGAGTCACTTTACTCTGATCTGATCAACAACTCTAGCGCTTTATCTGCCAGAAATTTCACACTGCTCTTTCTCTTTCTATTTATAGTTTCTCAACATTAATAGTGAACCTCGCCAGAAGAACAGTGCCCAAGTATCACTCGGGAACTTTGCGTTTTTAGCAAAACGTGCATGTGGATTTCTCTGGCGTCGGCTACCCAGCTGTGGCTTTCTTACCCAGCACCCTTAGGGGTTAACACCAGGCAAAGGCATAAGCACAGACTTTTCACATTTTGTTACTGCCTTGTGCAAATGACTGCCTTTTAACATTTCTCCCTAAGCTATGATCCTGTCACAGCATCTTAATTCACGCTAAACGTGTGGCCCATTGAACCTGGAATGCGTACTTTCTGTGGCTCAGTGCTTTGTGTTAACATATCCTAAGCAGTTCAGCAGTAGGTTTGTGAGTGTGTGTGTACGTGTATTTGTGTACATGCATCCCAGATTGAAAGAAAAAAGTTCTTACTAAGTTTACAAACTAGCCCAGTAGCATTATGTGATCTAGTGACAAGAAAACCACAAGGAAAAATTCAGAACTGATTTCACACATAAGAAATGACTGACCTCAACCTTCCCTATCACCCGGTTCCTTTCAAACAATTTGTGTTAGAACACCCATCCAGAATACCTGATGACTGTCATTACTGTGGCATTTATACATTTTGAGCTTTGAAGTTTTTTTTCAAAGTGAGAATCGGGAAGTGTAGCAGCCATTTCACAGGACTCCCCGAGCTGCAGTGAGTACTGACTATCGAGATAAACTACACGCTGTCTCTGTTCCCGAGCTGCTGTAGTCCCACCACCCTGTGTAGGCAGTGAATCTGCAACATGAACCACTCGTACACTTTAGGACTTCTCAGGTCTTTTGCACAGAACACGTGCCTGGTACACACAGAGCCGTGCCACCTGGTTAGATTCTGAGTTCCGTGTTGTGTCTTGCAGCCCAGTGGCAGCAGCCACCAGCAAGCGCCAAGCCGAAGCGGGTGCGGCCCTCGGCCAGCCGCTACGCCGCGCTCTCGGACCAGGGACTCGACATCAGGGCCGCGTTCCAGCCCGAGGCCAGCCCGTCCCACCTGATGCTGAGCCCCGGCCTGGTGGAGAGCGAGGACCTGTGAGCTGGCGCTCTCCACGGAGCCCAGACGCTGAAACCACCGCTGCCTTGACCCACACCCTCCTCTGTCACGGGACGTAAAAGGCAGAAACATACCTTTGGCTCTAAGAAACAAAAGGACACCAAAATCCTACTTTTCTTCCTGGTAAACCAGACGTAGAGGCTGCGTACGCGATGCTGATTGATAGGAATGCACACCTTGCACACAGAATTCACATTCATCAGCCAATTTAAAACTTGGGGAAGTGCTGCAATTCAGGGGGTCTGAAATGCCGAAGTGCTAATGGAAAAAAGGTGACCACGACCTGTGTTGTCCCGAGTGTCTTCACTAGCGTAGGTGCTGCCACCCGGCGTGAGGCCGGGGGGGCTCCCCGGAGGTGGCTGCACCACAGGGGACACCGCCTGGGCTCTGCGGGGCAGTGTGCTCACGCAGCCAGGGACCCACGTGGGGCACGGGACAAGGAGGGCACCACCAGGAAGCCCAAGGAAACGCCCGTCCGCAAACGGCTTTCCACTAAACCGTGCGCAAGGAGCCACCTGCCTTCAGTTCTGTGAACAGCAAGAGTTTTCTAACAAGGTCAAGACCTTCGTTCTTAACCTTTTTTTCTTTACGTGTAGTATTTTCTTTTCTTGTTACCTTGGTAGGGCGCTTACTTACAAACCATATTAAAAGAATGCGAAGTACTCTGAATAAAGAAGAAGCATATTGCAGTCCATTCCACGAAGGGCATCCCAGCCACCCAAGTGACCAAGGTGTGTAGTATCTGGAGGAGACGGGTCTGGAAGGGGCGGAGAGGAGAGGGAAAGGAAGCACGACCAGACAGACTGTGCTCACTTAGATGAAAGCAGCGGAGCACGAGACGGTAAAGGCCAGGCTTTTCTTTGGTTTTCTTCAAACTTAACCTAAAATAGAAGCGACAAAACACCGCCATTCCCAAGTCAGGAGCTCGAGGGTCAGCCGGAGGGAAGCTCGTGCTCGGGACACTGCAGTGTCGGAGCTGGTGCCGCAGCGGGAGATTGAGGTGCGCACTGCAAGTTGAATATGGGCTGAGCTGCGAGATTGTCATGGATCAGAGACATGTGGGCGCTAGTCTACTTGGGGAGACAAAGACGGGGGTGCCGGCATGCATTTTCTCCGTGGCACCGCCATACGGTGGATGGAAACTATTCACTTCCCTGCTGCCACGAGACCTTTCGCCTTAAGAAGGTGCTGGGTTCCAAGTAGTTTGTAAAGGCATCTCGGCAAAGACTGCTTTCTGAATGCCTGTGATTCTGCATCAGCTAGATGGCGTGGATGGATTCTGACCAGACTTGACGGTTTTAAGTCAGAACCAATAAACTTTAAAAAGGAGAAAAAAACAAATTTGGGCTGATATTATAAAACCTGAGTCTTTAATGGTACTTTCCTATGAAGAGAACACACTGTATTCCTCATGCAAAACACATTTATCTTTCATTATTTATAATACAAATGTTGAACTCTTAGCTCAGTTACTCCATTCAATACGTAGTATTTTTAAGTACTTTTGTATCTGTGTGCCACCGTGTATATCCCATTGCACTGCTTCACATGGACAGCTTTCTACTTCCTTGTAAGAGCACCAACCAAGCGAGCTTTAAATGCCAGGCTGGAGCTCTGGTGCCCACGTTCTGTGCAGAGTGGCACATGCGTCTCTGACCACACCTACGTGCATTGCTGATGTCGGATTTCAGACACCGCGCAAAGTCTCTCCTGGACCTTTCTATACTGTAGAATTATGACTTAACATTATCTCTTCCTTGCCAAATTTTTCTGAATGTGACTTTTTGCTGATTTGCTGGGTTTGGGATTAAGTAGCATTATTTTGCCACCTTTCATGTATTTATAAAGAAATAAGTACGATCTTACCACTTTGGATTGTTGTGCTGGTGTAATGTGGATTTAACATCAATAAATATTTAACAAATAATAGTTGCAATTTTGTGAAGCAAATATTCAGTCGTTTTCATTTTCTATTGCTTGCTGTAATAAACTGGTACAGACTAGAACTACTGTGTGTGCTGCAGTGCATTCTCACCTGAGCGCAAGCACCTGGGACAGAATTGGGCTCCTTGCGGCTGTAGGACGGGGTCCCACGTGGTCTGTCAGCAGGGGGCGGGGGGGCACTGGACTGCTACAGGCCGTGTCACACCCCCTTCACCAAAACTGGCAGTGAGAATCCCCCTTGGGACAAATCCCTCTCACGCTTTGACTGTGGTCAAGGAGAGTCCCATGCCTTTCAAGGGACCATCTGATCTGGGATCTGCGTGTGGGTGAGAGAGAAGGGGGGTGCACCCCAGGGGGGGACGCTGGCAGCCGGCTCAGAACCCCGCCTGCCTCAGCAGTTTACCGGACATGTGCCTGTGAGTAACAGTGGATCCTTTGATCCCCTGGGAAGGCGTCCTGCAACCACATACTATAGCCGCTCTCTTAGGGATTAAGTATACGGGGTTCTGGCTCAAGAGGTCCTCCCCCAGACACACCAGATCCGCTACTACGTACAGACCCATTTCCTCCGAAAGAAACCTCGGGTGAATGAGAACAGACCCACGTCACAACAGGAGAGCTGACGCATAGCCTCACTGTGACCCCCACTGCCCGGCACGGTACCCACAGTGAGGAGGGAACTCAACCCCAAGCTTTCAACCCCAAGCTTTCCCTGGGGAGTGAAGGGTTTGAACCCCTCACCAGGACCCCAACTTTTAAGGCCTGCCTCTGAGACCAGCCCCCAAGACGTGTAGCTTTGAAAGCCAACGGGGCTTCTGTCCATGAGACAAGGCTGCGGGGCACTGGGAGATGCTTCTTCCAGGGCTGCATGGACTGGGCCAGCACAGAGGCCGCCGACTGAAAAGCGCCCAGACCTTCTGTGACAGAGGGTTCTTTGCTTACGTTCAGCCTGAGGGACAGACATCTAGCTGGACACGTGTCAGGCCAACCCGAGTGCTCTCCAGAAACCCCCAAGGGCAGGCACTGTCTTCACGCCATCCCTCTGCCTCCAGATTGCCACTAGCTCCCGTAAAGGGGCCCGTGCACTGGCCTGGGGCCCAGGGGACACCTGAATGGCCTAGCTCTGCCGGCCAGGGGGGCTTACATTTGCGAGTCCCATAAGTCTGTAACGGAGAAACAGTTCTTACCCGGCTATCCCCCGGGGCAGAGCACACAGGCAGCACACTGAAGCACCCCAGTCTCTCTGTGACACAAGGCAGTGGTCTTCACAGCTATGGCATAAGGGGCAGGCTTCTAATTAAACACACCTGGGGGCCGACTGCAACTCTCTCCAGAGGGGGGCCCTGTCCCAGTTCACCTGTGTCTGGAAGAAAGGAGTGGGCACAGGAGTAGCAGCCAGGTGTGGCTGCCACCCACTGTGATTTTAAATCTTCCAACAAAAGTCCAGGACCAGAACGCTTCACAGGTGAATTCAATCCAACATTTAGAGAAGAGCTAACACCCATCCTCAAACTCTTCCAAAAAATTGCAGAGAAAGGAACACTCCCAAGTTCATTCTACAAGGCCACCATCATCACCCTGATACCAAAACCAGACAAAGATATCACAAAAAAAGAAAATTACAGGCCAATATCACCGATGAACATACAGGCAAGAATCCTCAACAAAATATTAGCGAACAGAATCCAACAAAACATTAAAAGGATCTTTCACCACAATCAAGTGGGGTTTATCCCAGGGATGCAAGGATTCTTCAATATACGCAAAATCAATCAATGTGATACACCGTATTAACAAATCGAAAAATAATAAATAGCATCATCTCAGTCCTCACGGAGAGTCGCCGCAGATTCTTGCTTCAACAGTGCTTGGACGGAACCCGGCGCTCGTCTCCCGCCCCGGCCGGCCGCTCAGAGCCAGCCCTCGCCACCACCTCACAGCGCCCTCCGACTGCCCCAAGGTCCCCACCGCCATTACAGCGCCGCGCAGCCACCGCCACCGTTTCCCCTCAGCCGCCCGCCATGACGGCCGCGTCCCCCTCGCAGGTGCGCCAGAACTACCACCGGGACTCGGAGGCCGCCATCAACCACCAGATCAACCTGGAGCGCTACGCCTCCTACGTCTACCTGTCCATGTCGTACTATTTTGACCGTGATGATGTGGCTTTGAAGAACTTTGCCAAATACTTTCTTCACCAATCTTGTGAGGAGAGGGAACATGTTGAGAAACTGATGAAGCTGCAGAACCAACGGGGTGGCCGAATCTTCCTTCAGGATATCAAGAAACCAGACCGTGATGACTGGGGGAATGGGCTGAGTGCAATGGAATGTGCGCTACGCTTGGAAAAAAGTGTGACTCAGTCACTCCTGGAACTGCACCACTGGCCACGGAGAAAAATGACCCCCATTTGTGTGGCTTCATTGAGACTCACTATCTGAATGAGCAGGTGAAATCCATTAAAGAACTGGGTGACCACGCAACCAACTTGCGCAGGATGGGGGCCCCCGCATCTGGCATGGCACGGTATCTCTTGGACAAGCACACCCTGGGAAATAGTGATGATGAGAGCTAAGCCTTAGGCTGGCTTCCCGTAGCCACAGGGGTGACTTCCCTGGTCACCAAGGCAGTGCATGCATGTTTGGGTTACCTTACCTTTTCTGTAAGTTGTACCAGAATATCTACAAGTCCTTTCTTTAGTACCATTCCTTCAAATAAAGTAATTTGGTACCCCCCCCAAAAAAAGCATCATCTCAATAGACACAGAAAAGGCTTTTGACAAAAGTCAACAGCCACTTATGATAAAAACTCTCCAGAAAGTGGGCATAGAGGGAACCTACCTCAATATAGTAAAGGTCATATACGACAATCCCACAAGCAAACATCATTCTCACTGGTGAAAAACTGAAAGCATTTCCTCTAAGATCAGGAACAAGACAAGGATGTCCACTCTCACCACTATTATTCAACATAGTTTTGGAAGTCCTAGCCATGGCAATTAGAAGAAAAAGAAATAAAAGGAATACAAATTGGAAAGTCACTGTTTGCAGCTGACATGATACTACACATAGAAAATCCTAAATATATTACCAGAAAACTACTGGAGCTCATCAGTGAATTTGGTAAAGTTGCAGGATACAAAAATAATACACAGAAATCTCTTGCATTCCTATACACTAACAACAAAAGATCAAAAGGAGAAATTAAGGGAAAAATCCCACTGACCATCGCAACAAAAAGAATAAAATACCTAAGAATAAACCTACCTAAGAAAGCAAAAGACCTGTACTCAGAAAACTATAAGACACTGATGAAAGAAATCAGAGACAACACAAACAAATGGAGAGATATACCACATTTTTGGATTGGAAGAATCAATATTGTGAAAGTGACTATACTACCCAAAGCAATCTACAGATTCAATGCAATCCCTATGATATTTCTTAAAGAATTAGAACAAAAAAATTTATAATTTCTGTGGAGACACAGAAGACCTCAAATAGCCAAAGGAATCTTGAGAAAGAAAAACAGAGCTGGAGGAATCAGACTACCTGACTTTGTACTACAAATCTCAAGTAATCAGAACAGTATGGTACTGTCACAAAGACTGAAATAGAGATCAGTGGAACAGGATAGAAAGTCCAGTGATACACCCACATACATATGGTCAATTAATCTATGATGAACAAGGCAAGAGTATACAATTGGGAAAACACAGTCTCTTCAATAAGCAGTGCTGGGAAAAGTGGACAGCTACATGTAAAAGAATGAAATTACAACACTCCCTAACACCATACACAAAAATAAACTCAAAATGGATTAAAGATATAAATGTAAGGCCAGACACTATAAAACTCTTAGGAAAAAACATAGGCAGAACACTCTTTAACATAAAACACAGCAAGGTCTTTTTTTTTTTTTTTTTTTTTTTGCAGTACGCAGGCCTCTCACTGTTGTGGCCTCTCCCGCTGCGGAGCACAGGCTCCGGACACGCAGGCTCAGCGGCCATGGCTCAGGGGCCCAGCCGCTCCGCGGCATGTGGGATCCTCCCAGACTAGGGCACGAACCCGTGTCCCCTGCATCGGCAGGCGGACTCTCAACCACTGTGCCACCAGGGAAGCCCCAGCAAGATCTTTTTTGATCCACTTCCTAGAGTACTGAAAATAAAAACAACAGTAAACAAATGGAACCTAATTAAACTTAAGAACTATTGCATAGCAAAGGAAACGATAAACAAAACGAAAAGACAACCTATGGACTGGGAGAAAATATTTGCCAACAATGCAACCGACAAGGGATTAATCTCCAAAATATACAAACTTATGCAGCTCAATATCAAAAAATCAAACAACCCAATCAAAAAATGGACAGAAGACCTGAATAGACATTTCTCCAAAGAGACATACAGATGGCCAAGAGGTACATGAAAAGATGCTCAAAATCACTAATTATTAGAGAAATGCAAATCAAAACTACAATGAGTTATTCCCTCATACTGGTCAGAGTGGCCAGCATCAAAAAATGTACAAACAATAAATGCTGGAGCAGGTATGGAGAAAAGGTAACCCTCCTATGCTGTTGGTGGGAATGTCAACTGGTACAGCCACTATGGAGAACAGTATAGAGGTTCCTTAAACAACTAAAAATAGAACTACCATATGACCCAGCAATCCCACTCCTGGGCATATACCTGGAGAAAACCATAATTCAGAATGATACATGCACCCCAATGTTCACTGTAGCACTGTTTACAATAGTCAAGACATGGAAGCAACCTAAATGCCCACTGACAGATGAATGGATAAAGAAGATGTGGTGTTTATATGTGTGTGTATGTGTATATACACACATACACACACACATACAATGGAATGTTAGCCATAAAAAAGAACAAAAAAATGCCATTTGCAGCAACATGGGTGGACCTAGAGATTGTTAAACTGTGTGAAGTCAGACACAGAAAGACAAATATCATATGGTATTGTTTATATGTGGAATCTTAAAAAAATTACAAATGAACTCATTTACAAAACAGAAATAGAGTCACGGATATAGAAAACAAACTTATGGTTACCAGGGGATGGGAGGGGACAGGGATAAATTAGGAGATTGGGATTGACATATACACACGACTGTATATAAAATAACTAGTAAAGACCTACTGTATAGCACAGGGACCTCTACTCAATACTCTGTAATGACCTATATGGGAAAAGAATCTAAAAAAACTAAGAGTGGGTATATGTATAACTGATTCACTTTGCTCTACACCTGAAACTTACACAACACTGTAAATCAACTAGACTCCAATAAAATTTTTTTTAAACTACATACAGAACTATCATACACTCTAGCTAACTCACTCCTGGGCATATATCCGGAGAAAACCATAATTCGGAAAGACACATGAACCCAATGTTCATTGCAGCACTATTTACAATAGCCAGGACATGGAAGCAACCTAAGTGTCCATCGACAGATGAATGGATAAAGAAGATGTGGCAAATATATACAATGGAATATTACTCAGCCGTAAAGAAGAATGAAATAATGCCATTTGAGACAACATGGGTGGACCTAGAGATGGTCATAGTGCATGCAGTCAGCCAGACAAAGACAAACACTGTATGATGTCTCTTGGGCATACAGGCTGTGATCACTCATGGCTCAGGTTACCGGAGTGCAGACAGGTAGAAGAGACTCAGGGAAGAAAGAAGTTTGGGGAGAACTCTGGACAGAAAGGCACAGAGAGGAGCACAGCCTGCCCTCCAGAATACCACCAATTTTACACACTCCAGGTTCACAACCACCCGCTCTGTTTTCCAGATGCCAGCATTCACGGAGGCCTACAGCTTGAAGACCAAGAGTCAAGCAAAATATTTCTCTGCCCACAGTCCTGCCTCTGGTGAGAGAAAATGCAGTCAGAGCACAGACAGCCTGCCAGGTTGTCTGGCCACTGTGCCCCTCGATCTGTCTGTAACTTCCGGATAGGATATAGTTAGCCAACCTGTGTCCCTCCGAGAAGAGAGCCAACTGGGCCAGTCACAGGCACACAGCAACCAACCCCTCCTGTCCAGGCACCTCCCTAAGGTTAGAGCAACCCCATCTCACATTCTGGAGGTCCAAACTGGGAGCTGCATGTGCACGACGCCGGTGCTCTGTCACCCTCTAGTGGCTGTCCTCTCTAACTGCAGTTTTGAATCCTTCCTCCTGCACCCCGCTCCCCAGCTGGCTGCACTGGCCTTGGGCACCTTCCAGCCTGATTACATTCCCCTTCTTTTTGTAATCACAATAAAGTCACCTACAGAGTTTCAGGATCTCTCCAGAAGGAAGATCTTTTAATCAGTACATGTTAACCATGAGAAGTTTGTTTCAAGAACAAAACTGAAATACTGTATTTTTCTTTTTGTTTCCAAATAGAAACAGCTCTAGTTTTGTAGGTCATAAAAATTCCAAAGTTATAATATGATGTCCTTGGCCAGAGAAAGAAAAGAAACATTTTAGGGCTCCCTCCACTCAGCCACCCTTTAAGTCATGTGATTGGGCTTTAAATCAATCAGCTGATCCCTGTATCTCTCTGACCAGGATTTATATCAGCTCCACCCCCTTTAATGTACCTAACCTAGTTTTACCCCATAGTCTGCCCCTGAAACCTGCAACTTCAAAAGTTGGGAAGTTAATGTTGATCCCAGCACCAAACACAGCTTCAGCGGGAGAAAAAAAACGGTACAAATGAACTGATTTACAAAACAGAAACAGTCACAGATGTAGAAAACAAACCTAGGATTTGTTTGGAGAAAAGGGGGGGAAATGGGGTGTGGATAAATTGGGAGATTGGCATTGACATATACACACTACTATATATAAAATAGGTAACTAATAAGGACCTACTGTATAGCACAGGGAACTCTACTCCATACACTGTAATGACCTATATGGGAAAAGAATCTTTAAAAGAGTGGATATATTTATATGTATAACTCATTCACTTTGCTGTACACCTGAAACTTACACAACATTGTAAATCTATACTCCAATAATTTTTTTTAAAAAAAGAACCCTTATACAAAAAAAAAAAAACACCCCTAATAGCCAAACCAATCTTGAGAAAGATAAACAAGGGTGGAAGAATCAGACTCCCTGACTTCACACTATATTACAAAGGTAATATATCAAAACAGTATGGTACTGTCACAAAAACTGACATATGCACCACTGGAACAGGACAGAAATCCAGAGATAAACCAGGAACATATGGCCAACTAATCTTTGATGAACAAGGCAAGACTATACAGTGGCGAAAAGACAGCCTCTTCAATAAGTGGTGCTGGGAAAACGGGACAGCCACATGTAAAGAATGAAACTACAACACTCCGTAACACCATACACAAAAATAAACTCACAATGGATTAAAGACCTAAATGTAAGGCCAGACACTATAAAACTCTTAGAAAAAAACATAGAACACTCTAACATAAAACACAGCAAGATCTTTTATGATCCACTTACTAGAGTACAGAAAATAAAAACACAAATTAAAAAATGGGACCTAATTAAACTTAAAAACTATTGCACAGCAAAGGAAACCATAAACAAGACAAAAGGACAACCCTCAGAATGGGAGAAAATATTTGTAAATGAAGCAACTGACTAAAGGATTAATCTCCAAAATATACAAGCAGCTCATGCAGCTCAATATCAAAAACACAAACACCCAATCCAAAAAATGGGCAGAAGACCTAAACACACATTGCTCCAAAGAAGATATACAGATTGCCAAAAAGCACACGAAAGGATGCTCAATATCACTAATCATTAGGGAAATGCAAATCAAAACTACAGTGAGGTATCACCTCACATCGGTCAGAATGGCCATCATCAAAAAGTCTATGAACAACAAATGCTGGAGAGGGTGTGGAGAAAAGGGAACCCTCTTGCACTCTTGGTGGGAATGTAAATTGATACAGCCACTATGGAGAACAGTATGTAGGTTCCTTAAAAACTAAAACTAGAACTGCCATATGACCCAGCAATCCCACTACTTGGCATATACCCTGAGAAAACCATAATTCAAAAAGAGTCATGTACCACAATGTTCATTGCAGCTCTATTTACAATAGCCAGGACATGGAAGCAACCTAAATATCAATGGACAGAGGAATGGATAAGGAAGATGTGGTACATATATTCAATGGAATATTAGCCATAAAAAAGATCAAACTAATGCCATTTGCAGCAAGATGGATGGACCTAGAGATTGTCATACTAAGTGAAGTAAGAAAGAGAAAGACAAATACCCTATGATATCCCTTATATGTGGAATCTAACAAAATGGTACAAATGAACTTATTTACAAAACAGACATAGACTCACAGATGTAGAAACCAAACTTATGGTTACAAACAAGAAAGGGGGGAAAGGGATAAATAAGGATATTGGCATTAACATATCCACACTATATATAAAATGTGTAAGTACCTAGTATATAGCACAGGGAACTCTACTCAATATTCTGTAATAACCTATATGGGAAAGCAATCTAAGAAAAATGGACATATGTATATGTATACCTGATTCACTTTTCTGTACACCTAAAACTAATACAACATTGTAAATCAACTATACTCCAATTAAAAAAGAAAAAAGACATACTTTGCAATGCCAAAAAAAAAAAAAAATGACCCTAAGTATGCTTACCCTCTTGGCCAACAATGAATGAACAAAGTGAGTACTTCAGCAAGGGACAGAAAGTACAAGAAAGCACCAAGTAGAAGTCACAGAGCTGAAAAAATACAATAACTGAACTGAAAATTATGATTGATGCATTCAAAGCAGACTAGATGAGGCAGAAGCAGACTGGTGAACTCGAAGACGGGGTAGAGAACATATCCCACTAAACAACAACAAAAGAAAGAATGAAAAGAGTGATGATAGCTTAAGGAATTTATGGGACAACATCAAGTGGACCAACATTCACATCACAAGGGTCCCAGAAAGAAGAGAGAAATGGGCAGACATTTTATTTGAAGCAATAATGGCTGAAAATTTCCCTAACCTGGGATGGAAAGAGACAGGTTAGGGAAAGAACCAGTCTCCAGATGCAAGAAGCCCAGAGATTTCCAAATAAGATGAACCCAAAGAGCCCATATCAAGACACATTATAAAGAAAATGTTAAAAATTAAAAGAAAGGAGATTATCTTAAAAGCAGCAACAGAAAAATAACTTTTTACATGCAAGGGAACCCGCATAAGACTATCAATATATTTTCCATCAGAAAGTTTGCAGGCCAGAGTAGCACTGTATATTCAACATGCTGAAAGAAAACAAAATTTTAAATTCCAACCAGTAATACTCTACCTGGCAAAGTTATCATTCAGAATTAAAGAAGAGTTTTCTAGATAACCAAAAGCTAACAGAGTTCATCACTACTAAACCAGCCTTACAAGAAATGTTAAAAGGACTTCTTTTAGTTGATAAGAAAGGGTGCTAATTAGTAACAAGAAAGCACATGAAAGTATAAATCTCACCAGTAAAGGTAAACATATAGTAAAGGTGTGGCTTAACCACTTATAAAGCTAGTATGAAGGTTAAAAGACAAAAAGAATAAATATAACTACAATAATTGTTAAGGAATACAGAAGATAAAATGCTGTAAATTGTGACATTAAAAACATAAAATGGGTGGGAGAGAGAAAAAATACAGATCTTTAAAATGCATTTAAATTTAAGGTGCTATCAACTTAAAATTGACTGAGAAACATATCTTATGTAAGCCTCTTGGTAACCTCAAAGCAAAAACCTATAGTAGATACACAAAAGATAAAGGAATCTAAGCACAACACTACAGAAAATGATCAAATCATAGAAGAAGAGAGCAAGAGAAGAAGAAAGGAACAAAAGGAATGCAAAACAACCAGAACACACAAAATGGTAATAAATACATACCTATCAATAATTACTTTAAATGTAAATATTCTAAATTCTCCAATCAAAAGGCAAAGTGTAGCTGAATGATTTTTAAAAAATACAAGACCCATCTATATGCTGCCTGTAAGAGACTTCAGATATAAGGACACACACAGACTGAAAGTGAAAGGATGGAAAAAGATGTTTCATGAATATGAAAACCAAAAGAAAGCTGGGATAGCTATACTTAGACAAAATAAACTTTAAGACAAAGACCATAGTAAGAGACAAAGAAGGTCCTTGTATAATAATAAAGGGGTCAATCCAACAATAGGATATAACATTTGTAAATATTTATGCACCCAACATAGGGACATATAAATATATAAAATGAATATTAACAGATATAAAGGGAGAAATACACACCAACACAGTAATAGCATGGGCCTTTTTTTAAAATTAATTTATTTATTTATGGCTGTGTTGGGTCCTCATTGCTGCATGTGGTCTTTCTTTAGTTGCGATGAGTGGGGGCTACTCTTTGTTATGGTGCATGGGCTTCTCACTGCGGTGGCTTCTCTTGTTGCAGAGCATGGGCTCTAGGTCCGTGGGCTTCAGTAGTTGGGGCACACGGGCTCTAGAGCACAGGCTCAGTAGACGTGGCACACGGGCTTAGTTGCTCCACGGCATGTGGGATCTTCCCAGACCAGGGCTTGAAGCCGTGTCCCCTGCATTGGCAGATGGATTCTTAACCACTACGCCACCAGGGAAGTCCTCAAGCAACTTTTCTGACTACAATAGTATGAAACTACACAGCAAGTAAAATAAAACTAGAAAATTCACAAATATGTGGAAATTAAACAACATGCTGCTGAATTCAAAATATACCATGAGACAAATGGAAATACAACATATCAAAATGTATGCAATTCAGCAAAAGCAGTTCTAAGAGGGAAGCTCATAACAATAACTGCCTACAGTAATAAATAAGAAACACCTCAGGGCTTCCCTGGTGGCACAGTGGTTGAGAGTCTGTCTGCCGATGCAGGGGACACGGGTTCATGCCCCGGTCCGGGAAGATCCCACATGCCGCGGAGCGGCTGGGCCCGTGAGCCATGGCCGCTGAGTTGCGCGTCCGGAGCCTGTGCTCTGCGACGGGAGAGGCCACAGCAGTGAGAGGACCGCGTACCACAAAAAAAAAAACAAAAAAACAAGCAAACAAGAAACACCTCAAATAAACAACCTAACTATACCTGAAGGGACTAGAAAAAGACCAAATGTAGCCCAAAGTTACTAACAGGAAAGAAATAACAAAGATCAGAGCAGAAACAAAAGAAATAGAGACTAAAAAGGAAAAAAAAAAAAAGGAAAAAAATTAGTGAAACTAAAGAGCTTGTTTTTTGAAAATGCAAACAAAGATTTTTAAAACTTTAGCTAGACTCACTAAGGAGAAAAGAGAGGACTCGTAAATAAAACCAAAAACAAAAGAGGAGACCTTACAACTAACACCACAGAAACACAAAGGATCATAAGAGATCACTAGGAGCAATTACACACTAACAAATTGGAGAACCTAGAAAAAACGGATAAATTGCTAGAAACATAAACCTATCAAGACTGAATCACGAAGAAACAGAAAACCTGAAGAGACCAATTACTAGTAAGGAGATTGAGTCAGTAATCAAAAACCTCCCAGCAAACAGAATTCCAGGACCAGGTGGATTCACTGGTAAATTCTATGAAACGTTTAATGAATAATTACTACCAATCCTTCTCAATCTCTTCCAAAAAAAACAAAACCAAACAACAACCAGAAAAAAACCAGGAGAGGGAACATTTCCAATCTCATTTTCAAGGCCAGCATTACCCACTATCAAAACCAGACAAGGGCATCACAAGAAAATTATAGGCCAATATCACTGATGAACATGGACACAAAAATTCTCCACAAAATATTAGCAAACAATTTCAACAATACATTAAAAGCATAGTACACCATGATCAAGTGATTTTTTTCAGCGATACAAGGATGGTTCAACAGGCATAAATCAATCAATGTGACATACCGCAGTAACAAACTGAAAAGTAAAAATCATATGATCAACACAGTAGATGTGGCAAAAGCATTTGAAAACATTCAACATCCATTCATGATTTAAAAATACAAAGTGGGAGGAGACCTTCAAGATGGGAGAGGAGTAAGACGTGGAGATCACCTTCCTCCCCACAAATACATCAGAAATACATCTACACGTGGAACAACTCCTACAGAACACCTACTGAACGGTGGCAGACCTCAAACTTCCCAAAAGGCAAGAAATTCCCCACGTACCTGGGTAGGGCAAAAGAAAAAAGAATAAACAGAGACAAACGGATAGGGACGGGACCTGCACCAGTGGGAGGGAGCTGTGAAGGAGGAAAGGTTTCCACACACGAGGAAGCTCCTTCGCGGGCGGAGACTGCGGGAGGCGGAGAGGGGAGCTTCGGAGCCACGGAGGAGAGCGCAGCAACAGGGGTGCGGAGGGCAAAGCGGAGAGATTCCCGCACAGAGGATCGGTGTCAACCAGCACTCAGCAGCCCGAGGCTTGTCTGCTCACCCACTGGGGCGGGTGGGGGCTGGTAGCTGAGGCTCGGGCTTTGGAGGTCAGATCCCAGGGAGAGGACTCGGGTTGGCTGCGTGAACACAGCCTGAAGGGGCTAGTGCACCACGGCTAGCCGGGAGGGAGTCCGGGGAAAAGTCTGGACCTGCCTAAGAGGAAACAGACCATTGTTTCAGGGTGCCTGAGGAGAGGGGATTCAGAGCACCGCCTAAATCAGCTTCAGAGATGGACGTGAGCCGCGGCTATCAGCACGGACCCCAGAGACAGGCATGAAATGCTAAGGCTGCTACTGCAGCCACCAAGAAGCCTGTGTGCGAGCACAGGTCACTATCCACACCTCCCCTCCCAGGAGCCTGTGCAGCCCGCCAGTGCCAGGGTCCCGTGATCCAGGGACAACTTCCCTGGGAGAACACACAGCGTGCCTCAGGCTAGTGCAATGTCACGCTGGCCTCTGCGGCTGCAGGCTTGCCCCGCACTCCGTACCCCTCCCTCCCCCCAGGCCTGAGTGAGCCAGAGCCCCCTAATCAGCTGCTCCTTTAACCCCATCCTGTCTGAGCGAAGAACAGACGCCCTCAGAAGACCTACACACAGAGGCGAGGCCAAACCCAAAGGTGAGCCCCTGGGAGCTGTGAGAACAAAGAAGACAAAGGGCAATCTCTCCCAGCAGCCTCAGGAACAGGATTAAAGCTCCACAGTCAACTTGATGTACCCTGCATCTGTGGAATACCTGAATAGACAATGAACCATCCCAAATTGAGGAGGTGAACTCTGTGAGCAAATGGAGACTTGGGGTTTGCATCTAATTTGTTGTTGGTTTCATGTTTATCTTAGTTTAGTATTTAGAGTTTATTATCATTGGTAGATTTGTTTATTGACTTGGTTGCTCTCTTCATTTTTTTTAATATATAGATATATATTGTTTTTTTCCTTTTTCTCTTTTTATGAGTATGTATGTGTATGCTTCTTTGTGTGATTTTGTCTCTAGAGCTTTGCTTTTACCATTTGTCCTAGGGTTCTGTCTGTCCGTTTTTTTGTTTTTTTGTCTTAGTATACTTTTTAGCACTGGTTATCATTGGTGGATTTGTTTCTTGGTTTCGTTGCTCTCTTCTTTCTTTCTTTCATTTTTTTTATTTTTAATAATTTTTTAAGTAACTTTATTATTTTTTCCTTCTTTCTTTCTTTCTTTTTTTCTCCCTTTTCTTCTCCGCCATGTGGCTGACAGGGTCTTGGTGCTCTGGCCCGGTGTCAGGCCTGTGCCTCTGAGGTGGGAGAGCTGAGTTCAGGACATAGGTCCACCAGAGACCTCTGCTCCATGTAATATCAAATGGCGAAAGCTCTCCCAGAGATCTCCATCTCAATGCAAAGACCCAGCTCCAGTCAATGACCAGCAAGCTACAGTGCTGGACACCCTATGCCAAACAACTAGCAAGACAGGAACACAACCCCACACATTAGCAGAGAGGCTGCCTAAAACCATAATAAGGTCACAGACATCCCAAAACACACCACTGGACGTGGTCCTGCCCACTAGAGAGACAAGATCCAGCCTCATCCACCACAACACAGGCACCAGTCCCCTCCACCAGGAAGCCTACACAACCCACTGAACCAACGTTAGCCACAGGGGGCAGACACCAAAAACAACGGGAACTACGAACCTGGAGCCTGTGAAAAGCAGACCCCAAACACAGCGAGTTAAGCAAAATGAGAAGACAGAGAAACACACAGCAGATAAAGAAGCAAAGTAAAAGCCCACCAGACCAAACAAATGAAGAGGACATAGGCAGTCTACCTGAAAAAGAATTCAGAGTAATTATAGTAAAGATGATCCAAAATCTCAGAAATAGAATGGAGGAAATACAAATAATTAACAAGGACCTAAAAGAACTAAAGAGTAAACAAACAATGATGAACAACACAATAAATGAAATTTAAAATTCTCTAGAAGGAATCAATAGCAGAATAACTGAGGCAGAAGAACAGATGAGTGAACTGGAAGATAAAATAGTGGAAATAACTACCGCAGAGCAGAATAAAGAAAAAAGAATGAAAAGAATTGAGGACAGTCTCAGAGGCCTCTAGGACAACATTAAATGCACCAACATTCGAATTATAGGGGTCCCAGAAGAAGAAGAGAAAAAGAAAGGGACTGAGAAAATACTTGAAGAGATTATAGTTGAAAACTTGTCTAATATTGGAAAGGAAATAGTCAAGTCCAGGAAGCACAGAGAGTCCCATACAGGATAAATCCAAGGAGAAACACACCAAGACCATATTAATCAAACTATCAAAAATTAAATACAAAGAAAAAGTATTAAAAGCAGCAAGGGAAAAACAACCAAAAAACATACAAGGGAATCCCCATAAGGTTAAAAGCTGATCTTTCAGCAAGAACTCTGCAAGCAGAAGGGAGTGGCAGGACATATTTAAAGTGATGAAAGGGAAAAACCTACAACCAAGATTACCTGGCAAGGATCTCCTTCAGATTCAGTGGAGAAATTAAAACCTTTACAGACAAGCAAAAGCTAAGAATTCAGCACCACCAAACCAGCTTTACAACAAATGTTAAAGGAACTTCTCTAGGCAGGAAACACAAGAGAAGGAAAAGACCTACAATAACAAACCTAAAACAATTAAGAAAATGGTCATAGGAACATACATATCGATAACTACCTTAAATGTAAATGGATTAAGGGCTCCAACCAAAGACATAGACTGGCTGAATGGATACAAAAACAAGACCCATATATATGCTGTCTACAAGACACCCACTTCAGACCTAGGGACACATACAGACTGAAAGTGAGGGGATGGAAAAAGATATTCCATGCAAATGGAAATCAAAAGAAAGCTGGAGTAGCGATTCTCACATCAGATAAAATAGACTTTAAAATAAAGAATGTTACAAGAGACAAGGAAGGACACTACATAATGATCAAGGGATCGATCCGAGAAGAAGGTATAACAACTGTAAATATTTATTCACCCAACATAGGAGCACCTCAACACATAAGGCAAATGCTAACAGCCATAAAAGGGGAAATCGACAGTAACACAATCATAGTAGGGGACTTTAACACCCCACTTTCACCAATGGACAGATCATCCAAAATGAAAATAAATAAGGAAACACAAGCTTTAAATGATACATTAAACAAGATGGACTTAATTGATATTTATAGGACATTCCATCCAAAACCAACAGAATACACTTTCTTCTCAAGTGTTCATGGAACATTCTCCAGGATGGATCATATCTTGGCTCACAAATCAAGCCTTGGTAAATTTTAAGAAAACTGAAATCGTATCAAGTATCTTTTCCGACCACAACGCTATGAGACTAGATATCAATTACAGGAAAAAATCTGTAAAAAAACCAAACACATGGAGGCTAAACAGTACACTACTAAATAACCAAGAGATCACCAAAGAAATCAAAGAGGGAATCAGAAAATACCTAGAAACAAATGACAATGAAAACATGACGACCCAAAACCTACAGGATGCAGCAAAATCAGTTCTAAGAGGGAAGTTTACAGCAATACAATCTTACCTCAAGAAACAAGAAACATCTCAAATAAACAACCTAATCTTACACCTAAGCAAATAGAGAAAGAAGAACAAAAACCCCAAAAGTTAGCAGAAGGAAAGAAATCATAAAGATCAGATCAGAAATAAATGAAAAAGAAATGAAGGAAATGATAGCAAAGATCAATAAAGCTAACAGCTGGTTCTTTGAGAAGATAAACAAAACTGATAAACCATTAGCCAGACTCATCAAGAAAGAAATGGAGAAGACTCAAATCAGTAGAATTAGAGATGAAAAAGGAGAAGTAACAACTGACACTGCAGAAATACAAAGGATCATGAAAGATTATTACAAGCAACTATATGCCAATAAAATGGACAACCTGGAAGAAATGGACAAATTCTTAGAAAAGCACAACCTTCTGAGACTGAACCGGGAAGAAATAGAAAATATAAACAGACCAATCACAAGCACTGAAATTGAGACTGTGATTAAAAATCTTCCAACAAACAAAAGCCCAGGACCAGATGGCTTCACAGGCGAATTCTATCAAACATTTAGAGAAAAGCTAACACCTATCCTTCTCAAACTCTTCCAAAATATAGCAGAGGGAGGAACACTCCCAAACTCATTCTGTGAGGCCACCATCACCCTGATATCAAAACCAAACAATGATGTCACAAAGAAAGAAAACTAAAGGTCAATATCACGGATGAACATCGATGCAAAAATCCTCAACAAAATACTAGCAAACAGAATCCAACAGCACATTAAAAGGATCATACACCATGATCAAGTGGCGTTTATCCATGGAATGCAAGGATTCTGCAATATATGCTAATCAATGAATGTGATAAACATTATTAACAAATTGAAGGAGAAAAAACATGATCATCTCAATAGATGCAGAAAAATCTTTGGACAAAATTCAACACCCATTTATGATAAAAAGCCTCCAGAGAGTAGGCACAGAGAGAACCTCAACATAATAAAGGCCATATATGACAAACCAACAGCCAACGTCGTTCTCAATGGTGAAAAACTGAAACCATTTCCTCTAAGATCAGGAACAAGACACGGTTGTCCACTCTCACCAGCATTATTCAACATAGTTTTGGAAGTTTAGACACAGCTATCAGAGAGGAAAAAGAAACAAAAGGAATCCAGATCGGAAAAGAAAAACTAAAGCTGGCACTGTTTGCAGATGACATGAGACTATAAACAGAGAATCCTAAAGATGCTACCAGAAAACGACAAGAGTTAATCAATGAATCTGGTAAAGTAGCAGGATACAAAATTAATGCAGAGAAATCTCTTGCATTACTATACACTAATGATGAAAAATCTGAAAGAGAAATTAAGGAAACATTCCCATTTACCATTGCAACAAAAAGAATAAAATACCTAGGAATAAGCCTACCTAAGGAGACAAAAGTTTTCTGTATGCAGAAAACTATGAGACACTGATGAAAGAAATTAAAGATGATACAAACAGATGGAGAGATATACCATGTTCTTGGATTGGAAGAATCAACATTGTGAAAAAGACTCTACTACCCAAAGCAATCTACAGATTCAATGCAATCCCTATCAAACTACCAATGGCATTTTTCACAGAACGAGAACAAAAAATTTCACAATTTGTATGGAACACAAAAGACCCTGCATAGCCAAAGCAATCTGGAGAAAGAAAAACAGAGCTGGAGGAATCAGGCTCCTCGACTTCAGACTATACTACAAAGCTACAGTAATCAAGATAGTATGGTGCTGGCACAAAAACAGAAATATAGATCAATGGAACAGGATAGAAAGCCCAGAGATAAACCCACGCACATATGGTCACCTTATTTTTGATAAAGGAGGCAAGAGTATACAATGGAGAAAAGACAGCCTCTTCAATAAGTGGTGCTGGGAAAACTGGACAGCTACATGTAAAAGAATGAAATTAGAACACTCCCTACACCACACACAAAAATAAACTCAAAATGGATTAAAGACCTAAATGTAAGGCCAGACACTATAAAGCTCTTAGAGGAACTCATAGGCAGAACACTCTATGACATAAATCACAGCAAGATCCTTTTTGACCTGCCTCTTAGAGAAATGGAAATAATAACAAAAATAAACAAATGGGACCTAATGAAACTTAAAAGCTTTTGCACAGCAAAGGAAACCATAAACTAGACGAAAAGACAACCCTCAGAATGGGAGAAAATATTTGCAAATAAGGCAACTGACAAAGGATTAATCTCCAAAATTTACAAGCAGCTCAATATCAAAAAAAACCCAACCCAATCCAAAAATAGGCAGAAGACCTAAATAAACATTTCTGCGAAGAAGATCTACAGATTGCCAACAAACACATGAAAGGACGCTCAACATCACTAATCATTAGAGAAATGCAAATTACAACTAAAATGAGGTATCACCTCACATGGGTCAGAATGGTCATTATCAAAAAATCTACAAACAATAAATGCCGGAGAGGGTGTGGAGAAAAGGGAACCCTCTTGCACTGTTGGTGGGAATGTAAACTGATACAGCCACTATGGAGAACAGTGTGGAGATCCCTTAAAAAACTAAAAATAGAACTACTATACAACCCAGCAATCCCACTACTGGGCATATACCCTGAGAAAACCATAATTCAAAGAGTCATGTACGACAATGTTCATTGCAGCTCTATTTACAATAGCCAGAACGTGGAAGCAACCTAAGTTTCCATCAACAGATGAATGGATAAAGAAGATGTGGCACATATATACAACGGAATATTACCCAGCCATAAAAAGAAATGAAACTGAGTTATTTGTAGTGAGGTGGATGGACCTATAGTCTGTCATACAGAGTGAAGTAAGTCAGAAAGAGAAAAACAAATACCGTATGCTAACCCATATATATGGAATTTAAAACAAATGGTTCTGAGAAACCTAGGGGCAGGACAGGGATAAAGACGCAGACATAGAGAATGGACTTGAGGACACAGGGAGGGAGAAGGGTAAGCTGGGACAAAGGGAGAGAGTGGCATGGACATATATACACTACCAAATGTAAAATAGATAGCTAGTGGGAAGCAGCCACATAGCACAGGGAGATCAGCTCAGTGCTTTGTGACCACCTAGAGGGGTGGGATAGGGAGGGTGGGACGGAGACGTAAGAGGGAGGAGATATGGGGATATGTAAATGTATAGCTGATTCACTTTGTTATACAGCAGAAACTAACACACCATTGTAAAGCGATTACGTTAAAAAAAAAATACAAAGTGGGTATTCAGGAAATGTACCTCCACAAAATATAGGTTACATAGGACAAGCCCACAGCTAACATCATATTCAATGGTGAAAAGCTGAAAGCAGTTCCTCTAAGATTAGGAATAAGACAAAGATACGACTCTTACCACTTTTATTCAACATAATACTGGAAGTCCTAGCCAGAGCAGTTGGGCAAGAAAAAGAAATGAAAGGCATCCAAATCAGAAAGGAAGAAGGAAAACTGTTAGTATTTGCATATAACATGATTTTATACCTACAAAACCCTATGAATTACATCACAAAACTATTAGAATAAACAAATTCAGTAAAGTTTCAAGATACAAAATCAATATACAAAAATAAGTTGTGACTCTGTAACTGATGACAAACTATCAGAAAGAGAAATTAAGAAAACAGTCCCATTTATGACTGCTTCAAAAAGAATAACACCTACAAATACATTTAACCAAGGAGGTGAAAAATCTGTACACTGAAAACTATGACATTGATGAAAGAAATTGAAAACACAAATAAATGCAAAGATATCATGTGTTCATGAATTAGAAGAACTAATATTGTTAAAATTTCCATACTACCCAAAGCAACCTATGTATTCAGTGCAATACCTATAAAAATAACAATTGCATTTTTAGAGAACAAATAACCCTATAATTTGTATAGAACCAAAAAGGACCACAAATACCTAATGTAATCTTGAGAAAGAACAGAGCTGGAGGCATCAAGGTCCATGGTTTCAAACTACATTACAAACATACAGTAATCAAAACAGTATGGTGTTGGCACAAATGCAGTCACATAGATCAATGGAACAGAATCAACACCTCAGAAAGAAACCCACATATATATGGTCAATTAATTTATCAGAAAGGAGCCAAGAACATACAGTGGAGTAAAGACAATCTCTTAAATAAATGGTGTTGGGAAAACTGGAAAGCCACATAAAATAGATTGAAACTGGCCTACTGTCTTACACTATATAGAAAAACTAACTCTGAATGGATTAAACACTTGAATGTAAGACCTCAAATCATAAACCTCCTAGAAGAAAATATATACAGTAGTATCCTTGACATAGGTCCTGGCAATGAGCATTTGGATTTGACACCAAAAGCAAAGGTAACAAAAGCAAAAACAAACAAGTGGGAAATGCTTCTGCACAGCAAATGAAACCATCAGCAAAACAAAAAGGAAAACTACTGAATGGGAGAAAATATTTGCAAATTTATATCTAATAAGGGATTAATATCCTAAATATATAAAGAACTCAAACAACTCAATAGCAAAAAAACAAACAAACAACCAAGGCAGAGTATCTGAATAGACCTTTTTCCACAGAAGATATTCAGAGAGCCACCAGGTACATGAAAAGGTGCTCAACGTCATTAATCATCATGGAAATGCAAATCAGAACTGCAATGATATATCACCCCACACCTCTTAGAATGGTTATTATTTAAAGACTAGAAAAAATAAGTGTTGGCAAAAGTGTGGAGAAAAGGGAACTCTTGTGCCCTGTTGCTATGAATGTAAATTGGTGCAGCCATCATGAAAAACAGTATGGAGACTCCTCAAAAAAATAAACACAGAACTACCATATGATCCAACAGTTCCACTTCTGGGTATTTATTCAAAGAAAATGAAAACACTAACTCAAAAAGATATCCTCACCCCAAAGATATCCCATGCCCTTGGACTGAAAGAATTAATATTGTTAAAATGGCCATACTGCCCAAAGCAATCTACAGACTTAATGTGATCACTATCAAATTACCCATGACATTTTTCACAGAACTAGAATAATCCAAAAACTCATATGGAATTATAAAAGACCCAGAATTGTCAAAGTAATAGACAAAAACAAAGCAGGAGGCAAAACCCTCCCATACTTCAGACAATACTGCAATGCTACAGTAATCAAAACAGCATGGTGTTGGCACAAAAACAGACATATGGATCAATGGAAAAGAATAGAGAGCCCAGAAATAAACCCACACGTCTACAGTCTATTAATCTTCAACAAAGGAAGCAAGAATATACAACAGGGAAAAGACAGTCTCTTCAGCAACTGGTGTTGGGAAAGCTGGACAATTGCATGTAAATCAATGAAGTTAAAACACTCCCTCACATCATGCACAAAAATAAACTCAAAATGACTCAAAGACAAGTATAAAACATGACACCATAAAACTCCCAAAAGAGATTAATAGGCAAAACATTCTCTGACATAAATCATACCAAGGTTTTCTTAGGTCAGTCTCCCAAGGCAAGAGAAATAAAAACAAAAATAAACAAATGGGGCCTCATCAAACATACAAGCTTTTGCACAGCAAAGAAAACCATAAACAAAATGAAAAGACAACCTATAGACTGGGAGAAAATATTTGCAAATGATGCAACTGGGACAGGGATTAATCTCCAAAATATACAAACAGCTCATGCAGGTCAATATAAAAAAAAATAATAAACAACCCACATGAAAAATGGGCAGAAGACCTTAACAGACATTTCTCCAAAGAAGACATACAGATGACCAAGAGGTACATGAAAAGATGCTCAACATCACTAATTATTAGAGAAATGCAGATCAAAACTACAATGAGGTACCACCTCACACCGGTCAGAATGCCCATCATCAAAAAGTCTACAAATAATAAATGCTGGAGAGGGTGTGGAGGAAAGGGAACGCTCCTACACTGTTGGTGGGAGGATAAGTTAGTGCAGCCACACAGAAAACAGTATGGAAGTTCCTCAGAAAACTAAAAATAGAATTACCATATGATCTAGCAATCCCACTCCTGGGCATATATCTGGACAAAACTATAATTCAAAAAGATACATGCACCCCTATGTTCATAGCAGCACTATTTACAATAGCCAAGACATGGAACCAACCTAAATGCCCATGAACAGATGAATGGATAAAGAAGATGTGGTACATATATACAATGGAATACTACCAGCCATAAAAAAGAATGAAATAATGCCATTTGCAGCAACATGGATGTAACTAGAGATTATCATACTTATTGAAGTAAGTCAGAAAGAGAAACACAAGTACTATAAGATATCACTTATATGTGGAATCTAAAATATGGCACAAATGAACTTATCTATGAAACAGAAACAGACTCACAGCCATAGAGAACAGACTTGTGGTTGCCGAGTGGCAGGGGGGTTGGGGGAGGGATGGACTGGGAGTTTGGGATTAGTAGATGCAAAGTAGTATATATAGGATGGACAACAAGGTCCTACTGTATAGCACAGGGAACTATATCCAATCTCCTGTGATAACCCAAAATGGAGAAGAATATTAAAAAGAATGTATATATGTGTATAACTGAATCACTTTGCTGGACAGCAGAAATTAACACAATATTGTAAATCAAGTATACTTCAATAAATAAATATATATCTATATATCTCCTCACCCCATGTTTATTGCGGCATTATTTCAATATTCCATGATATGGAAGCAACCTAAGTGTCCATTGATGAATGCATGGATAAAGTGTGGTGTGTGTGTGTGTACATATATATATGTATAAACACACACACACACAAAATGGAATATTATTCAGCCATAAAAAGGAGGAAATGCTGCCATTTGTGACAACATGGATGGACTTTGAGGGCATTGTTCTAGTTGAAATATGTCAGACAGAGAGATGCAAATACCATATGATGTCACTTATATGTGAACTCTAAAATAAATAAATAAACATGCGAACCACGCTCAGAGAACAGGCTGGTGCTTGGCAGAGGTGAGGGGCGTGAGGCGGGCAAAATGGGTGACAGGGCAAAAAACACAAACTTGTGGTTACAAAATAAATAAGCCCTGGGATGTAGTGTGCAGCATGGTGACTATAGTTCCCAATACTGTACTGCATATTTCAAAGTTGCTAAGCGAGTAGATCTTAGAAATTCTCTTCAAAAGAAAAAAAAAAATTGTAACTATGTGAGGTGATGGCTGTGAGCTAGACTGATTTTGGTACACAACACGTACCCATATCAAATCACATTTTACATCTGAAACTAACATAATGATATATGTCAATTATATCTCAATAAAAAAGATACAAGAAGGAAATTAAATGTACACATCCATAAACATTATTATAAATCTTGCAGTAAAGAAATTGTTTAATCCAGTGTGTACCAAAGTTTTTGCCACACGATGTATTTTTCGAGAAGTATCTCATAAAAGCCTTCTTTTGATTCAGTTCCCGTAAGACAAGTAGCATCCCGGCCGCACACTGGAGGAACTGCCGCCATGCAGGACAGTTCTCCTCATAGCCCTTCTCATTCTCAGGCGAGGAGGGATCATTTCTTAGACTTCTTCATTCCGCTGCAAGTACCGTCCACTGACGCTTCGCCAAGAAAGAGTGTTTCTATCACTGCAGGAAAGTCATCGCGGACGTGACAAGTAAAGAATAACAAAGCTGCGATGTTGTGTGGGCACCAGGTGGATACCTGGCGGGTTGCTGGCATCACTGTTGCATGAGCGGACACCACAGCAGCCTTGAACGTTGGAGGATTCAAATTAGCACTTTGCCGGAAACGCAAATCACTGCACGTCACAGACCTTGCAGGTGCCTTTTGAATAGTCTTTGGAAGGTAAATGCGGTAGCATTTTGCAATCACAGGCTAAAGGTGACAATTCAAGCAGCCCAATGACAGCCTGCGTAGAAATAGAGATTCTGCCACACAACTTTGTGAAAAATAGGAAACTTGGGAGAGGCAGATTTTTTTGTTTTTTTGGCTGCACTGGGTCTTCACTGCGGTGTGCGGGTTTCTCTAGTTGTGGCGCAGGGAGTTAAGTTTCCCTGCTACATGTGGGGTCTTAGTTCCCGGACCAGGAATCGAACCTGCATCCCCTGCATTGGAAGGTGAATTCTTAACCACTGGACCACCAGGGAAGTCCCAGGAGAGGCAGAGTGAAACCTCGGAACCACAGGAGGGAAGAAGGTAGAAAGTGGATGCTGGCCAGGTGTCAGGACCCTGCTCTGTCTGCTGGGCTCCTGCACCCAGGACCAGAGAGAGAGAGGGAGAGAGAGGGAGAGAGAGGGAGAGAGAGGGAGAGAGAGGGAGAGAGAGGGAGAGAGAGAGAGAGAGAGAGAGAGAGAGAGAGAGAGAGAGAGAGAGAGAGAGAGAGAGAGAGAGAGAGAGAGAGAGAGAGAGAGAGGGAGGGAGGGAGGGAGGGAGGGAGGGAAGCAAACTATACTTAATCTTGTTCTCTGGAAGGGACCTGATGAAGCATAGCTTGGCCACTGGTTAAGTGCAGCAGGTTTCAAAAGGTCCCTCATAACCTTTTTATCCTAAGAATCAAGGTACGCTTGGAGGCAACAAGAAGCCCTAGCACCAGAGAGAAGCCAGACGTGCTGATGGGGACTGACAGCCAGACAGGTCTCGGGGAACGGAACGCTCCATGCCATTCCATGTTCCCACTTGAAAACCACTCTTTAATTTTTCAGGAAATAGAAAAATAGTTAGAGGACACTCACAGGCTCATTCTCAATCTTAGTCTCTCAACCTTCTTTTTTTCCCAAAAGATTGGAATTTCTTCAACCACAAGAGATAGTTTAATGATGAATTTGGACTCTGTGTATGTTTTCATAAATTGTAATTATTCAAAAGAAAAAGACACTGAAGAATTTAATAGGAAAAAAGTGTCAGGTGGAGATGATTCTTTTGGTGTTTATAAAATAAAGAACCAGACATGTTAGTGTTTAATGCCCCCGGGCCTCTCGGGCGCCGTCGGACATATGTGCATCCCTGTGGACTCCTGTGTGGGGTCTGCTCATGACTCATACATGGAGCCTGTCAAACACGAAACCAGAAAAACCCATTATTAACCCATGCTGTTCAGAGCGTCTGACACATCCCGTTTCACCCACGGCATGTGATATTCTGCTTTATTCATACTCAGTGATCTCTCCTCTATGTTAAAACTGTATCTAGTTAGGGAGTTTCCCTATTTCACTAGAACCAACTCCTTCTTAGACATGAACCCTGCTTCCACTGAATTCCTCCTTTCAATGGCCTGTTCACCCCTTAGAGCATCAGTTCTCCCAGTGAGACCCCCAGACCGTCAGACACTTGAGCTGCAAATCCCTGCACCCGACACCCGCCAAGGAATCAGGCTCTGGGCTTTGAGAAGCCGTACATATGATTCCGATACACGAAACCTGGAGAATCCGTGTCTTTGGAGGATCAGGAGTCCTAGTTCCCTCCCTGCTGCGCTGGTTCTAAGGGCTGTATGTGTCTGCTGTGTTCTCACAGAGTCTCTGTAAAGTTAGTAAAGAAACCATCTTCCTGGCGACAGCGGTATTGCACAGGTTCTTTGCAGCATCTTGATGAGAACAGCAGACTGCAAGACAGTCTGTTCTCTGCCAGTGAGGCTGTCTTCCAGGGGCCCCGGAACCGGGTCTTCATTTGCTGACTCAGTGGAGGCAACCTCCCAGGATGTGTGCAGGCTCCCCGGGATGCTGGATCTTGTCCCGAGAATCCCTCCCAACGTCATCAGCGGTGTCAACCCTCTCCAAGAACGTGCATTCAGGTCATGAAAACAACGTTCCATCACAAAATGAAATAAGTGGTAAGGAAACACGCACTGAAACAGCACGGGTGGATTTCCAACTGAAGACGGGGCCTGGGACACACGCGCTTTTAGCCCCGCTCTGTCCCCAGACAGCAGGGCATCGAGGTAGAGGGAAAGGAGAGGAGACACATGTACAGCTACACAGCAGTGGAAGTTGCTAACAAAGCTGGATTTTGGCGGAATGGGGAAAACTGAAATACAACCCAATTTCCATGACAGGCCCCCAGAACGACCCTAGAATTTAGAGTATTTGGTACTTTGGGAAGTCGAGGTTGACGGCAGAGCTTAAAAGAGCAGGACTGGTTGAAAATATGTTTTGGAAGGAATCGGATTCTCTGACCCCCTCAGACAGGGGGCCCAGGAGACTGAGTGGGGGAACAAGGGTCACGAAAGATGTGAGGACAGCATCTAACATGATAAGGACCGAAAATAAGGCAGCCTGGAGAAACAGAGTACACAGAAAAAGAGCTTCTACTATCAATGAGGTCAGAGAAATAGCTGAAAACACTGTCTCCAGGAAACAAGCACAGGATGCATGAAGACTCTCCACAAGATGAAAAGGAACCCTTGGAAATTAAAAACAAGTAGCTAAAATTAAAAACTCAAGTGTAGTTTGAAGATACGACTGGGGAACTCTCCCAGAAAGTAGTCAGGAAAAAAAAAAGAGAGAGATTGAAAGTGTCCACCAATGGATGAAAAAAGACTCACACCACAGAAAGCACGCCAGAATAAACTGTTGTAACACCAGGGGCACAGAGAAGGGCCTGAGAACTTCCAGAGGGAACTACGCACACCAAAAAAAAAAAAAGAGGTTTTATTTAAAACTTCCAAACAGCAACACGGGAAGACTTAAGACAGTGGAGCAATTCCTTCAAAATTCTGAGGGAAAATCACTTCTAACCTAGCATTCTGTATGCCGCCAATTTAGTAAAGAGGAGGAATGGAAGACATTTTCAAACAATGACGGTCTCAGAAATGTTATCCCCCGCGTACTTTTTCTCAGGAAGTTGCTAAAAGATGTGCTCTACCAGATGAGGTCACAAATCAAGAAAAGGGAGACATGAGGTCCACGGAACAGGGCACCCAATGGACAGGAGAGGCCAAGGGAAGCTACAAGGTGATCTTGAGGGCAGATCCCAGGATGACAGCTCTGCGGCAGATCTAGAGAACAAGCAGTCAAGGTTGAAACAGATCAGATCTGGAGAGAGTTATGAAGTTGATGAATTTACGCAACGTTTCTGCAGACACCAAGAGGACATTTACACAACTGGGAAGGCTTTGGGGTTAGTGAGTGCTGAGGACGCAGAAAACTAAAAAAATGAACAAACAATATTATCAATTCCAGGGAAAACAAAATGTTTCACAGGAAAGGAGAAGTAGTCATCATATAGTATGGAGATCAGCTGAGAATCGTGTTTATATAATGATTATGATGGAGTTGCTGATCTAGGGATGGAGTTGCTCACTCTAGGAGGGGATGGGGAGTGTGCTCACAGGCCACAGTGTGGGGTGTAGGTCGGGAAGGGGGTAAATCCTCTTCTTCCTCAGTGGGGAGCCGATACAGAATGCCTAGTTCTGAAAATACAATAGATATGCTCCCTAGAAATAAGGAGGCTAGTGCCACATGGATCAGAGACTAAAGTGTTTCCCTCTGAGGGACAGGAAATGACTCCAAATGATGTATAAGCGATACAGATAAAAATTAGATTTACATACTGAACTATACAGGTGCTATTTCTGAAGCTTGGGACAGTAGATGCTCTTTCCACAAGAGCAGGATGTATTTACAGTGTTAGGGTCTCTCTCTGCTTGCTCTCAGGTTGTGTCTCTTACTCACGAGATGGATACACCGTGTTCCCAGGTGTGGAAACTGGAACGCAGAGCATGGCCACCGTGGACGCCAGCGCTCGGAGGACCCGCGGGGATGTGCCCCAGCCCCACCGTCACTACGGGTCAAAGGTCAGAAGCAGGCTTGGAACTGACGTCGCGTGCGTGTGTGTGTGTGGCTGCTTGAGGCACACCGTGAACCAGAGCCAAGGCACAAACGCTGCGGAACAGCAATGGCCACAGGAGTAACCTAGGCTCAGCACAACAGAGCCACAGGGAAAGGGACGAGTAAACCGAGTCAGACTCCGGGGCACTGTGGGGAAGCTGCCGGCTGGCCTGCCCGTCCCCTACTGGCCTAAAGGGACAAATATTTACTTCTCAATGACCCCTTAAGCAAGGGCAGTAGAGTGATGGAAAGAATGGCATCCACGCAGCAGCACTGATTTCAGAACCAGCTCTCACACTCAGAGATGCAGATCAGGGTTAATATCTCGTGAGTAAACCAGAAACCATGCTGCTCATAACCCGTATGTTTCAGATCTACATGAACAGAGAAAGCTGAAAACAGGACCTGAAAAGGAAGGCTCAGAAAGTGCCTCAATAAAAGTGAAAACACTGGAGCACAAAATATAAAGCTTGCAGCCCTGGGAGGACTCCACATACCACACCCCACAAGGAGCCCCAGAAGTCCTATAAGGAGTGGAAGTAGCATTTACTAAGCACCTACTACGTGCCAGTCGTTATACTGGTACTTGGATGCTATTTAATTTAACCCTTACAACAACTCTAGGAATTGCTACTCTCTTTTACGGACGAGGAAACAGGCTCAAAGGAGGGATGGAGCTCATCCAAGTCACAGTCAGTTAGTTGCAAAGTTGGGCTTGAAACCAGGACTTTCTGCCCCCAAAGGCCATGTCTTCTTTCCAATAAGCTTTACTGTGAAAGACGTGAAACCCTCTGCTGGGACCAGGGTTTGAGCATTTATGAAAAGGCACTAAAAATAGTGACATGATTACCTTTCAGTGGACAAAAAGCATAAGAGGTCACTCAAATTCCAGTAAGATACACACAAACAAGGTTCCTACACACTCGTGGCAAGTGAAAAGGGTATTAAGTTCAAGTATATCCACAAACAGTTAGATGAATCTGTTAGCCAGCTGAAGTAACTTAAAGATAAGCCATAGATTTCTGTCACTCTCAGGAAGGAACCAAGGGCCCCTCCAGGATATATTTTGAAACCACATCAGCCCTGTTCACCCCAAAGCTTTCAGAGGAAGAAACGAAAACTAAACCTTTCTATTTAGTCTAAACTAAAAGTGATTCTATTTACTGTTGAAGACAACTTAGCGGCTTCTAATTAAAAGGCTAAGTAATGACTTTGGTTCTTTTGGCAAATGTTATAGAGATGACACATACGACATGTCACTTACAGGACCGTGAGTTACACAGACGTCCTGCCCCCTTGGCACAGGGAAGGAATTCTGTTCTCCAGATGGTGGGCCCAGGACGGAGCCTCACCACGTTCACAAATCTACTACCACCTCCCTTTCCCTTTGATCCACTTTACTGAGGTATAACTCATATATTTAAAGTGTGTAATTGGATTAATTTTGAAGAAATATACATCACGACGAAGATACAAAACCTTCCCACCACCGTAAAAGGTTCCCAGGGCCCCCTGGGGTCCACCCTCCGTCTGCCCACAGGCCAGGCAACGACTCAAATGCCTCCTGCTGTTTAGACTGTTTGCACTTTCTAGGTTTTCTGTAACTAGAACTCCACAGCATGGACTCTTCTGAGCGGCTTCTTCCACTCGCTTATTCCACAATCCACCGTGCGTGGCAGAGGTTGGCTCTTCGCACTGCTGAGTAGTATTCCACCGTAGGGTATCCTATCCTTTACCCATGCTCTTATTCATGATCACAGGGGTGCTCACTGTTTTGGCTATTATCAATAAAGCTGCTGTGAACAACCATCTACAAAGCTTGTGGGGATGTACATTTTCTTTCTTTCTTTCTTTTTTTAATTTTGCGGTATGCGGGCCTCTCACCGCTGTGGCCTCTCCCGTTGCGGAGCACAGGCTCCAGACGCGCAGGCTCAGCGGCCATGGCTCACGGGCCCAGCTGCTCTGCGGCATGTGGGATCCTCCCGGACCGGGGCACGAACCCGTGTCCCCTGCATTGGCAGGCGGACTCTCAACCACTGCTCCACCAAGGAAGCCCGGAACGTACATTTTAAATTATATTGAGAAAATACCTAGGAGTAGAATGGCTGAGTTGTCTGGTAGGTGTGCATTTAATTTTTTAAGCTACTACTAAACAGTTTTTCAAAGAGTTTTAATGGTTTACGTGCCCACTGGCAGCACAGGGGAGTCCTGGCCACTCCGTATCCTCAGCAACAATCTGACTCATCAGTCTTTCTCATTTGGGCCATTCCAATGGGCATACAGTGGTGTCTCAGTGCGGTTTTAATTTAATTTTCCCTATCACTAAAGCTACTGAGCATCTCTTCATGTACTTACGGTCATTCATATTCTTTTTTGAAGTGTCTAGTCAATTCTTTCAGCCATTTTTTTTTATTTGGTTGTCTTATTATTTTGGTTGTAACAACTTCTTATATTTTCTGGATACAAGTGCTTTATCACATATAGTATTGCAAATAGTTTCTCATAGTCTATGACTTGCCTTTTCATTTTCCTCATGGTGTCTTCCAAAGAGCAAAAATTCTTGATTTTGATAAAACCCAATTTACCAGGGGTTTTTTTTTTGTCTATGATTTTTGCCTCCTGTGTCCCACCTAAGTCATTTCTATCTCAAAGTCACAAAGTCTTTTTCCTCTTTGCTCTTCTATAAGTTTTATAATTTTTGTTTTTATATTTACGTCTTATGCATTTCAACTTAACTTTGGTGTGAAGTCAGGGTCACGGCTGGTTTTTCTAGATGACTGACTACACATACTTTCCTTTTTTCATTGAATTTCCTTGGCCCCTTTGACAAAAAACTATCACCTGTTCTTGAGTGGACCCCCTCCTGGGTTCCCACTTTGGTTGCATTAATCTATATGTCTATCCTTCACCAATACCATATACCACACTGCCTAATAGCATTATATTTAGTCTTGATAGTAGGTTGTAATTTCTCTAATTTTGCTCACCTTATAGGAAATTGCTTTGACTAATCTAGGTTGTTCATATTTCCTTATAAATTTTAGAATCGGCTTATCAATTTCTATGTTTAAGAAAAAGCTGCTCTAATTTTGATTGAAATTGTACTGAATCTATATATAGATCAATTTTTTAAAGACTAACATCCTCACAATACTGAGGCTTTCACAATCTAAGAACATAGTAAATTTCTCTATTCATTTAGATCTTTAGTTTCTCTCAGCAATCAATATTCTGTAGTTTTCAGTGTAGACAGCTTATACTTCTGTTAAATTTATTTCTAAACTGTTGAGCATTGTGATGCTCATTTACGTAGAACTTCCCCCCATTTTCCTCTTGTTTGCTGACATAACAGAACCCTCCCTTTCTTTTTCAGGCCATGTATTTGGTGGAAGAAGGGCATCCCCGCAATGGAATCATTATCTTATAAACACATTCCAGTTTATATCAAAGTCCAACCACTTTGGCTTCTGCTCCGAACGTAGCAAACATTTCCCCCGTGTCTGGCGTGTTGCGTGATCAAGCTGCCTGCCCTGCAAGCACGCGCACCTCTGTGGAAACGGCCTCTGAGCCACACAGCACACGCTCTGACCGTGGGCACCACACAGCCCTTCCCCTCACATCTGTCCCGTGAATAGAACCCAGGATACTGTGGGAACAAGGGCTGAGTACACATACGTTCCCTTCACCCCAACTTGACTGTAGCCCTTTTCTAAGGTTTCCATTTGTTGTCATTAATGAGTTTTAAAGCAGGTGACTTGACATCTTATTTCACTCTCCAGAAAGACCTTCACTGATAGTAAGAGTTTTGGAATTTTGTTAATCTTTGATTGCTTTTTCTTCCAGGATATCAGTAACCTCAAATATCGAAAAGATTCCCAATACTCATCTAATCTAGTTGTCACCCATCAAACTCAGTTTTGTCAAAGTCAATTTTCTTATGTCATGGTCCAGACGCAGGACAAGGCAATGAGAAGTAAAAAATAAAGACCCTCAATCTAAACACAAAATCCAATGGAGACTAGTAAAGACTAAACGAACGCAAGGTATTTTTCCCCCTGCAAGCCAGAGGACTTTCTCTTTTATCAACTTTTTGTTGCGGGCAGTGCTAAAAATGTCACAGAACAGTACACAGTGCTTTTCATATCAAAGCAACCCGGGCATTATAGCAACCACACAGAGACCACTATTATCCAAAAAATGGATATCAGCTCCCCAATTTAGGTATAAACATTAGTATAAGAAATAATGTTAATGGGGGAGGAGAGGAGACAAGGAAAACTTCTCGGAGGAAATGGAGAGCAGCCTTGAAGAGTCAAATTTCAATAAGCTGCAAAAACTGTCAAGAGATGAAGGGCTCCCAGCTGAGGAAACATACTGACTTAGAAAGTCAACAAATATTTCTTGTGCATCTGAGTCCATCACTGTGTTAAGCACTAGAGTTACAGTGAACAAGATACTGAGGCTTACATTTTATTGGTCAAAATTCAGTCACATGGCCACACCCAGCTGCAAGGCAGTTTGGGAAATGTAGTTTTTAATTTTAGACGTCCACGTGTCAAATGAAAAATTACTATCAAAGAAGGGGAAAATGGAGTTTGGAGAAGAACCAGCAATCTCTGCTACCTAGGAAAGAGGTCATCCAAGACACAAATAAATCGAAAGAACTTTCTAGGACAGTGATAAAGGGAAGTCCTAGTTTGAAAGTTGTGCAGGACACTAAAAAGCATACAGCCTAGATTGGAGCAGGTGGATTTGGGGGAGGGGCACTAGGAGAGGTATCGCAAGCAAACAAAAATTGATGGACCACAGTATTGAGAGGAGTTTTAGAGTTCTGTTGAAGAGACTGGGGGGTAGAGTCTTGATGGACACATTTCAAACTAAAAAAATATATAAAACAAGGCAACTATTAACTCCAGAAAGTCTCCAGAAATGAAAATTGGAGGAAACATAATTATAGATACTATGTGCCTCAATGTTCGCATAGCTGGTCTTCAGAGATGGTCCTCAATACTATCTGACAATGTTACTACCTTCCTCTGCTCACCTCACCTTCTCACCTCCATAATGACAAACCCACACCTCCTCACTCTCCTCAGACCCCAATGCCCCTCCCCCAGAAGGTAACTCCTCAAACTCTAAAGAGAAAATAAAGTCCCCATTTGAGGGTGATAGTCATATATTCAGTGTAGAACTAATCTGCCCTTTTATATGACTTACTAACACAGCCTTTAGCTTTTTTGGTACAAGCACAGAGAAAACCAAGAGTTGAGCATGTAAATTTGTGGTTTTGCCAGACTGATGTGATGAAAACACAAAGGGACAAGGGAGTAGGGTGCGTTGTCCACTAGCACAGTAGCATCAACAGAGGGGGTCATGACATCATGCTGAATGTTCAGAGCATCGAAATCCTTTGCATTGTATTGGGACAGAGGGAAGAAGAGTTGATTCAGCGCTAGGGCAAGAGCATAAACGTGCACCTTCATCCATTCTAAGTGTATGTGAACTCCTTCTGATCCTCCTCATGACAGACACACAAAGAAGCCACTCTCCATTGTCAATAGCTGCATATAAGGTGTCACAGGCTGTGCTGATCTAATCCTACTGAGACATCGTATCTGATACAGCAGCTGTGGTAAGGAAGTTACTTGTTTCAATGTGTAATAGTTCACCATCCCCAACCATAGTGCATCAGTCCTTTGCAGGGGCAATCTCACTAATTAAAAAGGGATAGGAGGAACTTCCCTGGTGGCACAGTGGTTAAGAATCCGCCTGCCAATGCAGGGGACACGGGTTTGAGCCCTGGTCCAGGAAGACCTCACATGCCATGGAGCAACTAAGCCTGTGCGCCACGACTACTGAGCCTGCGCTCTAGATCCTGAGAGCCACAACCACTGAACCCACGCACCACAACCACTGAAGCCCACACACCTAGAGCCCGTGCTCTGCAACAAAGACACCACAATGAGAAGCCCATGCACCGCAACAAAGAGTAGCCCCCGCTCGCCACAACTAGAGAAAGCCCACACCCAGCAACAAAGACCAAACGGATATAGCTTTGCTTCTGATTCATTGTCTTGTGCAGAAATGTCAGTGGTTTCCCCTTGTCCTTTCCTATCATGATGACTCTTACTCCACAGGTCAAAGAACCAATGTGATGGTTCTGCCAATTATGGGTCAATGAAACGAAGAGCTTATTTTTTGAGAAGATAAACAAAATAGACAAACTTTAGCTAGACTCGTCAAGGGAAAATAAAGGACTCAGAGAGGATTCATATAAATAAAATCAGAAACAAAAGAGATGTTACAACGGATACCACAGGATCATAACAGACTACTAGGAACAATTATACACCAACAAACTGGACAACCTAGAAGAAATGGATAAATTCCTAGAAACATACAACCTATCAAGACTGAATCATGGAGAAACAGAAAATTTGAACCGACCAATCAATAAGGAGATTTAATCAGTAATCCAAAACCTCTCCCCAAAAAATGAAAGTCCAGGCCAGATGACTTCACTGGTCAATTTTGCCAAACATTTAAAGAAGAATTGCTACCAATCCTTCTCAAACTCTTCCAAAAAACAGAAGAGGAGGGAATACTTCCAAACTCATTTTACAATGCCCGCATTACCCTGATATTAAAACCAGACAAGGATGCCACAAGAAAAGAAAATTATAGGCTAATATTTGTGATGTCCCTGATGAATACTGATGCAAAAATCCTCAAAAAAACATTAGCAAACCAAACTCAACAATATAGTTGATCCTTGAACAACACAGGGGATAGTAGGGGCAGTTGAAAACCCACGTAAAACTTAACATTCAGCCCTTCTATCCATGACTCTGCATCCACAGATTCAGCCAACCTCAGACTGTGCAATACTGTACAGGTATTTGGTGAAAGAAATGTGTATATAAGTGGACCCATGCAGTTCAAACCTGTGTTCAAGGGCCATTAAAAGGATTATATACCATGATGAAATGGGATTCATCCAGGGATGCAAGGATGTGACACACCACATTAAAAAAACAAAGGATAAAAATCGTATGACCATTTCAATAGATGAAGAAAAAGCATTCAATATCCACTTGTGATAAAAGCTCTCAACAAAGTCGATACAGAGGGAACGTATCTCAACATAATAAAGACCACATACAAGAACACAGCTGACATCATGGTGATATCAAAAAAGCTGAAAGCCTTTCCTAGAAGACCAGTAACAAAAGAAATACATCCACTCTCAGCACTTTATTCAATAACGTATTGGAAATTCTAGCCAATGTAATTAGGGAAGAAAAAGAAATAAAAGGCATTCAAATTAGAAAGGAAGAAGTAAAACTGTCACTATTTGAAGATGACATGATATTATACAGAGAAAACCCCAAATACTCAACCGAAAAAAAAAAACCTGTTAGAATAAACAAATTTAGTAAAGCTGCAGGATAGAAAATTAATGTACAAAAATATGTTGCATTTCTGCACACTAATAATAAACTATCAGAAAGACGTTGTTCAGAAATTAAGAAAACAATCCCATTTACAACTGCATCAAAAGAATAAAATACCTAGGAATAAATTTAACCAAGGAAGTGAAAGACCTGAATATTTAAAACTACAAGACATTACTGAAAGAAATAGAAATCCATGCTCGAATGAACCAAGATGGCGGAGTAGCAGGACATGCTCTCACTCCCTCTTGTGAGAACATCAGAATCACAACTAGCTGCTGGACAATCATTGACAGGAAGACACTGGAACTCACCGACAAAGATACCCCACATCCAAAGACAAAGGAGAAGCCACAATGAGACAGTAGGAGGGGCACAATCACAGTAAAATCAAATCCCATAACTGGTGCGTGGGTGACTCACAAACTGGAGAACACTTATACCACAGAAGTCCACCCACTGGAGTGAAGGTGCTGAGCCCCACGTCAGGCTTCCCAACCTGGGGGTCCGGCAACAGGAGGAGGAATTCCTAAAGAATCAGACTTGGAAGGATAGTAGGATTTGATTCCAGGACTTTGACAGGACTGGAGGAAACAGAGACTCCAATCTTGGAGGGCACCCACAAAGTAGTGTGTGCATAGGGACCCAGGGGAAGGAGGAGTGACCCCATAAGAGACTGAAACAGACCTACCTGCTAGTGTTTGAGGGTCTCCTGCAGAGGTGGGGGGTGGCTGTGGCTCACCGTGGGGACAAGGATACTAGCAACAAAAGTTCTGGGAAGTACTCCTTGGCGTGAGCCCTCCCAAAGCCCACCATTAGCCCCACCAAACAGCCCAGGTAGGTTCCAGTGTTGGGTTGCCTAGGGCCAAACAACCAACAGGAAGGGACCCAGCCCCACCCATGAGCAGTCAAGCGGATTAAAGTTTTACTGAGCTCTGCCCACCAGAGCAACAGTCAGCTCTACTCACCACCAGTCCCTCCCATCAGGAAACCTGCACAAGCCTCTTAGATAGCAACATACACCAGACGGCAGACAGCAGAAGCAAGAACTACAATACTGAAGCATGTGGAACAAAAACCACATTCACAGAAAGATAGACAAGATGAAAAGGCAGAGGGCTATGCACCAGATGAAGGAACGAGATAACCCCCCCAAAAAACAACAAAATGAAGTGGAGATAGGCAACCTTCCAGAAAAAGAACTCACAATAATGACAGTGAAGATGATCCAGGACCTTGGAAAAAGAATGGAGGCAAAGGTCGAGAAGATGCAAGAAATGTTATCAAAGACCTAGAAGAATTAAAGAACAAACAAACAGAGATGAACAATACAATAACTGAAATGAAAACTAAACTAGAATGAATCAATAGCAGAATAACTGAGGCAGAAAAACAGATAAGTGATCTGGAAGACAGAATGGTGGAATTCACTGCTGCAGAACAGAATAAAGAATGAAAAGAAATGAAGACAGTCTAAGAGACCTCTGGGACAATATTAAACACAACAACATTCACATTATAGGGGTTCCAGAAGGAGCAGAGAGAGAGAAAGGATCCAAGAAAATATTTGAAGAGATTATAGTCGAAAACTTCCCTAACATGGGAAAGGAAATAGCCACCCAAGTCCAGGAAGCGCAGAGAGTCCGATACAGGATAAACAAAAAGAGAAACACGCTGAGACACATAGTAATCAAATCGTCAAAAATTAAAGACAAAGAAAAATTATTGAAAGCAGCAAGGGAAAAATGAAAAATAACATACAAGGGAACTCCCATAAGGTTAAAAGATGATTTCTCTGCCGAAACTCTACAAGACAGAAGGGAGTGGCATGATATACTTAAAGTGATGAAAGGGAAGAACCTTCTACCAAGCAAGGATCTCATTCAGATTCTTTGGAGAAATCAAAAGCTTTACAGAAAAGCAAAAGCTAAGAGAATTCAGCACTACCAAACCAGCTCTACAACAAATGCTAAAGGAACTTCTCTAAGTGGGAAACACAAGAGAAGAAAAGGACCTAAGAAAACAAACCCAAAACAATTAAGAAAATGGTCATAGGAACATACATATCGATAATTACCTTAAATGTGAATGGATTAAATGCTCCAACGAAAACACACAGGCTTGCTGAATGGTTACAAAAACAAGACCCATATATATGCTGTCTACAAGAGACCCACTTCATACCAAGGGACACATACAGACTGAAAGTGAGGGGATGGAAAAAGATATTCCATGCAAGTGGAAATCAAAGAAAGCTGAAGTAGCAATACTCATATCAGATAAAATAGACTTTAAAAGAAAGAATGTTACAAGAGACAAGGAAGGATGTTACATAATGATGAAGGGATCAATCCAAAAAGAAGACATAACAATTATAAATATATATGCACCCAACATAGGAGCACCTCAATACATAAGGCAACTGCTAACAGTTATAAAAGAGGAAATCGACAGTAACACAATAATAGTGGAGGACTTTAACACCTCACTTACACCAATGGACAGATCATCCAGACAGAAAATTAATAAGGAAACACAAGCTTTAAATGACACAATAGACCAGACAGATTTAATTGATATTTATAGGACATTTCACCCAAAAACAGCAGATTACACTTTCTTCTCAAGTGTGCACAGAACATTCTACAGGATAGATCACATCTTCAGTCACAAATCAACCCTCAGTAAATTTAAGAAAACTGAAATCATATCAAGCATCTTTTCCGACCACATGCTATGGGATTAGAAATGAAATACACGGGAAAAAAAGTAAAAAACACAAACACGTGGAGGCTAAACAATATGTTACTAAATAACCAAGACATCACTGAAGAAATCAAAGAGGAAATCAAAAAATACCTAGAGACAAATGACAATGAAAACACGATGATCCAAAACCTATGGGATGCAGCAAAGGCAGTTCTAAGAGGGAAGTTTATAGCTATACAAGCCTACCTCAAGAAACAACAAACATGTCAAATAAACAATCTAACCTTACACCTAAAGGAACTAGAGAAAGAAGAACAAACAAAACCCAAAGTTAGCAGAAGGAAAGAAATCATAAAGATCACAGCAGAAATAAGGGAAATAGAAACAAAGAAAACAATAGCAAAGATCAATAAAACTAAAGGCTAGTTCTTTGAGAAGATAAACAAAATTGATAAACCATTAGCCAGACTCATGAAGAAAAAGGGAGAGGACTCAAATCAATAAAATTAGAAATGAAAAAGAAGTTACAACACACAACGCAGAAATACAAAGCATCCTAAGAGACTACTACAAGCAACTCTATGCCAATAAAATGAACAACCTGGAAGAAATGGACAAATTCTTAGAAAAGTATAACCTTCCAAGACTGAATCAGGAAGAAACAGAAAATATGAACAGACCAATCACAAGGAATGAAATTGAAACTGTGATTAAAAATCTTCCAACAGCAGCTTCCCTGGTGGCGCAGTGGTTGAGAGTCGGCCTGCCGTTGCAGAGGACACGGGTTCGTGCCCCAGTCCGGGAAGATCCCACATGCCGCAGAGCGGCTGGGCCCGTGAGCCATGGCTGCTGAGCCTGCACGCCCAGAGCCTGTGCTCTGCAAAGGGAGAGGCCACAACAGTGAGAGGCCTGCATACCGCAAAAAAAAAAAAAAAAAAAAAAAATCTTCCAACAAACAAAAGTCCAGGACCATATGGCTTCACAGGTGAATTCTATCAAACATTTAGAGAAGACCTAACATCCATTCTTCTCAAACTCTTCCAAAAAATTGCAGAGGAAGGAACACTCCCAAACTCATTCTATGAGGCCGCCATCACCCTGATACCAAAACTGGACAAAGATACTACAAAAAAAAAGAAAATTACAGACCAATATCACTCATGAATATAGATGCAAAAATCATCAAGATACTAGCAAACAGAATCCAACAACACATTAAAAGGATCATACACCATGATCAAGTGGGATTCATCCCAGGGATGCAAGCGTTCTTCAATATATGCAAATCAATCAATGTGATACACCATATTAACAAATTGAAGGAGAAAAACCATATGATCATCTCAATAGATGCAGAGAAAGCTTTTGACAAAATTCAACACCTATTTATGATGAAAACTCTCCAGAAAGTGGGCAAAGAAGGAACCTACCTCAACATAATGAAGGCCGTATAGGACAAACCCACAGTAAACATCATTCTCAATGGTGAAAAACTGAAAGCATTTCCTCTAAGATCAGGAATAAGACAAGGATATCCACTCTCACCACTATTATTCAACATAGTTTTGGAAGTCCTAGCCATGGGAACCAGAGAAGAAAAAGAAATGAAAGGAATACAAATTGGAAAAGAAGTAAAGCTGTCACTGTTTGCAGATGACATAATACTATACATAGGGAATCCTAAAGATGCCACCAGAAAACTACTAGAGCTAATCAATGAATCTGGTAAAGTTGCAGGATACAAAATTAATGCACACAAATCTCTTGCATTCCTATCCACTAATGATGAATAATCTGAAAGAGAAATTAAGGAAACCCTCCCACGTACCACTGCAACAAAAAGAATAAAATACCTAGCAATAAACCTACCTAGGGAGACAAAAGACCTGTATGCAGAAAACTATAAGACACTGATGAAAGAAATTAAAGATGATACCAACAGATGGAGAGATATACCATGTTCTTGGATTGGAAAAATCAATATTGTGAAAATGATTCTACTACTCAAAGCAATCTACAGATTCAATGCAATCCCTATCATTATTACCAATGGCATTTTTTACAGAACTAGAACAAAAAATCTTAAAATTTCTATGGAGACACAAAAGACCCCGAATAGCCAAAGCAATCTTGAGGGAAAAAAATGGAGCTGGAGGAATCAGACTCCCTGACTTCAGACTATACTACAAAGCTACAGTAATCAAGACAGAATGGTACTGGCACAAAAACAGAAACAAAGATCAATGGAACAAGATAGAAAGCCCAGAGATAAACCCACACACCTATGGTCAACTAATCTATGACAAAGGAGGCAAGGATACACAGTGGAGAAAAGACAGTCTCTTCAATAAGTGGTGCTGGGAAAACTGGACAGCTACATGTAAAAGAATGAAATTAGGACACTCCCTAACACCATACACAAAAATAAACTCAAAATGGATTAGAGACTTAACTGTAAGACTGGACACTATAAAACTCTTAGAGGAAAACATAGGCAGAACACTCTTTGACACAAATCACAGCAAGATCTTTTTTGATCCACCTCCTGAGTAATGGAAATAAAAAGAAAAATAAACAAATGGGACCTAATGAAACTTAAAAGCTTTTGCACAGCAAAGGAAACCATAAACAAGACGAAAAGACAACCCTCAGAATGGGAGAAAATATTTGCAAACGAATCAACGGACAGAGGATTAATCTCCAAAATATATAAATAGCTCATGCAGCTCAATATTAAAAAAACAAACAACCTAATCTATAAATGGGCAGTAGACCTAAATAGACATTTCTCCAAAGAAGACATACAGATGGCCAAGAAGTACATGAAAAGCTGCTCAACATCACTAATTATTAGAGAAATGCAAATCAAAACTACAATGAGGTACCACCTCACACCAGTTAGAATGGACGTCATCAGAAAATCTACGAACAACAAATACTGGAGAGGGTCTGGAGAAAAGGGAACCCTCTTGCACTGTTGGTGGGAATGTAAATTGATATAGCCACTATGGAGAACAGTATGGAGGTTCCTTAAAAAACTAAAAATAAAATTACCATATGATCCAGCAATCCCACTACTGGGCATATGCCCAGAGAAAACCATAATTCAAAAAGACACATGCACCCCAATGTTCATTGCAGCACTATATACAGTAGCCAGGTCATGGAAGCAACCTAAATGCCCACCGACAGATGAATGGATAAAGAAGATGTGGTACATATATACAATGGAATATTACTCAGCCATAAAAAGGAACGAAATGGGTCATTTGTTGAGACGTGGATGGATCTAGAGACTGTCATTCAGAGTGAAGTAATTCAGAAAGAGAAAAACAAATATCATATATTAATGCACATATGTGGAACCTAGAAAAATGGTACAGATGAACCAGTTTGCAGGGCAGAAATTGAGACACAGATGTAGAGAATAAACGTGTGGACACCAAGGGGAGAAAGCAATGGGGGGCTGGGGGTGGGGGTGTGATGAATTGGGCGATTGGGATTGACATGTATACAGTGATGTGTATAAAATCGATGAATAATAAGAACCTGCTGTATAAAAAAATTAAATAAAATTTAAATTTTTTAAAATAAATTTGACATCGCCACTTGGAGGTCTAATGAGTATCTCATACCTGCTTATTATGATCACATTTCCATGTAAATAAATATACATTTAGAATCCTTCTGCTGTTCGCTCTGCCCCATACTCTCTTCCCTCACCCTTTCCCTTTATTTCCTGCCCCTTCTCCTAAACCAGCCCTTAGTAGTTTAGATCCCTTGGTGATTCCATAGCACCCAGTAGTTTTCCTTTGTGGTAATTAGCACACTTATACTCAATTAGTCAAATGTATGATTATCTGTTTAATGTCAACCTTTAGCCTTTAAGATTTCTGAGGCCAGAGATTTTCTGTGTTGTTCACTATCTCCTTAGGCTCAACTTAGTGTCTTGCATATATTAGGACCACAATAAATATACTTATCTCTTATCTTTGTACATCTAGGTTGTTTCCTATTGTTCACCATTACAGGCAATTCTACAATAAACTTTCATGTAGCTAAATCTCTGACACGTCTTTACTCATGTGCTTAGAAAAATTCCCAGAAATAGAATCACTGGTTTTATAATGAGAAGCACATTTTCAAGGCTTTTGTTAAGTGTGATAGTCTGCAAAATGACCATCATTAACTTCTCCCCTCCCTGTACAAGCAAGCCACTCATCCATCAAAAAGTGATGTCTTTAAAGAACAGATTTGTGTTGACAAGGGTGGGGGGTGGTGGGGGAGGGATGAAGTGGGAAGTTGGGGTTAGTAGATGCAAACTATTACATATAGAATGGATATACAACAAGGTCCTACTGTATAGCATAGGGAGCTATATTCAATAACCTGTGATAAACCATAATGGAATAGAATATAAAAAAGAATGTATGTATATGTATAACTGAATCACTTTGCTTTATAGCAGAAATTAACACAACATTGTAAATCAACCGTACTTCAAAAAAATAAAAAAGAAACCCATGCTCACGGACTGCAAGAATTAATATGGTTAAAAATTACTACCCAAAGCAATCTACAGATTCAGTGCAATCTCTATTAAAATTTTAATGGCATTTTTCACAGAAACAAAACAAAACAATCCTAAAATTTGTATGGAACCACAAAAGACCCTTAACAGCCAAGCAATCTTGAAAAAGAAGAACCAACCTAGAGGCATCACATGCCCTTATTATCAGCTATATTGCAAAGCTATAGTAATCAAAACATTATGGTATCAGCATTAAAAAAACACACATGTAGTGCAATGGAACAGAAGTAGAGAGTCCATAAATAAACCCACACATATATAGTTTATTTACAACAAAAGAGTCAAGAATATACTATGATGAAAGGACAGTCTCTTCAACAAACGGTGCTGGGAAAACTGGACAGCCACATGGAAAAAAAAAGAAACTGGACTATTATCTTATACCACTAACAACAACTAATCCCAAATGGATTTTAAAGACTTGAAAATAAGAACTGAAATCATAAAACTCCTAAAAGAAAATATAGGCGGTAAACTCCTTGATATTCGTCTTGGCAATGATCACAAGAAAAAAAAATTTTTTTTGACTGTGGTGAAGAATGTTAACTAGACTCATTGTAGTGATCTTTGCAATATATACAAATATCAAATCACTATGCTGTACACCTGAAACTAATATAATGTTACATATCAATTTTGTCTCAAAAAACCCACAATATACTTAGGATAGAATTAACAAATATGTGAAAGATGTGTATGCTGAAACTACAAAAACTTGCTTAAAAAACCCCTCAGTAGAGAGGTATACCATGTTAAAAAAAAGAAAGAAAAGAAAAGAAAAAGTATATCCAGGGAACACCAGTAACAGAGTGGGGAAGTAGAACCAGGGAACAAGGAAGCCCAAGTAAGGCTGTGATATGAAGCAAAATCCTACAGAAGGTAACTGTGGTTGAATCCGATGTGGGAACCTTGGAGACAGAGTCATACCTCAGAGCCGCCCCACCAGGGGACAAGGGTTCTGGTGTATTAATGCCCCCCCCAACACCAGTCAGTCACTGGCTTCCTCCCCACCTGCCGGGGGACAGGAATTCCCAGGCACATCTAGTTTTCTGTGCAGGCAGGCACAGCCCTAGGGCAGCCGGTCAACAAAGAGACAAAGGTGATTGGCTACTGGGAGTGAAAGCACAGCAACACCAAGACCAATAAGCAAAAAAATGGCAAGGGTTCCGAGGAGATCTGGTTAGAGACCTGACAGTTTCTGCTATGTTTCCGGGTACACGGGTGCAAGAACTGACTTGGGTTAATAGGGTTAGACGTGTGTGCTCAACTTTACAAGTTACCTACCCATTTTCCAAACTGTCTACCAATTTATACTCCCAACAGCAATGTCACATTTAACAGACCCTGTTGGTCTGCACCCTTCACAACCTTGCAACCGAAATTGTGGTCCAGAGACCATCAGCATCAACTCAGAAATTTGTTAGAAAAGCAGCATCTCAGGGCCCACTCCAAATCTGCTAAATCAGAAGTTGCAGTTTTAAAAGATCTTTAAGGGATTCATGCTAAAGTTTGAGAAGCCCTGCTCTGTATCACTTGGAATTATCAAACTTGTTCATTTTCGCCACTTGAAGGTCAAATGAAATCTCACTATGGTCTTAATTGCATTCCCCTAATTAGTTTCAACATATGTTCAACACCTGTTGGCTATGTTTCCTTTTCTGTAACATTCCTGTTTTGTATCTTTTGCCCATTTTCCCATTGGGTTATTATTGATTTGTTCATTACATATTTTTTAAATTTATTTTATTTTTGGCTTCACTGGGTCTTTGTTGCCATGCGCGGGCTTCTCCCTAGTTTCAGCTAGCGGGGGCTACCCTTTGTTGTGGTGCACGGGCTTATTGTGGTGGCTTCTCTTGTTGCGGAGCACGGGCTCTAGGCGTGCAGGCTCAGCAGCTGTGGCTCATGAGCTTAGTTGCTCTGGGGCATGTGGGATCTTCCCAGACCAGGGCTCGAACCCGTGTCCCCTGCATTGGCAGGCGGATTCTTAACCACTGCGCCACCAGGGAAGCCCCTCAGTACATATTTTTGATACTCAACTGTTTATTACTTATCTATGTTGCATAAAACCTTCCATCAGTTTGTAATCAGCCTTTTTGATAATTTTAAGGTGTTTTCTGATGAACACAAGGTCTTACTTTTAACGTAATCTGTTTAACCAATCTTTTCTTTCCATGTTTAAGAACGCTTGCCACATACCGGGGTCTGAAAAATATCCACTTGTATACACTTGACCCTTGAACAGCAAAGGTTTGAGCTTCGCGGCTCCACTTGCACGCAGATGCTTGTCAGTAGTAAATGCTAAAGTTACCACACGGCCCGTGGTCGGAGGAGCTGGGGATACAGTTATACGCAGATTAACACCCGCGTTGTCCAGGGGTCAGCTGTATTTTCTGCTAAGCATTTTGACACTTAAAGCTTTTTTCCTTGCCGAACTGATCTTTGTAATGTGAAGTAAAGCCCCAAATTAATTTCTTCCCCCACAAGCTTCTGCCTTCTGTCCCCACCAATCCGCAAATTCATTCTTGTTCACGTAACCAAAGATCCCCGCGTCACTCGAGACCCTTTTTACTCGCGACTCACCGAGTCCAGCAGAGCCGACACTCAGGACTCCTTCCTTCCAGAAAACCTGGCGGCGGCGGCGGCGGCGGCGGCATGAGGACCGGCGTCTCCTTCTTCCCACCCACCGCCGACCAGCGCGTCTCAGGCTCTCCCCCGGCCCCTCCCTCTCTCCCTCCCTCCCTGAGGACTGTACGCGGCACCTGTCAGGTGCTACACGGATCTACAATTGCCAGCGTCAGCTCCTCACTCCGCGATCTCACCTGGGCACGCTCTTCACTCCTTAATTACCGTTCACGCGGAGGCGAGTCACCGTGCGCCCTTTGCCCCCACGGCCCCCAACCCCAGGAGGTCCTCACGCATGCGTATTTGAGGTCTCCTCTTAGGTATCGGCAAGACACCTCAACTCAGCCTGGTTAAAATCGAACTCGGCATCTTCCCTCTCCCCGGAGTAGCACTACGCGCTGCTCCCTCTGAACGAAGGCTTCACTTTTAGTTCAACTATCCTGCCCCAGAGAAGCCCCTCCTGACCTTCCAGGGCAGCTCAAACCCCCAGCAAGAGCAAGAGGGTTCAGTGGCAACAAGAGCTCCCCGCGCTTCCCGTGCTCACCTCAGCTGTAATCCGACGTTTGGTGATGGTTTAAGGTCCGCTTGCCCACGGCGCAAACCAATTAGCCTGTGGGCTCCAGGGAACCAGGGTTCGTTTCCACTATACCTCCCATGACTAGCAGTGTCTGGTGTGCAGTAGGAATGAATGAATAATACTTATTTAATGAAGTAATTAACATTGTGCATCACTGAAAACTTTTCCTAAAAGGCACCTCCACATTTTCCTCACCCCGCCCTACCCATAGCAAAACTCCCAGGGACAGGGCTCCTGACTTGTGTTTAAATTTGGGGGGAAAAAATATTCTCCAGGTGATACCAATAGCACCCCCATTTGGATTATTAGTCCAAGGGTTCCAAATTAAACTGGTAATTCCTCCAAGTCAGTCATGTTGCCTAAGAGAAAATAGTTGATTGGCTTAGCATTTCAAATTCAGTTATAAATTGAAAGTAAGCATCAGAGATAAATGGCCAAAAAAAGGAGTCACAGAATATTCCAGGATGTGTACTGAGGGAACAGATGTATTAATATTTCAATGACCCACCCCTCCCTCCACTATAGCACAATGTAATTAATGACTGTTGACCTTGAATCAAAACATATAAAAGGATTTATCAGTGTAGTTCTGGAATGTACCAGATGTTCTCAGAGCTGAGTGGGTAAGGTGGAGGGATCAAAAGATGTACAAGACACTTAGTAGGTATTCAACCAACATTTACGGAGTTATTTAACTAAAATGAAAAGAATGAAAACACCGTATGGTTTCTACCCTCAGGAGCTTGCAATGTAATTGAAAGATAAAATTAATATAAAAGAAACTTAAAAATTATTAAATACTTTGTAGTATGTTTGTCAAGTTAGGGCAGTGGTAGGACTTTCAACTTACACATACTTCCATCTAAAAAGCTTGGAAAAATGTTTCAGCAATATAAGGCATAACTCTTGAATGTCCAGAGTAATCTTCTCCCTTTATTCCAGATAACAGAAACATACACATTAAATCATCTTCTTCACATAAATTATTGCCCCGAAATTTACAACATATAATTCTCTCTTAGAAAGCAGTTTAAAACCCTCTTATAAACTGAACATGGGGGCTTCCCTGGTGGCACAGTGGTTGGGAATCCGCCTGTCAATGCAGGGGACACGGGTTCGAGCCCTGGTCCAGGAAGATCCCACATGCCACGGAGGAACTAAGCCCGTGCACCACAACTACTGAGCCTGTGCTCTAGAGCCCGCGAGCCACAACTACTGAGCCCTCGTGCCACAACTACTGAAGCCCAGGCGCCTAGAGCCCGTGCTCTGCAACGAGAAGCCACTGCAATGAGAAGCCCGCGCACCACAACAAAGAGTAGCCCCCGCTTGCTGCAACTAGAGAAAGCCCGCGAATAACAACAAAGACCCAATGCAACCAAAAATAAATTTATTTTTTAAAAAACTGAATATAAAAAAATATGAAAAGCACAAATTTAAAAACGTTCCATGCAAACATGTTAACACTGGCTTTAACCATAAACCACTTCCTAACAAGTACTCAACACAGACTGGATTGCAGGCTCCTAAGAGCCATATAAGAGCTGCAGCTGAGTTATCTTGTTAAGAATTCGCTGAAGTTCTTGAATCTCTGAATATGAGCAACAGCTGGCAACCCATTTCAGCGCCAGGATGAGAGCACGAAACACGTCCCACCCAGGCGGTGAGAGCTGATGGAGACGTCACCTGCGGGGCGGGGGCGGCTGGCTGCACCTGTTTAAGGCCTCGCTCCACCTTACAGAAGTTCGATGTGGGCGGGAGCGGGTGGACGCTTCAAAAGGGGTCATGTCTTGACGTGTGAATATACACAATTGAAGGTTAAATCCATCCGTAAGCCACACCTCAGCGCCATTCGTTCCAGTGACACCTGCTTCCTTGCTGATCACCAGCCGAGGAGGCCCCACGGGGTCTGGAACACGGGAGTCTGAGAAGGGCGCTGGCCCGTGGCCGCCCAGCAAGGCCTCCGGGCAGGCGGCGCTGGAGAAGCGCGTGCTCTGTGCGCAGGACGCCGTACACCGCCCCGACCGCTGCTTCCCTGCGAGTGCCGGGCACTGTGCACGCCTGAGCGCGGTCTGTGCACCGCCGTGTCTGCGGTGAGCAGACCGTCCGGTTACAATAGTAACTTACACTCAACTGGCTTGCTCACGTCCTAAACAGACTTCTCGAAGTAAAGAAGGCTATTTTGAAGATCAGTGCAAAAGAATTTTAAGGAATCAGGAATCTTGATTTGGAACACAGATTTGACTTTGTTATTTCACTTTTATTACTCTGCATTTATTTAATATATCCTATTAATACGTTTGCACTGACTTTCAATACAAAATTAAATCTGTTTACATAAAATCATTTCGGCTCCAATAAAACTGTAAAAAGATTGCTGTTTAAGGTGCAATAAATATTTAAAATATTTTAAAATGACAAATTATAAAAATCAACATGAATCCAGTGACATTTAAAATGATCACAGTATTCCCCACAAAACAGTTCAACGCAAAGTAGACGTCATCTGATGTTTTCACTCAGTTTGTGTCTTCATCTCTAATCTCAGGCAAACATCTTCTTTTAAGACTAATGCTTAACCTGTTCCTTGTAAAGACATTTAACTCACTGTTACTGCACATTTACTTATTTATGGTTGTTCATAATTATTAGTTTTCTAAAATGTCAGGCAAGAATATTATTATTGCTGTTTTTAAGTAGCCTGCTAAACTATTTTTGTGCATTTAAAAAAACAAAACAAAACACTTCCACTTCCTAAGTTGATGACATCTATGCAGCTCACAACTGTACCAGGTATTAAAACAGTAAGGGTTAACTCTCACTATCTTTGAGAATTTCCACAGGATGGGTCAACCGTCCACACCTGCACTTGCAGTTTATTGTGCCCAGTGGCTCAAGGAGGAGCTCAAAGAAACCAAACTCCACATTCATTTTCAACCTGTAAATCAAATGACTGTCCGAGGGGAAAAAGGGATACAATGTTTAACTCCAGCAGGGCTGCTAAGGTATTGACAGCTACCCATGCCCTGTAAATACTCTTACTTTGGCAATGGCCTCCAGGGTTAACTTCTGGAGTATTCAGCCTGATACAATGAAACAACTAATGACAATTAGACCACATAATTTTTCCCACTTTTGCCACAAAATGTATAAATTAAGATAACATCTGTTTATATCACTTGCAAAATGCCTATACAGTCAGCCCTCTGCATCCATGACTTCCACATCCATATTCAACCAATCACAGATAGAAAATATTAAAAAAAAATTCCACAAATTCCAAAAATACACTGCATTTCCACTGTACTTCAATTATTTACACAGCATTGACACTGTGTTAGGTATTATGCATAATCTAAAGATAATTTAAAGTATACGTAGGTTATATGCAAATACTATGCAGGCTGCGGTATGTAAGGGACCGGAGCATCTGAAGACTCTGGGGCTCCTAGGGCAGATCCCTGTGGGTACCGAGGGGCGACTACACAGTAACACTGCTGCAGCCTGGAAGGTACGTGTCATTTAGAAAGCACGGCTGGTCACATACTGTCCTCTACAGACATATTCACATAAAGATGGAAATCAACATTTGTAGCATCAGTAGGTTTGATTAGCAAATGCAGGTATAACAGTGTGTACCCTTGACTCTAATAATAGCTGTATCAGTCGGCTACATGGTGAGCTGCAAGCCTCCGTCCACCACCAGGACGTGCCCTGTAATGTACGGAGACTCTAAAAGAAACACGACTGCATGGGCCACATCAATGGGGTCTCCAAACCTCCCAAGAGGGATGTTTTTCTTTAAATGTTCTTCTTTCAAGTCTTTCGTCATATCTGTATGAACAAATCCTGAAAGAGAAATGTTTGCTCATTTGGTTGAAAAGGGCAGACACTAAGACACTTGCTCAATTTCAAAAAAAATAAATTCACTGCTGAAAATTTGAGATGATTAATAAACCTTGTTTAGGAAATACAGAGTTTTGCTAGCAATCAGTACCCAAGTACTCAATTTTTATTCAATTTAACCCAATGAACATTTACTGAACACTAAAATATTTGACCCAACTCGTAGCACAATATGACTGGATAGATATAAACATGAATAAAAATTCCATTCCTTAACGAACCTGTAACCTAGGGAGGAAACACTCACTTGCACCCCTAATTATAACAAAAGGAACTTGGGTGAATATCCTGATAGAGGTGAACACAAAGAACCACACAAGTGATTAATTTTCACTTGATTAGGGGTGGAGTGGGGGAGTAGAGGGAAGGAAAGCATCACAAACATGGTCACATGACCTGATTTGGCAGTTCTGACAAAAATTAGTTTCATGTGCTATATCTAAGATAGCTGATGATTAGAAAGACCAGTATTTCCAATGTTCCTATAAGAAAAAAAACCTAATGGAATTATCCAATCCTGATGCAAGTATACACAGATAATTTTTAAAGTTAACACGGCAGTGCTGTGTGCAATAAGGTTTGCAGAGAACATGTTCTCAAGTAGCAAGAGCTGTAGTTAAAGTGACATAATATATGGAGTTCCAGTTCTAAATGGTTCACAGAACAGAAGAACTGCATATCTATTAAGGAAATCTTGTGAGATTAGTCTGATACATATGAATACATATTACCAATAACTTCTATAATCAGTATTCTGTACGCTACTCATCATTTAGACTTAAAAAAAGAAGGCAAAGTACAGCTGTGATGAAACCGCGTCATGGGTGCGCTGTGAGCGGAGCTCCACCTACAGGAAGATCCAAGTACTGCACGGGCTGCGGCTACCCAACAAGCAGGGTCGCAGGGCTCCCGGATCCGAAGTCTCTGGACACACTTCAGGGTCAAAGGTGCCTCAGAAAGTGAATCAGGAAGAGAACGCACTCCACATGCCTACAACGTCGACTGAATAAATCACGAATCTAACATTTAAATATCCAGGTCATCTTCTCAAAGAGTTCATGATACAATTATTTACTCTAAGGTTATTTTGAATTCTAGCAAAATTGGCATAAAATATTTCCCCACTAACTCTCAACCCTCGGCAGAAAATCAATGATGCATTTTAATCTTAAAAAACAAAACAGACCTTAATAAACTACAGTAAAAACGCGCTGCAAGAAAGACCTCGTGACTACTGGTTAGCTCAACTTCTAAGTGGCTCTGCTGACGTCTTCTCAGAGGTGGCATTTCGTGGCAAGCAGGGCACTGGGTGAGGACACCCCCCACTAGCTTCCGTCCCCCGCTCTGCTGTACTCTGCAAGCTAACAGCTGGGCAGCACGCACCATCTAAACTGCAGGCTGCTCCTGTCTCGTAAAACAGGGGCAGTAGACTGAGAATGGCAGACTTCAGCTCTACATAGCTACGACTCCAGGATGAAGGTATGCCTCATCACGGGTCGTCATATTTCCCCTCAAAGGCCCCCAGTTCTTACACTGCAGCCGCGTGGCTGGAAGAGCTCCTGTTCAGCAAGCACCGGTGGATGCTCATCCGGGTCGTTACTCAGGCTGTGCTGAAGGGAACTGAGGTGCCCAGCTTCTGGGGGAATGTAAGGCCACACGGTCTGTGAGAGGCCACCAAGAAGTGTTTTCACCCTGGGAAAAAGGCAGATCTGGAACAGGGCGCGAGGTGCGGGAAGGCAGACTGCAGACAGGAAGGGAGATTCAGGCAGTGAAACGGCGAGAAGGCAGGCCTCTGCCACAGAGATGCGGCCGTGGGACAGACTCGGTCCTCCAGAGCCAGCCACGGGAGCCAGCCACCGCGGCAGACAGACTGACACGCATGCTTCTGACAGGAGACAGGCCTCGTCCGACACCACGGCCTGGACTCATGTCCGTGAGGGCTCAGATCTGTCGAGGAGAGAGCGGAGCCCGCGGGTCCAGCACAGCGTCAGGCTGCTCGGGCCCCCACCCCGCGGGCCGGCTCTCCCTCGACTGCTCCCACCAAGTGGAGGATCAGGGCGTCATTTCACAGGGGGAGTTCCAGGGCCTCTCCCACTGGGAACGGACAGCTGGACGGACAGGCCTCACAGCACAGCTGCCGGCCAGCGCTGGACTCTGAGCTGAAAGCCTAAAAGTGCAGTGGCGGGCGGAGGCCAGGCTGAGAGGGAGAGAAGCCGTCCCCAACGCTGGCTTCTCCTCCCGGACCATGATGTCGGATACAGAGAGCAGGAACCTGTCCCAAACGCAAGCACCGTCCTCTCACTGTCAGCAGCTTTTTTTTTTCTTCTTAAATTAATAGACTTTATTTTTTAGAGCAGCCTTAGGTTTACAAAAAAACTGATCAGAAAGTGGAGGGAGTCCCCACATACCTCATAAAACACTGCCTTCCCCCTGCACCCCCCAATTATTAACACCCTGCCTTAGCACACTGCATCTGGTGAACCAACACTCATACGCTATTAAGTGAAGTCATGGTTTACCCCAGGGGAAGCCCTTTGGGTTGGACAGGTCTATGTTCCGACGAATGCATCTCATCATGTATCCACCACTAGTCTCACGCAGAGCGGTTTTACTAAAACTAAAACTCTATCTGCAGCTTCTTCAAATTCATATATATCGTCCCCTAATTTATCAGAAATCCAAGAAAAACATGAAGCTCGTCTCTAGTGATAAAGTAGTCCAGGCTCTACCAAATTTCACTATCATCTTATGCTACAGCTCATGAATTACATGATCCTGAATTATAAATATATCCACAACCAGGGCACTGCATATAAAGTCTCCTAGACTCTCTACCAAATCTCGTGGGACCTGAGCAGAGATATTAGTCGTTTGTAAACACTGCACACACCCATTTCTGTGCTTGTGTTGTTTCCCAATTTATGATCTCTCCTCGGCCCCAGAGGATGCTCTCCCATAGCATTCTCCCACTTTATTTATAAAGCTCTGGAAATTTCACTTTACTACTCACTTTACTACATATATATTTACAACACCTTTCAAGCTGGGTTATAAAAATTACAAACTCCCAGTTGGTGCCACTGCCCACAGATGGCGTCACTGTGGATCACCTATGGGAGTCAGAGGCTTCGGCGGGCTGCAAAGCTGTCACTCCTCAAGCCAGAGAGATAACTGAACACCAGGCGCTCGGCCAACAGAACAGGACACCGCTGCCGCAGTTCCACATCGGTGATGGCACGCTCAGCACACTTCTGAGAGGTAGGAGCTCTTTAGGAACAGGATACCCTTTCTCAGAAAAGCAAGCGTGTGGTTCTCATCCAGTGAGAGCTTATATTTGGTCAGCTCCCAAGGAAATGCACTTCCTTGACCCATTTTTGGCTACCTATAGAGTATAAATAAACAGCATCTCACTTCCATATGACTTGGTCACTATTTTAGTTTTGAATATTTTGATATACAGCAGACAGCTCATATTTAAATAAGACGCCAGGACTTTAGCCAGTTTTAGACACCAGTACTACCCATTGTGGGATGTGCACTGTCTAATATGGCTCTCTGCTTAAATGTCCATTCTCTGATATAAGTTCCTAGGACCTAGAAGGAATTAAAATAATCCAAGACACTTTTTTAGGGAGATAAAACAAGGCTGTTGCCAAAATCCAGACCAAGATTTTAACCAGAACAAATGTATGTATGTTCTAATATTACGCTTGTGAAAGTGTACAGGGAAGCAGTGTAAAAAATCAACAGCACACTGAACAGCACACAACAGCACCTGCAAGCCTCTGCAAGCATCTGCCAGCAAGACTTTGTCCCAGGAGTAAACATAAAAGCTCTGCAACTAAAAGAAGGGAGGAGAGGGCGCAAAACACTTAGGGTGCCCTGTAGAAACACATGACTGCTGTACCATCTGTCCAGACGTTAAGGGCACGTACCCTTTGAGCCCTGGCAGGTTCAGTCCCAAGACGACACTCATATATATACTCACACATTTGCAAAATAAATCACTTACAAGTACTGTCACTGCATTACTAGTCGGACCAGCAAAAGATCAGAAACAACCGAAGTGCCCAATGAGAGGCACAGGTTAAATGAATTACAGTTCACCCATAAAACAGACATTATTGTCTTTTAACTCAGCCATTAAAAATAGCGAAGCAGTCACGAAAGACCACACTTCGTATGACAGGGACAGAAAGTAGATGAGTGGGTGCTAAACGCTGGGGAGACTGGAGGGAAATGGGGAGTGAATGCTCACGGCTACAGGGTTTCTTTTGGGATGATGAAAATACGATGTTCTCAAATGTATCAGGGTGATGATGGAACAATTCTGCGACTACACTAAACCCACTGAATTGGACATTTTACATGGGTGAATGATGAGGTACGTGAGTTATATTTCCATAGAGCTGTTATTTTAAAAAGTGAAGCAGTTCTCTATATGGAATCAACTCCAGAATAGATTGTTCTATGAGTAAAGCAAGGTACAGAACATTGTGAATAGTATGATCAATTTGTGTTTTCTTAAAAATATGTATTGTGAATGAAAAACGCTGCCTGCCATATCAGTAAACAAAGTGGTGGTCCAGTGGTTAGGACTCTGTGCTTCCACTGCAGGGGGCATGGGTTCAATCCCTGGTCTGGGGACTGAGATTCCACAAGCCTCGGCGCCAAAAAAAAAAGTAAACAAAGGCTGTTGCAGCCATCAAGCCACTACAGCTGCCCCCAACGGTGAGCCCTGAGGGGACTCAGGATGGGACAGATAGGAAAGCACACGACACTGGCCCCAGAGAGCTGAGGTGCAGATCAAAGGAATGATTTCAGTGAGCCCAGACTCTTGCATCTTCCCATACATAGAAAAGCGCTAAATTCCTTAACTTGAGATGTCTGGTTTTCTTTAATTAACAGTCATCTTTTGATGTTCCGATTACCTGGCCTTTGTTGCAACAACTCCTCTACATCCTGGCTCCCCCTTACCTCTTGGGAGCAGCCCCTCGGAGCTGTCTGAGAGGCTGCCTCCCAGGCTTAAGCCCTCAGAAAGTCTGCCAAATAAAACCTAATTCTCAATTTTTAGGTTGTGCTTTTTTTTCAGTCGACAGTATATATATATATATATATATATATATATATATATATATATATATGCTCTACTAACTTATATATGAAATACAGAGAGAACTAGCTGACTGTGGTTGGTTGCCTCTGAGGAAGGAACTGAATGGCTAGAGAAGACTCACTTTTCACTCTATGCCTTTTTGTACTTTTGAATTTTGTACATGTTTGTGTTATCTATTGAAAACACATTTTTAAAAGCAATGTATTGGGCTTCCCTGGTGGCGCAGTGGTTGAGAGCCCGCCTGCCGATGCAGGGGACACGGGTTCGTGCCCCGGTCCAGGAGGATCCCACATGCCGCGGAGCGGCTGGGCCCGTGAGCCATGGCCGCTGAGCCTGCGCGTCCAGAGCCTGTGCTCCGCAACGGGAGAGGCCACAACAGTGAGAGGCCCGCGTACCGCAAAAAAAAAAAAAAAAAAAAAAGCACTGTATCCAATATAGTTTCAATTTATCAAATATTCTGTTTCTCATATTCAATATTTTCCAATCTCATATTCAATATCTTCCAATCAGTAACATTTATCCATGATGAGAAATTTATAGTTAATGTAATACCAAAACTTAGCAACTAATTCATCTTTAAAGAGTTAAAAATATTAGGCAGCAAATGATAGCCTAATTTATTATTGTGCTTGTCCCTTGTTTTTCCTATTATGATTTGCTTTTTAACTGTTTTTAACTTAATTGGAAACTCCATTTGCAGGTGACGAGGAAAACTAACATTAAAAATAAACATATCAATTCTGATGTTTATCAACTCCATTAAAGGATCTGAAGAATCTAGTAGAAATTACTATCTAAAATAAAGTTAATAATCCATAGACTCAATTTAATGCTACCATTTCAACTTGTACTTTGCTTCTAATTAGTGAAGCATGTTCATACCATGCTTATAGTGCAGCCAATATAATATATATTACACTACAGCCAAGATAATAAAGGTCACCCTACTCAGTGTCCACATTTTTTAGCAACAGGATTTTTCTTTCCTTCAGTGTAAACTGCACTAGAAAGTAAGATCTTTAGGAAAGGCTATACAAACACACATCCCTAACACTCATAAAAGTTCCCTTTATTTACAAACTGGATTTGAACTATTTAGCCTGTTGCCTTGACAACTAATTAACCCTGACAAAATTAAGCATTCCTTCTCCAGCGTTTCCATAGCATCACAGGGGTACCTGCTTGGCATTCATCACATGGCACTGTAATTATTTGTCTATACACCTGTCTTTCCCACTGTACTTCTTTCCTTGTGGCAGAAATAGCTTATTCGTGTCTGTAATTTTGGAGCGTTGCCAGCGCTCACATACAGGAGACACTCAGGAAGTCTGCTGAATGAGCGATTAGAATCAGGATTAGGAACACTTGCACTACCCTGAAACCATCCAGCTTCGAGATCATCGTGACCTAGAGTTAACTCTTCATCACCCACACTACTGCAATCCCTAAAAAAGAGAGAAGTACATACATGCTGCCCCAAACCATCTACTCTACACATGGTTAAACTCAGCTAACACGAAAATCAATCGGGCTGCACAAAGCACACACACACAGAAAGCAGTGCCAAGACCACAATGCAGCTTTGAGATTTTCTTTTTTTCCTTTTTTTCCCCCCAAAAATGAATGTATCTAAATCAAGTCATTTATCAAACGTTCATGGATTTGGAATGCTTGAACTCAGCTGGTCTCTGACTAAACAATGAATTGGGACGATGGAACGCTGTAGACCAAGAGGCCTGCCAGGACATTCCAACAATTCCCTGGTCCCTGCTGGTTCAGCACCGGTGCCAAACGCCAACACCAGCTCTAGGGCCCACGGAGCAGAGCGGCCAGGGTGGCCTTACGAGCCCCCAGCGGGCCAGCCCCAGTGCCCACAGCAAGCTGGGTCAAAGGTCCCACGGCGACTGGCAGAGACACAGGAGAACACTCACTGTCCTCAACAATCCACTAACCAAACCTTCTATCACACCAGCTAATGAATGATGATGCAGATTTGAGTTTTAGCACCTTTTTATTAGTCTCTTAACTAATCCAGGCGATTTTTATCAACTAGTAATTTGTCAAAAAGCAAATAATGTAAAGGTAAAAGTTATAAAATTGGAAGTTTCCAGATATTTTAGACAGAACATAATAGCAAAAGAACAAAAAGACCTAAATCTTGTAATGATATAAAACAAATTTAAGGGGCCATAATTTTCAAGCCTTATTAGCTGACAATCAAAAGATAAAGCTTTTGTAACAGTTCCACCAAAAACTAGCTGTGGAACCTTGGGCAACTCACTCTGCCTCTTGGGGCCCAGTCTTCTAAACAGTTAAGATGACTAGAATAAATCATCACTAAGATCCTGTCCATCTAACATTATCCCATAATCAGTGCAAAATTTTAAAATAAAGATCTTATATAAAATATAAGGTACAAGAAATTTTTTTCTAGGCACCAGTTCATTACTTGATTTTTTTCGCAATCATTTTAGAACTACTCATTTTAGAACTTTTTCTAATCATTTTAGAAGTATCCAGGTTCTAAACTACTCTTATCTATGAGTATCAACTCACAGGCTAATTAACGGCTTCCTTCTCCATAAAGCAAAAGCCATAATCAATAGTTATTTTAATAAGTTTTAGATAAACACACAAACATGTGTCTGTCTGACAAATATGTAATCGTGTATGCGCACGCACATGCGCTCTGGCATGCATCTGGGCTGGGCGAAGTGCACACTTTCTCACGCTGCCACGCTCTCGTCTCCCCCGTGCTCTGTGAGCCACCCCAGCTCTGCCTACACCTCCAGGGAGCAGCTTGGGACCGGCTCCACTGCCACACACTCACACGAGAACCAACAGCCCGATATCAACCTGCTCAATTCGTGGACTTGTCAACTCTTTCGCAAAAAAAAAACAGACTAAACGTCAGCCTTCAACAGGTCTTCTCTACTTTTTTGTTTATTTTGTTATCTGCAAATTTGTACAAACATATAAATGGTTCTACTCTCCAGAGATGTGATTTCTGAGGTTACCGCTGGGACCGGAGACTGTGTTTGGAATACTGAACTGCAATGTTTTCTTAAAACCAGAGTCTACTTTGTTACACAGGTCTGCTTGTAAATTTGTGGAACCCCAGATATTTGAGGCAGCTTCCATAATTCTCATTTTGTATTTCTAACTGGACCAGTACTAACTTTATATGTGCTTAACTGGTTTATACACCTTGGGACGCTACCTGGTACGTTTCTGACTCATCTTAGAAGCACCGTACTTAGTACTCACACTCTCAACGGTTCTGGCCTATTCCGACAGGAGTGACAGGACAGTCCCGGAGACTCTGCCTTTCAGGTTTGGGAGCACCTGATACGTTTTCACATACATACTCTGAAGCGCTCACACCTGCCCCCCACCATCCTGTGGACTCCGCGCACCCACAGTGCTGTCTTCTGGCGCCTGCGTGCTCGCTGGCTGTTTCAGTTACTCCTGGGAGCCTCAAAACGTGTGGACATCAGAAAGGGAGACGTGTGTTTAAAACTGGAGCTTTGGGGCATTTAAACCTTTTTGAATTGCGCTTCAGCAGAAGTTTTTCCTCCTAATCCTGTGCCTGTTCTGGTCCAGGAAGAGGCTGGTTCTGCAGCTCTGCCTTGAAGGAGTGCGTCCACAGTCACTCCACCCCCTCTCCCTTCTGCCCTGAAGGTCACTCGGCACACAGTGGAAATCCAAGTTTAAAATGGGACTTCAGTCATTTGTAGAATGCTTTGTGTTCATGGGTGCAGATGGCTACCAAATGGAATAAACTTGGTTACAAACTGGGGCAACTAATTTGAAAAGCAACAAACCAGCTCTAAGTTGTACATTCGAATTTATTTAAAAAGTCTTAGCACAAGTTGGAGAATTTCTTTAGCCTTTAGCAACTTAAACTGTAATTCCCATCATTCTGTTTCAATATTTTCCAATTACCTGTAACAGACCAACCAAGCTAAACTGGCTTTGCGTCCTATTTAATCCATCAATATTTTCAACTCGTGTGGAGTGCCTCAAGTCAGCACAGTGAAAGGAACAGGTGCACTTTATAAAATGCCCCCCTCGCCTTCTTCAGGAGGCTCTGACTGCCGCGGTACTGAGCCCACATCACATTTGCTTTGTCTTCCAGGTGACCTGCGCCCTGCTGGCTTGGTCTTCCTACAGGCTTCACAAGAACACCAGTGTTCCCGATGGATTCTCCACAGGCGGCCAGCTCTACTGTGAGCCCACCCCCACCCCCACCTCCCGCCCCATGACTTCTACTCCTGAAGATTCCTTAAATTCCCACCTCTCTAACCACGTTCACTGTCGGCCACTCCCAAACAGGTCGGATTTTAGCAGCCTGAGTTCCTCTGAGGAATACCTCCCGCACACGGGCTAGAACCTGCGGTGGCCGGCGTACGTGCCCTCACTTCTGTTACCACGTGCCACCACTGCTCCCCGCACCATCACATAGCAGGCCTCAGAGTGCCCCCTTTGCTCACTAAAGAGGCAACCACTGCTAAAATCACTGTTACAACCTACTACTTCCCAGAGTGACTTTTCAAAAGATGTTTCTTCCTCCTGAGTCTGCGTAAAATATATTTTCTCCTTCAAATTTTTCTTTGTGTTGAAATTCTAACGTGAATACGGGGTAGCTCTCTGGGGCACAGTGACACCCAGTGAAAGGTGTCTTCTCCATTTTGGAAACAAATATATGTGACCTCTGATCATTCTTTCTCTGTACAAACACTGGCTTTCTGCAGTATAGGCAGACCTTGTTTTATTGCGCTTTGCGGACACTGCGTTTTTTACAAGTTGAAGGTTTTGGGCAACCCTGGATCAAGCAAGTCTACTGGCGCCATTTTTCCAATACCATTTGCTCACTTCATGTCTCTGTGTCACATTTTGGTAATTCTCAAAATTTTTCATTATTACTGTATTTGCTGTGGTATCTGTAATCAGTGGTCTTTGATGTCTGCACTACAACTTGACTTGAAGGCTCAGATGATGGTTAGCATTTTTTAGCAATATTTTTCAATTAAGGTATGAACACTGTTTTTACAGATAGTGTTACTGAACTTAATAGACTACAGCATAGTGTAAACATAGCTTATATGTGCACTGGGAAACCAAAAGGTTTGTTGACTCGCTTTATTGTGACATGCACTCTACTGCAGTGCCTGGAACCGAACCAGCAGTGTCTCTGAGGTCATCAGTACATCAATTATTGTAGGGGATTACTGCATGAAATGTGCAAATGACATCATCTACATAGCCTTGTTGGATTATCTCCTCTGGTTCACACTGTTATTAAAAGCACATTGTATTATAGAGCTATTCAGATATTTTAGATATAAAGATGTGTTATTTCTTTAATCTAGACGTATGGAATACATTAGGTAATAGATGCATTACTTGGAAAGCTCTGCTTTGACAAACTGACGAAGTCTAAATTAACAAATACTGTATCCCAGCGAGCAGCAAATCAATGAAACATCCCAAGAAGAGGAGAAAGATAATTAAAATGGAAACAGTTCTCCAAAGGGACACAACTTGGACCCACTCACCTGCAGGGTGTAGGCTACCAGCACTCCCCAGCCCGCTTACTTGAAATTCTTACATTCAGCTCTTGAGAGTTCTTAACTTAAATACAACTGACTTTAAATGAGAAGTTTCTCTTGTGGTTTTAGTACAGATGCAGCATCCCGGCCCCCTGAGTCCCATCAGACTAAGGTCATGCCCTCCCGGGCAGCGCTGCTCCAGGACTGAGTAACAATGCAGGTCCCCTGCTCCTGTCCCAGCACCTCTGAGAAGTGCCTGATGATGATGACGTACTTACAGACACAAAAACAGTCTTTACTGTTGTCGTAAAAAGCCATAGATGCATATACATTAAGAGAAAAAAGAAGTTCCCACTTACCTGGCGCAACTACATTCACTCTAATTTTCTTTCTTGCTACTTCTTTAGCAAGAGCGCGTGAGAACGCAACTAGCCCGCCTTTACTGGCGCTGTACACGGACTGGCCAGAACTGCCTTTTACACCTACAACGCTTCCTGGAAAAAGAAATGAGAGCAAATTCAAACCAATTAATGGGGTTACTATTCTGAATGTTCAGATGCTCTACAGTAAACAAACAAGGTACAAACTATTCTACCCCGTCCTTTGCTAAAATTAGGAATCCTAACCATTGTCATTTGAGTAGTAAGACTTAGGGTCTGAGTCTGCTTAGATACATAGAGAAAACAGGATCCAAAAGAAGCTCACAGGAAATCCTGAGTGCCAGGCAGGGGTTGAGAACGGATCCATTAAGTGATAGGAACCCATTCTCATCTCTGAGGAGGACAAACATGACGAAAATTCTACAGTAGTTACAAAGGCTTCCAATAGGAAAAGGTTAAAAGCAGGAAAAAAAAGAAAGTCAGATAAAAGCTGTTTTTATGATTCTACCACAAACATAAGTATTTATTTCCACCTAAAAACAATAGTTCATCTGACGATAAATCTTACTAAATTTCAACTACTATCAATCTAAATTAGCAAAGTTTCAATTGCACACTATCTGTAAAATTGCAATTTAGTTACCTTCAGTGATGTATTAACCTGTACTGCCTACTATAAAGATTCTTGGGTGGCTTCATTTATATGAATATGAAAGAATAATTTATAATTCAAGTATCAACTGTATGGAAATAAATTCTTGCAGAAGAGAAATTGGGGAAATAATCTTCTCCACCAGTGACCTGTACTTATGATATAAAAATTAATCAAGAGCCTCAGAAAATTTTTGAGAAAGTAACTTAATTTTAGATAAAGAGAACATTCCAAATACTTCTCAAATTATAATCAACAAGTCCAATATTAAAATATTTAACCACGTCAGATGTTCCATGCCAGTTAATGACAAAGGAAGAGAAATATGAAGCACAGAAAGAGAGAAAAGACACATCAGACACAGGAAACACACGTGGAGAGAGAAAGGGGTTTGGGGAGAAAGAAAAACAAGGAGAGACACAAAAAAGAAAGAACAACGCAGGCTTAAGAGGAGAGGCCGAGCATGAGGCTGGAGCAGCTGTATTTCACGCCATACGCTACAGTTCACCTGTCAGAGTGATAACTTCTGAAATACAATGGACTTTCTCGCAGTTTAAAGTAGTCCCCTCTGTGATAAGAGTCCCCTAGTTTATTTTCAATACTCTATATTTTTATTTACTTTCAGCATGAGTCTAAAAGTTTACATGTAAACAAAGGACTGATATGGGCTTTTTATATATATCTAAAAGGGGGATATTTTAGAGTTAAACAAATACACCCCACTTTATCAGGTGAAACATACAGGCCAGTGTACCAGCTTACAAGAACCCAAATCATATCTGGCTGTGTTAGAAGGCAAAGGTCAACTCATTTACTAAGCTTTTATAAGAAAACTGACCTCTCACATTTTTAAGGGTAAATGTCAAAAATGTTCTACTTCTTATTAGCACGGTATTCTTTCCTTTCCTCATTTTCAAAAAAGAAAAACCCTATATTCTGGCTTTAAAAACCCTTATATTCTGGTTTAAACCCTATATATCAACCCTATATTCTGGCTTGGAAAGACATCTCCTGCATTAGAAAGAACAGGGTCACTGACTGTAACAGAGCAGCATCCCCCTTCTGTGGCCTCCTACGGTATCACCACTTAAAAGGCAGATGGCATGCTGCTATTTTCAAACTGTCAGACTGAAATACAACTTCAAGCCACTTTGCATTTTAAGGTCTATATGCACATTCTACAGTCTGTCTGCCCTGTGGGTAGGTGAACTGAAGTCTAGGAGTTACTTACATCACCCTAAAAAACTGAAAAGGTTCTTCTCTTAAGTAAACCTCCTCTTAGACCTCTGAACTAGATTTATTAGTGACCCATGCAAGCACTGTAGAAATCACTTTTTAGCCCCCACTATCAAAAAGTTTTTAATTTCTTGCCCAGTTTGAAAATTCGGTTTCACATAAAATCAGGATGTTCGGACTTCCCTGGAGGCACAGTGGTTAAGAATCCGCCTGCCAATGCAGGGGACATGGGCTCAAGCCCTGGTCCGGGAAGATCCCACATGCCGCAGAGCAACTAAGCTCGTGCGCCACAACTACCGAAGCCCGTGTGCCTAGAGCCCGTGAGCCACAACTACTGAGCCTGTGCTCTAGAGCCCGTGACCCACAACTACTGAGCCCGTGTACCACAACTACTGAAGCCCGCGCGCCTAGAGCCCGTGAGCCACAACAAGAGAAGCCACCACAGTGAGAAGCCCGTGCGCCACAACGAAGAGTAGCCCCCACTTACCACAACGAAAGCCTGCGCGCAGCAACAAAGACCCAACACAGCCAAATATAAATAAATAAATAAATATTTTTAAAAATTAAAAAAAAAAAAAACAGGATGTCCAATTTCTCTTAAAAAAATCCAAATAGCTGGCCAAACTGCACCATGTTTGTGCACAGCAACCACCTGCTGGATCTGAGCCATTCCCCACTGGGCACCTTTTGTCATGTATCACCTGGCTCGTGCAGTCACTTTCCCAATACCTGGTGGTGTCACTCATAACACCTGCTTGACCACTAGAAGGATGTAAATGGGTGATTCCTGTTTTACCGATTAATCAGTTAATCTAACCCTTTTTCTACAGATAATAAAGATACATTCCATCCAAGTTTCACAAGTAAATATGTTCCAAATTACTTGATAACTTTCTTATGGCACATGAGATAATAATAAATCCACAGAGGTCAGACTCACCCACATTCACAATGGACCCTGTCTGCTGTTTAATCATTGTCTTCACGGCAGCTCTACAGGTCAGCATGGAGCCCAAGAGGTTAGTATGAAGCTGAGATAGCATATCTTCGGCATTTGTCCTTACTAAGAGGTTATCCCTACCAAAAAAACAAAAACCATGTAATTTAAAATTGGGATAAAACAAAACAAATTAAAAAGTCAAGAAATATGTAACATTTTCCCTGAATGCAGAATACAAGAAGTGCTTTATATTTGAGCTAGAACACCTAGAGAGCACATTTTAAACTTGGTTTGAGGCACTAAAATAACAACTGATAAGCCAGAAAGGACCCCTTGGAGGACAGGCCCTGGCCCCACTCAGGTAGAGGGGCACATACCCCTAACTGCTCAAAGTAGGGCCATGTGGCCAAAATAGCTTGAATGAAGTAACTGCCACACTATGCCTTGCTTAGAAAGTAAATTTTTATATTATTCTAAATATTCTGTCCTAAATTCATTAAAAAAAAAAGAATACCCACTCTGATTCCATTAATATTAACTGAGAAAACATATATGGTGGCAGAGGTCAGGACCATGGTTACCTATAAGGAAGTAATAATTGGGAAGAAACTGAGAGAGCCTGCTGGGGTTCTGGAAGAGTTCTGCAGCTCAACATGGGTGGTGATTACAATGTTAAAACCGAAGTGTACCCTTACTATAATCTCAATGTAAAAGAATGAAAAGTGTGTGGACTGACAGATCAAGTTTCAAAATACATAGTTTTTCTTTCAATGAGAAGTAAAACAAGTTAATTAATATGTTAATTCATATTATTCAAAGATATAGAAGGAAAAAAAGACATATAGAAATGTACTTAACTTTGTGACCAACCTGTTAATTCCAGCTGCATTTACCAAGAAATTAACTCGACCTAAGTTCTTCTCTATCTCTTCAAATGTATTTTGAACATCATGTTCTTTGGCAACATCACAGCTCAACGCCAAATGATCTCCTATACAACAAAATTAGATCAGAATTACTAATAAAGTATAACTTGAATTTAAAAATGATTCAATACACATTTGTCAAGCATCTACTATGAGCTAGATCTGTTCTATCCAGAACATGAGATAAAACATGATTATGTCCCCGATTCCTGATTTTGTGGAGATCAGTCTAATAAACTGGATGGGGGCAGGTGGGTAACAAGAAATAAAGTACTTTGTATGATCATCTAACAATATTTATAGCTTTGACACTGACCCCATGCTATGCAATTCAACAGTTTTCTCTGTTTTATACTCCTTTTTTTGAAACTTAACGTCTAATTCGGTTAGGTTTTTGATGAATTGGTTTCCTGGCCCTGAAATAAACTCTAGGATTTTTCTGTTTGTTTAACTATGTCACATATATTATAATGACTATTGTTCAAGCCTGACCATTAGGAGAGATAAGACAAAGCAGGAAGCTGTTAAAAAAAAAAGCTAAAACTTTTTTACTAAAAACAACTCTTGCCTGCTTTTTAAACATATCCACTTTTTTTGAAGTGTTTAAATACCAAAAAAATTACACTTCAAAGAAAGCATTCTTTATTTAATAATACTTTTAACATTCTAAACTGTAGATTTTTAAAAAAACTAAACAATTGTTTATCTTCTGGCTAACCTTGCCTAATACATTAACATTAAAATTATCTCCTTAAACATTCGAAGACAGTAGGTCATCCGGGAAGTGATACTCTCTGGGTGAAAACCAGTCAGTCACTCATGGACGACGTAATTCAAGAAAATGCAAGGCCCCAGAGCATCTGCCTCTCTCTCGGCTCTTACCTGAAGACAGGCTGGACCCACAACCCCTGAAACCCAACCAGCAGATTCCATCCTGTCCAGCCAACACTGATGGTGTGGGGTGACCCAGAAGGACCCCCACGTTCTCGCCCCTTTGAATCTGAGCAAGAAGCATGGCTGAGATGTTCTCTGGTCCATAACGTACCAGCGGCCCACGTAATCACTTCGGTGAAGCCGTCGGTGACGTTCCTGCAAAGATGCCCACCCCGCCCCCGACGGTGAACCCGGTGCCGTTGCTCCCGGCCCGCCTACTACCTCAACAACAGCTGCGAGCTCGGACCGTCACAGCACCCGGTCTCCCTACCCTCCAGAAACTGAAATTCGCAGAGAAACTGACAATCCATTCCTAACAAACGGGGGTAAATGGAGTTTAAGTGCAATGACAAGGAATCTGGCGGAACAAATCTCATTGTCCCTTGGTGATGGTCACCAAAGCACCGTAGTAACGTCAGTGCCTTGGGCACAGGAAAGCAGACCGGGTACAACCAGGACTGGAAGGGCCGCAAACGTCCTGGGCCGGCACTGCCTGCGCATGCGCACACGTACCAACGCGCAAGAACACGCAGGCGCGGCGGAAAGCCTCGCCAGACGGCGCCGCACCTGCGGCACGCACTGCCCCGCGCCCCACGCGGTGAGCCTGACCGGCCCGGGGAGGAGGGCGCCCACGACGGCTTCTCGGACCCGCACCGGCCGCGGTTCACATTCGCCGCGCGAAGGCGGGGCGCCCCCGGTCGGTACCCACCGCCCAGGTCCCCGGCCGCGGCTCTGGCCCCCTGCAGATTCCGGGCGACGATGGCCAGTCGGTAGCCTCTCTGGGCCATCAAGCGGGCCACCGCCTTGCCGATGCCCCGGGAGCCTCCGAACACGGCGCACACCCTGTCCATCTGGGACGGGGAGCCGCAGACCCGGAGGAGGAGACTACAAGGCCCGGCCCTTCCCACCGGCCTCGCGCCTTCACACCACGGCGGCTCCCACAAACCGAAGCGCCGCCCCAGGCCTCCCGCCGCCGGACTGGAGCCCGGGAGGGCGGAAGCGCCCAGAGCGCCGCGTCAGCACGTCACGTCGGCGCGCCGACGTCAGTGCGCAGAGGCTACGGGCGCCACGCCCTCCGCGGACGCAAGCGTGGGCGCGAGAGACCTGGGGCGAGAGAGACGGAGAGCGAGAGCCAGCTGGAAGGGGCCGCGCTGCATGCTGGGACTTGTAGTCTCGGTGCCGGCGGAAGGGCGCGGTAGCGGTGCGGTGGGTGGGGTGGGGCTTGCCCTGCAGTCGGTTGGCCCTGGGCTCCGGCTTTGCCAACACCCTGGACGCTGGATGTTCCGTCGTAAGATCAGGACCGTGCCGGGTTGGGACACGGGGATCACAGCGTTAGGACCCGGGATGGACTCTCCAGGTTGTGTTTGGCTGAGACCTGAGGTCCTCCCGTGAAGGAGTGGACACCGGAGTCAACGTCACAACAGACCTTGGTCTTCCTGTTGTCCAGCTTGGCTTATGTGCCCCACGCAGGGTGAGGCCTAACAAACCAAACCGTGGACGCGTCTGGAGCAGAGAAATGTTTCGTATAGGGCTGTAAGAGGGAAGAACAAGCCTGACTCCATAGTGGGTCTGTTTCTTCCACTTTAACCTTTGTATTCTGTTGCTGTTACTTTGATTTAAGAATGTTGCCTGCAGCCTGAAATATACAGGAGAGCCAGTGCTCAAGGCTCTGACCTTTAAGGGGACACCACTTTTCCATTCATACACAGATAAAAAGTTGCAGAACAAAGAATAACGTTGTTCTAGTTGGAGGTTTACAGGAACATCGTGACCTGACCTTTGTGGAGAAACTGCAAGAACAAGGGATTCCTACACAAAATGTGCAACAACCAGCCACACCCCCTCCCTCACTTGGCCTTTAAAAATGCTTTGGCTGTTTTGGGGGCACAAGACACCCATCTCCTTGCATGGCCCTGCAATAAACCCTTCTCTGCTCCAGAGTCTGACGTGTCAGTATTGTTGACCTCACTGTGTGTCTGGCACATGAACTTGGTTCGGTAACAGTTTCAGGGAAGGTGGTTTTATGGGCACAATTTGCTAGGAGGTCTGCGGAGTGTGTACCCCTCTTCTGATTGGTTGGTGGTGAGGTAACAGGGTGGTGTTCCAGCAATCTCAATCATCAGCCTCTGGTTCCAAACAGTCTGGGTCCCCGTGCTTGTGCTGAGCCTGAAGTCACCATCCTCCACCGGGTGGGACCTTAGTTCCTGCAGAAGAGCTCAGAGACATGTATGAGGCTGTTATGCAGGTCCCCTGAGGAGAAACCAGGACTCTGCCCCATCTTGCGCTATTGTTTCTTTCTGCACCCCTCCGCTAATAAGTAACTGTTTGAATCCGCCCTTTGGAACTCAGGAAAGGTCTAGGAAGCGGAAAGCCTTTTTCCTACGAACAAGAAATAGGTGACATGGAAAAGCTTTTATACCCGGGAGGGTCCCACACGGTCCTGCTCAGTTTCAATCCCCCCCCTTCTTTGATTCTCCTGTATCTTCAGGGGAACAGGTGTTAGACAAGAAAAGGAATAACATTTTGGACAGAGGGGTTAATCATAAACGCAGTTTTAGAGGGACCCGGTTTCACCCGCCTGAAGGACTGGGACACGAGGGTCAGACTCAGCCCAGACCCCGCCCTCCCTCCCCCTGCCCCACCCGGACACACTGTTCTCAAAGGGAGCTGTTGTTGAGGCAGGTGCCCAGTCAAGAACATACAGGAGGAGCTCAAGAAAGGCTAACCGAACGGTCTTGCCTCAGCATCCTCGGCTGCTGCAAACAAACAAAAATACTCACTGCAGTTCTGAAGAGGATGTGCTCAGTGCTCTCTGGGTTAATAAGCTGAAAGTTGAGCATTTGATACAATTTTACTTGATACAATCTTTATATTAAATGTTTCAGAAAAGTAAACCGTGGTCCCTACTACTAAAAAGTAGACCGTCTGGGGGCAACAGGACAACTACACATGAAACACAAAGGAGCAGCACACAATCATGAAGTGCAAAGTTATCTTAACAGGACAGCTCAGAGGAGAGGGAGGTCAGTGAAGGACGAAGAAATGCATGGGGAAGCTGGATTTGAGGGCTGGGTGCAGACTGAATGGAGGCAGGGGAAGAGCCCAAACAAAACAAAATTCCTAAGCAAACTGAGCATCATTTTTGTCCTACCTAGCTCCTGGAGGGATTTGAAGTGGCTTGCAAAAATATACAGTAAAACCTCACGTCCATTAGCATGGCTACTATTAAAAAAATGACTAATAAGCACTGGCGAGGATGTAGAGAAATTGAAACTCTTGTGCACGGTTGATGGGAATGTAAACTGGTACAGTTGCTCTGGAAAATGGTATCGTGGTTCCTCAGAAAAAATACAGTCTTACCATATAATCCAGCAATCCCACTTCTGGGTAATTCTACTTCTCAAAAGAATTGAAAGCAGGGTCTTGAAGCAATATTTGTAAACCCATGTTCCTAACAGCATTATTCATAATAGCTAAAACGTAGAAGCAAGCTAAGTGACCATTGATGGATGGTGGACAAGCAAAATGTAGTACACACATGCACACACACTGGAACATTAGTCACCCTTAGAAAGGAATTCTGCAATATGCTACAACATGGATGAACCTTGAGGACATTACACTAAATGAAATAAGGCAGTCACAAAACAACAAATGCTGTATGATTCCACCTATACAAGGCACTCAGAGCAGTCAGAATGATACAGACAGAAAGTAGGATGGAAATTGCCAGAGGCTGGGGAGCAGAAGGAAAGGAGAGTTGGTGTTTAACAGGTGTAATGTTTTTGCAAGATGAAAAGAGTTCAGGAGATGCATGGTGGTGATGGAGGTTACCATATGGGTGTTACTTAATACTATTGAGCTGTACGCTTAAAAATGGCTAAGAAAGTAAATTCTATGTGTATTTTACCACAATTTTTAAAATTGGGGAAGAAAACAACCACAGCCATACAAATTTTTTTTTTTTTTTTTTTTTTTTTTTTTTTTTGCGGTACGCGGGCCTCTCACTGTTGTGGCCTCTCCCGTTGCGGAGCACAGGCTCCGGACGCGCAGGCTCAGCGGCCATGGCTCACGGGCCCAGCCGCTCCGTGGCATGTGGGATCCTCCCAGACCGGGGCACGAACCCGTGTCCCCTGCATCGGCAGGCGGACTCTCAACCACTGCGCCACTAGGGAAGCCCTGCCATACAAATATTAACATTGACAACAAGAACACTGAATGCAGTTTAAAGTTTCTTAATGGGGTTGTCTTTTGTCCCTAAAGCATATAGCAATCCTGTCAAAATACTGTGCTTTAAGAGCACTTTAAATATTTCTTCTCTGAGGAGTTATAGCACAAACTTGATACTGGGTTGTTTTCAATTTTTAGAAATTATTATATGATTTTTAAATTTTGTCTTTTAATTATATAAAACACTTGCATGGCTCTTAAGTGTAAACCACAAAGCAGGTACATTCAGAGAAGCACAGCTTTCATCTTTGCCTCTGTTTCCTGTTCTCTTCCTACCCGTATAAAATGTTAAATTTTTATTTATCCTTCCATTCTTTCTTTTTGAAAATATTAGAAAATGCATGTCTCTTTCCTGTTTTACCCTCTTTCTTATACAAAGGTCAGACACTACAACAATTGTTCCACACCTTGCTCTTTTCAGGATAATAATATAACTTGGAGATCATGCCGTGTTTCTTTTCACACTTGCACAGTCCTCCATATAGGGATTGTGACTGGCAGAATCCTAAAGACGACCCTCCCCTTCCCACCCCAGCTATTCAATCCAACACTAGCCTAGGAACCACTGGGAAGAGAATTTGAAGACGTAATTAAATCCCAATTCAATAACCTTAAAATATGTAGATGATCTGGGTGAGCCTAGTCTAATCAGCTGATGCTCTTAAAGCAGACCATTTTCTCTGGCTGGTGGCAGAGGAGACGTCAAAGACACTGAAGCCTGCTCAACAACAAAAACCAAGCAATCCAATCGAAAAATGGGCAGAAGACCTTAAGAGGCACTTCTCCAGAGAAGATGTACAGATGGCCAGTAGGCACATGAAAAGATGCTCAACATCACTAATTAGAGAGATGCAAATCAAAACTACAGTGAGGTATCACCTCACACCGGTCAGAATGGCCATCATTAAAAGGTCTACAAATAGCCAATGCTGGAAAGGGTGTGGAGGAAAGGGAACCCTCCTACACTGTTGGTGGGAATGTAAGTTGGTGCAGCCACTATGGAGAACAGTATGGAGGTTCCTCAGAAAACTAAAAATAGAATTACCATATGATCCAGCAATCCCACTCCTGGGAATATACCCAGACAAAACTATAACTCAAAAAGATACATGCACCCCTATGTTCATAGCAGCACTATTCACAATAGCCAAAAGATGGAAACAGCCTAAATGCCCATGAACAGATGAATGGATAAAGAAGATGTAGTGCATATATACAATAGAATACTGCTCAGCCATAAAGAAGAATGAAATAATGCCATTTGTAGCAACGTGGATGCAATAGAGATTATCATATTAAGTAAGTCAGAAAGAGAAAGAAAAATACCATATGACATCACTTATATGTGGAATCTAAAATATGGATTCTAATACACTTGCACTGCTTACATATTTACACATAAAGTTCCTGTATATATAAAAAATATTTTCAAGGACTCACGGGCTTGGTAATATTCAAAAGACATTATTGCTACATTTCAATATTTACCAAAAAAAGCCACAAAGTAATTTCAAACATTAAGCCACTGCAAAGACCTATCTACAAAACAGACTCATAGAGAGAACAGACTTGTGGTTGCCAAGGGGGAGAGGGAGGCAGAGACAGGGGGAGGGATGGACTGGGACTGTGGGGTTAGTAGATGCAAAGTATTACATTTAGAATGGATAAACAACAAGGTCCTACTGTACAGCTCAGGGAACGATATTCAATATCCTGTGATAAACCATATGGAAAAGAATATAAAAAAAGAATGTCTATAATGTAATGTGTATAACTGAGTCACTTTGCTATACAGCAGAGATAGGCACAACATTGTAAATCAACTAGACTGCGATAAAAAAAAATTTTTTTTGTAAAAAAAAGAGACAAAGACACTGAAGCCTGAGGGGGATTCAGGGCCTGAGACATGTTCCTGCCGGCCTCCAGGAAGGAAGCAAACAGCTATGCTGGGAACTGCTCATTGGAGGCTGAGAGCAAGCCCCAGCTAAAAACCATCAAGAAAATAAGGACTCCAGTTCCACAGGGACAAGGAGGTGTGTTCTGCCAACCAACAGTGAGATAGGAAGAGGACCCAAGCCTCGGGTGAGAATTCGGCACCAGCCATACCTGGACCCCAAGAATGTGAGGCGTGGCACCAGGAGCTGTCCACAGGAGCTGTCAGATTAACAAATGTGTGTTCCCTTAAAAAAATACATGGGTAAATTTTAAAAGGCAAAGGAAACCACCTTCACCCCTCAAGGCAAGGAAAATAACATGGGATCAGGGGAAAGGTTATAAAAATCAAGCCATGCTGTAAGAATCTCTGCAGTAATAAAGAAGAGATGCATATGTGATGCCGAGATTCCTAGTGGTCAAAGAAAATAAGGACACACGATTCATTACAAGTTGTAATTTCTATAAGAAGTGAATATACTGGTTGTACAGCAAAGAGGTCTGAGTGATGGTTCCTCCTCGTGGATCTCATAAAAGGCACCCTAAGCATTACAGTGGGCCTTGCTTGTCATGAAAAAACTATACTGTAAGGTCATTTTATAGCATCTATTTTTATTAGAGGACAGAACACCAGAACAGACTTTATTAAAAGTGAGCGCAATAGGAATGTAAACAATATAAGTAAACATCCAGACACAAGAATGGGTCTTTGGGTACTTGAAACATTGAGGAGATAAGCCTGATCACAGGAAAGTTGGGATAGTGCTGGGTTACAGAGGCTTTAAAACCAGATGCAGGCATTAAACCGGGAGGCGCTTTAACCCCAGAAGTCACAAGATAAAAGCTGAATTTAAGAACATGGTGTATATCAGGGTGGGTTAGACCAAATTTGTCTAAGCCTCTGTGCGACTACACACTCATATGCAACCCTGGAAAACCTGTCTTAGACAAATTACCGGTACATGGGTCAGTCTGAATGCCAATTATCAGGACATTCCTGGCATCTAGCATCATGGGGCAAAGCAGAGAGGTTCAATCCTTGTGACAAGTTCTGTCAATTTCAATAGGAAAAGGTTATATTTCAATAGGAAGGTTAATTTCAATAGGAAATAGGTTATACTTTTTTCTGCGTGTTGTTTTAGCAAAAACCCTGATTTTTAGATGTATTGCATCTACCACGAAGATTATGACTGAGGAGACGAGGTGACATTCAAATTCTCAGAGCTTTCCGATGTTCCTCTCTGTGTATACACACAAATTGTTAGGAGGAGCTTCTCTTTTGCCACTTACTTCGGTTTAAACCCCAAGGCAATTTCCCCCCCTTAGTGCAATGTCACTACCATCCCAGCTTAGGACACTCATCACAACAAATCAGCCATCAGGCAGGAGGGCTGCAGCAGGGGAGGGTCTCCCGGATCCCTTGAGAGCAGAATGAGGGTCTGTAAATTAATCTGGGTCTCCTTCCCCAGCAGGACAGTGAAGAAAGCCATGAGGATGGGCCACCTCTGGTCTTTCCTTCTCACACCACATGTGACTTTTGTGATAACATGTTGACTGTATTTTACACTTTAATCTAAACCAACCTAAGAATATTTTTTCTCTTGACTCCAATAACTGGAGTAACACAAGAAAATTCCTTATGTATAAAGACTATTGTACACAGTTTTACATGTACATACTTTGTATTCTTTTTTCTTATTACAAACAGAATACCATTTAACTGCAAGAAGAATTTTAGAAAAAACTATATTTTTAAGGTAAACAAAAACTAATTGAAAGTGTTGTACACTTTAAATGGATGAATTATATGGTATGTGAATTATATCTCAATAAAACTGTTATTAAAAAAATTAATTGAAAGCCCACCGTCCTTGTACATGAAATTTAAAACGGCAGCTAACTGTAAGTGGGTTTCTTTCATGGGTATTCTTATAAGCCAAGATTTACAACACCCGAGATTCCTAATCTACAGAAATTAATAAGAAATTCATAATTATGGTTTGATATTTTGGGGAAAATCTCTACATAACACGCTGTACTAAGCATCTCCAATTTAGCAGGCCCACGACTCCTCCCAACCGTCTAGGCCGTGGGGACCCGTAGCGCCCAGACGGCGCGTGGACAGCCCAGCTCCTCAGTACAGCCCGTGCTCTTATTCCCAAGAGGGAGATTAGAAAGCTGCCTTAGATACAACTTTCGTGATGAAAAAGCAGCATCGGTTTTCTCTTGACATTCTTCTAGCCAGTCTGCCAGGTCATCTAATTTGTAAGGAACGTCCTTTTCACGATTTACAGAAGATTATTTCATCTTGAACGGGGAAAATGTGTCCTTGAGCACTCTTATTCTGCTGAGCTGGCATCCATGCCACAGAGAAGGGCATTTGTGCCCAAGGACGCCTTCTGAACCTACCCCGCCGAGCGCTCAACTGCTTAAGGCGAAAACCTGGAGTTTATCCCTACCCTCCGGCACCCAGGCCACCTCCAAGCAGAGTCCCGCTGCTGCTCCAGCCTGCACCCTCTCCAAAAGCAGAGCTGGGCCCGTTTCTGGGCCCTGGGCCTGAATGACTGGAACAGCTGGGCGCCGGTCCCCCAGGATCGCGCCCTCCCATCTGCCCTCCCCTCCACAGAGGGCTCCCCCTGAAGTCACGTCCGCTCCTCTGTCCCCGCCACGAAGGCTCCGTAGCAGCTCCCCACCCTGCGCACGACAAGGTTGCGCCCTCCCGATCTGGTCCCCGCTCCCGCCTGCTCGTCCTCGTCCACCGCACTCTTCCCATCACCGCTCTTCCCATCACTGCTCCTATGGGACAGGGCTTTGCAATTCCCCGAGCGACATGTCCCTTCCCACCTCCGTGCTGTTCCAAACGTGAGGCAGGAGGGAAGGGGGCAGGGCACAACCTCTCAAAGAAGCACATAGCCCTTGAGGATAGGACATAAACTGGTTAGAACCGACTAGGCTCCAGATGGAGGAAGGTTCCACTTCCAGTGGACCTTGAGCCTCCATAGATATACGCTCATTGTAACACATCAGCTAAGTGACACACCCACCAGCGCCCTGACAGTTCCGAGGCCGACCATAAAAGGCCAACAAGTGGGCAGTGGCCCAATTCCTGGAAATCCCCACCCTTTCCCCCAAATAGTTAGAATAATCCTCCCACTCATTACCCAGCCTAAAAAACTAACCACCCCGTATCTTGGGGCTTCTCGCCTTCTGAAACGGTCCACACTCTATGGAATGTGTACCTCTCTAAAAATACCTACCTCTTACCTATCGCTTTCTCTCTCACTGAATTCTTTCTGCAATGAGACATAAAGGACGTGAGCTTCATTAAGTCCTGAGACCAGGTGTGTGACCTCAATTAAAAGACAGTGGGTTCACGTCCCACTCTGGGTTGTGTGCTTTCAAATGCTGTCTGCCCCACCTCCAGGGCTCTCCCTTCTTCTCCTGGTGACATCAGATTTATCACTCAAGACACGGCCCAAGCATCTCTTCCAGGGAAGCCTTTCCCGATCCAGCAGGACACGCTGACGCCCTCCTTCCTCCCTCTCCTTAACTTGTGTGTGTGTCTTTAAGTCTGTGTTTCGTGGAAGGATCCTGACCTCTGAATTCAGGAAATTTTAGGAAAACACTGAATAGACTTCCAAGGATCTGTGAACACCTTAAGTCACATATAAAATCTTGCATCCATTTCAAATAAGTAGCTTCCGGGAAGAGGGACCACTTCTTTCACCAGGTTCTCAAGGGGAACTTTACCTTCACGGGTTAAGAACTCTCTGCACTAAATTGTGAGCTCTTTGAATGCAGACACGATCACATTACATTTTGTTCCTTAGTTCCTAGGGCTTGTGAACACTAAATGCATTAGCTAATGGTTGAATAAATGAGGGAATGAAATAACTCATTTAAAAAGAATTTATTACTATGGGTAAGAACCAGTGTTGCCTGTAGCTATGATTAAAATAGACCTGGTTGCTGCTTTCATTGGGAAAATAATCTGGCAAGGGAGACAGGCATGAAACAATTAATCATGCAATTGCTATTTCACTGCAATAATGGGAAGGCCTGTAAGGCAGAAGGACAGGGTGCTAGCAGAGGGCTTTGATCCAGTCTGCTAGTGGGGGTCTGAGGTCAGAGAAGGCTCCTCTGAGGTCTTAATGCTCATAAAGTAAAAGAATAATAACTAAGGAATATTACCAAGAGCGATAACTACAGTTACTATCCATCAGTATGTTACAGGGTTAGCTAGGAGACAGCATTATTTATACATAAAGAATACAAATCTTGACTTAAGAGATCCCTTTGATTGATGAAGGAGATTTGCTAGTGAAGGCAAATGTTCCTCCTTGATGAGATCACTTAGCTTGGACATTTCACCAGGAAGTACCATGGAAGAGTGTAACCCTGAAATTTTATGAAACTCCTTTTTAAAAAAATCTGCCCCCGATTTTCTAATAGTGTAAGGCCAGCTCTGGATACTTAAGATCAAGCCCCTAGGGCAGCATGTCTGCCAGGCTCAGTGTCCCAGAAGGGGTTCTGAGTCTGGCCTCAGTCCTCTGACCACCCCCTGCCCCACTGCCCCCAGCATCCCATTTCTACCTCTGCCCTCTGGCTGGAGGGTCAGCTCACCTGCTGCATCTCCCAGACTCACGGGAGCTTCCCCATCCCAGCCCCCCATCCGACAGGTCTGTGTCAGAGGCCCTGGCTGGCTCAGGCCCCTCCTCGGTGCCCTGACTCACTGGGACTCTGCACGGTCCCACCCCTCCAGGTTCTCCTGGGGAAGCCAGACTCCACACCGTGTGTCAGCATCTGAGATGGGCCTGAACCCATGGCTCCTGCATCTCCAGGTCCTGCCGTGTGGCTGCAGGTCTTGTTGGAATGATCACAGCCTGCTGTTCCTCATCCACAGCTGCAGAGACCCATCCCCTGAGTTATGCCGAGCAGAAAACTGGGGCTCCTCAGACACACACAAAACTTCTAACTAAAATAGGCCTCAGTGCTGGGGCCTGAACTGTACCCCCCCAACAAGGTTCATCTGTTGATGCCCTCACCCACAATGGGACTGTATTTGGAATAGGGCCTTTCAGGAGGTAATTAAGGGCTGCCTTAGTCTGTCTGGGTGGCTTATGAACAACAGACATTTATTTCTCACAGTTCTGGACACTGGAAGTCAGAGATCAAGGCGCAGGCACTTTCAGTGTCTGCTGAGAACCATCTTCTGGTTCATGGCCAGCCATCTGTCACCATGTCCTCACTGGCAGTGAGGCAGGGACCTCTCTGCAGTCTCTGTTGTAAGGGCACTGACCCTGTAACAGGGAAGAACCAAATTAGACTACATGTTGGATCTGTTTCTTTTACTTTAACCTTTGCTTTCCGCTGTTTTTGTTCACTAAAAGGATACTGTCTATACATAATGACCTGCCTCAGGGAACCCTGTCCCTCTTCTTGAATGTTAACCCAAAGTGCCTTTGTTCAGGGAAACATCCGGACCCTGCCCACCTGCGGATGGCTGCAAGAAAGAAGAAATTAACACATACCCTCCCCGAGGCTGGCCATTCCAGGTGATATTTGCAAAACTTATGGTCTTTTACTTTACTTCCTCATCTCCCCCTCTCTGTGCTATAAAAGAAACTGGCATCCAAACCCTGAGAAGATGGTTATTTTGAGACTTTAGTCTGCCATCTGCTCAGTCTGCCGCCTTTCCGAATAAAGTTGTATTCATTGCCTCAACACCTTGTCTCCGATTTATTTGTTGTGAGGTGAGCAGAGCAGCACGAACTTGGTAACAAATTTGGCGAGCCAGCCAGGAACCTCGCTGCTTGTGGATAGCTGGCCCCAGTGAGGGAACATTGGGGCAAGGCCCTAGCAGCTGCCAGGACCATTTGTCCTGAGGATCTTCCCTTCAAAATTCCCTGAAGCAGCACCGGCTACCCCAGCGCTTGGCAGTTGAAGCAAGGAGCTGACCAACTTTTGCAAGCCCTCGGACTCGATTTTGTAGGGTAAGTCTACCCAATTTGGTAACCGGTTCGTTTGTTTTGGTCTTGGTCTTGTTTTGGTTTTGTGTATCCTTTTGTGTTGCGAGTTGACGGACTCGACTTTGTAGGGTAAGTCACTCTGGCGTGCATACTGGGAACATATTCCCCTCTCAATTTGGGCTTTTTCTTTACGGGATAAGCCAGTTTGTTTGATTGGGGTACACTGTTCCAACAGGTACCAGGTACAATCCCTCCAGGGGAGAATTGTTGTTGGACTCTATCTGATTTGGAGACAGTTCGTTGGGATCTAGTTCGTTGGTTTTGTAGGGTAAGTCTACCCAATTCGGGAACCGGCTTGTTGGTTTTCATCTTGGTTTTGTGTGCATCAATGCCAGAGTTTGTTTGGACCTTTTGTGTTGGAATTTGTTTGCGTCTTTTGTGTTTTGGTGTTACCAAACTTATAAAAATGGGAAATACTCCATCTATCCTGAAGGAGAGCCCTTTGGGACGTATATTAGATAAATGGGTGAAACATAGCCATGAGCCTATGACTAAGAAAGACATGATGTACTATTGTAATAGGGTGTGGGCCCAATATTTAAGATCATAACAGCAATGGCCCCTGAATGGCTCACTCAATTATTACATGATCTCACTGAAGTGTTGTGCAAAAGAGCAGACTGCACTGGCAGTTGTTCCAACTGCCCCCCCACCCCATGCTGCCATCATATTCACTGCCTCCTGTTTCCCCTACCCATGGGGATCAAATAGAAGTTTCTATGTTAACCTCCAGAGCACAGGAGCCTGATTTAGTATTACCATCTAAGACCCGACAGGACACACAATTTGGACCGAGAGCCACTTCTGCAGCAGGGCAATTTCCCTTGTGCCAACATCCTATAAGAGGCCAGGGGACTCCCTTGGACTTGGGGCATCCGATTCTAATTTCCCCACAGGAGCCCCAGGTAACTTTGACAGTGGGGAACAAGTTGATTGACTACCTTGCCTATTTATCTTAAGAGGCTTGTACATATTAAACAAAGGGGAAACAAAGTCATGCTAGGAAAAACTTGCCTGTAACTTTGAGATGCAAATGTCCTACCTGGTCTTCTCAGGAACCCTCATCTCTTCCATCTTTTTAAAATGCAATCTTTAAAAAGAGGATAAGGTAATTTAGAAATTGACTTGTCAAGGATAAATAGAAAACCTAAGTGTCTTTTCTGTAAAACTTCAGCCATCTAGACAAGTGAGCTTGATTTGCTCCATCTGCCAGAAACCTAATCTTAATTCAACCTCTTTTTGTAAACTGATGGGCTTTACACTGCTGTACCTGACTCAGGGCTGAAATTTTGAAATGGAAACTGTGATGTCTCTGTTTGTCTCCTTGTACGAGTCTTTGTATTTGTATAACATTGCTGAGGTTGATTTGTGGATTAACTCTATTTCACTGGCTTAAAGAAAAGTAAGCACTCACAAACTAAACAATTCTAAATATAAGAAAAATTAAGCTAAATGAGTTTCAGGTTCACATGAACTGAGAAATATTCAGTATTACTGTTTGTTAATCCAATTAATATAGACATGTCATTAGAGTCATCAGCATTAAGTATAATACTTTTATTGTGCCTAGGTTTTATATAAGCTAAATAAAATCTTGTTATGTCTCTTGCAAATCTGTCAGCAAGGAAAGTAACTTGATGTGAAGAAACTTTTAAGGAAAGAAAATACAAATGAAATAAGAGCTTTAGTTGAACTTTTTAAGATAATTATCTTTTAGGAATGTCTATCTAAAATTAATCTCTCCAGATATTCAACAACTTGAAAGTTAGAATAGTGCTAAAATAAGTTAAGTGATGGAAGGTTTATGGAAAGTGAACCCCAAGAAAAGAGTTTTGTACATGGTCAGGATTCACTACGTTTAAAATAAGTTTAACTGAGTAAATAAATTTTAAAAGCAAGTTGGTGCAAAACTTGAATTTGGCTTTTCTCTCTGTTAAGATGACAAGGTTTCTTAAGATTGTGAACTGCCTTTGATAACAAATTTTAAGTTTCTCTACCTTTTAAGTGATCTGGTTCTGTATTTGCCTTTGAAATCTTTTATTGTTACTTCGGCTAAGTGAATAACTATTGTTTCACTGTGACCCTATCTGACTGTTTTAGACCTTTTTGATATTTTTTTGACAAAACTTCCCAAATCAAATTATAATAAAGTTCCTTTGACCTCTGGCTAACTCTGGGATGCTTCAAAAGGCCCCTGAAACACCCTAAAGAGAGATATTAACTAATTAGGTTCACTTGGTATGTTAAATTACATGGGAAGTGTTGTCAAATAAGTAATAAATCTTCTTAGGTTATATTTTATGGCAAATGATACACGTATTCTAGAGATTATATGGAGTTCCTAAAATTTGGTATGTCCTGGTAAAATGTATCAGTCATAATTCTAGTTATTATCTGAAAGTGTTACATGTCACAACAGTAACGAAATTACTTTGTCAATTGCATGGTAATCAGATTTAAATGTGCCTTCTTAAGTCTTTTGTCATTATAGACAGTTATGGTTTCACCCTGATCCCTTGGCAAAAATGCTTCCTCTCCAAGAAGATTTATAGAAAGGACCTCTAGATAAATACAAGTTTCTGGCTTTCAGACCATAATGCTGAACTGGGTAAGAAACTGAAGAATTCTAATAGGAAACCTGATGGCTTCATAAAGCTGTTAACAAGAACGATTAGTTACAGAGAACTGAGTAAAGTGGTGAAAACGGTTATAATTTTTATGGATTCTATCTGAAAAATGACTGATTAAATCTGTGTTTTCCAGGTGTAAGGAAAACCTGCCCCTTAAGCTAATTATGGCTTACAATAATTTGGTAAATTATACCTTTGTAAGCCAGATTGTTTGTACTTTGTATCTCCCTGCTGCACTATGTCTTTGTCAATGTTACTAGCTGCATTACTTATATCCTGTCTATGTTATAAGATTGTTGTCTCTTACAGTACCCGGTGTGTAACCAGGCTTCCAACAAAACTTCTATGGCTAAACACCTTGAGGAAGTAGATCACATTTATAACATAAGATAATTGTAATAGTGTGATTCTAGCTATGGGAAGAAGCAACAAGGGAAAATGTCTCCTGGATCATAATTAGATAGAGGATCCAGAGAATATTTAATTATCAGTAGGGCCTAATCCAAAGTGTAGCACCTGGAGTGACATATCAAGAATTTTCGCCTGACCTGGGATGAGCCTCGCAGCGCTGTGGGACAAAATTTGATCCTGAAATGTCTCCCAAATATTGGTCAAAACCCTGACCAAGAGGAGAGGATATGAGAAATGGAATATTTCCTGCCACATCAGTCATTAGCGATTTCAGCCCTCCAACGTGGGCCTGTGAGCCCTGAGGAAACTCAGGATATGAGAATACAGGATACAGGCCCCAGATAGCTGAGGGGCATATCAAGAGAGTGATTTCAGTGAGCCCAGGCTCCTGCGTTTTCCCATACAGAGAAAAATGCTGAATTCCTTAACTTGAGATGCTGCCTTCCGGGCTTGAAGCCCTCAAAATTCTCACTGAATAGATCATAACTCTCAACTTGTAGGTTGTGAGGTTTTTTTGTTTTTTTTAAGGCTACAGGTGTAAAGGAGACACTTTCCAGAGAGGAACAGAAGAGACAACGTTTGGAGCACTGGCACCCACGGCGGACACTCCAGAAAGATCCATCTGACAAAGCAATTAGAAGGGCCGTCACCCCTTTTTCCACGACTGTGGAAAGGACATTGACAGTGGGGAACTGTAACAGGGAAGAGCGAAATCTGACTACGTGTTGGATCTGTTTCTTTTACTTTAATCTTTGCTTTCCGCTGCTTTTGTTCACTAAAAGGATACTGTCTATACATAATGGCCTGCCTCGGGGAACCCTGCCCCTCTGCCTGAATGTTAAACCAAAGTGCCTTTGTTCACGGAAACATCCGGACCCTGCCCACCTGCAGATGGCTGCAAGAAAGAAGAAATTAACACATACCCTCCCCGAGGCTGGCCATTCCAGGTGATATTTGCAAAATGTATGGCCTTTTTACTTTACTTCCCCATCTCCCCCTCTCTGTGCTATAAAAGAAATTGGCATCCAAACCCCGAAAAGGTTATTTTGAGACTTTAGTCTGCCATCTTCAAGGTCTGCCGGCTTTCCCAATAAAGTCATATTCATGCCTCAACACCTCGTCTCCGATTTATTGGCCTGTTGTGAGGTGAGCAGAGTGAGCTTGGACT